>NC_063264.1:8959025-9648838 GCF_019578655.1 Ricinus communis | reverse complement strand
TTCATGTTCTAGCATCAAAAACTTTTTAATTAACGAGAGATATAAAAGGTTAGTAAGCTTTTGATCTTTCAACATCACCTAATTTATAACATAATTAAATACTATTATTCACTAATATCACGTCCACAAAATAAAAATATTTAAGGTATTATAGAAATGAAAAATCATTGCATCTTGCAAAATACATGAATTTTCTAGTAAGTGTTTGCAAAGCCAATGTTGTTACTTAGATATAACATAACTCGATCCATAGGTGGTATGTATGCATTTAATAAATTAACTTTTATATTGTTAATCAGAATTAAGGTAGACAAAACTACTTTCAAAAATTATATATATATATATACTTTAGCTTAAATAGAAAAGTATTCAAGAGCGTGGAGATGAAATTGTAAGTGAATTCCGAGTTCAAGTCTAGGGTATACAGCTACCTTAAGATTTTTAATGTATTATTTCGTTATCCGTAAAGGTTAGTCCTACACCTCTAAATTATTAGATACTTGTATTCTAAAAAAAAAAAGAGTAAATATTTATAACAATATATATAACTAGAAAACCCTAGCCACCTATAGACATTTCTTTTTTGATATTGGCATAGGCGGCTTTTTTTTTTTTTTTTTTTTTTTGCTGTGGACAATAGCTAATTTCAACTCATTGCAAGTTTTTATTTTCTTATTTAGTAGGTTTTTTCCAGTTATAATAACTAATTAAATCATACTCTCATCTTTTTAGTATGAATTGATCAAACTTATAGATTTTAGTAGTAAAATCTGTTATGTTTATTCAGTAGTGAATTTTGAAAACAAATGGCAAATTAAAAATGTATGAAAAAATATCTTATGACTACTAAGGTTTCAATATTTGGAGATGAATCAAAGCCTCATAATAATAAACATGAATTTATTTAGTTGAAAATTCGTTTAGAATTTTATATCAGATTTACTTGTTTTAGTTATTTGTTAATTTTGTTGTTGAAATATTATAAGTCTTTTATTTTATCTTTCTTAATAGAAGTTTGTTTTTCTTCTTTTATGGGAGCTTATTTGTCTTCCTTTATAGGAGTTTATTTGTCTTCGTTCATGAGATTTAGGATGAGTTTGAGTCTGATATTCAAAATATCAGATTCATTTAAAGACACGTCAAACGATAATAAAATTGATTTATGGTTCAGTATAGCCATCAAATGGAATATATTTATTGCTGATGCGTCAAACGAAGTCAAAATGTTGCATAAAATTATTCCATCATCACGATCAATGAATCTTAAAGGAAAAGCTCATATTTATAGCAAGATTAATATGTATTTCTTGAACATAGTCAAATTTACTTATCTATTACAAGTAATAATTATGAATAAAAAAATTATTTTATTTCAAGAAAAAGTAAATTACTATTTTTTTCTTTTAAAAACAGGTTTGACAAAAACACTTTATATTGAATCAAAGGAATCTATACTTGCTTTTTCACTGACATCAGTTCCAAATAAATAAAGCTATAATGTATCGGAGCTATATATAACATAATTTTTTCCTTTAAAGAAGAAAAACTGTTCTAAACTACAAGTACATAATTCTTCATTAATTTTCTATTTTTCTGGACTGGTTAACTGTTCGACTGATGTCTAATTCTGTTAGCTTAGTTTCACTCTTAAGTCAAAATTTCTGTAAAAAGAGCACAGAATCAGAGGGCTTAGTAGAATATAAATTTAATTGTACTCTCAACAGCATAAAGTTACAAAGTTCAGGAGCCAATTGGTGAGTGTTGCCAAAACACCATTCATAATATTGAATTGAATCATTACACTTCAAAGGTGAACTCCCATAAAACCATTCTCCCTCTCTTAACATAACTTATGGCTATTAATAACTTTATTATCTGCATGCTGTTTCTTCTTCTTCATAATTGCATAAGTGAAAGTTTCAGACAGAAAATGGAAGCACGCATGCATGTTTGTCCAGTTGCCCTTAATTTGTGAAACTACTTTTAACAAAGTTAGTAGAAAATATCAAGTCTTTTAGTATATATATGCTTATCTTGTGGTTGTTCTTTAACTTTACATGAATGAAGAATCTATGTGGTATTTTTGTACCCACCTCAATTATGAGGTAGTTTCCCAGAAACTTCATGACAACACACCTAAAGGTAAAGTTATCCTACCAGACATAGAAAGAAAAGATGCAACTTAACTTCTTTCACTTTTTTTTTTTTTGTTGGAACTGAACTTCTTTCACATTATGTGCTAAAAACAAAATAAGTTCATGGGTATGTTATAATATATGATCTGACACTAGCACAGAAAAATAACCAAAAAAAAAAAATGACAATCATGTATTTAATCATTTAGGCATCACTTTGATAAAAATCTCAAACATACATAAATTTCATAAACAAAGCAAATGACTTTGATTGCTTTATTACTGAAAAAAAAAAAAAAAGCATGAACTTATTGCAGGAACATAATGATAGTAATAACTACAGTGATTTAGATATGCATGCCTAGGGCATTTTCATTTACATCAAGTTCAACATTCATCCATTGTTTTGGTGCAATCATCAAACCAGGACTTAGTCTAATCATAAAAATGCAGAATTCCATCTGATTAATAGCACCATCCCCATCTAAATCACCTTCCATTAACATGCAAACAAGCTCATCATCTCCCACATCCTGCAAACCCAACAAAATACTGTTTCTTTTCAAGCTTTCAAAAGTAATCAATCCTTTCTCACCATCCATTAGCATCCGGAATCCGTTGCATAATTCCATGATAAACCCTTCAGCTCCCAGTCGCTCCATCATCGAAGGGAAGTAGTCATAGAATTCAACTTCATGAGGATCTAGTGCCATTGTTACCTGATGGTAATTAGAAGAGAGGAAGTACAAACTAAGTAGCAGTGTAAGTAGGCTAGTGAACAGTAAAGCTGTCGATTGAGAGGTTAATTGAGGAAGAAGGAGATGGTTGAAATGGAAAAAGGATAGGTGGGGATTATATAAGAAGAGGAAAGGAGAGAAAGACAGGGACAGTTCTTCCAGGAAAGAGTGGCCATTGAAGCCAAGCTTAACTAGGGTACAAAAGATAATGGAGGAGAAGAAGATAACATTTTATGGTTGTGAGCTTCGTGTAGATTTCTTTTTATTTATTTATCTTTTTTTGCTTGATTACGTGAAAACCGTTCTTCCTGGAAGCTGCATGGGGTCTTAAGAACTTTGTGTCTGTAAGGTTTTAAGTTAGCTTAAAGTACAATTTAATAGATTTGTTTTTAACTAACAATATATTTAACTCAATGGTATTAAATTAATCTCCTACATTACTGGGCATGAGTTAAATTATTTCGGGGTTTCCACTTAAAATTATAATCAGAGCCTAATTATAAAAAAAAATCTAATTAAAATCTTAACATGCATTTGCATGACATGTTGCTTATTAATTAACTATCACTAAAAAAGAAAATGAACAAGAAAAAAAAGAAAAGAAACAGAGGAAGAAAAAGAAAGGAATAGCAAATGGAATTGTGGCTAGCAAGGGCCAAGATACATGTGATATTAATTGATGTCAAGGTCTGAAATGAGGTCTCTCTTATACTGTTCCAAACATTGACATAAAGAAAGAAAGAACTAAATATCAGTCCTTATATAGTATGCATATATGTTGCCATTAACAATTGGTCAAAATTTATCTTCATGTATATATTATATATATGGAGATAAATTCATACATATATGAGTACAATCCAGATATAGATAGTCACTTTAATGTATTTGTGTGGTTTTGGGTGCTATTAATTCATTATTTACTTTGTAAATGCCTTAGTGTCTTTCTTGTCCGGATTGTGTACCTTCAGGACACTGAAATGAAAGGGAGCTGTGTTATTCAGGCTGACTAAGACCCTGTAATTCAAGAAACGGAGGGAGAAGTGATAATGATGCAGTGAAGACATTTAATTTTCATTTGAAACTTTATTGTTTGACAGCTCCAACAGGAAGGAAATTTCACTGCAGTTTCCTTTATCATATTACTCTGTCTACACAGGTTATTTGTATATATAGAGAGAGAGAATATAATATGCTCTTTTATTTCCTTCAATAATTGGATTAGGTTTGGTAATATTGACTTTTGGAATAAAAGTTAGGTTTGGTAGTGGTCAATAAATTAATTTAGTATATAAATTTTATTAGATTATGCATGTGGCGAAATGATAATAATGATAGAGAATATATACGTATGGTTAAAATTAAAGAATGATATATTAGAATTGGCAGTCATCGAATTTTATATTTTATATTTTATAATAAAAAATATTAAATTATAAGATATAAAAATATTAAATTTTTATTTTGTAACTAAACGATTATATAATTTTAATGTTAGGAATAAATTACTATTTGACAATTAGGGTATCTGAATTTTTTTAAAATAAAAATTAATATGTAATTAAAAATTATGATAAAACAAAGTTTTTACAATTAAAAGGTATTTGATTAGGAAGGATTTAGTGATCTTCATTTCGATCGGCTGTCATTATCATATTTCTTATGTTCTGATAATATGAGTTTGGAGAGCTTAATAACTTAAAACGTCATTGTTTGATTGTTAAATCGATCTTATCGGATCGATGACATTTTAAACCGTGATTTAACAGTCAAATAATGAAATTAGAAGTTGTTAAGTTCCAAAATTATATTATCAAATACGGACAACTTAATAATGATAATTGATTGTAGTGAAGGTGGTTGAGTTATTAGAAATAGAAACTTTTTAATAATAAGATATATTTTTTTGTCACAATCTATGACCGCATTGTCTCTTTGTCTCAAAAAAATACATACTTTAAATTGTAAAATAGTAAAACCACATGATATTTTTTTATATTTATCTCTTAATTTTAATAACACTAATGAATTTTTTCGACACATTTAAAGGGTAAATTACATAGATAGTTTGCACTTATAATCAAAAGGTATCAAGTGTTTGATTTATTATAAAAAGATACCATCTATGTATTTTTAAAATTTAAATTGTTATAAAGTATAAAATTTGATAACTGTCTATATCGATAACTATTTAATTACATATCAGAATAATAACTCTAATTTCATAATATTTTAAATATGAAAAACAAAATTCTAAAATTACTATGTAAAAGCAAAAATTAATTTATTATATCAAATCTGTATTCGTGCTTTTGTTTTCAAAATATATATATATATTTCCATAAAGTAAGAATTACGGAAGAATAGAATGTTTGGCTAAATAACAAAGAAAGCCCTACAAATGTATCATTATGGGAAACGAAATGCTTACTATATACTTTTTCATTACGATTGCTATACTTGGAAATTCTAAAAACTTATATTTTGAAAATTAAACACTGAGTATAATTGTGATCAAACAGTACAGAGTAGATATTGTCAAAAATTAATTCCATTTAAAAATTTAAATTATGAAATGTTAAGTGAAGTTTAAAAAATAATATTATCCTAATTTTAGCAAATATCTATTGAATTGGAAACGTATATAATTACATATGCACTTTATCTTTTATTGAAATATTTAATTAATAATATGCGATGGCTGAAGATTAAAGTCTAGATTTTTCAATTATAGAGATTCTTTGTGAAAAAATTATACTAGTTAAAACCTAAGCTATTAAGTGAGACGCTAAGAATAATTTTATATCTCTAATAAATATTTTTTTATATTAATTATATATGTGATAAGTTCTATTAATATTAGTGGATAGTGGAAAAAAGAGATTTTGAAATCTTCCCAATTCTCTTAAATAAAATTACTATTCAATTAACCATTGTTAATAGCATAACCAAGTATAACAAACCATATATGTTATCTTCAAAAAGAAAAAAACCAAAGACAACTGAATTTGTATTAAGGTGTAACCTTAAAAAAAAAAAGGATTAATTAGGCAACCAAAAAAGATTAAATAAATTGGTGAAGAAGGAGGCAAATTTAAGTCAATCCTAAGTTGATGTACGTAAATAAATGTTGCTAAGGGGTTTTGCCTTTAGAGTAAGGGTCATTGGTTTGAGACTTTTCTTTTATTTTTAGGGAGTAAATTGCTTATGAAATAAAATTAAGTGTGAGGCTTATTCCATTTAAAAAAATATATCAAATCAATAAAACTAAAGTAGAAAATTACTGAAAGAGATAGGTCATTAATAGAAAAAAGAAATAAAACAAAATAAATAAATATTTGTACATTGTGGGAAAGCTCCTTATCATTAGCATAGTGCTAAAGAGGAAATGACATGTTAACAACTTTGAGATGGCAACAAAAGATCTTCAAACCTATGTGGTGTTTATTAGTTACACAAATAATAATGGACATGTTTAATTCAGAATGATTAAGCCTTGCAAAAATCTCATCCAGGTATATATATATATATATATATATACACACACACATCCATGCTGATTACGATAGTGAAATGTTAAAAACAAAATACAATTTCACCCAAAAAGTCTATGAAGTTGGGTGACACTGTAACAAGAGTTCTATTGAAAATTGTAAATAATTGACAGTTATTTCATGCAGGGGACACAATATACTGAGTCTGTTCTTATGAGTTATTATTATTGATTGTTTTTACCTTCTCCAAATCTTCGAGTCTCAAATTCATTCCAAGCTTTTGGTTCCTGCCTAGAAAGGCTAGCAACTTCTATTTAGTTGTTCAAGCTTAGAATCTCTCTACTCTAGTGTGAAACTTAGCTCTATAAGTTGGCCCCCTCTTGTAGATGTGCCAATATATTTGTTATGCATATTCTAATTAAATAATGAATTTTCATTTTAAAATAGAGAATATTTTTAATGACTCTTTATCTTAAGAAAATATATAGCAAATATATATATATATTATGGTGGTTGCTTTTTTTGTATTAATTAGTTTTAATAAATAAATGTTAGTAATTCTTTTGAGGAGTTTTATGATTCTATAATATGAGAGCGTTGAGTTCTTTTTCTATATGAGATATATGGTCCTCCATTGGGATGTTGAGTTCTTCCTCTATGAGACGGGTGAATAGAAAAAAGAGATTCATTTCAACTTTTAAACTATCAAACTCATTACAAGATAATTATAAAGTCGATATGTGGCTTAATATCACCAAGTGAAGTGTTCTTCCAGTAGAATTGCAATCTATTACTCCGTCAACACGATTGATTGATTGTTATAAATATATTTTTTTGTATGTATTTCTTAATATTTAATATTTATATTTATTTTTTATATGAAAATATATTTGTTAATTCTCATTAATAAAAAAAATAAAAAAATGTAGGAGATATAAATATTATATTATTAGTTTATAAAAATATAATTAACATATTAATAAATAAACGATTAAAGTAATCCACTTTGTAACAAAATTTAAGAACAACTTAATATTGAGTTTTTGAATGAATATATGTCTATTAAGTTTTTTTAATGAATTTATGTCTTCCTCATATATATATATATATATATATATATATATATATATATATATATATATATATATATATATATATATATATATATATATATTGATGTGATATACGACATATCACATGCATAGCAATACCTTTGAGAGAGAATAGTTAATGTTTTGAATTAAATCGACTTTGTCTATTCTAGATGGTTTATACTCTTTTCTTATATGTCAACCTGAAATCTTTAAACTATTCAACTTTGTGGTTTTACTTTATTAGTTTTCAAATTTTTATTTTATTTTATTGAGTTATTATATTTTTATATTTTTATTAAAAATTTAATAATCTTAAGTAAAAGTAAAAATATTGAATAAAAAATAAAGATCTCATGAAACGTATGGAAGAAGTCCTTAATCCAAAAAAAAATAAAATAAAAGTGCAAAAGTCTAAAATTTTTTTAAAGCTGAATTGAATAAAATTGAAAAGGTTAAGAACTGAATAATAAATTTTGTCTTTCTTATATGGTTATGGTATGCATATAGGAATCTGAGATTTGACAATGTAGTCATTTTAACACATTAATTCTATGTCTAACTTAATAGACACTTCAACATTATATTTAGTTAAAATGAATAGCTAGCATTCATTTCAAATCCAAAATTTACGCGATTGATTGAAATACACATTTATTTATAATCCTAACACATTAATCCTATGAAGTTAATATTACTAAATTAAATTCTATCAAAATATATCCATATAAAGATATTTTATAAGACTGTTTTTATTTAATTTTTCCCATTTTTTCTCTTATATTTAGATCTCTATGACTTTTTTTTTCTCTTGTAGTAAATTATAGTCCACCCTTTTATTTTTAATATTTAATAATAGTTCTATTAATTAAATTTATTTTTGAGAAATCAAATTTGTTCCTTTTTAGATAATTCTTAATTTTAATTATTCAATAATTAATAAGATTTGAAAAAGTCTTTGTAACTATTAATTATTAGAGAGAATATTTAGAAACAAAATACTAATTATCTATATAATATTTTCGCTTACCATGTTTTGTTGAAATAAATAATTGTATGAAATATATTTCAAATTTAAAATTTATGTAGTTTGTTGAAATGAAAGCTATTTTAAATCCACAAAATTTATCATAACTAAACTAAATTTTAATAAAATAGATAAAATTTTGAAATAAATCCCATATTAGTAAAGTAATAAAATCAGTTTTATTTAATTTTCTTTCAAAACTTTTATTTCTATGTTTTCTCTTTCTTACTTAGCAATTTATATGAATTTAAGTTTTATTTATCTAATTTTGTGAAATATTTTAATCTTATAAAGCATAAAAAGAGCATCATATACATTAATAGATTTATTAAAATATTAAAATATATTTAAATTATAATTTCTCATCTATTATAAGAGATTTAAGCTATTAAAACTAATTTAATATCCGCATATTACTCATAATTCTTTTTTTTTTAAATAACTAGTGCTTGCAATTCTTAAAATAGACATTTTCACTTCCATATTTATTTTTATCTTTATTTTTTTTAACTTCTTAATGATTAACAATAACATTAATGGCTGATCTACAAATTTCTAATTGATTTTCTATATTTGTTGAGTGGCATAATTGATTTTTCTACTTTTGGTCTCAATTTTCGCTACGAGGAACAAACACCTCATCTAAATAAGCGACATTTAAATTTTTTAGATAAATAAATATAAAAATCATTGCATGAATATTAAAAATTCATTATAAATAAAAATAATGGCATCCATGAAAGGTAGCTGTCCATTTTCTTTTTCAAGTTAGTGGGATTAAAAAGCTGACTCAACTTTGATAAAGTAACTTAAAAACATTGCATATAATTCTTTTAAGAGATTATTAAACAACAATATAAAATATAAAGTCACTGAATTTTATCTAAAAAATATAAAAAAGAAAAACAAATGCTATATTATAATTAGAAGTTGATTTTGTTGTAAAGCTTTTCTATCTGATTTTATTATATAAAATGGATCTTCTTAAACTATCTTAATCTCATATTAATTATAAGATTATATAAAATTAATTATTAAATTAAAATTATTTTATTAATTTCGCATAATGTGTGGGCTAATATTTAGTTATACCATAAAATTAGACTTTTAAATTTTTCTAAAATGTGCTTTCTATATTTAAAAAACCAAACTTCAATTTCTATTTTGAATTTAATAAATATAGTATAAATTTTTATACACTTTAATAATTAATATTTTTAATCATTTTCTTGTTATAGTATAAATTTATATATATATATTTTTTGAATAAGGATGAGGCTAAAGAAGTCTTAAAGACATTACATGGGGGATATCGTAAACCTTCTATGGAAGAGAAGATTACTCGCCAAGATCAATACTTATAAGGTTTGCCAAAAGTTATTTGCGGAACTATCACCCTTATTTATAAACAAATAAGATCAATAGCTATAATGAGATGAACTTAATTAATCTTAGAAACTAACAAGTTAATAGAATTAAATTAAGGTAGAAGTGAAATCAAAACCTAAACAATAACATTTAGTCTCAAGAACACTCAAAGAAACTCTTTAAGCAAAAACAAGGTTTTCTATTCAATCAAAGATATCTATATCTATATATATATATATACTTTTGCCGAATTACATAGCTCTATTTATAGAGTTTAAAACAAAATAATCTTAATCCTAAAATGACTAGGATATGCGGCCAAAACTCCTAAATAAACAAAACTAAAAGAAAAGAAAACTCCTATTTTGACTTGGAGTTGTTAAAAGAAAACTCCTATTTTGACTTGGACTTTGACTTTGAATATTCAACCTTGGACTTGGGCTTTACGTTTGGGCTTGAATTCAACACAAATCAGATATGATCTTTATGTCTTCACGTTGGGCTTTAATCCATGAATAAAATACAATTAATCAAAGTTGAATCTCGGTAGGGCTCCTAATTGGATTAGGATTCCTAGTGGAAATATGATTCCTTTTGTCGCTTGAACTCTTGATGTCATCAGGACTCTTTGCTGGATTAGGATCTTTAGTGGAATTAGGATTATTTGTTGAAGTAGGATTCCTTGTGCTACAGGGGTTCTCATCAGAACCAGAAGTAAAGGTAGACCTCAACCACTAAAGCATTTTCCACACTTTCGGAAAAGAGCAACATGCTATCGAGGGACATTAACTTTCTTCAACAGAATATCCACGACCAACTTGTTATCCACTTCAAGCAAAACCTATTCAAATCCACCATTCCAAGCTTGTCGAAGGCCAAAGAAAACCCCCAGCACTCCGCAGCAAGAACACTGCACGTCCTAATATTTGCTGTAAAACCAGAAATCTAACGCCCTTGCTCATCTCTAAGTAAACCCCTCCGACCTTGCTCTTGATACAAATGTCTTTAATGACCCGTCGGTGTTCAGCTTTATCCAGCCAGATGGAGGCCATATCCAATCAATAAGCCGCTCCTCATAATTCATAGTGTTCGTTCCTAAGCGGACACAAAACAACAATACAACCTGTATAAAATAATAACATTGAGACTATGAAAAGTTATTATATTATAGAAGTTATTAATATTAATTATTAAATTAATATTTTATTAATTCATCGATAAATTAATATTTATTATTTTAAAAAATAATTAATATTTTATGGTGGATGATAGTACATTGTATTAGAGCTAATTTTAGAAATGATGTGGTTTAAAATGCAATGCATGCATGTACGTACATTAGAATATGAAGTGTTTCAACTGCACAATAAAATGTTTACAAATAGAAATATATATATTAAAATTCATATATATCTTCTCCTTCATGACTTCTTATTTGAAAGTGTAAAAAAATCTATACTAACAGATGAGATGCGAAAAGCATTATGTGAGTACAAAAATAAGCATCCCTCTTCGAGTCAAAAAGATTTGCAACAATGGGTTCAACAAAAGTCTGGTCTCTCCCTCAGCCAAGGAACAATATCAAATACTCTCAAAATGTCAACAAAATATTTGTCAAAAGAGATAATAAATAGCAATGTTAAAAGGCACAAATCAGCCAAATATCCCGAATTATAAAAGGTATTGTACGAGTGATTTCTCCAATATCAAGAGAAAATGAATATAACTAGAGAAATGATTCAAACTAAAGCAAAAGAGTTTCTACATAAAATGTATAGTGATGCAGATTCAGACTTTAACTTCTCAAGTGGTTGGCTAGCGCGGTTCAAGGGGAGACATGGGATTAAACCTTATAGAAAGTTCGATTAAAATGGTTCAGTTGTCATGGAAAATATTGAAAATGCTTTACCTGAAATTCAAGCTAAATTGGACAAGTTTTCATTATAAGGATATTTATAATATGGATGAAACAAAATTATTTTATCATTTGCAAGCTGATTATTCACTAGCTACAAAGAAATTAGAAAGACGGAAAAAGGACAAGAAAAGACCTACTGTTGCTGTTTGTTGCAATGGGGATGGTTCAGCTAAAGTAACTCTATGGATTATTGGTAAGTTTGCTAATCCTAGATGCTTTAAAAATGTGAACATTGACAATCTTAATTGTCATTATCAAGCCAACAAAAAAACATAGATGAATGGATTACTTTTTCAAGAATTTGTTCGTTGGTTTGACAATAGAATGATCGATAGAAAATGTGATGCTTATCATAGACAATTGCCCAGCCTATCCCAAGGTTATCGAAGGCTTGAGAAATGTTAAATTATTCTTTTTGCCTTCAAATACAACATCAGAAATTCAACCATGTGATGCTGGAATTATTCGAACACTTAAGGTTTTTTATCAGCGTCGTTTTTATTCTAGCATTTTGGAAGGCCATGAGATGAGAGCAATAAATCCTGAAAAAAATTAATGTGCTAGATGCTATCAATTTTATTAATGCTGCTTGAAATATTGACTGTGAAGACAACAACTATTACAAATTGTTTCAAATATTGCAAAATTCGATCCGAGAAAGGTATGCCTCTAGAACAAGAAATTGGTGATGTTGAAGGGATTCATGATCTTGAAGAAGTTATTTCTAATATGTACTATAGAAATGCCATGAACGTTGAGCAGATTTTGAATTATCCTAGTGAAAATGAAACTTTAATGGAATCACCAAAAAATAAAGAAATTATTGAAAAAGTAATGAGTGTGCCAGCTAACGACGATCAAGATCCAAATGGTAGTAATGTTTTACCACATGTTTCTCCAAAAGAGGCTTTTCTTGCGGTGGGAACCTTGAAAAATTACTTGCTTCAACATGAGAAAAATATACCATATGTGGTGTATGCTTTACAAAAAGTTAAAGATGAAATTAAATTTAGTTCACTTGCAAAGAAGAAACAATTAACTAAAGATACATATTTTAAAAAAGAATAAAATTTAAAAATAGAAGTTATCTAGAAAGTGCTTTATTTTATGAATTTACACAGTATATGTAATTTTTGTATGTATTTAATGAATTATTATTTTATATTTTCAATGGAGCTTAAGGAATTTTTTAAAAACTATTATCTTATAAATTTATCGAAATTATTATTTTATCCCATTAGTCCAAGTCGGGACCGAAAGAAATTATTATTTAATCGAAATTATTAATTTATCGAGGTTCTATTGTAGAAACTTTTGCTTGAATCATGACAATTGGATAGGAAGGAACCACAAAACCTTCTTTAAAAAGAAATGAAATACGAAACTTCAAAAGTATCCAACAACTAGTGACAAAGATATATATAATACTATATTTTTTCTTCACATACTAATAAATTAAAATAATTTAATATAAAAATTAATGTAATTATTTATTAAATATATTAATATTATTATTTTAAAAATATTATTTTTATAATTAAGATTTTTAATTTATAATATTCATTATTTTTAATTTAATTTTTAATTTGTATTTCTTTTCACTTTATTTTTTATATATAAAATTATTAATATTGATTATATAAATTTATAATCAATTAACTCTTTGTAGCACTCATATTTATTATTACCAAAGTGAGGCTTATAATTATTAAGAATCAGAAATATCAATTCTTTTTATTTTAATAATTATTTCAGTTTTCAATTAGTAACATTCTCTTTTTTTATTTAAAAAATAAATTAATATTCTAACTTTAAAATTTTATTGATAATTTTAATGAAATTCTAATTCAGTACAAATAAAAAAAAAGCTATAACGAATTGCATATGAATATTAAATATTTGACTTATATCACTTAAATATAAAATATTATATATTTTTAAATTTATCCTCATAAATATTTTTAGAGTTAAAAAGATAAAAAAAATCCTTGCATTATAGTAAATTTATCTATAAATTAATTTATTTATACCTCATAAAATCTATATTAATTATTTTTATAATTAGCAATAATCAAATTCAATAAATTATTATAAAATATAAGGATTTATAAATATTATAAAAATAAATTAAATTATATTTAAATTTTATAAATACGTTTTTATATAGCGTCACTAGATATCGCAAATTAATAAAATAAATATTATTATTAATTTTTATAACTTAATTAAAATTTAAACATTTAATGTTATTATCAGTAAATTAGTAAAATAAATATTATTATTAATTTTTATAATTTAATTAAAATCTAAAAATATAATATTATTTAAAAAAATAATTAAATATAATTGACTCTTAAATAAAAATTATTTATTAAAAATTTAAATTAAATATATTTAATTTCTAAATAAAAATTAAAGAAGTTATTAATTGAAAAAATTTAATCAAATATAGTTTACCCTTTATCATAAATGGGAGACCCAATTGACTGTCCAAATTGCCAGGGCATTTACTTTAGCAGGAGAGCAATTTAGCAGTAGAGAATCTTTGCTAAGACTGCTTTTAGAAAGTTTCAACATAACAGCCACGTGTTACACGTAGGCTAACTTTACGAACAAAATAAAACTCCCGTGACATACGGTCACGAGAAATCATCATATGGAACTTATCATTATATCATAATTCAACCAATAAATTCATTCATTTATTATTATTATTATTAGTTGAATTGAATTTCATGAAACTAAGTTTATATAATTAATTTTTTTGATTTAGACCGGTTATTTTGTTGCTTTAATAATTCATTAAATTAATGACAATTTTAACTCTCTCCATCATAACTAATATTCTTAAATTATTAATTAATAAATTATTTTTTAATTAAATAATAATACTAATTCCAAAAGATATATCTTAAATTTATTTTTAATATTATATTTAATAATAAATTATTTTTTAATTATATAATAGATTTTAATTCTAAAAAGTAGTTGCCAACTAAACTCCTGGCTTCACTTGATCTCTCGTTCTCTTTTAATGATAGCATCATTCAAGATTACTATTAGCTTCCTTCTCCAGCTTTGACAAACAAAACTGAGTCTATTGGTGCAACTGATTCAATTTTGTTACAGCTTGAAACCGGTAGTGGTCTAATTTTTTAGGCTGATCTGAGCCGATTTAAGTCTAAACCCGAACTAGCCTGTGACCATACCTGCCCTTCACACTTCCAATTTCACAAACTTTAATTTAATGCCTTGGATTTTTTTTTTAATTATTATTTTTAAAGAAAACAACCTTTTTATTCTTTAGGCAAAGCTAGTCTTTAAGGTTAGAATTTTTTTAAATTTTTTTTATTGATGAGTTTTATGAGGTTTAATTATTAATTAAATATCTTGCCATGCTTTCCATTTTCTTTTCCTTTTTATCATATTGCTTAATGTTGGTGAATTTTGATGAAACGAAGAGCAAAGAAGAAAAACCAAGAAATTTCCCTCCAAAGATCACCACAGGTAACTTCCTAGGAGTCTTTCTATTCCTTTTTGTTTTCATTAGATAACAATTTATGCGTTCCAGCTCTATTTTATCCGTCAGAAGGTTTATTGTGAAAGAGAATGCTTGTGCAAAATTTTCAAGTACCTCAAAGTGACTTCTAAGAGTTAACTTGTTATTCTTTTGTAGATTATTTTATAGATAGAGTGAAAAATGTAAAGAATATATATATAACAGGCTGCAACTCAGTGAGGCAAAAAAGAGAAAACCCAGTTCTCAACGCAAAGTAGGAGTGGAGAAGTGAGAGATATATAAGAAGGAAAACAGGAAACATATGAAATATGGTACAGTAGGCAATGTGCATGCACAACTAAAGGCCATAAGTGAGTATTAAATCGAAGAAGTTGAGATAGCATGCTTTTTGTGAACTCCAGGGTCTTATATTTTTCCAAATTGGGCTTGGAATCAGCAATCTCATAGCTCTGGAGACAACGCACTGATTTATTCAACATATAATATATAATTACACCCTGAAGCCTAGCGGACTAAGTCACTAACCCCTCAGCTAACTGATACAAGTCAGCATTTGTTTTGGTCCTTGGGGATATGATTTGGGGAGTTGATGGATTAGCTGGTGGATTCAAAAGTGCGCTGGCGAGTTGAGTCTTTTGACATACTGAGTCGTCTCATCCTTATGTTCATATTTGCCGAATGCCATCAAAATTTTCTACGTTTTCACTGTCCAAATCATTGAATTAACGTCCAACTTCAGGAATAGTAAATGCATCAATTATTTATCCCTCTATCTTGACAATGACAATTAGACCACATTATTATTATTATTATTATTATTATTATTATTGTTTGCTCGTCCATTTCTAATTGGAGTTACCCGTTGGTGTACGAAATAGCAGAGACTACCTAGTCTATGATTTGTGAAATTCTTAAGAATTATAAAATCTCTTTTGTCCAGCTTGACCATCTAGAAATATGTATTATGTATTTTTTTCCTATAAACTGATATGTGATTTTTTAAAATTTTATAAATATTAATTAGTGTATTTTGGGCTGCGCTCTAAAATTATGACACCAATATTTGGGTTTGTTCTTTTGGTGAGATTTGTAATTTTTATTGTATTTTGTTGAAATTTATAAAATTTATAAAATTTATTTATAAATTTAAAATTATGTGCTTTTAATAAAATAAAAATTAATTTAAAAATCTATATAATTAAATTTGTATAAAATTTATTATAATTAAATTAAATTTTAATAAAATAAATATAATTTCTAATGAATTTCATATTATATAATAATAAAATATTTTTTCAATTTTATTATTTTTATTTTATTTTTTTCCTATATTTTTTTATCAAATGAAGTAAATTATTTTATGGATTTCAACAAATATGGAATTAGTTTTTAGAATTTTTAATATTTATTCTCATTATTCAATTTAATTTTAAAATTTAAATCTCATAATTATATTTATATTAGAATTTTATCTATTAAATTTGAAAATAAAATAGTATAATATTTATTTAAATAAAATAAGTTATATTCAAATATTAGTCAGCATGTTCTAGATTGATTATATATTAAATGTTTATATATAAATAAAAAAATTCTCAATCGTTATTTTAAATTAAATGGTTGAAATCTAACAAGTATAATTTAAAATATTTCTTAAATTTTGGATTGTAACTTTTATTTATATAATACTTATAATTCAAAAAATTTAATTCTAATAGGACACTATTTTACAATTTATTTCTCTATATCTAGTTTTCTTAAATTCAACTTCTTATTTTAAATTGTTTTTTTCTTTAAAAAAAGAAGAAGAAATCATCTATTAAATTCTCATGACTTATAATTTTTAACTTTATTTTCCTATCAAAATAACAGATCCTAATGAACTTGGTTCTATACTGTAGTAAAAACTAAATTTCAGTTAGTGTTGGTTGAATTTGAAAATTAATTTACTAAAATTTTCCCTTTTAGTTCATATTGTGCATCTTACTCGGCTCCAAAATTATGATATTATATTATCAAATAATTAGTTTGAGGACGCTATCAGTTCTATAGAAATTAATTTTATTTATATAATATTTGGTTAAAATCTATAAAATTTATGAAATTTATTTATGAATATAAAATTTATATGCTTTAAATGGAGTAAAAGTTAATTTAGTATTCTATATAATTAAATTTGTGTGGAATTGGTTACAGCTAAACTAAATTCTAAAAGAATATGTAGAGTTGCAAATGAATTCCACGTTAGTAAGTTAATACATTTCATAACATCAAAATATCTCTTTCAATTTAATTATTTTTATTTTATCTATTCTCTCATTTTTTTTCTTAAATGAAATGAATTCTCTTATGGATTTAAACCAAAACGTAGTATTAGCATATATTAGGTTGCGGACTTAAGAAATGATTTATAAAACTATAACATAAATAAATGCCAATCAATAATTTTCAATCTTAGATTCTTAATTAATAATATAAGATTATCTAATTTTTGGTATTATAATTTTTTTCTTCTTTTTTACAAATATACGTAAATAGACAGGTTGAATTATATTTTATTCAACTATTCAATCCGATTCAATTGGTTTAACCAAAAATTCTATTATTATGAAGATAGATAAACTATTGATTTTCAAATTAAATCAACTGGTTTTGTCTAATTCTTTTTTAAAAGATTACGGTCCGTTTAAAATTACTGATTTCTGAATTAAACCGACTAGTTTAGTCTAATTTCTTTCTTAAAGAATTTGATTCGATTTTTAAATTGCTAATAATATATATATATATATAGTATAAACTTGATTTTTATTTTATAATAAATTAAATAATTTATAAAGGATAATTATTTCTATTTTTATTACTCTCTATTTTTATTTTTTTCTAATTTTAAATTAAAAGTGTTTAAAAGATTAAAAAAATACATAAAAGAAATAAAAGTAAAAATTTATTTTTCGAGCATCTCTAATGCACTTTTTATATATGTTAAATTTTTAATTTTAAAGAGTCATGCTATAAAATGATAATCTAATAATTTTTTTATTTTTTAAATATAAGGTGAAAAATCAATTTATTTCTCTATATATGGAGAGCTAAAATTTATTTTCTATTCTATATTTTAATAAATGCATTACAAATTGCTATGTATTTAATTTAATTGATATTTGTAATTCTTATTTTTTTATTAATTAAAATTATTAATATTTATATAAATAAAAATAAAATAAAATATAAAATACAAAAAATATATTAAGTTTAAATAAAATATTTATATTTAATATTTTTTAAAATATTCTTTATTATAGAAATTAGGAAATGTGAATCTACTTCAAGAGTTGGCGCCAGAATTGAATGTCGTCTATCTTAAGGAACTGCTTTCATAAAATAAATTACAAAAAGAAAAAGAAAGTCAAGTAATTTTGATTTCCAAATTTATTTCCTGCAGCGAAAATGGGATTCCTTTCTACACCTACACCATAAGAGGATTTCTGTCAAATTCCATACTTTGACCCTCTACTGGAGAGATAAATTTTTAGTACACTAAAAATAAATATGGAATTGAAGGATGCCACTGGAGTAAACAAGGATATTATGCTGTTGACTTATGCTGATAGCTGCTGCTGGCGGTGGGCTTGTTCTGTTTCTCTAATCCTATTTAGGGAAGTTGGTGATTTATTATTGACTATTAAGCAAGACCCACTAAGTGTTTGATGCATTGCGCCAATGAGGCTTTGTTAAGTAAGGGTTCGGGTTTACTTTGTTATAGCCACAAGAAGTGTCAGAAGTGAAATCTCTTGTGTCATAGAATACAAGAATACAATTTATATAGTAATAATAACAATTTACTTCTTGTATTTTTCTGTTAAAGATTAACTCAAAAACAATTTTTTGCACATACATGTGATTCTCTCTTCATGCATTGAATGTAGATTTCTATACATGCTATGTATACATTTTTATTATTTTGATTTTTTTTATACTATCAGTTTGAGTAACTGGTACATGAATCGATATACAACCTTGTCATAGTTGATGCAATTTCTACAACTTTTAATTGTTTTACAATGCTTCTTTTCTCTTTTTTCTTCTTCATGTTAAGAGTCTCTGCTGCACAACTAGAAACTTTATACCCAGGTCAATCCATGAAAGATGGTGAGACTTTGATATCAGCTGATGGAAATTTTGAACTTGGGTTCTTTAGCCAAGGTGATTCAAGAAGCAGATACTTGGGAATCTGGTATAAAAGAATACCAGTTAAGACAGTTGTTTGGGTAGGCAACAGAGAAGTTCCATCTTTTGACAACTTAGGAGTTCTACAAGTCAATCAACAAGGAGTTATCATCCTTCAGAATAGCACAAAGGGTATAATTTGGTCATCCAATTCATCAAGAACAGCAAAGAATCCTGTTTTGCAGCTCTTAGATTCAGGAAATCTTATTGTTAAAGATGGTAATGGCAACAACCCAGATAACATAGTATGGCAAAGTTTTGATTTTCCATATAACACTTTGTTACCAAGCATGAAACTTGGATGGAATCTTGATAAGGGTTTGAATAGGTATCTAACATCTTGGAAGAGCATAGATGATCCAGCTCAGGGTAATTTTTCGTGCTTGATTGATCTTCGTGGATTTCCTCAACTTTTTATGAAGAAAGGAGATGCAGTACAGGTTAGAAGTGGACCATGGAATGGCCTCCAGTTTACAGGGAGTCCTCAGCTGAACCCAAACACTGTATTTAATTTTTCATTTGTATCTAATAAGCATGAAATTTATTATTCATATGAACTCAAAAATACTTCAGTTGTCTCGAGGTTAATAGTGAGTGAAAAGGGTGCTCTAGAGAGGCATAATTGGATTGACAGAACACAGAGTTGGACTTTATTCTTTAGTGTGCCAACAGATCAATGTGACACTTATCTGTTGTGTGGCGCATATGCCAGTTGCAACATCAATAGCTATCCTGTCTGTTCATGCTTGGAAGGATTTGTACCCAAATCCCCAACAGATTGGAGTGCATCAGATTGGTCAGATGGATGTGTCCGAAGAACTGAACTGAGCTGCCATACTGGAGATGGATTCCGGAAGCTTAAAGGGATGAAATTACCTGATACATCATCTTCCTGGGTTGATATGAGCATGGATTTGAAGGAGTGTGAGGGAATGTGCCTACGAAATTGCTCGTGCCTGGCATATGCAAATTCTGATATTAGAGGATCAGGTTGTTTGCTTTGGTTTGATCATCTGATTGACATGAGGAAATTCACCGAAGGTGGGCAAGACTTGTATATACGAATTGCTGCTTCAGAACTAGGTACTGTATCTTTCTGTTATTTTAGGATAATATTTTGGCATTTAATGATATGAAATATCCACCAACACCACTTTTGTTCTTTCAGCAAAAGGGAAATCCCATGGGAAAAGAGTTGCAATTATAGTCAGCTGTCTTATTATAGGCATGGGTATGACAGCACTAGGATCACTCTTGTACACACGAAAACGAAAGCGAAATATTTTGGGGCAAGGTAAACTATTATTTGTTTGATATTATATCACAACTTTGTTACATGCTGTAAACAAGTACATTAAATTAGTTCATTTTTCTTTGAAAATAAAAATTTGGAGATTAATTGCAGAAAGTGTCTCAGAATTGCAGCTGTTCCTCTTGTTCTACTAGTGTCATCATTCGCAATTCACTTTTACATCATTTCAGGACTGGCAAAAGAGACTTATATAGAAAATTATGGTGATAATGGTGCAAAGGAAGACACTGAATTAATTGCCTTCGACTTAATCACTATAAGAAATGCCACCAGTAACTTTTCAAATTACAATAAACTAGGAGAAGGTGGTTTTGGACCTGTGTACAAGGTAAGAAATAAATATCATGCTTAAATTGGCTCTCTTCTTAAAAAGATGAAGTAACATTTTCTTGGTGAGGTTTCCCAGGGTACATTGTTAGATGGACAAGAAATTGCAGTGAAAAGGCTTTCAGAAACATCTGGACAAGGAGGAAAGGAGTTCAAAAATGAAGTTATTTTGATTGCAAGGCTTCAGCACAGGAATCTTGTGAAGCTTCTTGGTTGCTGCATTCATGGAGATGAAAAAATGTTGATCTATGAATACATGCCCAACAAAAGCTTGGACTCCTTTATTTTTGGTTAGGCCTGTTTACTCATTGTTCTTTGTTGCTTAAAGTATAAAAGTTGCTTTGGTTCTTTCCATCCAAAAATTTAATTAATGTGTACAATGTATTATCCGTGTTGAGAAATTAATAGATAAAAAGAGAAGCACGTTACTAGATTGGCATATGTGCTTCCGAATCATTGGTGGAATTGCACGCGGGCTACTTTATCTTCATCAAGACTCTAGATTGAGAATTATCCATAGAGATCTAAAAGCTAGCAACATTTTACTGGATTGTGATATGAACCCGAAAATTTCAGACTTTGGCTTGGCTAGAACATTTGGTAAAGATCAAAATGCTGCAAATACAAAACGAGTAGTTGGAACATAGTAAGTGAACTATTTTTTGGTGGCTTAAATTTCAGTTTATGTGTATTAATCTAAAGACAATTTTTACCAGTGATTATATTTTCTCATTTACATTGCTTTAAATTGATTTCATATTTGTTAGATTTTCCATCATAAATAACTAGATGTGATTTTTCTTCTAATATCCTTATGTTTGTAATATTCTTGTCCTGCAGTGGTTACATGTCGCCGGAGTACGCAGTTGATGGTCTCTTTTCAGTAAAATCTGATGTATTCAGCTTTGGTGTATTAGTACTAGAAATTGTTAGTGGAAAGAGAAATCGAGGATTTAGCCATTTAGATCACAGTCTCAACCTTCTTGGACATGTAAGTAAACAACGTGAAAGAAGATAAATAAGTTCAGTTCCTCTTCGTCTAGCATCATCTGTGTTCATGTTTCACAGAATTTCATTTGAGGATGTCGATCACCTTAACTGGGAAAGGAATTTTCTCGTGTTATTATTCTACTTTCTTTGGGAAAACACACATGAATAAATTTACTATTGTGATTTAAAGATTATCCACTCAACGAGTATAAAAATAAATATGGAGTTCAGCTAACATGTACTCTTTAAATGTTTTAGGCTTGGAGGCTATGGATGGAAGAGAGGGCTTTAGAACTATTTGACAAGTTCTCACAGGACGAGTATTCTGTATCTCAAGTGCTGCGGTGCATACAAGTGGGTCTCTTATGCGTGCAACGATTGCCGCATGACAGGCCAGACATGTCAGCTGTGGTTGTAATGTTGGGGAGTGAGAGTTCACTGCCTCAGCCAAAGCAGCCTGGATTTTATACAGAAAGAGATCCATTTGAAGCAGATTCTTCTACAAGCAAGGAAAGGGTCTGGTCAAGGAATGAAATTTCTAGCACATTGATAGAGCCAAGATAGAACTTGATTGACATCAAAATCTTAGCAAATTTATGGGTCTTATCTCTTTTTCCACTTAAGTTTGGTAACAACTACTTAAAGAAATATATGATCATATTTCAATATAATCATGCTTGAGAGTTTCAGTATTTTCTAGAAATTAAGTAAAATAAACATGCATTGCATTAGTGGATGTGAAAAGTTTAGTCTGGAAAAGGACTTTAATTGCTTATGTAACATGTGCCTTTCCAATGTTGAAATTTCTCTACAATCTGAAATGATCACATACCATCACCAAACTTGGAGCAGATGTGACATTTTCATGTGATTTCCAAATGGGAAAAGAAAGAAGAAATCGAAAAATTGATCCACCACTTCATCTTTTCTTTTGGGGTTTCACAAGTTAAAAAGCTGACATATTCTATTTTTTTTTTTTTTCTAATTCTTATCTGTTCTTCATGGAAATAACTGCCAAAAGCATGAAAATGAAATCAAAAGTCTTCTAGCTTTATCCTGTTTTCCAGTTGGCGGGTCTTCTTGGAAACTTAAGAGGTAATCTATTAGTAGTAGACTTCTTTATGGTCTTTCAGAATAAAAAAGAATTAATTAGATACAAGTTGGATTAGGTTTAATGAGAGAAAAGGAAAACATTTTGTGGGTCCTTTAGAGGATCTTTAAAGTAACATTTTCTTCTTTTCTGATATTCTTTTCCCTTCACAAGCAAGCATGTTTGAATATTTTTATTTGTAGAGGAATACAGCAGCATGCTTCCATCATAATTATTTCTTTGTTAAAAGAAAAAAGAATGTTTCTCTTTCTAATTAATTTATTTGCTTGGATTCAAGCTAACATTTTAACATTGAAAGTTTGAGAGTTCTATTGTCAGATATCAGGTTGAAATCTCTTATAGATTTAAGAAAGAAAAGAAATTATTTTATAGAGCATTTTCTATTCTATCATTGTGAAAATAATAATTTCATTTCAAGAGTGTTTAAATTTTAATTCAATAGTGGATGTTTATTTTGTAATATAAAAAATTACAAGAAATTTATGGAAATAAAAAATTGCTTAGCTCTTTTCGTATGTGTTTGTGTGTATATATAATATAAATGTTTTCATTAAAAATTTACGGGTTTAGAGTTTATATAATCAGAGATAAATATACACTTTACATAAAAGTAAAAATTCGAAGAAATGCCAACCACAAATGTTCTTTCCTATTCTAATATCATATTAAAATATATTTTTGATCTTTTAAATTTTTCAGTTTTATTTTATTTAATTATTATTTTATTTTATTGAATTTTTATATTTTTATTGTTACTTTCATTAAAAATTAAATAATTTTTAATAAAAATAAAAATAAAAGTATAAAGACTTGTAGAATAAATAAAAATTTCATGAATTAGATATAAGAAGTTATTAATCCAAACGAAAATAAAAATATAAAGAATTAATAAATAAAATAAAACTTAGGAGCTGAATAAAATAAAATTAAAAAAAATTAAGTTCTTGATAATTAGTTTTTCTTAAGATTTTCATTCTTTTAATTATAAAACTGAATGTCTAATTTATAATACTAGTTAATATGTCATATGTCTTGTAGTGATTCTATTTATTGATACCAAGATAGACAAAACAGAAACAGATCAACAAGTTTCTGATGTGCAGGATCCTCAGACGAGGCAAGCACAGAGCATACGCTTGTTAAATCTATAAAAATGGTAGATAAAGAAGATGAAGAAGATGAACTTTATTGATAATCACAAACTTTGAACACAAACTTTAAACAAATATACAAACTTTGAATGTAACTTTGAAAGCTTTAAACTAAAGAAATATAAACTTACAAGAGGAGGATAAGAATATAAGAGGAAAACTATTCTCTCTCACTCTAATCTCTCTCTTTTCTCTCTATATTTCTTCTTCTTTATGCGACTTGAAGAATAGAAGAGGCTCTTCTTCGTATTTTTCAGTCTGCCTTCTACTAAGGAGAACTCCTCTTTATATAGAGGTCTTCAAGCTTTGGATGCTAACTTTCGAGCCTTGGATACTCTTCTTAGTGGAGTAAAGATGATTCCACTTGCTTTGGAGTCTTGTAATGATGCTTTACGCCTTTTTAGAAAGTTGTCGGTCATTCTTTGAAAGAATTTTTTGCTTTTCTTATGTCTTCTTTCTTTTTCTTTTATCTTTTTTTTTTATATTGGCCTTTTGGCCCATTACAAAAATATCTTGGGCTGCCATTTCTGGTTTTCAACCCATGGGCTTTAAAGGGATGTCATTTAATGGGCTTGAAAATTCCAAAACAATCATCCTCGTTTGAGTCACCATCTAGGTCGATTGCTGCTGAGCTGGTGTTGGAGAAGGAAGATGAAGCTTTTGATTTTCCTTTAGAAGAAGCGGTTTCCGACAATTGTTTGATTAATTGTAAGAAATCCTCTTCTGTTTGAGCTGCTGCTAGCTTTGGAATTATGAAGGACTTTTATGCCAGGAAAGTGGTTTGTTCTTTTGGAGGTGGCAAGAAGCTATTTTTTGAAAGGAAGTTTTGGACTGATTTTAGAGATAATTTATCTTGGTGGTTAAATTTATCCCACCATTTGACTTTGAATCTTCGGGTAAGGATGATTTCTCCATCTGCTGCTTGATTGAAATGGAAATACCAAACACATACCCAGGGGAGAAAGAAGTTTGAACAAAATAGAAGTAACGGGGGAAAACGTCTTTCTATTTTGTTTGGCTTGTAGTGGGCTTTGAAAAGGTTAAACAGAGGTAGAACTTCTGAAATTATGGTCTGAGGAACATTGCCATAATAATTCCACCATTGTTTAAACCAATAAGGAATTTTTGAAGTTTGGATTGAGCTTGTATCGAAGTAGAAAAGCCACGAATGGCTTTGTCCTTCGTTTTGGAGAAGAAAGGTATTGAACCAAGCTTGTTGGTAATCCCAATAGTTGAATGAAGTATTGAAGTTTGAAGGGTAGGTTCTTTGAAGGGAAGTTGGGAAAGATCTTGAAGAGTGTAAATCCATTCCCCAATCTGTAGGGTGAAGGATTCTTTGAATGGTGCATGTAGAATATGCAGGGTCTTTATGGTCTTTTTGTTTTTTGAAATGTTTGAATTTTGCAGAACCAGTTATCTCAAGGATAGACTGGTAGTAGGATTGAGGCTTTGAAATATTCCAGGGCTTGAAATACCATCCTGGGGGGAAAATGTTTGAAACCAGTTTTGAGGGGCTTTCTGTACAGAATCCTTCCTCAACGATCAAAATATTTTGAAAATTCTGTTTTTCTATATATTCGTTGGATTTAAAACGTTTTGTTTGTGACAAAACTATTTCTTGAGAGTTTGACTTTGAAATACTTTTAGAGCTCTGAGATAGGTTTTGAAGGAAAATTTCTACCTCAGGTTTTGAAAAAGGGATAGAGAGTATACCCTTACCCTTGTTGGAGGAGGAGGATGACTTTAGAGATGCTTCGGGTTTAAGAATCATTTACTTTGAATATTCTTCGACCCTTTTTAGAAATTCAGGATCTTGTTGTGCAAGCCATTCCTGAATTTGTTGATGGGCCAGATCGGCGTTGCTTTCATTGATTTCTTCCTGGATGATTTCGGTCCAGGTTTTGATGGGCTTTGAAGAAGAAGGTAAAATTTTCTTCTTTGGGCTTTGGACAGGCTTCGAACTTGCTGTCGATTTTTCTTCTTTTGATTTTGATTTTCTCAGCATTTTCACTCCTATTTTTGAAGAAACTCTCTGGTTAGAAAGTCTGAAATTGAATTCGAATCTCCTATTATATATTCGATTTCAAAGTCAAAAATAGAAAGAATAGCTTGCCATCTAGCAAAAATTTGTTTGGAAGCTATGTTTTGAACATCTTTTTGTAAAACTTCTTTAGCAGATTTGCAATCAATCCTTAAAAGAAATTTTTGATTTAAAAGATCACTTTGAAATTTTGAAATACACAAAACTATTGAAAGAATTTCTTTTTTGATAGTTGAGTAATTCTTTTGTGTATCATTCCAGTGTGCAGAAGTGAACTGGACAATACATTCTTTGTTATTTTGGACTTGTTTAAGAATTCCACCATAGCCTAAATTTGATGCATCAGTTTCAACAATTTTGAATGCAGATGGATCAGCTAAATGTAAACATGGAATTTCTGAAACTTATTTTTTTATGCTTTGGACAATCTTTGTATGCTCTTCGGTCCATGCATGGGGGTTTTTCTTTAACCTATCATGAAGGGGCTTTGTAAGACAGTTCAAATTTGGATAAAAATCCATAACATAATTTAAACTACCAAGAAATCTTTGTAATTGCATTTTTTCTAAGATTTTGTTTGGAAACTTTGAAGTGAATGCTAAAGACTTTTCAATTGGGGTGATAGTTCCCCGGGAGATATAGTGTCCAAGAAATCTAATTTTTGTTTGAAATAAAGATATCTTGGATTTTGAAACTACTAAACCACTTTAACATAGAAAAATATCTCCAAGTGTTTGAAATGTTGCTCTAGAGAATTTGAAAATATCAACACATCATCAATGTAGACAATGCAAAACTTTGAATAAGGATTAAAAATGTCATTCATGATTTTTTGAAATTCAGAAGGAGCATTTTTTAATCCGAAGGGCATCACATTCCATTCGTACTAGCCAAATGGAACTGTAAAAGCAGTTTTGTATCTGTCTTTTGGATGAATCTGGATTTGCCAAAATCCTGATTTCATATCAAACTTTGAAAAAATGAAAGCAGAATGAAGCTTTTGAAGAAGATCTTTTTTGTTTGGAATTGGATACCTAATCCACTTTAGGGCTTTATTCAAAGGCTTGTAATTGATCACCAACCTAGGTGTTCCTCTTTCTATCTCACTATTTTTATTGACATAGAAAGCTGCACATGACCAGGGGATCTAGACTTGGAAATCAAACCTTTCTGCTCTAGGTCTTTTATCTCTAATCTACAATGGCTTTCTAGGGTTTCATTCATTTGAATAGGTCTGGCTTTGGTAGGGATTTGAGTATCAGAAAATTCTTTTTCATATGGTAAGTCTACCATATGTTGTTTTCGTTTCCAAAAAGCATTGGGAATATCAGAACAAACTTCATTTTCTATCTTCTTTTGCAAATCAGATATTTTTCTTTAGACAAAATCATTTTGCATTTGATCTTGGATTCTTTTCAAACCCATATCTTGTTTCAAATGAGAAAGCTGGGTTTGTTTTCCTTTGATCAAAGCATTTATCTCAAAATTGTAAATCGAGTGGGCTTTAATAAGATTGAGATTTCTCTTTTTGGGTTTTTCTATAAAAGGAAAAATAATCTTTGAATCCTTAGCTTTGAAAATAATACCAACAGTAGTTACTTTGAAAGGAGTAATTAAATTGATAAAAGGAGTTCCCAAAATAACTGTTTGCTGAAGATCTTTTGTAAGAATAAAAATATTTTTTAAAGCAATGTTATTATTTAGAATTGCAGCTTCAGTTTTTCCCGCAATCCTAATCTTTGAACTATTGGCTGAAGTAAGCCTTTCTTTAGTATCTTGATGATACATTTTAGGAACCAGCTCACAGTTGATATAGTTGAGGTCTGCTCCTGTATCAAACAAAGCGATTGTTTCTATCTGGAAATCACCAGGAAAAACAAGCTTTATTTAGATCAAATATTTTCTTGAAGTAATTTCTTTTAAAACATTAATGAAGTTTTCTGGAACATTTTCAGAAACTTCAAGATTTTGAAAATCATTTTCCTCTTCAGAATCAGAATCATTATTCTGATTAAGGATCAGACTTTGGAGCAAAACATAATCATTTTGTTGTTTTTCTTTCAAATCTTTGAGCTCTGTTTTGATAGCTTTGATTTTTTTTTGAAGTTCTTGAACGGTAGGAAGAGGGTTTTTTAGCTTTTTTCCTTTATCCAAAATCATAGTAAGATCATAAGTATTTTTACTAGAAGAAGGGACAAGGATTTCGGTTTTTAAAATCTCTTTCAAAATCTGTTTTTGGATTTGAGGATCATTAATATGCTTGACGGCTTCAAGAATGGCTTCCTGTTGCCTAGTGAGCATATTAATATTCTTTGAAATACTTTCAGAATCTGTTTCAGAATAATCGGATGAGGTTTTGATTTCATCAATTTGAAACTCTTCCTCACTATTTGAAAATTCTGATTCAGAGGAATCAATAAGAAGAGCAGAAATTTTTGTTAAAACTTCTTCTTCTATTTGGAGCTCATGGAGTTTTTTGGGAAACTTGCAATACTTTGAAGTATGGCCTTTCTTGCCACATTTATAGCAGGTAATTTTGCTAAAATCTCTTTTGGAATTTTGTTTTGGAAATTTAAAAGAAGATGGCTTTTTGTAGAAATTATCCTTGTTTTTGGGAGTCCTTCTATTTTTGAAAAATCATTTTTTCTTAAAAGATTTGGAAAAATCTTCTTTGCATTTTCCTTTGCAGGTAGAGGAAGGTTCTATGGGATTGTACTCAAATTGGTTACAAAAACTACCTAATTCTTGCCTGGTCTTTTTCATTTCCCATTTGAGCTGTCTTTGGAGCTTAAGGTCATGGCATATCTTTAATCCTTCCTTCTGGGTAAGGCTTACTAATTCACCATAAGTGTAGAAATCATAAGGGATCTGGCCATTATGGGCTTCTCTTATGGTATTCCTAACTCTTTCACCTAGTATCTTAGGCTAAGAATTTCTCTTTCCAGAAAGGTTGGCTTGAATCTTCCCTAAGCATGACTCTGGTCAGGAAGGTATCTTTGTAGGCTTGGAAATTGCTAAGCTTTTTGCAGGTTAGATTGCTAAGGAGCTCAGCATTCTTGTCTTTCAGAAGAGAAGGGTCTCTTATGAAGTGGAGAAAAATCGTTAGGATTAAGGTTGACACAGCATCCTCAATTGGATTTCCTAATTCATCTAAGATGGGGGTCCCTTCTATTGTAGTTTGAATGGCATCTAGGATTTGGAGCTGTTGTGCTTGTGTGAGATGGTAATCCCACCATCCTTTAAGCTGGCCAGAAAATCCAGCTATAAGGAGCTCAGCAATGGCTCTATCAGAGGTACCGCTTTGGGTTTTGTAGGCATTGGCTGCCATGGTCATCTGTTGTAAGAGACCAAGAATGTTGTATTCTGACATTCCATCTATATTCCATTTATAGACGGAGGAGGCATTGAATCTAGACTGGGTTAGGATATTGTTCCTATTTCCTATTCATAGATCTGGAGTAGTACTCCTAGGAGTATGTCAGGTTAATCTAGGGGCTTGCCATCCCAATCTGTTGATGTTGGAGTGTTTGTCAATGGCACTTTCAAGCTCTGAATCATTAGATTCATCGCATTGGGCTTGATCTATAGCACTAATATTCCTACTGCTTTGAGGAGTATCTGGTACTAGGTTTTTGGAAGACTCAGAAGTGGCTAATTTGCTAAGCTGTTCTCTGACTGCTCTAGCAAACTCAGTTTGCTTTTGAAATTGGTCTTGGCTAGGCTTTGAGATTTGGTAGGGTTTGAAGACTGGATTTTTGAGCTTTTCTGACTGACTTGTCTCTTTTGGATGTTCAGTGTTGGGGATTGGAGAGGTGAAGATCTTGAAAAGAATGTCAAGAACATTGTTCAACAGAATAATTTCTCGAATACCTATCTTAACACAATAGGAAAACAACTTGTTAGGATAGAAAGCCAGATCCAAAAACCTCCTGTAGTCTTCACCTCTCCAATTACCAACACTGAACATCCAAAAGAGACAAGTCAGTCAGAAAAGCTCAAAAATCCAGTCTTCAAACCCTACCAAATCTCAAAGCCTAGCCAAGACCAATTTCAAAAGCAAACTGAGTTTGCTAGAGCAGTCAGAGAACAGCTTAGCAAATTAGCCACTTCTGAGTCTTCCAAAAACCTAGTACCAGATACTCCTCAAAGCAGTAGGAATATCAGTGCTATAGATCAAGCCCAATGCGATGAATCTAATGATTCAGAACTTGAAAGTGCCATTGATAAGCACTCCAACATCAACAGATTGGGATGACAAACCCCTAGATTAACCTGGCATACTCCTAGGAGTACTGCTCCAGATCTAGGAATAGAAAATAGGAACAATATCCTAACCCAGTCTAGATTCAATGCCTCCTCCGTCTATGAATGGAATATAGATGGAATGTCAGAATACAACTTTCTTGGTCTCTTACAACAGATGACCATGGCAGCCAATGCCTACAAAACCCAAAGCGGTACCTCTGATAGAGCCATTGCTGAGCTCCTTATAGCTGGATTTTCTGGCCAGCTTAAAGGATGGTGGGATTACCATCTCACATAAGCACAACAGCTCCAAATCCTAGGTGCCATTCAAACTACAATAGAAGGGACCCCCATCTTAGATGAATTAGGAAATCCAATTGAGGATGCTGTGTCAACCTTAATCCTAACGATTTCCCTCCACTTCATAGGAGACCTTTCTCTTCTGAAAGACAAGAATGCTGAGCTCCTTAGCAATCTAACCTGCAAAAAGCTTAGCAATTTCCAAGCCTACAAAGACACCTTCCTGACCAGAGTCATGCTTAGGGAAGATTCAAGCCAACCTTTCTGGAAAGAGAAATTCTTAGCCGGTTTACCTAAGATACTAGGTGAAAGAGTTAGGAATACCATAAGAGAAGCCCATAATGGCCAGATCCCTTATGATTTCTACACTTATGGTGAATTAGTAAGCCTTACCCAGAAGGAAGGATTAAAGATATGCCATGACCTTAAGCTCCAAAGACAGCTCAAATGGGAAATGAAAAAGACCAGGCAAGAATTAGGTAGTTTTTGTAACCAATTTGAGTACAATCCCATAGAACCTTCCTCTACCTGCAAAGGAAAATGCAAAGAATATTTTTCCAAATCTTTTAAGAAAAAATAATTTTTTAAAAATAGAAGGACTCCCAAAAACAAGGATAATTTCTACAAAAAGCCATCTTCTTTTAAATTTCCAAAACAAAATTCCAAAAGAGATTTTAGCAAAATTACCTGCTATAAATGTGGCAAGAAAGGCCATACTTCAAAGTATTGCAAGTTTCTCAAAAAACTCCATGAGCTCCAAATAGAAGAAGAAGTTTTAACAAAAATTTCTGCTCTTCTTATTGATTCCTCTGAATCAGAATTTTCAAATAGTGAGGAAGAGTTTCAAATTGATGAAATCAAAACCTCATCCGATTATTCTGAAACAGATTCTGAAAGTATTTCAAAGAATATTAATATGCTCACTAGGCAACAAGAAGTCCTTCTTGAAGCCGTCAAGCATATTAAGGATCCTCAAATCCAAAAACAGGTTTTGAAAGAGATTTTAAAAACCGAAACCCTTGTCCCTTCTTCTAAAAGCTTTTCTTTGAAAGGATAAAGAATACTATTTTCTTTGCAATAAATTTGAAACCAATCAAAAAATTTGATTTGGACTTTGTTTTGAATGCAAAAATGATAATATCTTTCTTGAATACTGTCTTTTTCTTGTAAAAAATTCTTAAAAAACTAAAGTTTTTTAGAATTGTTTTTCTTTGAATAGAAATCTTCATGTAAAAGCTTTTTATCAATTTGAAAATCTTTTGAAATCATATTGATTTCTGCTTCTAGATTTTATGTTGTGGCAGATGGTGATGGTGAAGAGGGGATATAGACGATCTCTATATCCTCATCATCTTTCTTTGGCTCATTGTAGACTGGTCTGGGGATATTACTTTGGTAATCAACATTCTGAAGTATATTGTTTGTATTTGGTAAATCAGATATTGAAAATCAGGGTTGTGTTTGAGATGGAGTTGGTTCTTTGTAAGGAGCATAAATAATAGAAGGTATTTTTGATACTCTTCCAATATCTATGGTTGATGTTGAAGAATCATCATCAGAAAATCTAGAAGAGGTTGATTTTCTGTTGAATGTAAGCTTTACTTTTCCATATGGGAATTGGGTTATATTTTTGAGATTTGTATTTGGTTATGTTTGCTTTGGTGATTTAGGTTGGGTTGCACCTTCGAGGATCCATTCTTCTGGAAGAGTGATGTCTTTCCATTGAATGGTTTTTGGAATAGTTGCGTTGGATTTGGAGAGATCTGTTTGTAAGAATAAGGTTTCTCCTTTTGGTGAATGAAGCTTGTGTTTTGAACCAAAAGCAGAAATAATGGCTTTGTAATGTATTTTGAAAATCAATGCTATCGGAATAGATCCTTCAAGCATTTTGTAATTATGTGTCTTTATTTGAAGAACAATGCTCTTTAAAACATTTTTATCATTTAATGAAATTGTAATGTTTGGAAAATAATTAAAAGAAATTGATCCTTTATTGAGGCTCGACTCAACAGTACCTAATAAAGAATCATAAAAATTTGTAAACCTAGCATCTCTAAGGACTGCTAAGATGGAAGTGTCTAAACCTTCTCTGGTAAGGGGCTTTATTCCTACCTGGACAAGGCCTATATGGATATACTTATAATCTTTTTCTTTATGCTTCTGGAGGGTCTTTGGATTTAAAAGATAAATTTCTTCAAAAGGCTTTGAAATTTAAATATCTCTTTTTTCAGTTTTGATAGTAAAATCAGTTTTGAAAAGAGAAAACTTTGAAAACTCATAAATTTGTTTCTTTTGGACTTTGGGTATTTCCCAATCATCAATATGCTTTGTAAAATTTTCAATAGTGATTTCTTCACTATTTACTAGACTTTTGTACCTTGAAGATTCAGAGGTAGAAGAGTTTGAGAAAGAAGAAGATCTATAGAAAAATGGTTCTAAATTCATTTTAAAATAAACCAAAATAACTTTCTAAACAAATATGAACCAAGCCACCAGTTTTACTGCCCTTACACCTGACGGGACTTACTATTGTGCATAAATGAACAGTGCTTGTTTATCAGAAATATGATGCAGATTAAAATGAGTTTAAAATCTTCTTTATGCAGATGATGTTCTATTCCCGGAACCCAAAAAGCTCTGATTTCTGCTTCTAGATTTTGTGTTATGGCAGATGGTAATGGTGAAGAGGGGGTAGAAACGATCTCTATATCCTCATCATCTTTCTTTAGCTCATTGTAGACTGGTCTGGGATATATATATATATATAGGAGTAGGAAAGAAATTCTAAAAATTTAAATTTTATTAGCTTGAATTAATTTAGTTATTGATTTGCCTCATAATACTTGATTTTCGAATAAAAGTTATCTCATTTAATTTTCTGAAAATTAATTATTATTATATTTGTCATTTAATAAAACTAAAATTTCCTTTTATATTCTGAAATATTTTCGATGCTAGTCGCTTATATATATAATTTGTACACCGGAGGTGTGTAGCACTCGCATCGAATATAACTTGAATTGTTTTACCATATTGTAAACTGAGCTCACGGTAGCTACTCATATTCTCTCTAGTGCAGACCATTGATTCCTAGCCGTGGAAGACTTGGAATGCAGCTCTCATGGAACAGTGCTCATCTCATTTATTTCTAAATGATTAAAAGGAAAGGACATGGCAATAATGTCTTTGCATAGATCTGGAATATTAGTTAGCAAAAAAATTCATTAGATAAATAGGTCTTTATATCAATTACTAGTTGTTAACATCAGCTGGTCATGTCCCTGACTCTGCCTCAATTTCTGGGCTTGTAATTTCCATGGAGTCAAATAACGACAGATGCTATCCACTACTTTGGCAATTAAATGGTGAGATGGTAGTCTGTAGAGGTCTTATTTTTAACTCTCATTTTTGCACTACCTGAATTATTGTTTTTATGATAAACGTCAGAAGATGGCTTATTGTATGTATAACTTAAATCTGCTAAGAAAAGAAATTAAACTGCTTTGTTTTCATGTATTAGTAAAACTTTTAATATACAAACTCCTTTTAGATATAACTTCTAAAATTTAGAAACGATTAAATAGTAATATTTTGTTATGCCAATCTAGATTCTTCGGAAACGAAAACGAAAAATACGACACCATATAAAAATACAAAATTTTCTAAAAAAACTAGGAAACAATATATATATATATATATATATATATATATATATATATATATATATATATATATAATAAATAAATCAGATACTTAGAAGTCATATTAATATTTTTAATAAAATTTAAATAAATAATAATTATTTATAAAAAATTAAAATAATAGTAAATAATTATTTTAAATTTTTACTGCATTATTATCTTTATCATTATAAAAAATATAATTAATAAAATTAATATAATAGATTATTGTTGGTATATAATAAATATTATATTGTACAATTTTTCCATTAAATTACTAGCTGATATTTACTAGATTTTAAAAGAATAACTACTTACTATAGACTAAGAGAAAATAACGTATGAAAAAAATATATATATATATAGAGACTTTTAAATATTAAATAATTAAAAATTAAGAATATTAATATAATAAAATATTATTTTTAATAGAAAAAGAATTAAGAATCATCTATAGATAGAAAGCAAAATAAATAGAAAAAAATTAGAAGTCTTTCTTAAAGTAGGAAACTCCAATTAAATAGATAATTTTTTAAAAAAAGTTTTTTGAAATTTTTAAAAATAAATAAAAAATATAACAAATAATAGAAAATAATTTTTAAAATTTCTCTGAATAGTTTCGGTGACTGAAACATATCCGACACGGAAACGTAACCTATTTTAGAGTTTCTATGCAAGCTAGACGCCAATTGATGTAGGAAAATGTTGTAAATATTGAATGTATATAGGTTTAAGATTTTTCTTTTCAAAAATATGTTTCTAAAAAGATCGAAACATAGGGATGTCAGGGGGAACTTCTAATTTTGTGTGATATAATGGTGGTACTTGAATACAAACTTATGATGAATGGAATAACAGCCTTGGTTTTGCAGTGTAAATGTAAAGAAATGGAAGATAATTTCCAGAAAACAAAGAGAGTCAATATCCATGCCATTGCCTTCTAGAAACATCATGGGAAGGAATCTTAGTATATATATATTACCTGGAAAAAATGTATTAGCAGGTATAATATAGAGATCTTTAGTTAGGTATTGTGCTTACAGCATATAATAATCCAGGTTTTCGTAAGTGGTGGGGGAATTCATGAAAATGACAGTAATATAACATCTCCTAAAAGAAATCCAAACATAGATTATCAAATTAGTCTGAGGTGGTCCATAAATATTATTAGCATAATTAATTGCTTTTAACAATGAACAGTTGAATGCTATTAGCGCTTTAAACTGGAAAGAAGAAAAAACTATTTTAAAAGTGAAGATTCAATAATGTAATGAAAGAGTCATAAAATTTAAATAGCAGAAACAATCATCTAGTATCTACAGGGGTTTGCTTGAAGTTGGGGGAAATAGGTGGATTAAGACCTTTTGTTGATCAAGTCTTCTTTATTGGTTGGTCAGTAGATAGATATCTATTGTGACAGCAGTTAATGCAACAAGAGTCAAAAAAGCATTTCACCATAAAGTATTAAATGACAAAATCAGAAAAAGTAGTGACAATGGTGAATTTGAAAGTGTGGGGGTCAATGCCAACCTCAGTTTTTCACAAGAATTAGCAATGCATTAAATTCATTATCTTCTTTCTTGAAAATTCAAAGCAATCTTAACCATAACATTGCTCTCTTTTACTTGCTAGTAGTTCACTTCTAAGGACTCATTAACCTGTCCAAAACTCTAATCCATCGTACACAACATACCCTTTAAAATGCTGTAATTGTATGTACGATCAAGTTTGTCTTACATCAATGGATGGCTATAGAAAGCTTCTTGTCTGCTTTTGCCTACTGTCCACCATCATAAAATCCAATGCAGTTGATACCATTACTCCTGGTCAGTCCATAAGAGATGGGGAGACCATAGTTTCAAGTGGGCAAACTTATGAACTTGGATTCTTCACTCCAGGTAGTTCATCCGGAAGATACTTAGGTATTTGGTTCAAGAAAATATCAACTGGAACTGTGATTTGGGTAGCCAATAGAGAAACTCCAATTCTTGATCATTCAGGAGTTCTAAACTTCACTTACCAAGGTACTCTTCTTCTTCTAAATCGCACAAATGGTGTCATCTGGTCATCTAATAATACTAGAAATGCAAGAAACCCAATTGCTCAGCTTTTGGAATCTGGGAATTTTGTAGTGAAGGAAGATAATGATGCCAGCCCAGATAATTATCTATATCAGAGCTTTGATTATCCTGGTGACACCAACTTACCAGGCATGAAACTTGGGAGAAACTTTGTTACTAGCTTGGACTGGACTATTACTTCTTGGAAAAGCTTAGATGATCCTGCTAAAGGTGATTATAGTTTTGGAATAGACCCTAAAGGGTATCCTCAGTTGATGTATAAGAAAGGAGATACGATAAAATTCAGAGCTGGATCTTGGAATGGTATTCGTTTTACTGGAGCTCCAAGATTGAGACCAAATCCTGTATACAGATATGAATTTGTGTTGAATGAAAAAGAAGTTGACTACAATATTTATCTTCTAAACAGTTCAGTGATATCAAGATTGGTGGTGAATGCATCAGGAGTGACGCAGCGCATGACATGGATAGATCAAACACATAGTTGGGCGACATACTTTGCTGTCGGTGAAGATCAGTGTGACAATTATAATCTTTGTGGTGTGAATGCTAAATGCAACATCAATAAGTCACCTCTGTGCGATTGCTTAGAAGGGTTTGAACCCAGATCAGCCAGAGATTGGAGCTTCCAAGATTGGTCTGGTGGGTGCGTGAGGAAGACTGCACTGGCTTGTGCTAGAGGAGAAGGGTTTGTGAAGCACAGTGAAATGAAAATGCCAGATACATCTGGCTCTTGGTATAATAGGAGTATGAACATTAGGGAATGCGAGGAATTATGCTTGAGAAATTGCTCTTGTGTCGCGTATGCGAGTACAAATATCACAGAAGGAACTGGATGCTTGCTTTGGTTTAGTGACTTGATTGATATTAGGGAATTCCCTGGTGCAGGTCAAGATCTCTATGTACGAATGGCTGCTTCATATCTAGGTAACCTAATTGTTCTTGATTTAGATTCTCCGATTTTCTTGATGGTTTTGCAAGTTAAAGACATTTAGCAACTTGTTGAGATCTCTACTAGTTCTACTTTTGAATTGTTGCATACTAACTCTGCTTTTTTAAAATTTAAGATGGCATAAAAAAGAAGGAAAAATCAAGGAGGCAGAGGCGAGTAGGAATAATTGTCTGTACCACTACATTAGGCACAGGAATTCTTGTTCTGGGATGGATCTTCTGCATGAAAAAAAGAAAACATAAAATCCAAGGTACGTTCATTCTTATTTAGTTTTAGTTTAAAGTGTTTGATGTTTCTGAGATGCAATTAATTAGGTAGTACTTCAAAGCCATCCTGTTCTGTTTTGCATTATATTACAACGACATTGGTGACAAATGCATGATATTTTTACTTGTTTTCAGACAAGTTGAGAAGCATAAAGGGAAGGGATTACAACAGCAAAAGCAGAAACGAAGACCTGGAGCTGCCCGTGATCGACTTGGTTACGATAATGAAAGCCACGGATAACTTTTCAAGCGAGAACAAGCTAGGAGAAGGTGGTTTTGGACCTGTATACAAGGTAAACATAGAATTCTGTTGATAGATAAAGACAAAATTGGTAAATTGCTAATCTCAAGTGAGAATTTTCCAGGGCACATTATTTGACGAGCAAGAAATTGCAGTAAAAAGACTTTCAATGAGTTCCGGTCAAGGACTGGAAGAGTTCAAGAATGAAGTTCTGTTGATTGCGAAGCTTCAGCACCGCAATCTTGTGAAGCTTCTTGGTTGTTGCATTGAAGGAGATGAAAGAATGTTGATTTATGAATACATGCCCAATAAAAGCTTGGACTTCTTCATTTTTGGTTTGTTCCTCTCTTTATCATATATATATTCTGCAAAGTCTTTTTCTAACATGAATAAGAAATTTGTTAGATCAATCAAGAAGAAAGCTACTGGATTGGAATAAGCGCATCAACATTATTGATGGTATTGCTAGAGGGCTTCTATATCTACATCAAGACTCAAGACTCAGGATTATCCATAGAGATCTCAAAGCTAGTAATGTTCTACTTGATAAAGATATGGACCCAAAAATTTCAGATTTCGGAATGGCAAGAATATTTGGTGGAGATCAAACTGAGGCTAATACAAACAGGGTTGTGGGAACATTGTAAGTGTAGCTAAGTTAGCTGTATAATTCTGTGTCTGTTTTTCTCTGGAACTTGTTTTATTCTTGTAATTTCTTTTACAGCGGCTATATGGCACCTGAATATGCTGTTGACGGACTCTTCTCCATGAAATCTGACATCTTTAGTTTTGGGGTGTTAGTATTAGAGATAGTGAGTGGAAGGAGAAACAGAGGATTTTACAGCCATGATCATCTTCATAACCTTCTTGGACATGTAAGTGCTAAAGAATGTTAATATATTGTTATTTTACCATATGCTTGTGTGAAATTATTATTAAGGAATAAGCATACTTTCCACTTTGACATGTTTCAGGCATGGAGATTATGGATGGAACAAAAGCCGCTAGAACTGCTAGATGATATGTTAGGCGAGTCCAATGCCCTTTCTGAAATCATTCGACGAATTCATGTAGGTTTACTGTGTGTGCAGCAGCGACCTGAGGACAGGCCAAACATGTCTACTTTGGTACTAATGCTGGGTGGTGAGAGTTCATTGCCTCAACCAAAGCAGCCTGGATTTTTCACTGAAAGGAATCTGCCTGAAGATGAGTCTTCTTCAAGCTATTACAAATCAACTTCAACAAATGAAATCACTATGACAATGCTGGAACCTCGGTAGAAGATTACTACCTTGAACTATAAAGAAAATATGCTTACCTTGTGAATTGTGAGATGTATATAAGAGGTATCTGATACTCTATTGATTAATGCTTTTTTTGCAAAGACTCTAATGTTATTTTGAATATAAGGTTATGTAACAAAACCAACCAAGTGCACTAATACTTATAAAAAGTGCTAAAGCTAACCGAAGATAATATGTAACAAAACCAAACAAGTGCATTGCTTATAATAACAAAAACCAATTAAGAAATCCATAAACGCATAGGAGGCAACCAAAGAAAATGTAACCTAACCGAAGATAAAGCAAAATAATGTAGGTAAAAGCTAAAGCAGTAAACTAGTCCCTAGGATAATAATATAAATGACCAATAGACTTACCACCTGTCACTTTTTCATTTGTAAAGTGACCATTTTTATCATTATCCCTACTAGTCATTGATGCTGCTAGTCACTTGTCACTGTTGCCATTAGGGTCAAAGGGTAATTGTAATGGATCCAAGTTAGTGAATCCACCCAGAGTTTCATCTGGAAAAGGCATTGTACTAAATGACATTGGAGGTTCCAGCAATGAATGATCGAATGGTGGTGGTTCATAGTATTCCGGAGCTCCATTAGACTGACAATGTTGATAATGGCAATAAGAATAGGGAAATGCACCTGCTGGAAACAGATAGTTCCCTATTTCAGGACGATTCACCATTTTTGTTGTCTGAGCTTGGGAGCCAGTTGAAACTTTAGTTCTATCAAACTTCTTGTAAATTCTACATAGAACATAATCATCAAGCTGCCAACATAAAATTTCATTAGATTTTCTGTTATATTACTCCAACAATAGGAGAAACTAAAATAAGAGCTGCATTCTAAGAAAATATATTTGTACCTTCATGTCTCCGGCTCCTTTACTTCTAGGAGGACCATTTACTCTAAACTCATGCATAATCCAGTCAGTTTTGTCACCCCTTGGAGGTTTCCCTTTATAGAATACTAAAGACTTTTTAAATCCAACTTCAGTTCCATGAAACTTAATGGATTTGTCAGCTCCAGTTGCCTTCCAATATCCTTTTCCAGCAGCTCGATCCGGCCTATCTCCATTTGGATACTTGCGATTCCTTGGAGTAAAGAAGTACCATTCCTTGTCTTCATTTGGAAGATATTTAGCTGTTGAAGAAAAATAAGATTAATGAACGGAAATGGAGAAAAGTGGAAGTAGATTAATAAAATAATTAGCTAAATATTTTTTCCATATATGATTAATACTTTTTTAGGACCAATCAACTTGATAAATTAATACATACATTATGCTTAATGTGAAAGACTTCGATTCCATATTTAAATCTTAGCTTCTAATTAAACATCTAAATTAAGTCATTTATTCATCTAAATATTTTGCATAATTCCTTTTATTCTCCCAAAAAAAAAAAGCTTCTAAATTAAATTTGATATAGTTGGAACCATTATTATCAAAATTTAATCATAGAAACATAGAATCTATAACTAATTTCTTAGCCCTACCATGCTTTTATGTATTCCGAAATATATATTGCAAGAAAAAAAATAATCTGAAAAATAAAAGCTTTAAGATGGTACAAAAAAAAAAAAATCAAATAGATATTATGATGTTCAAGTAGAATGAAAATATATTCATAATATAGCTAATACCTGAACCTTCTATCAAAAGATCATCACAGAGACAGCATTATACAACATGTCTTACTTCAACGAACGCGTATTATATTTTGATTTATGGACAGAGATAAAAAATTTTATAAATAGAAAAAGAAAAAAGAAACAAAAACTTATTCCAAGCAAACCTGCAAGTTCCTCAGGATTATAGTTGTACAGAATAACTTCCCTGATCCTATTAGGTGGCAATGGTTCATGCAAGATCTTTTTCTGAAGGTAAAAGACAACCAGCTCTCGGTCAAAGGGTTTGAACTTATATCCAGGAGGAAAGGAATTGAAATAATAAGAATCATCCTCATGATGAACAGGAACAATTTGAGAATTGTTAGTCACAGTTCCAACGAAAGCATCAGAACCATTGTCATCATCATTGTTGATGATAGTTCCACGGCATGGAGTAGCGTCATTGGTGGACGACAAACCAGGATTTGTAGGAGTAGTGTTCTTGGTCTCATTATTAGGGTTTATTATGGCAAAAAGTTTCTGCTCACGGTGGTCTTCCATTGTTGGAGTCTAAGAGAAGGAAAGCAGGTTCTTCTGAAGGGGTATATAAATCTATATAACAAAACCAATCATAAAAAAGGCTTTAAAACAAAATCCCTACCCTATATTTTCGTTCTCTTTTAAGGGCCTACCCTGAATTTTCTAGGTAGTATATATCTTTTTTGATGTCGTTTCTACATATCAAATAGTTTTGAGTCTTAACCCAGTTAAACTACTTTCTTATTGGTCGGATTCACTTAAGTTTAATTCTTATTTATCTCAGGATATTTTAATTATTTTTTAATAGTTATCTATCAAAATGAAAACACAATTTTCTTTTAAAAAATAAAATTAACAGCCTTGTATATTTTTCATTAGATTTTGTAGAGATTACTCCTTTGGTGCAAAGTGGGATATAAATTCTATCAATACATGGTTCAAAAATTTCTTTTTCATATACAGACAGTTCTTTTATTGCTTAGTTATATATAAACAACAACTTGGTTTTTCTTTTTTTGAATTAAATAGCAATTCTTTCCACGAATGGTATATGAAAATATTAACACTTGTTAAATTTTATACTTTCCTATATGACCAAACATGATATGTTATTTGGTAGAGCAACGGAAACTTTGTTCTTTCAGTAGTAATCCGGTAATCAATGGCAATTATTCATTACCGGTGGTGTGGTGACCAGAGGGGTCACCTGAAGTTTTGGTTAATTGATATAACAATTGAAGTAAATTTACATGTATGTATATGTATACTAGATATATTAAATTTTGAGACACAATTCTTTTAATATATATTATTATTTTAATAATTTTTATTTTAATATATATATATTTAATTTTTGACACATAAATTTGAATTTGTATATAATTTTATAATTAAAATTACTAATTTACTGATTAATAAATTATATTTTTTATTAAATAATAATTTAAATATCAAAATGTAACATTATAATTATATTTTAAATATTATAATAACTAAAAACTAGTTTTCTAATTAAATAGAGATTTTAATTCTAGAAAATAATATTTTTAAATTATAAATTTAATATTACATTACCTAATAAATTAGTCTCCTAAATACAATAATCACTAATCCTAAAAAAATAATATCAATTATCTTTATGGTATTAAATTATATAATATTAAAATTAATTAATAAATAATTTTAAAGTAATTTTTCATATTATTTCATTAATAAAGTTCCAAAAAATTGAATTTTTTTTTAAGAGTCACATTTACAAATATTTAATTCACATTTTTTTAAAATTATTTAAATAATTATAAATTATTGAAAATCTATTAAATTGTTTATAAATTTAATTTTATATTATTATTTATAATAAAAATAAAAATAATAACAATGCAATGTCCGGATAAATAACTAGTTTATATAATTTTTTTATTAACTCATTCTCTTTGATAAATTTGTACTAATTTAAAGAGATATCTTTTTTATTTTTAGGGAATTTAGTTCTAATTATTTATCTATATATATATATATATTTATTTATTTATTTCCGAAACTTAAAATTTTTTTGACACGTGTGCTTAATTTTTGACATATAGAATTTTTATTTTGACATGTGTACTATATTTGCCACATAGGATTTAATTTTATGTGTAATTTTATAGTTTTTCTATTAATTTATGGATTAATAAGTTAAATTCTAATTAAACACCGACTCTAATTCTAAAAATAAATATTTTAATATTGTGTTAACTAATAATAGTTTCTTAAATTTATAAAAAAAAATAAATAGTTTTCCAATCAGATAATGATACTAGTTTTATCTTAAAAAATAGCATATCAATTATATTTTAATATTATAAATAAATAATTTTCTAATCAGATAATGATATTAATTTTTTCCTAAAAAATAAAATATTAATTATATTTTAATACTATATTAACTAATAAATTAGTTGTTTAATTAAATAATAATACTAATTTTAGAAAATAATATCTTAAATTATATTGTTAATATTATATTTAATGATCAATTAATTTTTAATTATATAATAAATTTTAATCCTAAAAATATTAATATCAATTATAGTATTAAGTTATATAATACTAAAATTAATTAATAAATATCCTTAAAATAATTTTTATATTATTGCATAAATAAAATTTTAAAATTTTAAAAATTAATTTTAGTATTATATATTAATTTTAAAAATTAAAAATATTTAAAAATAGTTAGTTTGCTATTATTTTTTAAAGTATTATATATTAATATTAAATATTAAAATTTTTATTAAATGGTATCTATCAATTTAACTTTATAATCTAAATGATAATAACGATCATATAACGCATGAGTAAATGACTAGTTTTTTTTTTAATTCTATTTAGAAGTATTTTTTATTTTTCAATTTCTCTAAAAGTATGAGATACTAAAAAATTTCTGAAAAAATAATTTTGTGTAAAACAAACAAAATGTAAGTCTAACTATCCACGAACTGACATTTAAAAGTCTCTGTGCATACATTTTGATAAATTCAGTTCGATACTTCTGATTCAGCTAACTGTTATCATATAAGTAATTATAATCTGACTAATCTATTGCCCTCTCTCAGTAACCCAAGCATGCTGATTTGGTTTGCCGAATGAAATAATTATAATTTTGTATATGTAACAACTAATTTTAACTCAAGTATATATAGTATAATTTTATAAATTCAAGAAGAATTATTTTAATCGAGAAATTATTACACATAAATTTTAAGAAATGCTTAATTGTCAAATAGAATAATGTACTTCACATTTATTATCAAATTTAATATGTAGTTTTTAAATTCTTAACTTCACCATTATATTTTAGTATTAATTTTAATTTTAGCTTTTGAAAAAATTATCAACTAATGGCTATTAGGATTCAAATTAACTGATTAAGGAAAGAAATAAATAAATGAGGAGTGTAAATTATCTACTTGGTTGGTTGGATTTTAATCCTTATAAATTATTTGTAATTCTTATTCTTTAGTGATGTGATCTCTAATAACTTTTGTAATTGATTGATGAATTCTGCTAAAACTTTATTAATGAACAATATCAAGTATATATACAAAATAAACTCACATAAGATGCATGAGTTGAGAACATTTACCCACGCAGAGAGCAAGCTAATAACAGAAAAAGGAGTAACTAATTGACTTGTTGACATCAGTATAACAAAATAACTAATTCAATAAATAAATGAGCTGCTTATAGCACTCCTCAAGCTAGAGCATACAAGTTTTGAGTGCCCAGCTTGGAAATAGACTAATAAAAGGCAGGACCAGGCAAAGCTTTTGTAAGACAATCTACTAGTTGGTTGTGAGTAGAAATAAGAAGTAGATAAAGCAAGCTAGAAGCAATCTTCTCACGAACCAAATGACAATCCAGCTCAATATGTTTTTTAGCGTTTATGAAACACTAGACTATGTGCAAGATGAATAGCGAATTAGTTATCACAATATAAGAGGGCAGACTGAGTACATGCAAAAGATATTGCAACCATGAAAATTCACAAGAAATAGAAGTAATGGCTTAAAACTCAGCCTCAGAGGAGTTCCTAGAGATGGTCTGTTACTTTTTAGATTTCTAAGAAATAACAGAGGATCCCAAGAACACACAAAAGCCAATGACCAATCTTCTTGTGTCAATGTAGGAAGCCCAATCAGAGTCTGAAAAAGCTTTTAAATGCAAGGAAGATTGAACTGGAAAGAATAGACCTTGTTTAAGAGTCTTCTTGAGATATCTCAACACCTTGAGAGCAGTTTGGAGATGGAGAACTATTGGAGCATCCATGAATTGAGAAAGTTGCTAGACTGCAGAAGAAATGTTTGGCCTTGTGGTGCAACCTTCCAATCAACCTTCGATAAGTAGCAACATCTGGTAACAACTTTAAGTCATTTGAAAGCTTAAGACTAACTACTATAGGAGTGGCAGTAGGTTTATACTCTAAGAAACCTGTGTCTGTCAAAATGTCAATAACATATTTTCTTTGACATAGATTGATGCTAGTAAAAGACCTTATAATTCCCCAAACTAAGAAAATATTTGAGAGTACCTAATCCTTGATTTAAAATATAGCATGAAGAAAGTGCTTAACCAAATCAATTTGAGTCATGTCATTATTTGCTAAAATAACATCATTAATATATATCAACAAAGCAATGAAGGAATGACTAGAGGTTTTAATAAACAATGAAGGTTTAGACTTAGCTTAAACAAACCCTTGAGTTAGCAAAGTTGATGTGAGCTTAGAGTTCCATTAGTGACTGGCTTACTTAAGACCATCTAGAGACTTATGTAGTCTACATACTTGATTTGGTTTTGATGCATGAAATCTAGGAGGCAAGGTCATGTACGCTTCTTCATTTAATCCCCCATGTAAAAAGACATTATTGATATTTAATTGGTGTAAATGCCAATATTGAACAGCAACAACAAATAAAAGAGTCCTAACAGTCGTCATCTTTGTTACTGGAGCAAAGGTATTTATGTAATCAATACCATTCTACTGAGTATATCCCTTAGAAATAAGCCATCCTTTCCATCTCTTAACCGAGCCATCAGAATCGTATTTAACTCAATAAACCCATTTACAACTAATAGGCACTATCTTTACTGGCAGTATTGTCAATTCCTAAGTGTTATTAGTATGCAAAGCTATAATTTTAGCAGTCATTACATCCTTCTAACATTGCTCAATGATGACCTCTTTGTATAATTTGGTTCAGTGATTTGGTAAGATTAACTGCAAAAGTCTTATAGGATAGTGATAATTTGATGTCGGAAATATAGTTGATAATAGGATGAGGTGTGGTACAGAGACTAGAAGTTAGTTTCAGTGAGGTAACAAATAATCATATGATGATAGGTAATTAGGAGGGATTATGGTTCTGAAGCATCTTCTAGGAATAGGAGAAGGCAATAGGATAGGATTAGTATGTATGTTTACAAGAATAAGAGTTTCCATAATAGTTTTTAGTATTGGATATGGTGGAGAAGTAGTGTTTGTAATGGGATATAGTAAGAGTTTATGATGTGTAAAGTATAAATTAGATTATTGGTATAAGATACAGAAGCAACCTTAAATAGAAAGACATGCTCATAGAAAGAAACATCTCTAAAAACAAGAATTTGCTATTTTTGTAAGTTAAACAATCAATAGCCTTTTGTATAAGGAGGAAAGCTTAGAAACACACACTTGTATGCTTTAGGATCAAATTTAGAACAAAGTTGAGAAATAGAGGCATTATAACATAAGCAACCAAAACCTTTGAGGTTTAAAGAGGTTGGAGGTTTAGAGAAAAGGATGTTAAAAGGAGTTTTATTATTGATGACAAGAGATGGGATTCTGTTGAGTAAGTAAACAATATGAGAAATGCAAGTGGACCAAAAAGACAAAGGAATATCAGATTGAAACTTTAAAGCTCTTGCAACATTTAAAATATGTTAATGTTTTCTCTCAGTAACAATGTTTTGCTCAGGTGTGTAAACATAAGTGGTTTGATGCACAATCCTTTTAGAAGCATAAAAGACATGGATGTTAAATTCAGATCCATTATCAAAATGAATGCATTTGATTTTGGTGGAGAATTGTGTTTCAACAAAGGCATAAAAGTGTTGAAGATGAAGTTTAGCTTCAGATTTAGATTTTAATAAGAAAATCCAAGTGTATCTACTCTTATTATAAATGACAGTTAGAAAGTATTTGTAATCATAAAAGAAACTACTAGAGTAAGTCCTCATATATCAACATGAACAAGATCAAAAGTATTATTGCTTATGTTAGTACTTACAAAAAATGATAACTTTTTAGTTTTGCTAAATGATAAACATCACAATATACATGACTAGGTACAAAAATATAACTATCAAGTTGCTTAGAAGCTTTATTCTAGAATTAGAGAAGTGACCTAATCTGTAGTGCCATATATTAGAAGAGACAATAGAATTTTATATATGGTTAGTAAAAGGAGTTTATTATAATCCAAGTAACTAAGAAGTAGATTGAATCATATGATAAAGGCCATGATATTTTCATTATGGAAAAGAACACATCAATTGCAGGAAAAAAACATGAGCTCTAAGTTTATTCTACCACAAAATATGAACTTAAGCATCCTTTAAGCTACATAGGAATAGAGATCCTAATAGATATACTAACTTCTACTGTGGAGCGAGAAATGGCATCCCAGTTATTATATGAACCTTTTTGTCCTCGGTCCAAATTCCCAGTCCATCCCTGCATTGAAATATCGGATTATTACATGCTTCACAAGTCAAAGAGCACAAATTAAAAAAGCAAACATACTTACCCAACCACAAAAAATGAATAACCATCCATGTGAAAGCTCAGCATTTTGGTATCATTGTTCTGCAATATGACCTGGATAAACCCCTTGTATGTAGCATTAAGGACAGATATGTCCATCCGAGAAGACCTATCAAGTGGCTTATTGGGGAAATCGAGCTTGTAAACACCCTTCACCTTGTGCAGGTCAGCGAGCCTGATTGGTGTATCAGGATTGACAAATGAAATCTCGTTTACTGTTGCACGTAGTTTTCCATCAATTGTAACTGGTGGCAAGCTCCTCAACACATATGTATCAGTAATGTTGATCTGACCATAATGAAAAGAACTTCTGTAAGAATAAAAAAAAGAGAAAAGTTGAATTGTGCATTTATGTGTAACAACTCTTTCACCATTGGAAAGATTAACAAAGATGTGTGAAACAATAATGCAGGTTCTGAAAAAGCTTAATGAGCATGTCATGTGATCAGTTGCAGTAGAATCTAATATCCAATTATATTAGTGCAGTGATTTGGTAAAGGTACTATAACAAAAAGGATTACCTGAGGTTTTTGTGAAAGCTTTGAAGTTGGAAGTTAAAGAATTTGCACAAATCTTATTATCAATCATTGATTTTCCAATCTTATCAATGAGAGCCATGAGCTGATCATACCTTTTAGATGTAAGTTCTATTGTTTTACTATATGCAGATGAATGTTATTAGAACCAGATAGTAAAGGATGAGTATATTCACCAATATTAGCAAAATCATCAATACTTTGATCCCCAAAAGCAGCATTGGTAACAAGATTTTGATATTGTCTGAGGCTTTGGCTTATAGCTTAGAGGATAGCCATGCTTTTTGTAACAAATATTTATTGGATGTCTAGTAAAACCACAACATGTACAAAATGGCCTTTAAGTGCCAGAATTGTTAAAGTATTTCCTCTGAGTAAAACCTTATGGTTTAGATTATGATTCAACAAGAAACTTTCTTGGATTATAAGAAACTGCATTATGTGAATAGTAACTACCTTGTGTTCTGCTAAGAAAAGCCACAAGTTTAGTAATTTGTTGACAAGTTGTTGCTAACTGCCTTTCGTGTTGGATCACCATAGAGAAGACTTTGTTGATCACAGGTAGAGGCTCGATCAACACAATATGAGATCTCACAGTAGAAAAATTATTGTTTAATCCCTTTAGAAACCTTATCACATAATCATTATGATAATATTACTTAGTAATGTTGATTGCACCATAATTACATTTAGATTACAAGAACAAGAAGGCAAAGGTTGTAGATTCACAAACTCATCCCATAAAATCTTCAATTGTGTAAAGTGATAAGTAATAGAAAGAGAATTCTATTTTAAACCATAGATCTCTTTTTGAATGTCAAAAGTTCTGTAAGAATCACCTTGAAAATAATCATTATTTTAAGTCCTTTCACATGTTAACGATATTGTAAACCCAAACTACACTTTGAGCAATGAATGAAAATAGAGAACGTATAATTCACTGAATAACAAGAGTATTACATCTTTCCCAAGCTAGACTAGATAGATTGAAAATATTCAGTATCTAGCACACTAATGACTCCATCAACAAATTTCCACTTGTTCTTTGAAAGCAAAGCCAAACGCATTGACCTAGCACAAACATGATAGTTTGCTCCATTAAGAAATGTAGAAACCAAAATAAGAGATGGATTCTCACTAGGATGAATATAATAAGGACTATAAGAAAAATCTTAAGGTCTTGTTCTAGAAGAAGAAGAACTTGTAACTGTAACCATCAATTTTTATTAAGAAAGTTAAACTTCAAAGAAGATTTTAATATAAAAAAGAAACTTTGATCTGAAAAATAATCATAGATTGTGAAACTAGAAGAAAAAAGGATTCAAAATCTGTTCTTTTTATAAGAAAGCATCAATAGAAGAAAATGGGTTTATAGTGTTTGGCAACTAAGAAAACACTGAGAAAATACAAGAAAGAAAGAAAATTTGTTATTGAGTTTGATACCATAATAATTTTTATAATTAATTGAATGAATCTAGCTAAACTTTATTAATGAACAATATCAAGTATGTATACAAAACAAACTCAAATAAGATGCATTGGCTGAGAACATTTGCCTACATGGGGAGCAAGTAAAATAGAAAAGGAAGTAACTAGTTTACTTGCTGACATCACTAACGAAATCAGTAATATCAATGAATAAATGAGCTGCTAATAATTTCTAACGGTGGCATGAATTTTGATGATAAAAAAAGAAGGATCGAATCAACACTTCTATTATTAAAAATATTGTGGCTTTAGCATATAAGATTAATAAAATTTTAAAATTAAAAAAATTAATTTTATATACTTAAATGATAATAACTTAGTATTATGATTAGTCAAGAAATTTTAATAATGAATTAATTCATTTTTATTATAATTGAAATTTATACCACGTTAGTGAATTTGACGGTTAATTTTATTAAAGTCTAAAATTGAAATCAATATAAAAAGATAGTGCTAGAAATTTAAAAATTGAAAAATATGTACTTGAATTTGACAATAAATACAAAATTTAAATTTTGTTTGATAATTAAACCCTTAAAGAACTGTGGAAGGAGGTTTCAGGATCCTGTAGCATTAGATGACAGCAGCTAGTATAGAATTTAGATAGTGATAGAAATAGAAGAAGAAGAAAAAAAAGAAGTGAAGAAGGATGAAATTCCAAGGTTGGATTATATATCAGGATGTCATCAAAATATACCAGAATAAACCTTATGGTATATGATTGAAAAATGTTGTTCATTAAGGCTTGGAAAGAGCCAGGAGCATTGGTGAGGCCAAAGGGCATATGACCTAGAACTCAAAATGACCCTGATGAGTTCTGAAGGTTGTCTTGTATACATCAGCAACTTGAACCCTTATCTGATGATAACCAGACCTTAGGTATAACTTTGTAAAGTAGTTAGCACCCTTCAATTCATCCAGTAGATCTTCTACAATAAGAATGGGAAACTTATTCTTGATAGTTAGTGAATTTAACTGCTTGTAGTCAACATAGAACCTCTAGTTGCCATCTTTCTTTTTTACTAGCAACACAGGTGATGCAAAAGGACTGGTTCTAGCCTGTATGATGCCATTTATGAGCATTTCTCTAACTTGTTTTTCAATTTCATTCTTTTAGAAATAAGGGTACCTGTATGGCTTTATGTTCACTGGTTGGGACTCATTTTTTAAGGGAATAGCATAATGGAGTAGCATGATCACGGGGTCTGTTTGGGGATAAGGATTTGGGTTCTTCAAATACATATGCATATTGGTTCAACAAGGTGTGAATAATCATAGGTATTTCAGGTTTGCTCAAGGTGGGTTGCAATTGTTGTTTAAGGTTAAGAACACAAGATACAAAGAATAATTGCCCGGTACATTGATGCCACCCCTTTTTTATCATTCTTTATAAGCCTTTGCAAGTCATGGATCTGAGGTTTGATGTCTTAGTTATCCCTATAAGCTCAATCTGGTCCATTCCTTTCTTGAACGATAGTTTTTATGTTTACAAAATCAAACAACATATGGCTAAAATGCTTCATCCAATCCACTCCGAGGACCATGTCATTTCTTCCCAGTTTAAGTACCCTGAAGTTGTACTCAAACTGTCAGAATCCTATAGCATTAGATGAGAGCAGCTAGTATGGAATTTAGATAGTGATAGAAACAGAAGAAGAAGAAAAAGAAGAAGAAGGAGAAAAGAACTGATAGACGGGAATTTAGGAAGAATAAGTAGATCTGATTGATTGTATTCATATGACATTTCTACAATATTCCCCAATACAGTTATAGCCAATGATTGTCAATAAGACAAAAGGAAAACTGTCATAACAACTGGATTTAAGCTAAATGACAAAATGCAAATAATTCAAATAACTAACTTACTAAAGGACAATTTTGTATAACCAATTCTCATCCCTTCTCTTCGATAAGCACCAACTCAACCTCCCTCTCAAGCACAACACTATTCATATTCTGCATACCACCATTTGTAATCTGAGCTTTCTTAACGGTAGCTAAGGTCGTGACGTTAGGTTTTATTTCGATTCCGAGAAACCAAAATAAAATAAAAAGCAACTTGTTTCATAATTAAATTTAAAATGACTAATTTTATTTTTAGAATGGTCTTATCTTAAATATTTTAAATTTTATAAAGCAATTGAGATTATAATATAATTAGTTTATGGTAGAGTTGTTCCAAATATCTATTTGAACTATATAAAGCTAAAAGATATGTAGTTATTTTATATGGTTTAATAATTACGTTTCCACATTGTTTGATGCTACTCCATGAATCCAACAAGAAGAAGAATTCTTGCCGTCAACTTATTCACAGAATGCATTTTTGGGCTATGGGCAGACACTCAATTTTAAATTACATGAAAATTGGAAATGTGAATAGAGATGGTAAAATCAGATAAGTGTGAATAGAGAATTTGTCTCTGTACTAAATTTAATGGAAAATCTCTATCCTACTCTACTTCATCTCTATTTTGATCTTTGGCCACTATGCTGGACCAGATAAATATTCTATTTTTCTAATTCTCCTTTCACATCACTATTTTCATTTTTATCAAAAGAAATAGATGATATGATATTAGAACCATAATTATTACGTTCTTTTTCCTCATAATTAATGAACATTTAATCGATAAATGTTTTACACGTATATTTGAGTCACCATTTTGTCTTTCTTTCCACCCCATCCATAATAAAAAGATTGTTATCCCAATTTCAGCACCTGGGGTCAATTTGGCTTCTTTAACATCTCCGTTTTACTGTTACCAAATTGTATATTTTACCATGACTCTATGCACAGTTGAGCAGTGTTGAAAAAGTATCTACTTTCTTTTAATCTTTTTTTTTTTTTGTTCATATCTGATTATATCAAATATCATTTAATAAGAAAGTAATTTTATAACATGTCTATATCTCTCTCAAATTGAGAAAGTAGGTATCGGCCTCCATCTACTGGTCTCTCAAGGAGACCAAAGTTGGTCCACTATAAAAATCAACAGATTACCGATGAAATTTTCTGTCAGTAAATTTAATAAATTTATTGTTATTTCTATTTATCGATGCATTATCGACAACCGCAATCAGTTAGTAATTTGATTGTCGATAAAATATTTAGCCGTGGAAAAGCAAACTGTCGGTACTTATAAACAAACATTTCGTCAGTAAATCATTATTTAATTGTCGGTAAAATGATTGTAATTTAAAAAAAAAAGGACAATTTAGCGATGGATTTTTTTATTGGTAATCCGTCAGTAAATTTTTAATACTTTTTAAAAATTTAAAAAATCCACCGGTAAGCCGTCGGTAATTTTAAAATATTTTTTAAAATAAATAAAAAAATTGTTGGTAAGATCTTAACATGTTTTACGAAATTAAAAGAACCATTAGTAATCTATTGTAAATCTTATTTAACTTTTTAAAAACAATTTCCAAAACCATCGGTAATCCATCGATAATTTCTGAATATTTTTTAAAAATTAATTTTTATTGGTAATTATTAGTAAAGTTATTTTTAAAATTAAAAATATTTTAAAAGTTAAAATTATTAACATAGACATGAAAATTACAAAAAAAAAAAAGAATATATAAGAGTTTATAAAAGATTAATAAGTATAAAAAAATTCAAAATGATTATCATTAAATAAATTAAAATTATATTTCGAAATCAAAGAAAATAAATTAAGCATCAAAACTGAAAAAACAAAAGGAAATAATAAGTATATATGATAAAAATTAAAACTAAAAAGTTGAGTAATTCTCTTTCAAGCCACATTAATAAAACTAAGATAAAGATATATAAATATAAAAAAGATAAACAAAAACATAAAAAATTAAATATTAAAAAATTAAATAAACTTAATATCTTTGTTTTTATTGAGGAATTTGGAGAAATGTAAGAAATAAAATAAGAAAAAAAGAATAAAAAAGAAAATATGAGATTCTATAATAATTAATACCTTGTAAGGAAAGAAAAAAAGAAATAACTAAATAATTAAATAAATAAAATAAATGAGAATGAGAGAAAGAAAATATGAGAAAAAGATAGAAAGTAAGAAGAAAAAATATAAAATGTGAGGGAAAGTAATAAGAATGGGAGGACGATAACTTTTTATAATTTTTTTTTCGTAATTTACCGATGATTTACCGAGACAATTGAAAATATAGTGAAAAATTTTTCTCCATAAATATTTAAAAATTACTCACGAAATTTGTATTGATAAAAATATATATATTTGGAAATTTTTGGAGGAAAGTTTCCATCGGTAAACTGAAAGTTTATTAGAGTGATGAATAGTCAGTAGGCCATGAGACTTAACGGCATCATCATAGCATATGTATCACCATCACTACTAACCATGGGAATATCAGTTGGTACTATTTAAAACCAAGAGATTTATTACCGAGTTTGACAGAAAAGAAAGAAGGTATGAGATAGATGGCAAGCATTGCTATACAACTTGTACCATGAACAGTTACAGTAAAGGAGCCAATAAGAAAATAAAGAAAAATCAACCAATAGGAAGGTAAATTTCTAAAAAGCTCTATTTGCTCTCATATATATATAAAAATAAAATAATGGATAAAGTAAAACTCTAGAGTTACTCATGACAACCCTAACTAATTTCACCGCTTCTCTCTCTCTCTTTTCTATCTGACTTGGAGTAGATTCGTAGATCTCTCTGCAATGCTTCCTACTCATTGGCTGTTAATTTGCATGGCCGAGCTGAAAAGAAAACTCAACCCGAAGTTATCAACATGAGTTGTTAAGCGTCATTCATTTATATTACCATTAAAAAATTATTGGTATCATATATTTACGATGATAAATTAATTATTTTATCATAAAATTATATTTTCAAAAATGGGTATCTCAATTATGTAAGTTTATAATATTGTAATAAAAAAAATATACCAATTAAATTCTTTATATACCATTTCTCCAAAAGTTAAATGTTTGAATATCGAAATACTCAAATTCAGGTAAGATATAATTTCATTACTGGTATTTATTAGTATATATTGTGTTGTGAATATTTTATCGAGTTACAGGTACTTCACTAGCTAAATAATCTTTATGTTAATAAATCTGAGTAATGGGACAGATAATTGAACTCTAATGATATATTTGGTTGAAATCTATTTAAAGAAATCATTTTATTTGAGAAAAAAGATTAAAAAAAAAAGTAAAATGGAAATGATAAAATATTTTTTTTAAAAAAATAGAAATGATAAAGTTGAAAGAGATATTCTAATTTTATAAAATATATTTAATAATCTAATGTAGAATTCATCCAGAGAATCTACCAATTTTGTTAGAATTTAGTTTTGTTATAACCAATTCCATACAATTTTAATTATATAGAACTTTAAATCAACTTTCCCTTTATTCAAAACACATAAACTTCAGATTTACAAATGAATTAGATAAGTTTTATAGATTTCAACCAAAGATAAAATAAAAGAATTAAAAGTATCAATAAAAATAGAAACTAAACTAACATAAAAGTCAAAGGCTGAATTGCCAAAATAGTCTTGTACTTCTTATTAAATCTTGTATGTAGTTTTTAAATTTTTAATTTTAATATCATATATTTTAATATTAATTTCAATTTTAGTCTTTGGTCAAATTATCAGCTAAATTTATCGACGTAGAGTGAACTCTAGCGATAACAAAAAATGGTCGGTTAGCATTATAATTATTACATGATCTAATTACTAAAACACGGTCAATTAAACATATAAAATTAATTGTTTAAGACTTTAGAGTTTTATTAATTTTATATCCTTAAGCGGTAATATTTCAATCTTTTTTTTGTCACCAAAGTTCACACTATATCAGTAAAGTAAGTTGGATGATAATTTTATTGAAGACTGAAATTGAAATTAATATTAAAGTATGACGCTAAAAATTTAAAAAAATTTTAAAAAATATTTGTTAGATTTGATATCAAATATCAAATATATGAGTAAAGACAAAGCAAAATATGTATAATAAAGCAAAAAAGTAGTAATTGAACTATAAAAATAGTTACAAAATCTACATTAATCCCATAAATATTAAAAGCTGAAGTATTAAATAGATAACGTATAAGATAATTGAAACATAGTTATTAAATATATTTAATCTCTAGCTCAAATAGCAAAAATATTTGATCTTTGGGAGTGAGGTTTCAAATTTGAATCGTCATATTTATACTAGATAACTATCAAACTCGAATTTGAATCGTCATATTTGTGTATAGAAATTTAAAGTCTATCCGTACTTGTCATTGTTACTGGACATCAAACTCGAATTTACCTAATACAATTATGTATTTTTCAAACTCTATCTGTTAAAAAATCAAAAGATGATGTTAAAGGGTTGGAGGATGAGACATCTTAGATAATCTTGGTCAGCCGATTTACCATTCATTATACCTTCTGAGAGCTAGCTTTTATGAATTACATGATTAATCGGGTGAATTGATAGAAAGCTTTTACACTAAATGCATAGTTTTATTTTTAAATTTTATGAATTTAACTTCTGAATTTTATCAATTATTATTTTAATTTTTCATATCTTTTAAGTTTTAGTTTTAAAATTTTTAATCTCTTTTATCTTTGTATATATATTTTTATATTTTTATTTATTAATTATAGCATAAAAATATAAACACCTATCTACAAGAATAAAAAATAAATAAAAATTTAGAGTTGAAAAATATATAAAATTAAAAGATAATTAAAAAATTAAATTGATAAAATTTAAGAATGAAATTGTATATTAAACCAAAATTTTGATATTGCGGAGTTTGCAAGAAGGGAAGGTTGCTTTCTTTAGGTGGTTGGAATTATGGTGGAATTCTTCAAGAACATTTAATTGTCAAAAGATTGATGTGGATAGAAATAATTTTAAAACTTCTCATTTTCACTACAGTTGTCAACTTGAAATCTTCCTAATTGTTAGTCCAAATTAGACATAATAGTGTCAAATTTATTTTCAATATGGTTGGTAGTATTACTTCCCTCCTGTCCTTGTTCTTGTTGTGGTTCAGATGTAACATTTGTTCATAAACTATAATGCTACATGCTATAGTTTCTCAAAGAAAATAATTAAACTATGCTAGGGACTATGTTTTATCTAAATTTAGCACCGATTTAGTTCAATAAATTTAGCCAGACTCATAGAAAAAAATTAATTTAATTTTGTTCAAGTTGTGAAATTCATAGATTTTTGACCCATTTTTAAATTTTTGATGTATTAATAAATTTGAACTTAGTGGCCACAAGCTGGTTTAATAATCCTTAAGAATTATTAACATATAATAAATAAAAAAGCAGAATGGTAAAAAGTTAGTTATGGAGTCTTTTGAAAGCTTGAAATGGATTCTTGTGCAATGGGAAAGAAGAAATAGAGATGGAGGCCAAGAAAGATGTGGTGTGGAAGTTGCACATATCCGGCAGGGAAAAAACATATTTATCTTAGGACTAATTATAATTTAAATTCTGAATTTTATATTTTTTAATAATTTTATCTAATTATTTTTAAATTTTAAAATAAATATTTATTTTTTTAATTATTTTCAAAAATCTTTTCTGATGACAATTTTTAAAGTTTTACAGTAAAAAAATAATGCAGAAAGTCTACTGTGCTTAATAAAAGAATAATAGTTATAAATCAACAAAAATAGTTTATCCTATACTTAATAATATGATAATTAAAAATCTCATGTTCATATATTTTACATCTAAATGCAATAATTTCTTTTATTACGCACTAATTTTTATGTTAGTAAGCAGAATTGACTTACAACGTCATTTTTCTCATTGTAATATTTTAAAAAATGCTACCAAAAAGTGTTTTTGAAAATAAATTAAAAGTATATGTATTTATTTTAAAATTTTAAAACAATTGAATAAAATTATTAAAAAATATAAAGTTTAGAATTTAATTAGTAATTAGGTCTTTATGCTATGTAAAAAGAAGTCGAACAAAAGAAGGAAATTGAATGAAATGTGGATAGAAAGTTGAGAAGAGCAAGAAAGTTACACTCTTATCAATATGTACAAAATGTAGAAAGCAATAATATATGCTCTCCAAATAAAGAATATATTAGGAACATCTTTCAAGCTATTTAATTTTATAAATAGGTAAAGACCTTTAGTGAGCAAATTTTAACCAATCAAATATAAAATAAACTCAGAGTCTATAAGCATTCTTTTTATCTTTATTCTTAAATTAGTCAAAAAATCTTTAGGTTACCATTACTATTAATTGCAGCATGTTCAAAGCTTTCAAGCATTTCTTAGTGATAAGTTATATCATGTAAGCCATTTACTTTATGTAATAAATTTATATAGCTTTTTAGTTAATGTTTTATCATTATATTTATTGCTTTCAATTTCATAAGCTCTTTTTTATGTTTTCAGCTCATTAATTACATATTTATAGCTCATTTTCATATTATTAACTCATTATTTAATGTTCATGGCTCATTTTTATATTCTTAGCTCATTATTAGTTTATTCTTTAACTCATTATTAGCGTATTTTTTAGTTTATTAATTAGCTACGCATATTAATTTAATAAAATTATATTAGTAATTTAGATTCTTTTAATAACTGCATCATTTTCTAGATTAGAAGTCAAATAATTATATACTTTATATTTATTGTATTAACTATATTTATTTGAGATAATCAACTTTTAGCAAACTCAACAATCAACCACACAAGGAAAGTTAAAATATTGACCAAATAGTCACATTTCTTTTATTCAAGAGATCAAAATTTTTGTTTCTAAAAACAAGAAATTAAATTTTAATTGTATAAAAAATCGATTTCTTTACTTTCCTTTTCAATAAGGAACTAGTCGTATATTTAATATTTAAATCTTAAATATTTTGCATTATTATATTAAAATATAATCTAACTTATACTTCTAAAAAGTTGGAAAGGCTAATTGGTCTTTATTATAAAATTCATAAGTAATAAATAAACGTTAAATATTTTATTTTGGTATTTCTACTCTAAAATCCAATTCAGACTTCATAATGTGAATGTACATTTTGGAAAGAAACAACAGTAAAATAAATATCAAAATAATAAATTTAATCCAATATAAAGATAGAGTGTTTTAATATTTCATTTACAGTGGAGTTTAATCATTTTCCACTAGAGAAAACTGAAGCTTCTTTACAGTTTACGGGGCTCCCTTGATGCAAAATGCATAAAAATAGTGACGGAGCAATTCATATAAGCCAAATTTGGTTTTAAAAGGAATTTTCTATTCTTCACCAATTTTCATTCTAATTTGATGGTAACTACTTTTAAGATCTATCTTGGTAAAAATATAACTACCATGCAATTCATCAAGCATATTATCTAATCTAAGAATATGATGATGATATTTAATAGTTATCTTATTAATAGCACGACAATCAACATACATACGCCAAGACCCATTTTTCTTAGGAACTAATAAAACAGATATAGCACAAGAACTCAAAGACTCACGAACATAACCTTTACTTAGCAAGTCCTCCACTTGGCGTTGCAACTCCTCCACTTGGCGTTGCAACTCCTTAGTCTCTTCTGGATTCATTTGATAGGTCGGTCTATTGGGAATGGACGATCCTGACACAAAATCAATTTGATGCTCAATACCTCTCAAGGGCGGTAACCCATTAGGCAATTCTTCCAAAAACACATCTTCAAACTCCTGCAAGAGATTCATAAAGACACTAGAAAGAGAAGGGTTAAGGTCATTAGTACTAAACAATATTTCCTTATACATAAGAGTAAGTACTTGCTTATTATAACATAAAGCCTTCCTCACATCTCTATCTCTCACAAGAAAACTTACTCTTTTCTCTCCACTTAACTCTCCTTTTTCTTGCGCATTACACATTTTTTTCACTCCACTCTTGCACAAACTCTCTTTTTGCTTTCCTTTTACCACTCGAGGCTCACATCCCTCGTTTGTTTTCCCATAGCTCTCCTTTTGCTCGTGCACCTTTCTTTTTCATGTGGACTCTCTCTCTCTCTATTTTATTTCTTTTTCATATGCATTCATGCGTGCCTTTATCACCTTTTGATCTTCATAAACCTCTCTGGGACTTAAAGGAGTAAAAGAATAACGAACACCATTCATAACAAAAGAATATGAATTGGTACGCCCATAACTAACCACATTCTTATCAAACAACCATGGTCTACCCAACAATAAATGACAAGCATTACATCACAAAGCACCTCATCATGAAACTTGTTAATGCTGAATGCAACCTTAACTTACTTGGTTACTCGTAGACCTCCACAATCATTCAACCATTGCAACACGTAAGGCTTAGGATGCTTAAAAGTAGGCAACTTCAACCTATCTACCATCATAGTGCTAGCAACATTAGTGCAACTACCTCCATCAATGACCAATGGAACTAGGCAATGCACTCTTTGCCTTGATTTTTATTTGCCTTTCTATCTTGATTGCCATGTGTAGGATGCCCTCCATCTCAATATAATGCTACAATTCAAGAATGTTAGCAATATCACGGTTAAGTCCATGCAAAAATCGTGCCATTGTAGCCTCCCTGTCCTCATCTATATTGGCCCTAACCATTGCTATCACTATAGTTTGCCAATATTCCTCAACACTCTTAGACCCCTGTACCAAATTCTGCAATTTACAATATAAGTCCTTTTGGTAGTGTATAGGTACAAAATATTTTCTCATGATTCTCTTAACCTCTACCCAAGAATCAATTTCAGCTTCCCCAAGTCGCCTCCTAGAACTCACTAATTGATCCCACCAAACGGCAGCAAAGTCAACAAACTCTACGACGGCTGATTTGACCTTCTTAGGTTCACTATAGTTGTGACACTCAAAGACACGCTTGACCTTCTTTTCCCACTCTAAATAAGCTTCAGGGTCACTCCTACTAGCAAAAGGTGGAATTTTCATTTTAATACTCCCCAAGTTACCATCTATTTTAGGTCCCTAATCCATTCTAGGTCCTCTAGACTCAACCTCATGGTCATCACTATCCTTTGATGACTTAGATTTTTCACTATCCAAGAATTCATTAATCCTATCCAACACTGTGTCACATTTACTAAACTCCCTATTCACATGTTGAACAATTCCCTTTAGAGCTTGAGCAAGCTCTTCCATAGTAATCGGCTCTTTGTCTTTAGAACTCATGTTTGATCTAGAAAATATGGCAAACAAGGAGAGGATCACTCCCTTGCGTGTTTCACTCACAAAATTAGATGTTCAATCTGAAGACTTTTAAAATTAAACTAATTTGTAAATCACACAATCAAAATAAAAAATTAATTTCAAGACTCAAATAAACAATTTGAATGTTTTACCAATGAGCCAAGAACGCTATTTTTTTTAGAAGGAAAATAGAAGAATTCAAAGAATTGAGAAAGAAAAGAAAATGGGGCAGAAGTTCAACTTTAATAAGGTGTGACCATAACTTATAGCAAATGGTCTTCTGCTCAATAACGTGATCTTCCCAAGGAAATTATAATTCTGTAATTTTTTTTATGGAACTGTAATCAAAGGACAAAACAAACTCACGAATTCAACAATTAACAATCGTGAGCAACAAACAATTAATAAACAATGAAACAACCCTTAACTTAAGAGGAAAATTATGGACTGAATATGAAAGGAAAAATCACCAAACTAGTAAGTTTGGCTCTGATACCAAATGATATGAACCTGATCTCGAAGGATATATTCAAACCCTTATTGATGATGGAAGTAAACCAAACAGACAAGATCACGCCCCTTTTGAATGCACCCCTTAACTATAAGTCAGATTTATCGCCCCAAAGATCAACTCGTAGTTTGTAATTAAATGGAATTGTTACCCTTAGCTATAGATGAACTAAGATCAACAATTATAATAAGATGAATTGTATAGCAACCTTGAAACTAATAAGCTAAAAGATTGTATAAACAAGTAGATGTGAAATCAAACTAATCAAATCAATTTAATTTCAAGCAATTCAAAAGGAACACCTTTAGAATTAAAGTGCAACGCAGAAGAAAAGCTCATAAACGTGACTACATTCAGCCTGGTCCACTCTATTCATCATTATTATATTTACAGGCACAACACAGGTCACAAGCCATCTAGTTCGACGAGGTATACATTAAAATATACATACAGTGAATTTTTTTTATGAATTCTTTTTTTATAACTTTATATTTTAACTATACAGATTGATGACGAGGTGTTAAGCTATAGACGTAACGGTAGAGCTACACATCAATTAAATGATGGACCTGAGCTTGATGACTTTTTACAGAATATACTTAGACAAACAGGTTTATATGGATTACTCCAGCTGGAATTTTTTCCATTAGATTGGCACCTAATAACCGCATTTGTAAAGAGATAGAGGCCGAAAACTCATATCTTCCATCTCCTAGATGGAGAATGCACTATAACGTTACAAGATGTAGCCATTTTGACTGGACTTTCTATTAATGGTTATGCATTGATTAGGCCTACTAGATATGATTGGCCTGCGTTATGTGAGAGACTGCTTGGGTTACGCCCTATAGCAGAGTCAATTAGAGGATCACAACTTCGACTGTCATGGATTCACGCTAACTTTGGCAATATACCATATGAAGCTCACAAAGAAACTGTTCATTTGTCATGCTAGGGCTTATATCTTACAGCTCATTTTAGGGATCCTATTTTGCGATAAAAGTATCAGACGAGTATTATTGGTTTACTTACCATATTTAAAAAATATTGGGACTATTCATTAATATAGTTGGAGAGATGCATGTTTGGCATTTTTGTACAAAGAGTTGTGTACTGCATTCGAGATATCCTCTTGTTTCATAATTTGGGGATGCATTCTTTCAATTACAACTATGGGCATATGAGAGATTTCCATTCATCGCACCAACATTGCATCACCCACAATTGCATAATGACGCTCCCTTCGGATGAAGGTATCCATTTAATTTTAATAATCTTTAAATTGTCTACCCAGTTATTTATATGCATATTTGACAATTCTACCTACATAACAAAATCAAGATGGATCGGTGATTGCATAGTTCACAGAGTAGGCACACATGAGATCCGTGAGATCCGATTTAGGTTTGATATATATCCCGGAGATGAGGTGTGTTCAAACTTATACTTTTACATTCCTACAATATTTAATGAACTTAATTAAAATAAAAAGGTAAAAGAGATAATCAGTTATAATTTTTAATTTAATTTAAAATACAATTCAGTTAAACACAAGAAACCAATGAATTTAATTAAAATATTAAAATAAAATATTAAATAAAATAGGTAAATACATTTGGCTTAATATTCTCATCAATTAATATTGACATAAATTTATTATTATTGGACTTTTTCTTTATATAGAGTGTTTAGAAAAAAAAATTTCTAATTTACGGTAAAAATGAGAAATTTCTTAATTTTATGGTAGTTTGAGAAGTACTTCTCAATTTAGAGTAGATTTTGCATACGTGGATATTGTCTACTAGTTGGACTAACGGATAGCACTGTCTACCAGTTAGACTGGTGGACAACAATATCCTCCCTTTGGACTGGCGGACAGGTGCTGTCTCCAATTCAAATGCGAACAGAGCCTTTTATTTTAAAAAGAATTAATTTGTCCCCCAATTCAATTGGCGGACATGTTTCAAATTATAAAGAAAATTATGTCCACCAATTGAAGTGGTAAACAGGTTTGAAATGTCAACAAAACTTGTGCAAAAAGAATATTTATCAATTTTACTCGCGAATACATAATAATAATTATTATAATATTGATTTAATTTTAATAAATTTTTGTATAAAAAATATATTATAATACGTGATTAAATTAAAATTAATGTATGTAAAGAAGATATAAATTATTATAATAAATTAAAAATAAATTATTACTCGACACAGTTGAATATTGTGAAATAATTATTAAATTAAAATTTATTGTTATAGAAATAAAGATAACCATTTTATATCCTAGAATTTTTTTACGATAATTCATGTGTTAGGAAAGTTCTAAGATAATTGATTAAATTTAATTTAATTATTATATAAAATGGTTAAGTACATATATAATAATAGTATTTATGTGCCACACAATCTCTTCTGCAAACATTTGAGCTCAGTCCCCTAGCTCATCGAGCATTTTTATGTGTAGTATCCATGTTAATGAAAGAAGGATCACGCGATTGAACAGGTTGAAGACCATCATGATTAGCTTCAACATCATCGACATTGTTGCAACCATCTGCATTAGTATCGACATCTCTGGCGTCACTCAGAGTTGCATATGTATATGTTGGCATTGTACTTGATTGAGGAAAAGTATGAAATGCTGTCAAAACGAAGGACTGAAATAGTGAATGGAAAAATGATTGCAACATCATATCTAATGGTGTCTGGGTTAATTGCGAGTCAAAATGTTGTGATTGTGCTGTTGAAAATGTTGTAAGAGAAGGCCGAAAAGGCATAAAATTAGCTTTAGCCCACTCTGTGAATGGACCTGATGATGAAAAAAGGATGTAAAATGATAGTGCAGAAGGACCTGCCATAAAGCTTGATAGTTAGCGTATTCATCCTAGTTAGAAACTCCAGCTCCGTATCAAAGTCACGGTCGATATCGTCGCTCACATCAATATCGTCACTATCATCAATATCGTCACTATCATCAATAAGAAAACCCTTAGGCTTGTTATCCAGGAACTTGATCAACAAACGGGTTTGGGTGAGATTGCATAGGAATATTTGAAGATGTGGTTGTTACAGAAGGAGTTGTGTATGAAGTCGATGCTCCATAAAACTGTTGATTATAATATGAAACTAGTTCTGGCACTGTAGCACATGTTGCAATAGGTGGGATGGGTACTTCTCTGTAACTGTTGCGTCGACATCTTGGCGGTTGGGGAACTTCTATGTTGGGACCCTGCACATCTTCGTGCAATGGCTGGGGTGCAGGTGCAAGATGTGGGGGAGGCATAATGATAGTACATCTATGCATTTTGAATATATTAAAATGGAAAATGTGTGGAACCCTATCATTATAGATCAATTGTATTGTCCATGGAATCAGTGCAATCCAAAGGTAAGTAATTAAAAGTAAAGTAGACTTTTAGAATTCTGAATATATATAGACATAATTGTACACTAAATTTGATTGATTATTTCTTTTTCTTTTTATCTTATCAGATTCCATCAAAAGTTAAGATTAGCAATATCAGCTTCAAGAATATTAAGGGCTCTTAAGCAACTGTTGTAGCTGTTCAACTTAACTGTAGCGGTAGTGTCCCATGTGAGAAGGTGGAGCTAGCCGATATTAATTTAACATATAATGGAATTGAAGGACCTTCAAAATCTAAGTGTGCAAATGTCAAACCTAAACTTACGGGAAACCTACAATACCAATAAAAAATATCACATTTACTGATGCGTAAATAGTAGTTGACAAGACTATACATCACTATGATTACTTCACTATATATAAATTATTTAATATGACTACACAAAAAATTTATTTCATATAATACATTATTGTCCTTATGAATTTCTTTTCTATAATATATTTACAAAAATTCACATGACATTCATATCTATATTATTGTCCTTATGGATTCATTTTCGATAATAATTTAAAAAATTCACATTACATTCATGACTATATTATTGTCCTTATGGATTCCTTTTCAATGGTATAAAACTATATTGCAATCAAATCCTAAATATCATATTGAATTTGAGTATGGCTGGTTCTTCAAGTTATAGAAGAATCAAGATATTTTGGGTTCTACTACAATTTGATGATCAATATCATTTTAAGAAATATAAAAATCCAAAAGAGTATTATGCTGGTTTGCATCGTGAATGGAACTTTAGAGTCGATGAAGTAAAGAATTTGATTTCAGTTTTGCATCCATTGGGAGCTCCAGTTGTGAAAAGTTGTTCATTAGCACTTCATCGAGGAAATATGGCAGATTATGAGGTCGCAGTGAAACAGATCCGAGAAGAAAATAATCGAATGTTCCTTCGATGATTAAGATATTACATGTTATAATTGGCAACAGAATAAGCAATGGCGATCAGCGGAAACTTGAGTGAGAATGGGGCTAACAATATCATGCATTGCAACAGGTATACATCAGACTATGAAATGTTTGATGAAGAAGTACGAACTTCTATTTCAATTCTGCCTTTCAGGTTATAATAAAAAAAAAATTCATGACAATGTGGTTGTAATAAATATTATAGAGTTTGGTTGCATCATAAATATTTTAAGTCTGGTTATAAACATTTGATATTAATCGCTATTAAAGAAATCAATGTTGGAAAGACAATCACGTGAATTTTGTAAAGATCTAACTATTTTAGCTTGTTGATGATCCCTATCTTCAATGGCCTCATTTACTTGCTGACAGAAATACTCTATGTTAAGATGAATTTTGATTCGATTATTCTCTTCCCTAATGTTATATAAAATAGTGCGGAGTTCAAAGATAGTAGATCGACTTATATTAATAACAATCGCACACAGTACTCTTATTTGAAGTTTTAATGCTTTTTCATGTAGAATTTACAATTGACGTAACCTAAATTCCTACTTGTTCATTAGTTGACTATGTATCTCCTCATTATTATGCTTTTTCGGATTCATTGGATATAAAAAAATCATCTAGTGCCCAATGATGTAGGTTGTTCTGAATATGTTACCAGGAGTGTACATATTGGTCATGGTACCTACTATAAAATTATTAATAGGTTAAAATATTAAATAAAACATCCTTTAATAACCTTTAGATAAACATGAAGGAATATATTTGACAAAGTTATTGTCATCACTATCACTATAATTTAAAATACCATCTTCATCTAAAGGTATTGGAATAGTATTTGGATGTTCCATCCTGAATGGATCATGCTTCTTGTGGTATTGTTCTAATCGATGATTCATTATGTTAATCTCCATCCTTACTTGTTCCATAATAACTCCAACTTCTTTTGAAGTATGTCTAGGTAATGTTGCTGAAATAGCTCGTGGTATTGGTAGATCATGATATCTAAAATATGCCTCTAGCTCACACCTTATTTCCTAAAGTCTGCTCCATTTTAATTATTTACTAACAACCATATTTCCAAGCTCTTTCAAGTTAGTTGTATGACGACCTACAAAAATATGATTTGCATAACTCTGGATCAATGTTGCATGAGTTGGTTAATTTACAAATGATCTTTTCTTTCCATACCAAATATTGCCACTAGGATCTATATATTTATTAACCACAACCACAGTATAAAACTCTTGTTTATTGGTGCTAGTTCCTTCGCCTTTCTTTCGTTTTAGTATAGAAATATAACCTGGTAATTGATTGAGATAATAATGTGGCTTAAATATCCAGTGATACAAATATAAAATTAGTGTACCAATACAAGGTAAGATATATAAAATAATATTGCAATACTCAAAAAACTAGTAAATAAATTAAAATGTATGACATGTCCTAGCATTATGCCCAGTTTGACCACATTTGCTACAAAAATTGGTTCTTGCATCTTCTATATTTTCTCAATCTATTTTATTCTCAATCCTTTTTATTTTTGGTCTCTCTTTCTTTCGCATCCTTTGATTCAAAGAACATGCCAGTGTGAAATTCAGATGATAGATCCCATAGTACACCATCTACATCTGATCCATTGCGAGGGAGAGTCCTCTTTCTATTTTGACACTTTTAAACTAGTTCTAATACATTTGTTCACTCATACTTTATAAGCTTTGTGAACTTGTACTAATATGGTCATACAATGTTATTGCCGTATTGTCATCATCTTCTTTATCCTCATTATAATAGTTTTCTTCATCGTCCTCATCTGCTGTTTCATTTTCATAACTACTATCATCCTCGTCCTCCTTATTATTCATGTTACATTCAATCTCAGTAATTTGATCATCATTTGAATCCTCATCTACGTTTTTATCCTCATTATCATTCCCATTATTAGTTATACTCTCACTACAACTACCCATTTCACTAAAATTACGGCATGGAGGTTCAGCTGATTGCACTACTTGTACTATAGATCTACTATCGTTATATTGGACAAATAACTCCACAAATTGTAATCCTGGAAATTGATTAGCAGTGTGATGGATAATTGTAATGTCATCTTTCCTACAAATTTGACATGTTATAAATATCAAATTACCACCATAGTTAAAAGATGGTGCTTTAAATAAATTTATAGTAATTTTTACATTGCGATTGAGTTGTAAAATATTTTTTTTATGTTGTATAGCAATACGAGAAAATTTAATTCTTATTAAGCGTCACTATTTTTGAATATCTATTAACAAAATATGAACCAATTGGAGTATAAATAATATCACCACCCTAATAAATAAGCAACAACGGTATAATAGGCATCGTTTCTATCATGTAAGTTTTTATGAATATAACTACGCTTTCAAATATGCTTGATAAGCTGTTTACGTAGCTACAATCTAAGGCAGTGAACCTATTGATACAGACTAGCACAAATGGTGAGTATTAAGGTTGTATTCTCGGAAAATGGTGAACCTAGACCTACTGTAGCGTCTTATGTTATCTAACCTAAAGAGATCAATGAAGTGTTATTCTTTGATTAATTATGAACAAACAAGTAATTAAATGTCAAATTATCTGAAAAGATTTAGAAAAACTCTTGAAGGAAAGGCAAACCCTAGAGGACCTAAATTAATTGGATTTTTGTGAAGATAGAGATTAAATTGATTATCAATTGCAATTACCTGTGGACGAAGTCTTAACTGAATTCGGTCTCCCTCTCGAGATAACCGAATTTCTAAACCTAATAATCTAAAGTTGGAATCTCTTCCTAATGATCGATTATTCGATTAGCATTAAGGTTTAACCCGCCTCTATTAAACTTTGTTAATTCTTAATCCGGCTAGTCAATTACCTTTATCTCTAAGTGATTATTAACCAGTTCTTGCTATTCAATTTTCCGATTACTAAACGAATCTCTCAATTAAATAAAGCAATCTAAATTCTACAATTCACAACGTCTCATGAATAAAGTGACTTCTCATTAATAATAAAAGCAAGAAGAATCAAGAATTGAGAATCATAATCTTATAAAATTAAGATCAATCCAACAACATAAGAACCCCAATTAGGTTCAACAATTTAGCTACTCATACTAATAAGCATCACAAAATAAGGAATAAAATCAGAAAAGTAAATTAAAGGCATGTACACCCTTCTCCAATAAGTTGAATGGGAAACCCTAATTTTCCAATTCAGAATAGCAAACCCTAATTTGCTTCTTGAATGCTCCCAAATCTTGCCTTGATCTTCAAATTGATGTTGAAACAAGTGTAATCCTTCCTTCAATTGATGAAATTGATCTCCCAAAGTCGACAATTAAGGTCTAGAAACAAATGAATTGAGTTCGTATAATGGAAATCAAGTCAGAAAATCGAACCCTAATTCACCAAATCGTTTTTGCCTATATAGTCCCTTCAGCACGAGCCGAGTCCAGGCCATGCTGAACCTACGCATTCAGTTCTGTTGACCTCTTCTAGGCAGTCCTTAGCCGGTGCTAAGCCACCATGGGCTGCGGTGGAGGTCGTGGTGGCTACGGAAACCGTGCCAAAATGGCACTTCTGGAGGGCAGCTACTTGACAATTCGACACGGCCGGAGTCCAGGCCATGCTCAACCTCGAAATGCAAGTCCTTGCTCAATTTGATGGATTCTGATCCGTAATTGCGCGTATTTTCCTCGATTGTCGATAATGTCCTTTGACAATGACTTGAAACGTGAAAGGAACCAGATGACAAGTGATTCTAGCATAAAACGAGATAATTATGCACAAGAATGTAAATAATTGGGCATGTAAGTATGTATAATATGATGCCTATCAATGCTTTAAATATAAATATTTTCAAACATAAAATACTTTATTAATATAAACATGATGATAATTATATATCCATTCTATGGACAAGAATTGATTTTTCTAATCTATCTTTATCTTTCTTAGGCAACTCATAATTATCGTGATATATTTCGCTTGCCAATAGAATAACTAGATTTCTTCCTTACTACCCAATTCACATATTCTTTAATAAATTCTTTAATATGTCTTTTATAAATTCCTTTAACTTCATAGTTGTTCCATAGACAATTAAGGATACCATGTTCTTTTGGATAACATAAACATGCTCTAAGGACTTTATATTTTTCACTATTTGTCCTTAAATCTCATTTCCAAACAATTTCTTGTATACAATTATTAAATTTTATAATATGATTTATCAAATGAGTCAAGTCATTATTATTATTCTCAGGATTAATTTTAATATTTTCTAACATGCTTAATAATTCTTGCACTTTTCTTTGTTGTTCAATAGTACGTATAACCACAGGAACTCGGGTAAGCCCTACCATAATTTTTCGTATCAATAATATAAATATAATTAATAACATAAAACATAATTAAATAAATAAATAAATTATTAAAGAAAATTTAAACTTATTATTAATTAATTGTAAAAAATAAACACTAATTTTTTTAACATAAATTAAACTACTCATCCAATACCAACATTAATATATCAAATATACAATCATTATTTTTTTCTAATTACAGAAACTTAGATATTTATTTTTATCATTTCTTTACTCTACATAAATTGCATATTATAATTAAAGATCATTTTAGCCAATCCTAAAAAGAGATATATTTTGCTAATTTAAAAATTTGCATACTTTATCATAAAACTACTTTAACATAGTCAAAGATATATTTTCTAATAAAAGAATAAACATAACAACAACTATAAATTTAATCTAAAAATTACAAATACAACTTCTTACCTTGTATGATAATTTTTTTATATAAATCCAATAATACCTACAAAATTAAAAGATATGAGTATATTAATATACTAAAAAGTCAAAAAAGAATATAAACAGTTATAAAAATCGTAATATAAGGTAAAAACAAATATACATACAATTATTATTTTTTATAGTCAAAAATAAAAAAATTCTTCACTTTCGACACAAAAAGATGTAAAAAGATTTCTACACCGATCAAAAAATAAAAATATAGAAAAATACTCACCAACTATTGTAAAAATAAGAAAGAAACAAAGAAATGAAAGAAAAATAACTGAAAGAAGTAGAGAAAAATAAAATGAAAGAAGACAGAACGAAAAAAGAGAAAAAGAAAACGAAAGAAATAAATAAAGTGAGACAGAATTTTGAGAGAAATAGTGAGTGATATGAATTTGCTTGTGAAATTTTAAGGTAGGAAATGATCACATTTTATTTTTAATAATATTTTATAATGATTAGGAATGCTATAATTAATTTTATTTCTTTAATTACAAATGAAAGAAGGAAGACTCAAACTTAAAACCATACTCAAATTGAAATATACACCTACCACTAATTTCATTTAGTTTAATTATATTTATTATTAAATATTTATAAAATGTTATTTTAAAAGTGGAGATTGAAAGTTAAATTCTATTAATTTAAAAAATTTTCAGGTATCAAATGTTATAATTATAAATATCATAATTATTTTTAAAATAATAATTATTTATTAAAAATTTTAAAAAATTAATTATACGAGATTGACTTAAAATAAAATATTGTTAATAATTCTTAATAATAATAATATTGTTCAAATAAATAAAATAATCAAATCAGTTATCATCAGATAAGAAAAAACTGTCAAATAAAGTTGATAGAATCGGTTTAAATTAAATTAGTTATTAGCGGCTGAATTTTAAATCTTATAGATTAGATTTAATCTAATTATTGAATAAAAGATAACTATTGTCACGAGTCGATCTGTGGGCCTGTGACCGGCACTTAGAGAATGGATAGGCTTAAGGCCACTGAATCCCGTAGTAAGCCTTACCGATCAACAATTCAAATAAAAGTTAATAAAATACCATAATTCATACCTGATATGCCATAATTAAATCTCTCTGATCTTAAGACATCCCACATTCATCATAGACCAGAAAAGTCATAACAATTTGAAAGTACTCTATTGCAAAAGGTCTAGAGTATATAATAACAAAAATATGAAAGTACAAGTTATTTACAAAAAGTCCGAAGGAGGAGAAGACGGACTGTCACAATGCAGGATGGCGAAGAACTCTAACTATTACTTGAAAAACAAAATTGAGAATATCAGTCTCGGAAGTGAGTTAAAATCAAATAATCTTGTGACTATATCAGTCTTCTCAGAAAATAATAATTATTACAATTAGTGTAACATACCATTACATCAAATACAAGTAATACTATAATCATTATTATAATCTTAAAAATAAAATATATTTTTATATTTATGGGACGAGTGGCTCAGTAGAACCCTAACCCCAATTACTAGCAGCCTTTAGGCTCTCTTAATTCCAATAGGTCTGGCGCCCAGAAAGCGAAGCTCGACTAGGGTCCTTACATCCAGCCTGAACACTTTATTCCCAATTAAGCCGGAGCCTAGAGAGCATTGCTCGACTAGGGTCCTTACATCCAGCTTGAACACTTGACTCAACTAAGCCGGAGCCCAGAGAGCATTGCTCAACCATAGACCTTTCTCCGGCAGTCAATTTTTACAGTCTAGAGAGTTATACTCGACCAGGGTAAATATCCATAATAACCTTGTTATCTGTCTTTAATCATTACCGATGCGCACGCGGTCCTGATGTAACCCATTAGGTGGCATGTTCTACTGATAATCAATAATTAAATGAAATTAATTAATAATTAAATGAAATTAATTATATTGCGATACTAATAATCATATTAAACATAATTTCTAAAGTAGCATATTAAATTTAGACTTGACAATAGTGCAGAGATTATGTGACTTTAACTCACAGTTCTAACGCGTTCCGCAGTCCGCTCCTATACCTCAGTAGAGCTGGCGGTAAGACTAGATTATCTAGTCACAGAAAATATTCAATTAATAGACATTCTTAAATTTTTCCTAAACCTAGACTCCTATAGTAGATTGCCTAAAATTAATTGACTCGAGAACTGTCGAAAATTCGGCAAAACTTCCCCTAATTTACAGACCCCCCATAAAACGGGTTCAAAACCTACCAAAGACACATCAAATATGTTGGAATTTAATAACAGAAATCGGCCCAGAAAAACTGCATTATTGTTTTTCTGATTTTGCCACCACACACACGACACAATTAATTAAATTCAATTTATTTTTAAACTAACCATCACAAACAATTAATAGCCACAACAATTTTCTAACATTAGAAGAGTCTAAATAAAATTATACCAATCCCGAAATATCGAGGTCCAGAAGCCGGTCCTGCCAACGGTGTCGGAATTTGAATTAGGAAGCGCCTACGCGAAGCTCGAGTTGCGGGAACTCCGGAAGTACAAGAATTTCGGCCGGAAGGCGCCGGATCGGGTCCGGAAAGAGGCTGCACCGGTGACGCTTCCCGAGGCTGCCGGCGGGGATTTTCCGGCAGGAGAGAGTCGTTTCCGGGGTTTTCGGGTGGTGGGGAGTCCGTTTCCGGCGTTAGATCACCAAACGGACGCCGGCAAGGAGCCGAACAGACGACGGCAGTCCTTTCCTTCGGTCGACGTCGCGCGGAGTGGAAAGGAGGAGAGGAAGACGGTGCTGCAGCAGCGAGAGGGAGGAGAAGGCTGGCGGCGGCGGGGAAGATGGGGCAGCCGGCGGGAAGAAGAAAAAAAGGGGGAGGAAGAGAGGAAGAGGGAGGGAGGAAAAGAAAGAGGAGGAGAGGAAAGAAAGAGAGAGAGAGAGAGAGAGAGAGAGAGGAGGGAAAAGGAAGAAAGAAAAAGAATTTTTTTTTAATATTATTTTATTATTATATATTATTTTATTTATTTTTTTTAAAAAAATTAAATATCACAGCTACTAACTAGACAAAATCTCTAATTCAAACATCCGTTCTATTAATTATGTTTTAGATTTTTTTATACGTTGATAACTAATTTAATTATTTTTATTTATTTTAAATAATATATTTATTAAAAATAATTAATAATAATGTATTCTAAATTAGTCTCATACAATTATTTTTTATTATTTTTAATAAATAATAATTATTTTTAAAATTAAAATTAAATATTAAAAATTATAATTATTTAAATAATAATATGTTTTAGTAATAGAATTTAAATTCTAATCCTACTTTTAAAATACTTTTTATAAATATATTTAACGATAAGTTCATTAAATAAAACTAATTATAGAATTTTTAATTATGATAATATACTTTTACTAATTTATAATCTATCAAAATTAGTATTATGAAATAGAATCTATTTTAAAAAAATTTCTATAATAATTATTTAATATATTAATAATAACAATTAATAAAATTTTATTAAATAATTTAATTTATTAACTATTAACTACTAATTATCATTCAAATTAGATACAATTTTGGATTCTAGGCAGTCTTATTGGCCAGCACCTAGATTTGACCCTGGCTTGTGATGTAACAAGGGGTCAGGGTTGAACTAGTCTTCTAAATGCTGGTCCACTTCCAGGGACCTAACGTCGTACTTGCACATGAAGGACACTGAAACAACTAATTTTGTATACATTAATGTCTGGCAACAGGACAAGAAGCTATTTTGCGGGCTATGTTTTTCAGAGGACATATATATTTTTAAATAAGGTTTAAATAGTGTATTCAATTTTGTGGGCGGGTTAAATAGACAATTTTAAAATTTCTCGAGTTATTTTAATTTAAAATTTAAATATTTTATTTCAATTTATTCTAGATAAAAGTGAGAGCCACTCCTCTTTTAGAGTGAAAAATAAAAAATATTTAATATTTATTTATAATTTATAATTGCTTAATGATATTATTAATAATTATTTAAATATTATTAAATATTAAAAAATAATTTTTATTTATTTTTATCGAATTTGCTCTCTGAAAAAAGTGTAATTCTTTTTCTTTAAAAGAAAGCTAAATTAAATTAAAAAGGATAAATTTTAAATTAAAATAATCAAAAGAAAAGTTAAAAGGACCTCTCTCAAAGTTTAAGAGCCTTGGTGTTTGTTTTTACTACATCTCCATTTTATGCGAATCTTCATTCCTCATTTTACTCTCCTCTCTTTCTGGCCCGTGTTCATATTTTAATAGGTTTTTGGGAGAATAAATTAGTAATCATTGTGAACAAAATTTCTTGTCATTGTTATAAAATTTCAATTTGTAACAATTAAAGTCACTAAATTTGAATTTTCCTAAGATTTTGATAGAAAATCTGAAATAACGTTTTTTTTCTTGTTATAATCATTAGAAACGAATACAAAATGTATATCAAGAATCAAATGGAAATGAATATTTCTACTTCTTATATAGAAATCAGCCTTGTATCAAATATTATATGAGTTTTTCATTGAGATTCTAACTGAAATCAGGTGAAAATATCTGATTATGGAAATTGGTAAATGAAAATTCAGTGCCTATTAGAATTGAATTAGTGGGTTCGTCACTAAGATTGGCTTGGCGAGGCTGTGATATGCACACAAGACATTGGTTACCATGACATGGAGGAATTCACCCAAGAAAAAAGAAAGCTGAAGATTTTCTTATTAAGATTTTGACTTCCTAGTGACTTTGGATTTAGGTGGTAAGGACAATAAGAAGACAGCTAACTGTCCATGTTTATGAACATTCAATTCTAACCTTAAATTTTCAACTCCCCAGCCATCTGTACAAGCCTTTAGCTTACTACTTGCATTATCGTCCATTATTTATGGAGATCGTAAGGATCATAACAAGCTTATGAAAACTTGTTTGCTTCCATTAACATGGTTTGGGTGTACTTATTTTTGCTTTTCTTGTCTCATACTTCTGTTTCAGGACTAAACACCGTCAATCCTAGCCAGTCTGTTAAAGATGGTGAGACTCTTGTTTCCGCTGATGGAGGATTTGAACTGGGTTTTTTCAACCCAAATAATTCAGAGAATCGTTATTTAGGAATATGGTATAAGGAAGTATCAGCTTATGCAGTTGTTTGGGTTGCGAATAGAGAAACTCCACTTACTGAATCCTCAGGGGTTTTGAGTTTCACCAAGGAAGGAATTTTGATCTTGCTTGACGGAAAAAATAACACAATTTGGTCATCCAAGAAAGCAAAGAATTCTCAGAATCCACTTGTGCAGCTTTTAGACTCGGGAAATTTAGTTGTGAAAGATGGAAATGATAGCAGCTCAGATAATTTTCTATGGCAGAGTTTTGATTCTCCTTGTGACACGTTTCTCCCTGGAATGAAGATTGGAAGGAATTTTCTAACTGGTCAGGACTGGTTCATCACATCCTGGAAGAGTGCAGACAATCCTGGAAAAGGCCAATTTTCGCTGTGGATAGATCCTGATGGGTTTCCTCAGCTTGTTCTTAGGAATGGAACTTCTAAGTATTATAGACTCGGGTCATGGAATGGCCTTTATTTTACAGGGACTCCTCAAGTGCCACAAGATTTTCTGAAGTTGGAATTCGAATTGACCAAGAATGGGGTGTATTATGGGTATGAAGTCCATGGTTATTCCAAGCTGATGACAAGGCTATTTGTGAATAGATCAGGATTTGTGCAGCGTTTTGCACGCGTAGATCGAACAGTTGGTTGGAGAAATATATATTTTGCACCTTTAGATCAGTGTGATAAGTATGATGTCTGTGGTGCGTATATGAAATGTAATATCAACGATAACTCTCCAAATTGTGTTTGCTTGGAAGGATTTGTATTCAGATCTCCTAAAAATTGGAGTGATGGGTGTGTTCGGAAAACACCGCTGCATTGCGAAAAGGGAGACGTCTTTCAGACTTATATAAGACTGAAGTTACCAGACACTTCTGGTTCTTGGTATAATACCACCATGAGTCTGTCAGAATGCAAGGAATTATGCTCAACAAACTGTTCGTGCACAGCATATGCAAATTCAAACATAAGCAATGGAGGTAGCGGTTGCTTGCTTTGGTTCGGTGAACTGGTTGATATCAGAGAATATACTGAAGGGGGACAAGAGATCTACATAAGGATGTCCTCTTCAAAACCAGGTATTATATCTCAATCTCCCCATTTATCTGCGTTTTGGACACTAATGTTTTGTAATTTGATGAATATGTTTGCTAATACATATCTTTTATCTTTCAGATCAGACTAAGAACAAGCTAATAGGTACCACTGTCGGCGCTGCAGTACTAATTGGCATGCTTGTGGTAGGAAGTCTTGTCTACATACGGAAGAAGGAACAGAGAATGCAAGGTAGCGAACTCTGTGAACAAGTCTTCCAATTTTTATAAAATGAAAACTAGAATTCATGATAGTACTGCCATAGACTTCTGCGAAATTGTCTACTTGCATATGGACCAGTGATTGCTTAATTGGCCGAGATAAAAAGGATCAATTTGATTATCATGTACTCAATCTCAGGATTAACAAAAGGCAGTCATATAAACGATTATGAAAACAATGCAGGGAAGGAAGAGATGGAATTACCGATATTTGATTTTACCGCAATTGTTAAAGCCACAGATAACTTTTCAAACAACAACAAGCTTGGGCAAGGGGGCTTTGGACCTGTATACAAGGTAATATAAAAACTTATGCAACTAAGTGAGCTATTATTTTATATATACAAGATCTTAAGTCCTGTAAGTTATGGTTTTCAGGGTATATTGACTGATGGGCAAGAAATAGCAGTGAAAAGGCTTTCAAAAAGTTCTGGACAAGGACTGACAGAGTTCGAAAATGAAGTCATCTTGATCTCTAAACTTCAGCACAGAAATCTTGTTAAACTTCTAGGGTATTGCATTCAAAAGGATGAAAAGATGTTGATCTATGAATTCATGCCAAACAAGAGCTTAGACTTTTTCGTCTTTGGTTTGACCCTCTCTGATTTATCCACAATTTATTTTTCCAATTACAATCTTTATTGTATGTTAAATTCAATTATAACTTACTAACATCGAACAAGGAAATTGCTTAGATGAAATGAGATGCAAATTTCTTGACTGGGATTTGCGGATCCACATTATTGATGGAATTGCTAGAGGACTTCTTTATCTTCATCAAGACTCGAGACTAAGAATTATCCATAGAGATCTCAAAGCCAGTAATGTGTTACTGGACAAGGATATGAATCCAAAGATTTCAGACTTCGGTATGGCTAGAATATTCGGCGGTGACCAAACAGAAGCAAATACAAATAAAGTGGCAGGAACCTAGTAAGTGCACACCTATAATAGATGCAATTTACTCTTTGTATCATTTGAAATTCTGACAATGACATTTGGCAGTGGCTACATGGCTCCTGAGTATGCTGTGGATGGACTTTTCTCAATGAAATCAGACGTTTTCAGCTTTGGTGTATTAGTACTAGAAATAATAAGTGGGAAGAAGAACAGAGGGTTTTTCCATCCAGATCACAGCCATAATCTTCTTGGTCATGTAAAAATGAATATTCTTAGCAGTAAATTAATCTAGTAACTGATCTGAACAAACTCAACATCTTCAGTTCCTTAATTTCAGGCATGGAAACTGTTGTTAGAAGGGAGGTCACTCGATCTAGTTGACAAAATGCTAGATTCTTTCGCAGCATCTGAAGTGTTAAGATGCATTCATGTAGGTCTGTTATGCGTGCAACAACGGCCAGAAGACAGGCCAAATATGTCATCTGTAGTTGTAATGTTGGGCAGTGAGAATTTATTGCCTCAACCAAAGCAGCCTGGGTTTTTCACAGAGAGGAATATACCTGAAGTGGATTCTTCATCGAGTAAGCTTGAATCATTATCAATAAATGAAATGAGTACTACAGTTCTAGAGGCTCGGTAAAGATTTAATTTAACCTTGGAAAAGTAATAAATTAGTAGAGATTGCTAGCATCTTTTGGATGAACTTTTGCTGAATAGGTGATGGTACCTGAAAGAACAAGCATGAGGTACTAAGAGAGTAGTGCCAGGGCTGTACCGACAACTTATTCTGATAGCTAAGTTAGGCTGGCTTCTAAAATTAGATTTAGAATTCAGAAAAATAATCTAAGAGAGGATTTACCTTGTATATAAGCTGAATTTTAAATAATAAATTTGATATGTGTCAATATTTTGACACAGTTATAATGATAGTGTATAATTTTTATATTTATCCTATTAATATATTAAGTGACCGTTTGATACAGCTAATAGTTATTTTTTACTTGACAGTTATATTAAATCTACTTAGTAATATTTAAAAATCAATGCTGATAACTTTCTTTTTTATCAAGCATCAGTGCTGATAACTGATTTAATAACAATCATTTACCGATTCTATAATTATGTTTTAGAATTTTTTTTTATAAACTGATAGCTGATTTGATTTATTTATTTATTTGAAAAATATTATTTTTATTAAAAATTATTAATAATAACTTATTTTAAGTTAATTTTATATAATAAATTTTCTTATAATTCATGACAAATAATTATTATTTTGAAGTTATATTTAATAGTTAATGATTATAACAATTATAATTATAGCATTTGAAATAAAAATAAATAAATTTTACCAATGAAATTTAGATTCTAATCTTTAATTTTAAAGTAATTTTTAAAATACTTTTGATAATAAGTACAACTGAGTTAAACAAGATTAATTATAATATTCGTAACTATAATAAGCTATATTTTATCAATTTGTATTATTAAACATAGTATTATAAAATAAAATATATTTAAATATAACTTATAATCTCAATAGTCATTTAACATAAACAGTAACAATTAATATAATTTTACCACACAATTTAATTTATCATTACAGCTACAAACTATCAGTTATCAGTTACCAGCTATCCACCACTAGCTACATTAACCAACTGCACCAAACAAACTTTAATAAGTTATTTTTCTTACTAAAAAAGTACTTTTAGTCTTAAAAATTGCATATTAATATTTTTATTATTGATTTTTAAATATAAAATAATTTAACAAATAATATTGAAAAAAGAAATAAACTCAAAATATTAAAGAATTTATTTAAAACATTCTAAAACATTAGACTCGATATGATATTATCAATTAGGGTGTTTAATACATTAAATTTATCATATAAATAAAAAATCTTATTATTTATATTTAAAACCTAATTTAAGTGTGAAATGGAGATCTTGAATTTAAATCATTAAAGGGTATTTGGCTCAATTGTTGGAGAGTAGTTGATAACTTTTCGATTTCCAACAGTTATGTTAAAGTATTTGGTTAAATTTTTTGAATAGTAGTTGGTGGCTATTAAGACAATGAACAACTATAAATAATTTTACTAAACATAATTATTAATCAATTATCAACTGCCAGCTACCGTCTTTCGGCTACCAATTATCAGTAACAGCTTAGCCAAATATGTCTTTAAATTTGTACTAGTGAAAAGACAACAATCATTTATTGTGTTGTCTAAAGACTTTTAATAGATTTAAGAAATTACTAAGAGTCAAATTTTATATTTATAAATTTTTTAGTTAATTTTAAATTAAAAAATTATTTATAATTAAATTTTGAAAATATTTATAATTAAAATAATTGTAGAGTAATTTATATAAAATAGGTGGGGCATAAGTGTGCTGCAGTAACCAAAGCTATACATGAAAATGAAAAGGGGAGGGAAGGAGAATATAATTTAAAGGGAAGGGAAGGGAGTTGAAAGAAAAAAAAGGAAAAAAAAATTATTATTTTATTATGTTTAGTCACATAAAAATAATTATTAAAGGGAATAAAGAGGAAATATATAAAATTTGTTTGGATGAGTGGGAAGGAAATGAAATAATAATTATCAAAAGACACAAAAATTCTTAAGTTGATATAATAAAATAAATATAAATTTTACAAGTCTTAATTAATTATAATATTTTATTTAATTAATTTTATAATAATTATTAAAGGGAATAAATGAAAAGGGGAGGGAAGGAGAATATAATTTAAAGGGAAGGGAAGGGAGTTGAAAGAAAAAAAGGAAAAAAATTATTATTTTATTATGTTTAGTCACATAAAAATAATTATTAAAGGGAATAAAGAGGAAATATATAAAATTTGTTTGGATGAGTGGGAAGGAAATGAAATAATAATTATCAAAAGACACAAAAATTCTTAAGTTGATATATAACTCTCAAAAATAATATGTCATTACATAATAAAATAAATATAAATTTTACAAGTCTTAATTAATTATAATATTTTGTTTAATTAATTTTATAATAAAATGTATAAAATTTTTTTTATCTTGATAAAACTATGAAATAATTAACTATGAAACATGAGAAATAATGATATTATACAAATAATAACTATGAAATATATAACTTTCACGTAAAGAAAAAAAAAAACGTGAACAATTTAAAATTTTTATAAAAGAGTTACTTTTATTATTATTAAAAATAAAATAATAAAAAAATTTATTCATATATTTTAATTCTTTTCTATGAATTAGAAAATTTTTACGCTTTAAATTAAAATGTAATCAATTTCATCTTCTCAGAAGAAAACGAAAGAGAATTATCCTCTACTATTTCTCTTCCCTTCTTAAAACATTAAATAGCTAAACATAAAAATAACTCATTCTGTCCATTCCCTTCGCTTCTCTTTGAATTACCCCCTCATGCATAGTGTTAGTGTATATATACATACTGAATAATGACATATTCGCAGTAACTGTTTCGGCATTTCACCTTTCTGCATTTCTGTTTGGCTGCTGATAATTATCCTTGATTTAAAAATAAATAGTTGGGATATTATTAAGAAAAACAACTGCATTGAATTTGGATTAAAATTTATCTGACCAAACAAATTAATAAACGTTAAGTTAAATTAAAATAGAAGTCTATGATTTATCTTGTAATCTTCTGATCTTGAATGTCAAGAACCACAAGTCAGTCCCCCGTTTCTAATCTGTATAGTGATGGGATATTATGTAGTTTCTTTTTTCTTCGCATTGTTATTTCCCATCTTCAGCACCTTCGTTGCTCTAGAAAATAAGATCAACTCAACTAGATCGTTAAGAGATGGAGAGACTCTGGTTTCATCAAACCAAATGTTTGAACTTGGATTTTTCAGCCCTCGAAATTCAGCATCTCGTTAACTGGGATTATGGTACAAGATTCATCCTCCTGGAGTTATATGGGTAGCCAACAGAGAAACTCCACTTTTCAATACTTCAGGGTATCTAAATGTCACTGCTCGAGGACAACTTGTACTTCTGAATAGCACTAACCATATAGTTTGGTCATCAAATCAATCAAGAATCGCAAAGAAACCAGTTGTACAACTTTTAGACACAGGAAACCTTGTCATAAGAGACAGAAAAACACATCATCAGAAGAAATTTATATGGGAAAGTTTTGATCATCCTAGCGCCACATTACTACCAGGAATGAAACTCGGGGGTGATTTTAACAAGATACTTTCTTCTTGGAAGAATGACAATGATCCTGCTCCTGACAATTTTTCTCTACAGTTTGATTATCATGGGTATCCGTAGATTCTACTTAAGTAAGATAATAGAACGCATTTCAGATCAGGTTCATGGAATGGCATGGGCTTTACGGGGATGCCTCATGCGAAAGCCGGTTCTTTTGTACGATATGAATTCAACATGTCGAATGCCAATGATTTCCACTTCAGGTATGAGGTTCAAAACACTTCAGATGCATCAATGTATACTTTAAGTTTATCTGGCGAATTTGAGCCGTGCACATGGAGTGAACGAATAAATGATTGGATAATTTTCTCTACATTGCCACATGATCAGCGTGTGTAGAAATTTAGAGATGATGAATTGAATGTAATCTGTATATTATTGATTTTGATCTTTACAAAATGATTGTTCTGGTATTTATATACACATATACAACGGTAGCCTAATCTACTTGGTTGCCTTGATATCTCTGTCCAACGTCCCTTTCTTCTCTAAGAAAGGTTGAAGTGGCCTTTCCCTGTCACAGGGGTGGTTGCTCCCTTTCTCTAAGGCCTGTTATGAGTAGCGCTGCACAGGCATCTAAGGCCATGCTTTCCTTCTTACTACTTTCAATACTCCCCCTCAAGTTGGGTTCGTAGAGGTTGATTGAACCCATCTTGTTGAGAATGGTTTGGTGACTACTTTTATTGAGAGCTTTCGTAAATATATCGGCCAGCTGATCATGGCTTCTGACGAATGGAGTTTTAATTTTGCCTGAATGTACCTTCTCTCTGATGAAGTGGCAATCTACCTCAATATGTTTGGTGCGTTCATGGAACACTGGGTTGGATGCGATATGTCGTGCTGCCTGATTGTCACAGTACATCAACATAGGTCCTTTACAATCTATTTTCATGTCAAGAAGCACTTGTTTGATCCAAGTGAGTTTGCTTGCAGTGAATGCCATGGCTCTATATTCTGCCTCTGCACTTGATTTTGCTACTACGCTTTGCTTTTTGCTTTCCCATGTTACTAGATTTCCTCATACGAAGGTGCAAAAACCTGTTGTTGACTTTCTGTCGTTGCTCCCTTGAGATACCTGAGTATTCTATCAATGGCTTCTAGATGACTGGTGCGAGGTGCATGCATAAACTGACTTACCATACTTACAGCATAGGAGATATCAGGTCTAGTGACAGTTAGATAAATCAACTTTCCTACTAGGCGCTGATAATGCCCTATATTATCTAATGGATCTCCATCCTCCAAATTGAGTTTGACATTACTTTCCATTGGAGTGGTTGTAGGCTTAGCTCCGAGTTTACCAGTTTCTTTTAAGAGGTCGAGCACTTACTTTCTTTAAGATAGAAATAAGCCCTTTTGTGATTTCGCTATTTTTATTCCAAGAAAGTATGATAGCTGACCTAGATCCTTAATGTCAAATTCCCTTTTTAATTTTTGCTTAAATTTTTTAATTTCTTCATTATTATTACCGGTTATGATGATATCATCAACATATACTAGAATAATAATAGTGCATGTGTGATTGTGTTTTACAAACATAGAGGAATCTGAAGTACATTTACTGAAATTAATATTTAGAAGGAAAAAGCTTAGCTTGGCATACCATGCTCTTGGAGACTGCTTTAGGCCATAGATTGCCTTGTTTAGCTTACATCCCAATGACGGGTTTGATGTGGACTTGTGGCTTGGAGGAAGAGTCATATAGACGTATTCTTCTAGAGTCCCTTGAAGAAAAGTATTTTTGACATCCATTTAAAATAGACTCCAGCCTGAGTTAGTGGCAACAGATAATAAAATACGAATAGTGTTCATTTTTGCTACTGGTGCAAAGGTTTCTTGGTAATCAACGCCATAGGTTTGTGTAAACCCTTTAGCTACTAGTCTGGCCTTATATCACTCGATCGATTCGTTATAATTAAATTTAATTTTGTATACCCATTTACACCCTACAGGTTTTTTATTTGGTGGTAAGGGGACAATTTCCAAAGTGTTATTTTTTTCTAAGGTAAACAGTTCTTCCTCTATAGCCTTACACCATTTTGGGTTAGTGTTGGCATCGTAGAACGATCTGGGTTCTATGTGTGCTGTGATGTTTCCTAGATAGGCTTGATATTTATGAGACATGTGATCATAAGTAATGAAATTGCGAATTGGATATGATACCTTATGGGATACATAATCCCTTAACCTAATAGAAGGCCTAGTTATTCGAGTGGATCTTCTTAAGGCAATCTCTTCCTGTGGAGGTTCGATTTCTTCGCTGCTTGTGATATTTTCTCCCCCTGAAGGGATTGGCCTTAAGTTGAGATGATGCTCCCCATCTGGGTGAGTGTCCTGACTAGGACTGCTGTTATCAGAAAAAACAGGATTATGCGGAAATAATAATGTGTGTGGCCCATAAGTGTGGTTAGGATTAGCATTATGAAGATCATGCGTTTTGTAATACAGTTCTTGTTCTAAAAAAGATACATCCCTGGAAACATAGATTTTGTGTGTGAGGGGATCATAGCTTTTGTATCCCTTTCTACCTATGGAGTAAACTAAAAATATGGTTTTGGCGGAGCTTTTTTCAAATTTGTAAAGACGCTTAATATGAACAAAAGCAGTGCAGCCAAAGACTCGAATGTGCCCTAACTCAATCTTTCTGCATTTGAGAATTTCTAAAGGGCTAAGATTGTGTAATTTGGCACTTGGAAGGCGATTGATAAGGTATGGGCAGTGAGGAGAGCATCTGACCAAAAAATAGAGGGGATATTATTTTGAAAAAGCAGTGTGCATGTGACTTCAAGAAGATGTCTATTTTTTTTTCAGAGACCCCATTTTGTTCCGGGGTATTAATGCAGGTAGTATGATGAAGAATGCCTTCCTTTTTAAAGAAATTTGTAAAGTTTTGATTTATATATTATGTACCGTTGTCAGAACAAAAAATTTTAATGCTATCAGTGTATTGAGTTTTAATAAAGTTAAAAAATTCTTGGAAGCATGAGAAAACCTCATTTTTTCCTTTTAACAAATAGACCCAAGTGGTGCGAGTGTAGTCGTCAATAAATGTGACAAAGTACCAAAAATAATTATAAGAAGTAATAGGTGCAGGACCCCAAACGTCAGAGTGGATTAATTCAAATTGTTTTTCAGACATGCGGGAGAGAGGGGAAAAGGGAGACGAGTGTGTTTGGAAAATTTACAAATCTCACATTGACTGGAATTTAAATTATAATAAAATAATTTATTTAAGACAGAGTCGGACGGATGTCCAAAACGTAAATGCATTAACATGCCCTGATCGACCGCTTTTGCTGACACAAAACAGCGATTGATGGAGTTTTTAAGATAGTATAGACCATTGTCAGAATATCCTTTACCAATCATCGTCCCTGTAGTGCGATCCTAAAACATTACAGAAGATGGTGAAAAAATAATATTGCAGTTTAAATCATTAGTTATCCGAGCAACTGACAATAAATTGGATTTAAAATAAGGAAGAAATAAGACATTTTTTAGGTTTTTGTTAAGTAATATAGTGGTACCACTACCCTGGATTGGAGTTTTGTTCCCGTTGGCGACTATCACATGTTGAAATTTTTTTGCGAGATAGAAATTTTGCAATTTTATTGAGTCTAATGTCATGTGATCAGAGGTACCGAAATCAATAATCCAATCATTGGAGCATTTTTTTAAATTTTTTGGTATATAATTAAATGAATTAGATACCGAACCTAACCCACTGGGCTATTGATTTTGAACCAGAGCTTAGATTTGAGACAGTAATTGATTGAGTTGGAGTGATACTGCCGGGTCGGATCCATGTCTGGGTTGGGTCGGGTCAAAATTGGAGCTGGAAGAAATTCGGGTCGGATCAGATGGGTCGGAGTTGGGTCGGGTTGCTGTAAAGGCGGGTCAGGGCATGGAGTCGGATCGGGTTTGCTCATAACCTTCAGACCCGTTATAAGCACCCGACCCATTCTTCATTAAACCTAACCCATCATATACCGTTGACCCGCTCCCTATTGCATTCATTCCTTCATTTTCTCTCTTCTGTCCACCGAATCTCTTCTCTCCTCTCCCTTTCTTCACGCTTCTAGAGTCCTCCCACCCTCGAGATGGTCTTAGCTGAGGGTGGAGGTGCCAGCGGCCATCGTGGTGATGACCCTGCTTTTTGCAGTGGTCGGATCGCTTGATGGCGCTTGGCCCCACCTCTGGCTGGCTTGCTCTCATCGGATGGCGTAGGCTTGGTTGTTTGTGACATCAGAGGTTGTGTTCATGGTGCTCATTCTCGTCTCCTCACGCTAGATATTTGCTATCACAGCGTCTATCTTGGGGAGTTCAGATGAGAGGAGAATCTGCAACCTCAAGCCTTTGTAGCTTAAGTCCAGACCTTCGAGGTAAGTATATATAAGGTCCTATTCCGCTCTTCTCTATATTTATTCTGGGTTGTTTGATGACGGAAGGTAATTCTGCAACTCTTCCCATCTTGTGAGTATCTTTGTTGCATATTCTGAGGAACTTTTTGTGCCCTGTTTGATTTATAATAATTCTTGTTTGAGTCTGAATATGTGGGCAAAGTTGTGTTGAAGGTCATATAGGCCCTTCATTTTTTTCCAAATAGCTTTTGATGACTCCATTAAAATGCAGAGTCGGGAAATTTATGTTTCCATGGTGTTGGTGATCATTGACATGACCAAATGGTTAGTCGTTTGCCATTCCTCCATTTTTTCTAATTCTTCCTATGTCGGGGCCTCTGGCCTTTCTAGTTTTGGTTTCTGCTTGGTCCCAGTGATGAACCCCTACTTTCTTCTGCCGCTGAGGCCAATATACACTGATTTCGACCATTCAGTTGAAATTTTCTTTTAGTGTAATGTTGGTTAATTTGTCGTTTTAAGACATGGCTGGATGGAAAAAGAGGGAAAAATGGGTAAATGATGAGTTCAGGTTAAACCTGCTATGATACCATGTAGAAATTTAGAGATGATGAATTGAATGTAATCTGTATATTATTAATTCTGATCTTTACAATTTGATTATTCTGGTATTTATATACACATATACAACGGTAGCCTAATCTACTTGGTTGCCTTGATATCTCTGTCCAACGTCCCTTTCTTCTCTGGAAAAGGTTGAAGTGGCCTTTCCCTGTCAGAAGAATGGTTGCTCCCTTTCCTTAAGGCCTGTGATGAGTAGCCCTGCATAGGCTTTTCTGCTTGTGCAGTGTCTGAGGCCATGCTTTCCTTCTTACTGCTTTCAACAGTGTGACAATTATGCCATGTGCGGTGCATTTGCAAGTTGCAATAATGCTGACTCTTCTGCATGCTCATGCTTGTATGATTTTGTACCTCAGTCACTGAAAAATTAGGAATTCTAGGAATGGTTGGATGGATGTAAGCCAAATACTCCACTAGCTTACAGAGATAAAGACGGCTTTCTCAAGATTTCAGGGTATAAACTTCCAGATAACAATTCTTTCATGTTTTATAAAAGTATGAGTCTCTACAAATGTAGGATTTCATGCTTGAAAAACTGCTCTTGCACTTCACGTGCGAACTTAAATATAAATGGAAGTGGATGCTTACATTGGTTTCGTGAATCTATTGATATAAAAAGATGTGTTGAGCATAGGGACGATCTCTATGTTCATTTAGCTGCTTCATAATTAGGTATGTTATTGAAAGCAGCAAGAAGAAATGCATAAAAGAAGGAGAAGTCTCAGACACTGCACAGGCAAAAAAGCCTGTGCAGGGTTATTCATCACAGACTTCCAGGAAAGGGAGCAACCATCCCTGCCAAGGGGAAAGGCCACTTCAACCTTTCCTGAATTAGAATGGAACGTTAGACATAGGTCTCAAGGCAGCAGTTGTATAGATTAGGCTACCGTTGCAACCATTGTGTATATAAGCAAGAACAACCAAACTGTAAAATTAGAATTCATATACTCAATACATATACAATTCATCATCTCAAATTCATCATATGCTATTCTGCACAATATTGGCTCTATTCCTTTACTTAGTTATTTTGAGCTTAGTTGCCTAATGAAGCAAACTTTTCCTTTCAAAAGTTGTTGGATTCTCTGATTGGTATCATAAAATTAAACTGCTATTAAAGAATCTGGTCTGAAACTTGAGAACCTGTCAACTAATACTCATTTTTTTCAGCTAAAATCAAGAAGAAAGGACAAACAAGTAGGAAAAAGGAAGGAATAGTAATCTTTCTTGGAATAGTTGTCAGCATACTAATAGTCCTTTTCATCAGCATACTAATAGTCCTTTTCATATTGAAGAGCACTCTTGATAAATGTGGTATATTAACTCAAATACCTATGTATATACACATGCATTTACTAATTTAATTTAACTTTAGATGTCTTATATCAGAATGATAATGAGCTACAAAATTTTGTTGTTTGATTATTTCAGCTGCTAATTGTACAATCTTCATTCATCTTAGGGAAGGCAAACAAAAGTTGCAGAAAGATTGATAAGTCTGAGTTCAGGAAATACAATATTCAGGAAAGACAATCTGGTGCTAATTGTATAATCTTCATTCAAGATTGATAAGTCTGAAGTCAGGAAAGACAATATTCAAGTACAAAAATATCCTTTTAAGATAATTGCAGATGCCACTAAGAAGTTCTCAAGTAGCAACAAGCTGGGAGAAGGTGGTTTTGGACCTGTATACAAGGTAACAAATAAAACTGTATTATTCAGCATTGCTTAAAGTGACTAAACTCTTTTTTAAACCCTTCCTCCCCATTTAAAACTCATAATTTCATAGCCCTTGAAGACTTCAATACCATTGAGAAAAATATTTTTGGTACTAAGACTCTATCATGGATGGTACATGGTACACTGAAAAAAGGATAGAAAATAGCAGTGAAGAGGCTCTCAAAAAGTTCTGGCCAACGGATTGAAAGAGTTCAAAAATGAGGTTTTATTAATTGCTAAACTTCAGCACCGCAATCTTGTAAGGCTTCTTGGTTATTGCATTCATGGAGACGAGAAATGTTAATGTTGTACAATAAAGGAAGGAGAGGACTTAATTGCATAATAAAACTTACTATAAAATCTTAGTACAAATTTTGTGCTATATCCACATCACTCACTTAGGACACACTACAATTTATTATACACTCATTCACTTAAGAACACGCCTCATTTGAATTTATTTTTCTTCACACTTACTGCACATACACAAGGAGCCTAGCTCCTTTTATACTTGCACAAAGTCGGTATATTGCCGACTTTTACTAGGTCGGTTCCTCTTTCTTCTTTTTTTTTTTTGGATAATTCTAGAGAGAACTTTCTAGAACTTTAGAGAGAGAGGGAGGTGGTGATTTTCAATACTCTCTCTCACCGACTATTCTCTCTTAATATATATCTAGTCACCATACCAAATTAGTGTCTAAAGTCTTCAAATTTTGCACTACTGATTCTTTTAGTAAATATATCTGCAACTTAGTCTTCAGTCTTAATATACTTCATCTCTATTGCTCCATGCAAGATGTTTTCTCGTACAAAGTGATAATGTACATTTACGTGTTTGGTTCTTGCATGCAACACTAGATTTTCAATTAGGTGAATAACTAATTGATTACCACAATGCAATTACACAGAGTAATTAATAGTTTGATGAAGATCCCTCATAAGTTGCATCATCCATGTACACTCTTGAGCTGTTATTCAAAAACCAATTGTAACACCCGGAATTTTTATATATTTAATAAATGAGTTATTTTCTATACCCAATTAGTTTGAAATTTTAAGAAATTATTCAAGTAAATTATTTAAGGAATAAATTATATTTTTTATTTTTTTATTTTGGTTATTCAAATTTTCCCAAGAGCATATTTATATAAGTAAAATTATATATTGGAAAATTTTGGAAGAAATTATAAAGGATGTTTTAATAAAAGAATTTTAGAAAAATTGGTATTATAATTGATTAGTAGTATTAAATTTTAAGTTGGAAATTGATTATTTAATTTAATTGTGTTAGGACTAAATTGAAAATTTATTTTGGAATAAGGATTGAAATTATAATTTTATTTTTGTGAGGGTTTAATGGAAATTTGTGAGCTTGGTATTTTCGTAAATAAATATGTCGGTCAGGGGTATTTTTGTAATTTTGTATTTTCAATAATTCGGATTTGGCCCAAATTAAATAGTTAGGGGCTTAATTGAAAGGCTAAAAAGAAGTTTGGGGGTTAAATTAGAATTATGCAGGATGAAATTGTAAGTAATTAAGAAAGTTGAGGGACCAAATTGTAATAAGGAAAAGTTCAGGGGTCAAATGTCGATATTGAAGGGAAAGAAATCGGGGAGAGAGAAAGTAGATCGGGAGAGAGGAAGAGAGATGTCGGGGGAGAGAGAGGAGGCGCGGAGGAAGGAGGCGTCTGCCGGGGTGGCCGGCGTCGTGGCCGGCAGCGGCAATGACGGCAGCTGGCTCGAGGAGGAAGATGGCCGAAGCTTCCTTGCCGTCAGGCGTTCCGGCGTCGGTGGTCGCGATCTTGGTGCCGATCGACTCCTCTCGGCCTCGGCTTTGTTTTGGCGGCGGCGGTGTCGACAGTGGTGGCCGGAAACGGAAGATCCGGTGGAGAGAGAAAATGGTGGCAGCCGGCTTATTTGGGTCTTTCCGACGAGATCCGGCGGAGGATGGATGATCGGAGGACATATCCCGACTCTCCTCAGCTCAAGCTTCGCGATGGCACTGATTTCGTGGCGATCGGGCTTCGTTTGCAAATCGACGGTCGAGATCGTCCGTAAATCTCTCCGGATGATCGGGTGTCAAATCGGAAAATCGGAAGCGGGGATCGTCATCAGCGCGTCGTTGTGAGTCCGATGGTTTGTTCGGATCGTCGATCGGACTCCGGCGGCTGGAGGCGAGTTGACCGAGCGATCGAGCGTCTCGGTAATTATCTTTGGCCCGTTAATTTTAGAAATTCTTGGTTTAATTGTGTCTATTGGATTATATTGTGTATTTGATGATATTGTGAGTCAAAAATAATTGTCTGTCAGTTTGCTTGCCCCGTATTTTGTGCTGTGTGGCGGAGTCGGGAAATAGTGAAGTTTGGGGACCCGACTCCCGTTGTTTAAATTGTTGGATATTTGGAGTGTTTTTCTGGCAGGTCCTGGACCCGTTTTTACAGGGGGTAATGTTCGTGTTGTAGGGAGGTTCACTGAATTTTCTGTAGTTCAGTCGAGATTCTTAGACAGTCAGTCCTAGGAATCTAGACCTAGGATCTATTGTAATTGTTTCATCGTTTTGATAAATTGTTTTCCGTGACTAGATTGATCTGTCTGTTCGACTCGCTCCTACTGAGGCACCGGAGCAGATCTAGGAGGTCGCCAAACCTGTGAGTTAAAGTCATATATCGCTTACGCACGTGTCATGCATAAAATTTGATTTGCTACTGTGAATATTTATTTGCAAATTTCAATTTTTCATTCAATTATTATTATTATAATTTGCATGATGCTTTTAATTACTATTTAAATATGTTTTTCCTTTATTACCAATTTTAATATTGCATGATGACTCAGGATGGGACGGCAGTAGAATATAGGAGTTGGATGAGTGTTCCAATATAATATGAGAGAGATAGAAAAAGGGTAAAGAGGTAAAAAATTTGAGAAAGAAAGATTAGGACCTGCCCTGGTCGAGCATCGCTCTCTGGGCTTAGTGATTTGTAGTTGCCGGAGTAAAGGTCCCTGGTCGAGCATTGCTCTCTGGGCGCCGGCTTATTTGGAAATTTAAGTGACCAGACTGGAGGTAAGGTCCCTGGTCGAGCTATGCTCTCTGGGCGCCAGTCTTATTAGATAAGAGAGCCAAAAGGCTAAGGCTGAGAGTTAAGTGACCGGACTAGAGGTAAGGTCCCTGGTCGAGCTTTGCTCTCTGGGCGCCAGTCCTGTTGGAATGAGAGGTTTGAGATGTTAGAGTTGAGGTTAGTTGAGACATAAGTGTTGAAATAATCGAGATTTTAGAGTTGGGATTAGAGTTCTACTGAAGTACTCCGTCCCGTTGCATGTGGAATAAATTTTATTTAAGCATGGCATGACACATATGTTTTAACATGACACGTATGGTTCGCGTGATTTATTAATTATTTTAAAATTTAATAAGGTGACATTGAGATATTTGAAACTGTTTTAGATATATGATTTTAACTCACTCTCGAGACTGACAGTCTCATTTTTACTGTTTTTCAGATTCGCGACTGTTAGTTCTCTTACGACTCTTATTCAGTAACCCGACTCCTTCATCATCGGGTGATGTATTTGATTTGGTATGTAAATTGGTAAATCTTAGATTCTCCGCAGTAGTAATAGTAGATGTATCAGTTGTAAATTTTCTGAGTTTCAGGTCTCGCCTAGTTTTTCTGGCAGACCGAAGTATTTATGTAAAGTGTAACTATTAAGATAAATTGTGGCTTTAATAATATTAATTTGAGTTGAGATTTGTTTAAATCAGTGAATGTCAGGCTTACTACGGGTCGTGACACCAATTTTCCACCTTGCTAGAGGACTAAAAATCAATCATGAACAATCCTTCCTTGGACAAAGAGTAAGGGGGAGACATCGTGGTGGGCGCTTTAAATCAAGAGGAACAAGGTTTACTCTAGCTGGTCACTTTAGAGACAACAAATTGTGAATCCAATGCTAAAAATAATGCAGCTTAATGGAGAAATAATGGTCATGCAATGCATACTAATCGGCAAAAAAGAAATAAAGCATAAATTGTTTTGTCAAATATGTGGAAAAGTAAATCACTTCGTTCTTGATTGCTGGAATAAATTTAACCATTCATATAATTCTCAAGACATACCAAAGGCTCTTGCCGCTATGCAAATAAGAGATGAAATTGATCTAGCATTATATGTAGATTTAGGAGCCTCCACACGTATGGTAAATTTGATCCAGCATTATATGCAAACCTTATAAAGGATTGAATTAATATGTGTGGTAAATGGAGATTCTCTTAGAATCTCACCTATTTTATGAATCAATATATGTGGTAAATTGAGATTTTATTGGAATTTCACATATAGTTAAAGGTAAAATTCAAACTACTCATAGTGATCTTACTCTTTAGAATATATTAGTTCTTCCTGAATTTAAAAAGAACGTCTTGTCTGTTGGTCAACTAACCTCTGATAATGCTTATTCTATTAAGTTTTTCTTTGATTGTTTTATGGCTAAGGATCAACAAGGAAGGATGATAGCCAAAGGGCATAAACAATGAGGTTTGTATGCTCTTGACAATATAAATCATCAAGCTCTTACAAGCACTCTCAAAGCTTCATATGGAATTTGGCACCTTTGAATGGGACATCCCTAATTCTAAAATTTTAAAGCTTTTAAATAATAGTCATTTAATTGATACTTCAACTTGGAATAAAGTTTAAACTATTTGTGCTAGTTGTCAAATGGAGAATAGATGTAAACTTCCTTTTTCTTTATCTAGTAGTATCCTCTTAATAAAATTCATTATGATTTATAGGGACTTGCACCAATTATATCTTGCCAAGATTTTAAATATTATGTTGTTTTTATAGACGATTATACTAGTTATTCATGGCTATTCCTATTGAAAAAAAAAATCTATTTTTTTGAATGATTTATTAAATTTAAAAAACAAGTGGAAAATTTTTTTGACAGAAAAATTGAAGTCTTTCAAGTTGATGTAGGGGATGAGTTTATTTCATCGTGGAATTCATCATCAATTATTTTGTCGTCGTACTCTAAAACAAAATAGAGTTGACGAAATAAAACATCAGCATATAGTTGAAACAAAATTGACCTTATTCTTTCAAGCAAAGATTCTTTTAAAATATTGGGTAGATGCTTTTCTAATAATTATTCATTTAATCACATGAAATCTCTCTTCTTAAAATTATTGAGAAATATTAATTATGGTACTTGAATGGATGCATGTGCTTTCTTTTTCTACGACATTATGGAAAGAATAAATTTTCTAAGAAAACATATCCTTGCATTTTTATAGGATATAGTCCCATACACAAAGGATATTGAGGTCTTGATCCATCACCAAAGAGGGTTTTTATTTCTAGACATGTAATATTTGATGCAAATATTTTTCCATTTGCCTTTAACAATGAAAGTGTTATACAGAAAAATCCAGATAGTCTCTATTCAGAAATTGAAGCTTGGATAAAAAAGAGCATAGATTCTTCAATCAACAATAGAGAGAAAAATAAAATAATTTTAGAAATTGATGACATCCATGTTGAAAGAATTATAGAAAGTGGAACAAATGACGTCACTAACAAAGCTGTAAGCACACAAGACAGGATGATTCTCTAAATGAGCCCCAAAATGATATAAATAATAATGATGGAGATATTATGGCCACTATGGAAGAAATGGCACTAATGATGACATAAACAATGGAGACCAAGTAGCCATAATTAAGAAAGGAATTAACAATTCCCAAGATGATGCAACAAGCACTCATGCTCCTCAATTGAGTTAAAAATCAATTCTAGCTATATCCTTTGATCTTCACGATATTAATAATAATAATGATATTCATGATATTACTAATGTTAATTTACATATTGATAACAATGCAGGAGAATCCAATAAACACAAATAATTATACACAAGAACATCAAATGATCATATTGCTCTCTCATTTTATACCACCACTATTGAAGAGTCGTAAACATACAAAATAGCTTTGACAATTTCAAAATAGCATGAAGCCATGGAGGAAGAGATTGAAGCTCTAGATGATAATAAGACTTGGGACTTAGTTCTTTGAATTATTAATACTAATGTGGTTAGCTAAAAATGAATATTCAAAAATAAAACTCAAAAAAGATTTTACAGTAAACAAACTCAAAGCTCAATTGGTTGCTCAAAGATACTATCAAGTTGAAGGACAAGACTACGAGGAGACACATAATTCAGTAGTCAAGTCAACTACAATACGTTTGATTGGAAGCAAGTAATTAATAATGAAATCATCTCTACTAGAGAAATATTTTGACTGGAATAAAGACGTAAAATTGATAGTATCGAACTTTTATTTATTTATTTATTGGATGGGGAATAAATTGAACTTTCTAAAGGCCTCAGATGGGCGACTTATTCTATGGTTTTTTTTTTTTTGCAGGATTTGAATTTGTTTCTATGGACGGAATTCGTCTAAATTATAAAGGAGATACTTGCCAAATTTTTTGTAGCATTAATTAATCAAATAATTGGAGAATTAATAAGGTTATTGTAAAAACTAGTTTAGCATTAGATATTAGATATTTAACATTAAATAAGGATTAAAAACAAGAATTAAAATTTCTCTCAAAATCTCATTAAATATTAATTATAGGAGTAAGTGCTCAAATAGCTGTTCAAGAGAGAAAAGTCAGTATATTTTTTTAACTTAAAATGTTTTAGTTCGGTGTAAGCTTTGCATACGAGATGAGTAAATAAATGTATTACTTTATTTTTTTTTCATCAATCTATTATTTATATAATTATGACTTTTGAAATATTTTATTTAAAAATTATTAATTTTAAATGCGTTATAGAAACTTATTATTTTTTATAAAAATTGAGAAAAATGATGTTATAGCTTTTCTTTATATATCGAAATAAGTTTACTATAGTTGGACAAATATATAATACATAAATCTATATGGCCAGCATGATCATACCTTTAATGTTTTGTGTTAGATATGACTACATTCAATATTTTGGACAACATTCAATATATATATATAAATCCCTTTAAGACATGTAGTGGATGAATATATTTTGAGACTTATTTATCTTCACACGTAGAATGGAGATTTGTACTTTGGTTAGACAATCATAATTCTCAAAGCTATTAGAAATTAGTAGGATATATCTATGAATATATATTAGATCTTTAATTGTGAATTTTCATAATCTTACTTTGCTTACAAATTTTTGAATGACAAGTATGTTGTTTTGATATCTTAAAATGTGATTGTTTATTTTATACAATTTTATAAAATTTTGTTTATTCAACTGATTATTTTATTAAATTTGATACGTGTACATATATCTAGTATCATAATTGCTTGTTTGTTTCTCTTTATTATTTGTTTATTCTTTCATTTAATTTGTACTCATTTTTATGCATCCATTGGGCCTTATATTATGTGGTCCAGCTAGGAACAACATGTGCTTCAGAGTTCTGACGCGCATTTTTTTTAATTTATATTCATTAAATCGGTATTAAATATTTATTAATTTATATTCATTAAATGTACTGAATGTTCATTGTTTGTTATATTTTTAATTTCTTTGGAGTATAACTAATTGAAATTTTTTTAAATGTGTTTATAATTATATTAATTTATAAATTTTATTTACCTATAATACTTTTGGAAAAATTTAAAATTTTAACATTTTAAAAATTAAATAAGTCAAATTTTGAATTTCTTAACAAATAGGCTCATAACTTATCATTTTTGTGTCAATTAAATCTAAATTTTAAAATTTTACTAAATACACTCTTGTATAGTACGTCACCAAATATTATATCAATAAATTAATGAAAAAATATTATTTTTAATTTTTATAATCAATTAAAACTTAAAAACCTAATTACTTTTTAAAAAAAAATTATTTGCCGTATTTGACTCTTGGATATAAGTTCAAGGAACTATTTGCTGAAAAGTTTAAATTTGGTGTATTTGACTTTTGAACATGAGTTTAATGCATTATTTGCTAAACAAGTTAAAAATTGATGTATTTAATCCTTAGACATAAGTTCATGGGGCAATTAGCTATTTGTCCATATATAATTAATATGTTATTTTTTAAGACTGATTAGAAAATTATTTATTAGTTAATATAATATTAAAATATATATTAACATGTTATTTCTTGGAATTGGAGTATTTTTTAATGAGGAATATAACTTATTAATTAATAAATTATAGAAAAAATTATAAAATTACAAATAAGCTTGAATCCCATGTGGTGAAAATAAATACACTTGTCAAAGAAAATATCTTATGTATCAAAAATTAAATACATGCCAAAAAAATTTAGGTCTCAAAAATTAATATATACTAGTCATTTATCCGTGTGTTGCACGATATTTATTATTATTTCGACTATAAAATCAAGTTGATAGATACAATTAAATAAAATTTTTAATTTTTAATATTAATTTATGATATTTAAAAAAAATAATTGCAAACTAACTATTTTTAAATTTCCTTTTTAATGTTTTAAGATTTTAAAATTTTATTAGTATAATAATATAGAGATTATATTAAAATTATTTATTAATTGATTTTTATGTTATATAAATTAATACTATCAATATCATTGATATTACTATTTTGTAGAATTAAAAACTTATTATATAATTAAAAAGTTAATTTATTATTGAATATAATATTAAAAATTTATTATTGAATATAATATAAGATGTTAATTTTTTTGAATTAAAATTATTGTATAATTAGAAGATTAATTTATTAGTTAATAAAATATTAAAATATAATTAATATGTTATTTCTTAGGATAAAATTAATATTATTATCTGATTATTAAACTATTTATTAGTTAATATTATATTAAAATATAACTAATATATAAGAGTCAGTATTTAATTAGAAATGTAATTTAATAATCAATAAACTAATAGAGAAAATTATAAAATTACACGTAAACTTGAATCTTATGTGTCAAAAATTAAGCACACATGTCAAAAAAAAACTTAAATCTTAAAAATTAATATATATTAGTCGTTTACTAATACGTTGCATGGTCGTTATTAGTATTTTGATTATACAATCAAGTTGATGGATACAATTTAATAAAATTTTAAATATTTAATATTAATTTATAAAATTTTTAAAAATATAAACTAACTATTTTTAATGTCCTTAATTTTTAAAAATTCTAAAATTTTATTAATGCAATAATATAAAAAAAATTAATTAATTAATTTTAATATTAAATAAATTAATATATCAATATAATTGATATTACTATTTTTAAAAATAAAAATTTATTATATAATTTAAAATTAATTTATTATTGAGTATAATATATTATATATATATATATATAAGCTTAAATTTCGTGTGTTAAAAGTAAGTACACATGTCAAAAAAAAAAAAATAGATGTTAAAAATTAAGTATATGTGTCAAAAATATTTAAGTCCTAAAAATTAATATATATTAGTTGTTTATCCATGCATTGCACCACCGTTATTATCATTACTATTATTAAATTAAATTGATGGATATAATTTAATAAAAATTTAATATTTAATATTAATTTATAATATCTTAAAAAATAGTAAACTAATTATTTTTAAATTTTGTAATGATATAAAATTATTTAAAATATTATTTAATTAATTTTTATATCATATAACTTAATATCATAATTAATATTATTATTTTTAGAATTAAAAATTTATTGTATATTAATAAATTAATTTATTATTAATATAATATTAAAAATATAATTTAAGATGTTATTTCTTAGAATTAAAATTATTATCTAATTTAAAAATTAATTAATTAGTTGATATAATATTAAATATAATTAATATATTATCTTTTAAGATAAAATTAATATTATTATTGATTAGAAAAATATTTATTAATTAATATTCTACATTTTAGGATCAGAATCAATATTTAATTAGCAATATAACTTATTAATTAATAAATTAATAGAAAAATTATAAAATTACACATAATTTTATTTTATATATTAAAAATAGTATATATATATATTAAAATAAAAATTTTACATGTAAAAAATTAAACATAAAAAAAATTAAATTTTAAAAATTAATATATATATATATATATATATATATATATATATATTCGATTTAGCTTCCGCTCCAAACTACGCTTCCTTCGTTCGCCTACTGGCCCTTCCCTCTGCCCTTTGGTTCTTTCCTTCTTAGATCCCTTCCCCCTCTAGTGGTAAGGCCTTGAAGGCAGTCTTAAGATAAGCGCTTTTGTAAAGCAGTGAGCAAGCAAACAACTTTTCAAGCAGTTCACTAGCTTAAAAAAATTCCTTAGAACTAGGGGGTGGAGGAGAGAAGGGACTCCCCAAAGAGATACACATGTTCATGGGCCTGGATACCCGTCCAGCCTGCCTAGGCCCGCACTCTTCGGACCGGGCTTGGACAATAACTTTTGAGTACAAGCCCGACTCGGTCCAAACCCATAAAAAGCCCGTAATTCTCGAGCCGGACTTGGAATGTATATAAAAATTCAAGCCCGGCTCTGTCCGATGTCTAGTTTAGTTAGTAAAAAAAAAAAACTAGGGGGGAGGGGGAGGTTGGAGGAGAAAAGGGACTCTCCCAAGAGATAGACCTGTTCATGGGCCTGGATATTCGCCTGGCCCGCACTTTTCGAGCCGGGCTTGGATAACAATTTTTGAGTACAAGCCCGGCCCGGCCCGAATCCACAAAAAAACCCATAATTCTCGGGCCGGGCTTGGCACGATGTCTAGTTTAGTTAGTAAAAAAAAAAAAAAATCATACCTAGCACTCAAACCTATGACCTTCAACTTATAATTAAATGCCAATATCACTTAGCTACCTATTATTTATGTTTATAATTTTATTGTTATTAATAATATATTAATCAAAACAAACCCTTAAATCTAAATGTAACTACAATTTGAGACAGATTTAATAATTGATCAGGTCGGACCGAACTTTTTAAAAAATTTCGAAATTGAGCTTTTGCTCAAAGATATCAAAAAATTCTTGGACCAGGGCGGGCTCGAGCTTGTCCAAAATCAAGTCAGGCTCGGCCCGAGCCTGCCCAGGCCCGGCCCATGAATAGTCTACCAAGAGAGGCCCGAGCACAACGTCTTCATGAGTTAAGTGTTCCCACCTTGGGAGCTAGGTAAGATAGTAAAATATATATATATATATATATATATATATATATATATATATATATATATATATATATATATTATATATCACTATTTAATAATAAATATTAAAATTCGGATATATTTTCTTCAGTAAAAGACTTTCAAAAGTTTATTTGAATTTAATTTTTCTTAAACCGAAGCAAAACTGAATTAAAAAAATAACCCATCAGAATGGCTCCCTTCGATTTTTCCTCACCCTAATCAGGACCACAGGAGAGAGCGATTTAAAGCACCATGACTGATTTAGTCAATGCGTATATTTAACCATGGTGCTGTCTGCCACAAAAATACATACACTCTTGTAGCCAAAATTCATGTCCCCATTGCATATGATTGGAGTAAGAAACGGCGTCTCCTGTTTTACTTTGACTAACTTATGTTCTTTCCTGTATGTTCATAGCTACATCAAGTGACAGACTCAATATACCAGACATCACACCTTTCGATTTTAGCATTATTGTTTTTTTCAGCTTCTTTCTTCTTCTTCTTCTTCTTCATTTTGCTAGTAATACCCTGCGCCAGACTGGATAATATTAACCCAAACCATCTTCTAAGTGATGGAGGGACTCTCATTTCAGCAAAGGGAAATTATGAGCTGGGGTTTTTAAGTCTTACAGATTTGAAACGGAGATAATTGGGATTATGGTACAAGAAAATATCTCCTGCACAATTGTATAGGTAGCCAACAGAGAAACTTCATTTTCCATGCAATAAGTTTCTTCTCCAATAATATATATATATTATTGGAGAAGAAACTTATTGCATGGAAAGTGAAGTTTCTATATATATATATGTATACCTTGAAAATAAATAATAAATTAATATATATATATATATATATATATATATATTGGATGTGAGTAGTATGTCTAGAAGAACCTAAAATGCCATTGTTGTTAATTTTATATAGAAAAGTCTAGATTGTGAGGGAGATATCTGTAAGGACAGTAAAGTAACTAACGATGGTGGACAGTTCTAAAACAGAGTATGCTTATTTTGTTTTAAAACAAAGTATCCAAAAAAAAAAGATAAAAGAAAATTAAGCATGGTCCCCGCCTTGAGTGGCGACCATGCCAAGCTCGTATACCCTGCGAGTTTGGACATCAAGCTTTATGCCCTGTGAGTTGGGACAAGATAAAAGTACAAAATAACTGACTACCAATGCATATACCATCGCATGACAGTTACAGTGTCGGTCGTGCCTTTGAAAAGTTAACCCCTCCTATAAGAAAATATTTACTTTTTTTTTGACATATTTAGATAAAAGGACCTGAATATCACTAGCCAAGGAGATCTTGTTGTTTTCAGTAGCACAAATGATACTACTTATTGAAGCATCACAAACTACTCTGTGGTGACTTTTCAAGGCGCGCGGTTTGAAACTTTTTTTAATGTTAATAATTGGAAGCAGAAGTCCTCAAGTTTTATCATATACCTACAATTTCAGATATTTCAGATAAATTATAGCGGCGGATATTAGATTTTATATTTTATAATAAAAATATATCAATTTTTTTATTTATAATCAAATACTTGTCAAATATTAATTTTAATAACATCAATGAATTTTATCACAAGTGTGAGGATAAATTACATTAACGATTATTAAATTTTATATTTTATAATAAAAAATACTAAAATTTTGATTTAAAAAATATACTGGTGATATATTTTTATAAAAAATAAAATAATTTAGTATTTTTTATTATAAAATATAAAATTTAGTAATAATGTATATAATTTATTTTCTATTTGTCGAAAAATAATCTATGTTATTAAAATAAAAGATTAGCAACCAAAAGTTACAAAGTGTAAAGTTTAGTTATTACCGGTCTAATTCACCTCATAATTTCTGTTTTCTGCGAAGTTTGAACCAAAGCAAGCAGCCGCTTCCATCTTCCCTTATATGCAGTGAATGAACAGCTTTTCAAGCACAATACCGCTTCTATATCCCTTGATGTCAACAGTCCAGTCATACCTGGAAGAAGACGTATCTGGCAGCTTAATTACTGAATACTTCACAAACCTATCTGTATCATTGCAGACGAGTGGAGTCCTCCGAATGCATCAATTGGACCAATCTTGTCACTTCCAATTTCTTGGTGACTTGGGAACGATACCATTCAAGCACGCACATGCAGGATAACCATTGCTATTGCAGTTAGAATTTGGACCGCAGAAGCCATACTTTTCACATTGATCAAGCTCCGATGTAGATATGACCATCCATTTATTTGTTTCATCATTCCATATACGTATGAGTATATAAGTTTGATATCTTGACTCTCTCAAGTCAATTACCTATAAAACTTGTAAGTCATAAACCAAGTTATATTATTTACTACAGATATACTCTAATGCCTTGTCAATTTATTTAACAGATTTAAACTTCTGGCTTTTAGTTAACGAGAGAAAAGAAATGGGAGGCTTTGTAGTGCTTTTATTATACTCCTTTTTAATCTCCATCATAACAACCTCCACTTCACTAGATAGGATTAATCTAGAACAATTCATAAGAGATGGTGAGACTATAGCTTCAACAGGTGGAAGATTTGAACTTGGATTTTTCAGTCCTGAAAATTCCAAAATGAGATTTGTGGGTGTGTGGTACAAGAATATATCTCCGCAGACGGTTGTATGGGTTGCCAACAGATCATCTCCACTTTCCAATACTATGGGAGCTTTAAACCTCACTAGCCAAGGAATTCTACTTCTTACCAATAGCACAAACAATTTTGTTTGGTCATCAAATGTATCGAGAACTGCAAAAGATCCAGTAGCTCAGCTCTTGGAGACCGGAAATCTTGTTGTCAGAGATAAAAATGACACTAATCCAGATAACTACCTGTGGCAGAGTTTCGATTATCCATGTGACACCTTGCTTCCAGGAATGAAATTGGGAAGAAACTTGATTACCGGTCTTAACAGGTTTATGTCGTCCTGGAAAAGCGCAGAAGATCCAGATCAAGGCAAATTCTCTTTAATCTTGAGTCATCATGGTTACCCACAGCTAATACTTTTTGAGGGAAGTGAAATCACGTACCGACCAGGTTCTTGGAACGGAGAAACTTTTACAGGGGCTGGGAGGAAGGCGAATCCAATTTTCATACATCGATTTATAAACAATGAAATTGAGGTCTATTACGCATATGAGCCCGCAAACGCTCCACTCGTTTCCAGATTTATGCTAAATCCATCAGGTATTGCGCAGCTATTTAAATGGGAGGATGAAACAAACAAATGGAAGGTCGTATCTACACCGGAGCTCGATGAATGTGAAAATTATGCTCTCTGTGGTCCAAATGCTAACTGCAGGACCAATGGCTATCCTGCATGTGCATGCTTGAATGGGTTCGTTCCCGAGTCGCCAACAAATTGGAAGTCACAAGAATGGTCAGATGGATGTATTCGGAGGACTCCACTCGTCTGCAATGATACAGATAGGTTTGTGAAATATACAGGGATTAAGCTGCCAGATACATCTTCTTCCTGGTATGACAGAAGCATTGACATCAAGGAATGCGAGGTATTGTGCCTGAAAAACTGTTCTTGCACTGCATATGCAAATTTAGATATAAGGGGAGGTGGAAGTGGCTGCTTGCTTTGGTTCAATAACCTGATGGACATAAGAATATTAGATGGAGGGCAGGACCTCTATGTACGGGTGGCTGCTTCAGAAATAGGTAATTCCTATTAGTCTTCTGTTTAGCCTTTCTGCTATAATGTATAAATAGGATAAAAGCACAGAGGTCACTAATCTGAAATTGAATTTGACTGCTACTTAAGAATCTGTTTCAGACGCAGAAATACGTCTATCACTATATGCACTTCCTTTGCTTTCAGATGAACTGCGGAAGCAAAGGCGCTTTGGTAGGAAGCAAGTTGGATTAATGACTGGCTGTGCTACTTTCATAACCTTCATACTGATCATCTTTTACTTATGGAGGAGAAATATCAGAAAACAAGGTAAACTAACTCAAAACAGCCATACAGGTGATGTAGATTTATTGAAACAGCTAATTTTAGATTCAGATTTAACGGCCTGTTAGTAGTTTCGGATTTATCCATAATTAATTACTTCAGAGATGGTAAAGAAACGTGGTGGAGAGAATCATAAATATGATGATAGGAACGAAGACATGGGGTTATTAACATTTAATTTGAAGACAATATCTGAAGCCACAAACAATTTCTCAAGCAGCAACAAGCTGGGACAAGGTGGCTTCGGACCTGTCTACAAGGTTAGATTATCAAGTTTGCTAATGATGATTTAGGGTAAAATATAAAACTGCCTAATGTATGTCAATGATTATTTAGGGTACATTGAAAGATGGAAAAGAAGTAGCAGTGAAGAGGCTTTCAAAAAGTTCTGGCCAAGGATTGAACGAATTCAAAAATGAAGTAATATTAATAGCCAGACTTCAGCACCGTAATCTTGTAAAGCTTCTTGGTTGCTGCACTCATGAAGATGAGAAAATGTTAATCTATGAATACATGCCTAACAAAAGCTTGGACTTCTTTATTTTTGGTCTGAACCTATCTGATTCAACAATATTACTGTTTTCAAATTCATATTATATTTTTGTACTGTTGTTATTAACTCAAGAAAATAGCAATAACTTGTATGAGTATTTGGTCAGATAAAATGAGAAGCAAATTACTAGATTGGCATAAACGGTTCCACATCATTGGTGGAATTGCTCGAGGTCTTCTTTATCTTCATCAAGACTCTAGACTAAAAATCATTCACCGAGATCTCAAAGCCAGTAACATTTTATTGGATAATGAAATGAATCCGAAAATTTCAGATTTTGGCCTTGCAAGAATATTTGGAGCCGATCAAACTGAAGCGAATACAAATAGAATTGTGGGCACCTAGTAAGTATCTTTAAACTAGTTCTATTCAATCATTTGTATGTTTAGAGAAGGTATTCTTGATGATGATTTTCTTGCAGTGGGTATATGTCACCTGAATATGCAATGAATGGACACTTCTCAATCAAATCTGATGTCTTTAGTTTTGGTGTCTTGGTTTTGGAGATTATAAGTGGAAAGAAAAACAGGGACTTTTGTCACGAAGACCACAATATTAACCTTATTGGGCATGTAAGCATTTATATACTAGCTTGTTAATGTTTAGCCTTGTCACATTAAATGGTGTTTTCTCCTTTCAGTCCCATGAAATGCATGCAATATTATATGGAAATTCTTTTATGTTAGAATAACTGAATGATAAATGCCATATACAAGTTAGGGAATATAGACGAATATTCTCTGTGATAGGTAAATGAGGAAACTAAACGGACAATGAGAATGCTCTGTCATATTAATTCATAAAACATCAACCTTTTTTTGTTATTTTATCACTAAAGTTTGATTTGATGCAATTAGCTTAGTTCCATTCCTCCGAAATCTAACTTTTTTCTTTTTGTTGGTGAAACATTGAATTTTTGAGGGTTCGCTAGTGGAATTAACTTAAATGACATATATTATTAACACAATCAAATTCTGATGATAATAGACCAGGGAAAAAAAATCAGTCTGTGACCACAAATTACCTTTACATGAAATTGGATGACCGCTTGTATAATTTACCTGAGATTAATCATGAAAGAGATTCTGATGAGCCCTGAGCAAGAAACATTTTATATATGTTGTCCTTTTTGTTTTTGTTTTTGTTTTTGTAGCATCCAGAGTCACATTCACCATGTGAACTAATTAAAAGCTTGCAATATTTTCAGGCATGGAAGCTTTGGATTGAGGGGACACCATTAGAACTAATTGATGAATGTCTAACTGATATCATCGATCTATCTCAAGTGTTAAGAAGCATTCATGTGGCTCTATTATGCGTGCAAAAAAAACCAGAAGATAGGCCAAACATGTCATCAGCAGTTCTTATGTTGGGCAGCGAAAATCCATTGCCTAGGCCAAAACAGCCTGGTTTTTTCATGGAAAGCCCTCCGCCTGAAGCAAATACTACAAGGAACAACCATAAATCTTTCTCTGCTAATGAAGTCACTTTTACAATATTGGAAGCACGATAGATAGGCATGTTGAGTGCATCAAGCAACCAAAACTCTGTTAAATTAATACCACAATGTTGAAGATCGATATTCCAGGAAGATAGTCATTTCTATATTATGCTATTTTTACTTTTATGCGTTGGAAGTTTGAGAACAGAGTTGTAAAATATATACATTCATTTAAATAAATTTATCTGTTGAAGGGGATGAAAAGTATGCCTTAAAACAGATATAGATATTTGATTGTCCCTGTTGGGTTTTTTCTTTGTTTTTGACCCATGAGGAAAGCCCAACTATTAAGCCCAACTATTGTCTTATTTAGACTTTCTATTTTGGGAGCATATTATTAAAAAAAATGGGTCTGCCACTATCTAAAATATAAGGACAGAAAAGAGAGGAGAAGTATATAACAAACACATAACAGAGAAAGAGAAAAGAGAGAGGAGAAGAGAAGAGAATACACAGCAGCAGAAAAGTTCAGTTTCCCGTAGATTGAACCGTTGGATCGTCGTGATTTTTGGACAGCAGCTACACAGCATCTGGGCCAATATTTTGGACGGTGGAGATCGGGTTTTGAGGTCCGGAGGTCGGGTTCCGTTGGTCTGGACAGTAACTAATTTTCTGGTGATATATTTCTTATCTTGGCTCTATTTTGATTCCATACACCTTGATGTGCTTACTTTCAAGGATATGATGAATTTGTATGCCTCTAGTATTATCTAGAGAAGACTTTGTATTGCTCCTTTGATGATGATAATGGATTTAAGCGGCCAAAATGGTCCCGTGGTTTTTCCCTAGTTTATGGGTTTTTCACGCTAAAATTTCGGTGTCTTTGTGTTGTTGTGTGCTTACTGTTTTAGCTCAATATCTTGGTGCATAGCAGTTGTATTGTGTGTGTTCTAATTGCATTAAGAACACCCTATTTGTTTGCATCCTCAGGGGTTCATTCAAGTTGGGAAAGTTTAGACAAACGGAGATTAATTCCGTATTTATTTGTTTACCGTTTGTGGCTGTTTTTCCCATCAAATTGGTATCAGAGCCTGGTTCTTCTCTATTGGGTTAAACTTGTTTGAATGATGGAAGCTAACACAAGTAGGATGATCAATTTGAATGGTTATAATTATCATATTTGGAAAGGCAAGATGGAAGACCTACTTTATGTGAAGGATTATTATTTGCCTGTGTTTAATACTGATAAACCTGAGAGTAAAACAGATGCAGAGTGGAATATTTTGCATAGACAGGTTTGTGGGTATATTCGTCAATGGGTTGATGATAATGTTTTGAACCATATCAGCGGAGAGACTCATGCTCGCACTTTGTGGAACAAGCTTGAATAGTTATATGCTAGAAAGACCGGAAACAATAAATTATTCTTAATAAAACAGATGATGAGCTTGAAATACCATGATGGAACTCCTGTCACTGATCATTTGAATTCTTTTCAGGGAATCATAAATCAACTTGCAGGAATGGGTATCAAGTTTGAAGATGAGATACAAGGCTTGTGGCTCCTGGGCACTTTACCGGACTCATGGGAAACTTTTAGAACATCATTGTCCAACTCTGCAGCAGATGGTATTATCACCATGGAATTAGCTAAAGGCAGTGTTTTAAATGAAGAGATGAGAAGAAAGTCACAAGGTTCTTTTTCACATTCTGATGTCTTAGTTACAGAAAGCAGGGGGAGAAGTCATAGTAGAGGTCCAGGTAACAAAGGGAAGCATCGAAGTAAATCCAAAGGAAAGTTTGCTGATTTTGAGTGCTATCATTGTGGTAGAAAAGGGCACACAATACGGTTCTGCAGGCAATTGAAAAAGGAGAAAAAGAAGAGCGATTACAACAATCAAAAGAATCATAAGAAAGATGAGGGTGGTAATGGCAATGCTAAAGTTAACACTACTACCGATGAGTTCCTTATTTGTTCTGATCTTGATATGATCAACATTGCACATGTTGATTCGAGCTGGGTTGTTGATAGTGGTGCTACATGTCATGTAACATCACAAAGGGATTTTTATTCATCTTATACTCCAGGTAACTTTGGTAATGTTAGGATGGGTAATAATGGACTATCAAAGATTGCAGGCATCAGAGATATTTGTTTGAAGTTTGACACTGGGATAGAGTTGGTTTTACATAATGTAAAACATGTTCCAGATATGAGACTTAATTTGATCTCCGCGGGCCTACTTGATAATGATGGTTACAACAACTTTGGTAATGGAATATGGAAACTCACTCGTGGTTCTTTGATTGTGGCTAGAGGTAAAAGATGTTCAAAGTTGTACATGACACATCCGAAGATCTTCAAGGATAGGGTCAATCTTTGTGGTGAATCGACATGACTGATTTATGGCATAAGAGACTTGGTCACATGAGTGAAAAGGGGATGTCTCTTTTGTTGAAGAGAAATGTGTTACCGGGTGTGCATGATATTCATCTAAAGAAGTGTTCTCACTGTTTAGCAGGTAAACAGAACAGGGTTTCCTTTAAGAGCCATCCTCCTTCCAGGAAGGAAAGTATACTTGATCTGGTGCACTCTGATGTTTGTGGTCCTATGAAGACTAGGACACTTGGTGGTTGCTCCTACTTTGTCACATTCATTGATGATCACTCCAGAAAGGTATGTGTTTATACCTTGAAATCTAAAGATCAAGTATTTGAAGTGTTTAAGCAGTTTCATGCCTCGATTGAGAGACAGACTGGAAAGAAGCTTAAGTGTATTCGGACAGATAATGGAGGTGAATACATTAATCCATTTGATACTTATTATAGAGATCATGGTATTCGACATTAAAAGAGTCCTCCCAAGACACCATAGTTGAACGGATTAGCAGAGCGGATGAACAGAACTTTGATGAAGCGTGTCAGATGTTTGTTGTCACATGCGGTACGCCAAGTTCATTCGGGGAGAAGCTTTGAATCTGTGGTACATGTTATTAATCTAACTCCTTGTGTTCCTTTGTCTTTTGATGTACCTGACAGGGTTTAGAGTGGCAAAGATGTTTCTTATGGTCACTTAAGGGTCTTTGGATGCAAAGCTTTTGTGCACATTCCTAAAGATGAAAGATCAAAGCTTGATGTGAAGTCAAAACCATGTGTTTTCTTAGGTTATGGCCAAGATGAGTTTGGTTACAGATTATATGATCCTGTCCACAAGAAACTTATTCGAAGCCGAGATATTGTGTTTGTTGAAGATCAGACCCTGAAAGATGTTGAGAAGAAAGAGACAGTTCCTCAACATAATGATGATGTTACTGATTTGGATCCAGTGCCTCCTCAGCATGTAGAACCACCTCTTGACTATGATGTTCAAAATGATGAACAACATGATACTGATGATATTGATGCTCCAGAACAGCCAGAGGTGGATGAAGAATTTCATTCAGAGATACCGGTACCAGACGTGCCACCATTTGTCCCACTTAGGCGGTCTACAAGAGATCGTCATCCTTTCACTTGTTTTTCAGCTAATGAGTATGTCTTACTCACTGATGGGGGAGAGCTTGAGTGTTATGCAGAGGCCATGGAAGATGAGCACAAAAGGGAGTGGGTTGAAGCCATGCAAGATGAGATGAATTCCTTACATGAGAATAATACTTTTGAGTTGGTGAAGTTGCCTAAAGGCAAGAGAGCTTTGAAGAACAAGTGGGTCTACAAAGTGAAGACTGAAGAGCACAACGCACAACCTAGGTACAAGGCTAGATTGGTGGTCCAAGGGTTCAGTCAGAGAAAGGGTATTGATTTTGATGAGATTTTCTCTCCGGTCGTGAAGATGGGATCTATTCGTATTGTTCTTGGTTTGGCAGCCAACCTTGATCTTGAGGTTGAACAGATGGATGTCAAAACAGTTTTTCTTCATGGTGACTTGGATAAAGAAATCTACATGGAGCAACCTGAAGGTTTTCAGGTTAAGGGAAAAGAAGGCTATGTGTGTAGACTTCAAAAGAGTCTTTATGGGTTGAAGCAAGCACCAAGACAGTGGTACAAGAAGTTTGAGTCAGTTATGGGGGAGCAAAATTACCGAAAGACTACTTTAGACCATTGTGTTTTCTTCCAGAGGTTTGGTGATGATGATTTCATCATTTTATTGTTATATGTTGATGACATGTTAATTGTTGGCAAGAATGCAGAAAGAATTACTCAGCTGAAGATACAATTGAGCAAGTCTTTTGCTATGAAAGACTTGGGGCCAGCAAAATATATTCTTGGCATTCGGATCACTCGAGATAGAGCTTTGAAGAAGCTACACATGTCACAGGAGCAATACATCGAGAAGGTGCTTCGCAGATTCAACATGGATAAAGCTAAAGAGGTTAGTTCTCCTCTTACTACTAACTTCAGGTTGACAGATAAAGATTGTCCATCTTCTGAGAAGAAGATTGAAGAGATGGATAGAGTCCCTTATGCCTCAGCTGTAGGGAGCTTGATGTATGCTATGGTGTGCACACGACCTGATATTGCCCATGCAGTAGGTGTTGTTAGTCGTTTTCTGTCAAATCCAGGTAAGAAGCATTGGGAAGCAGTGAAGTGGATTCTCAGATATCTACGTGGTACTTCCAAATTGGGTATAACATTTGGAAATGGAAAGCCGATACTTGTTGGTTATACTGATTCTGATATGGCAGGAAATAAGGACAACATGAAATCCACTTCTGGATATTTGATGACTTTTGCAGGGGGAGCTGTGTCACGGCAATCGAGACTGCAAAAGTGTGTGGTTTTATCCACCACCGAGGCTGAGTATGTGGCTGCAACAGAAGCGTGTAAGGAGCTATTATGGCTCAAAAGATTTATGCAAGAGATTGGCTTTGTGCAACAGCGCTACGTGGTTCTTTGTGATAATCAAAATACTATTCACCTTGCTAAAAATTCTATGTTTCACAAACGAACCAAGCATATTGATGTGAGGTATCATTGGATTAGAGATGCACTTGAAGACAAACTATTTGAACTTGATAAAGTTCATACTAATGATAATGGTGCCGATATGTTGACAAAGGTTCTAGCAAGGGAAAAGTTGAAGGTATGTTGCTCCATCGCCGGTATGGCGAACTCTTCCTCATAAGTCAAAAAGGGGGAGATTTGTTGGGTTTTTTCTTTGTTTTTGACCCATGAGGAAAGCCCAACTATTGAGCCCATTAAAGTCTTATTTAGACTTTCTATTTTGGGAGCATATTATTAAAAAAAATGGATCTGCCACTATCTAAAATATAAGGACAGAAAAGAGAGGAGAAGTATATAACAAACACATAACAGAGAAAGAGAAAAGAGAGAGGAGAAGAGAAAAGAATACACAGCATCAGAAAAGTTCAGTTTTCCGTAGATTGAACCGTTGGATCGTCATGATTTTTGGACAGCAGCTACACAGCATCTGGTCCAATATTTTGGACGGTGGAGATCGGGTTTTGAGGTCCGGAGGTCGGGTTCCGTTGGTCTGGACAGTAACTAATTTTCTGGTGATATATTTCTTATCTTGACTCTATTTTGATTCCATACACCTTGATGTGCTTACTTCCAAGGATATGATGATTTTGTATGCCTCTAGTATTATCTAGAGAAGACTTTGTATTGCTACTTTGATGATGATAGTGGATTTAAGCGGCCAAAATGGTCCCGTGGTTTTTCCCTAGTTTATGGATTTTCCATGCTAAAATTTCGGTGTCTTTGTGTTGTTGTGTGCTTACTGTTTTAGCTCAATATCTTGGTGTATAGCAGTTGTATTGTGTGTGTTCTAATTGCATTAAGAACACCCTATTTGTTTGCATCCTCAGGGGTTCATTCAAGTTGGGAAAGTTTAGACAAACGGAGATTAATTCTGCATTTATTTGTTTACCGTTTGTGGCTGTTTTTCCCATCAGTCCCCACTACACACCATATATAGCTTTTGTTTTCCTGTTCTCCACTTGAATTGTGGTCCCGAGCAGTTCAAACCTTTGTGTTGGACCAATACCCAAAACTTTATTATTGTAATTTTTCATGGATAGGGAAGTATGTTAACGACCTAACTTGATTTTACTCTATAAAATTTAAAAGAATTGCTTGTTACATTCGGTTCTACTCTGATGAATAGGTGATCATATATATTCGAATTGTTATATCATGCATATGAGACCATCAAGTATTATGTGTTGAAGACCAAAACACACGTGTATATTGTTGAAAAAAAAAACTAAATATGTGTTTTAATAAATTATGAAGTTATGGCTTGTTGGTTAGACATTAGTAACATGTTATATCATTAAATGACTAATCGATTAAAAAATAAAAATAAATTAATACTACAAATTTAGATCTATAACAAAATAAATGAATCAATATAGTATAGTTTTTTTATCATGTCTCATCTCTTAATTTTATATTATATTATTATTAAGAAATTTATTATATTTTTATTTTAATTTAAAATTTATGGTATTTTATATTTCTTTTTTACTACAACACTAAATTTATTTTTCTAAAAGATATGTTAATACTTTTATAAAAAATACTATATATTAAAATAATAGAAATTTTAATCAACATTATTAAAAGTAAACATAAGAAGAAATAATTTTATGTTTTCAAATAAATAAAAATAATTTTAACATTTTTGTTCTCCAAACATCATCATTATAGTTGGAATTTATAAAATATATTGTAGGTTCATGTATTGTAAATTGTAGATTCATCACATGTATATCCGAGATTTATAAGTTATAGTCTCAAAAATTATAAATTAAAAAAGTAGGTTCATACGTTACGAACAAATTCACCAGTAAAAATTAATGAATGTATATTTCATATTCAATAAATCTTACACTAATAATAGATGAATATACAATTTATAAGTAATCAACGTAAGATCTAAGATTAATAGACCTAGCACTAATAATATATGAATATATAATTTATAAGTAATGAACCTAAAGTTTATGTTTAATGAACCTGACACTAATAATAAATGAATATACATTTTATAACTAATAAATAACAGATTCACATGTTAAAAACATGTTCATAAGTAAAAATTATTTAATATACACTTTATATATAATGAATATTATACTAAAAATAAATGAATATACAATTTATGTTTAATTAATCTGACACTAATAACAAATGAATGGATACTCTATAAGTGATGAATCTAAAGTTCAAGTTTAATGAACTTGATACTATTAGTAAATGAATATACACTTTATAGATAATGAATATACCATTTGTACATAAAACAAATCGGTATTTCATAGGTTAAAAAACAACAAGTTCATTATCTATAAATTACAAGTTCATCAAATGTATATTTGAGATTCATTTAATATAGTACACATATTAATATCTATAAAAGAGTCATTTAGTCTCAATTAGTTATTCGTTTCCTATAATTAAGCTTATTAAATACTTTCTAAATCTAAATAAAATATTAAAATATATTAATTAGTATGAATATATACTTTATAAATCTAAAGCTCATGTTTAATGAACTTGATACTAATAATAAATGAATATATACTTTATAAGCAATGCATATACTGTATATGCATAAAAAAAAATTAGTATTTATAGGTTAAATAACAATAGGTTCATTATCTATAAACTACAAGTTTATCAAATATAAATTTGAGGTTTATTTAATATAGTACACACATTAATATCTATAGAAGAGTCATTTAGTCTAAATTAGCTATTTATTTTCTATAATTAAGCTTATTAAATACTTTCTTAATCTAAATAAAATACTAAAATATGTTAATTAGTATGAATATTTACTTTACAAGTGATGAATCTAAAGTCCATGTTTAATGAACTTGACACTAATAATAAATGAATATACACTTTATAAGTAATGAATGTATCATCTTTGTATAAAATAAATCAGTATTCATAGGTTAAAAAATAACAGGTTCATTATCTATAAACTATAAGTTTATCAAATGTATACTTGATATTCATTTAATATAGTACACAAATTAATATCTATAGAAGAGTCATTTAGTCTCAATTCGCTATTTCTTCCCTATAATTAAACTTATTAAATGCTTTCTTAATCTAGGTAACATACTAAAAAAATATTAATTAATATGAATATACATCTTATAAGTGATGAATCTAAAATTCATGTTTAATAATAAATGAATATACACTTTATAAGTAATAAATATACCGTTTGTGCATAAAACAAATCAGTATTCATGGCTTAAAAAATAACAGATTCATTATCTATAAACTATAAGTTCATCAAATGTAAACTCGATATTCATTTAATATAGTACACATATTTATATCTATAAAAGAACCATTTAGTCTCTATTAGCTATTTGTTTCCTATAATTAAACTTATTAAATATTTTCTTAATCTAAATAAAATATTAAAAACCACTAATTAGTATGGAATGAAGGGAGTAACTATCAACAAAGTTTTAAATAAAAAAATTAATATTAATAAAAATAAATTATATTTAAAATTTAATGCTTAATGAAATTATTAATTTACCAAATATCAAATATAAATATCATATTCTATTAATTAGTTTGTAATATAACTATTTTATTATTCAAAAGACTACATACAAAAAGAAAAGAAGTGATATACAATTAAAGAAACAACCAAACAAAATCCTGAAAAATAAAAGTTATGCCCGTGTAAAATGGTCTAGGTTCACAATGCTGTGTGAGTCTGGGTCCATAATATACTTTACCTATATATTGTAGACTAGTGTTTGAGATTGTTTTTAGTATTTATTTTAGATATTTAGTATTAACTTTATATAATTTGGTACCTATTTAGTATAAATCTAGTATATAATTAATATCCGAAACTGCTATCTCAAATTATCTTTTAGTATTTATTTTATATGTTTTATATTTATTTCATATATTTTGATATATATTTAGAATATAATATACATATTTTGTATATATTTATAATTAATTAAAAAGTTTATTATTATATTATTTTAAGATATTCAGTATATAGATGTTATTTAAAATTATCTTTCTCTATCTATTTTATATTTTTATGTATATTTATTATATAATATATTTTTTGTTATATATATTTATAATTAGTTAGAGAATTTTATAATAATAATAATAATAATAATAATAATCATAATAATGATGATGATAATGATGATAATAAAACTAAAAATCTTAAAATTTAATGTATGTGATTAGAGTAAAGAATTCTTATTTTGAATTGGATGATCTATAAGAGATCATTATTGAAACCTTAATTTTTCAAAAGGATTTTTTATGCTGGAAAAAAATTAGAGGATTTATTAAACTATAGTTAATTAGTATGATTTTATAATTTAATTTATATAGTCTAAGAATGATTATTATAGAGGAATTGCATTTTTAGAGGCTATAAAAAATAAAATAAATACTCTTCTTGAAGATTATAGCTGGGGAATTATAAAAAGAAATTAATTAGTTAAATGGTATTGGATTTAATTGAAAATAGTTAATAAATTAATTAATTGAATTAATTGGGTACTAGAACTTAGTTAATATTTATTAATGAAAAAGGGAGTTAGAGGTAAAGTTAGATTTAAAATGGAGTTTAAATGGGAAAATATCATTTTTGGTATTTCTGTTATTTATTATGTTGGTAGAGGCATTCTAGTAAGTCCGCCAGTAAAGACAAGGTTAAAGAAGTAATTTTATGTTTTCAAATTCTAATTTGACTCAAAAACAAGTAAGGACTTAATTGAGATAACAATTATCAGCTAGAGGTTTTAATAAGAATTTTTCAAAGGCATTGGTTGTAAAGAAATAAAAGGAACAAAAATGGGAGAAGAAGAAATCGAGGAGAGAGGAAAAAAGAAAGAAAAGAGAAAGAAGAAAGGGAAGGCTGCCATTAATGGCAACAACAAGGGGAGAGGGAGATGGAGGCCAAGACTTCTGCTGGAGGGGGAAGCGACACCGGTAAAGGCAGCAACAACCATGGTAACAACTGTCAATGGCAATGGGCAGCGAAAAATAGTTGGGAAGGCAGCAGCTCTTCAATGCCATTCATGGTGATTCCGGCAATGGCAATAGCTGAAATTGGTGGCAATCAACTTGCTTGGGAGTGGGCTATCAATGGGGGGCAACAACAACAATAATGGTAGCCAGAGCTAGAAGTTGTAGTGGAGAAAGAAATTAGGGCTTGTCCGGTTTTTAGCTGATCTCGGCCAATGTCAATGTGCCTCCATTGATTAGAGACCATATTTGGGACCTACTCATCAGAAGCTTTCCGATTGTCAAGACCCCATTTATGGGCCCGTGACCGGCACTAAGGAATTGGTAGGCGTAAGGTTACCGAATCCCGTAAATAAACCTCATCTCATTTAATATTATTGATTCCATAATTTATCGTAACCATTAAATTTTACACAATTAATTCGGCCTGCCAGAAGAATTAGGCGAGACCCGAAACTACAAAGAATTATAACAGATAAGTCTATTAATTCTACTGCGGAGAATCTAAGATTTTACAAGTTAACATACCAAATAAATTACATCACCCGATGATAGAGTCGGGTTATTAGATAAGAGTCGCGGGAAGACTAACAGTCACGGATCTAAAAAACAGTAAAATTGAGACTGTCAGTCTCGAGAGTGAGTTAAAATCATATATCTAAATACAGTTGCATATACTTCAATAATATATTTATTTAATTTGAAATAAACATTAAGTCATATGCAACAATATTCGTGTCATGCTATGCTTGAATAAAAATAAAAATATAACATTCACATACAACGGGACGGGATACCACAGCAGAACCTTACTCTCAACACTAACATCTCAACTAATCTCAACTCTAACATCTCAACTTTCTCATTCTAACAGAACTAGCGCCCAGAGAGCGAAGCTCGACCAGGATCCTTAAATTCAGTTCAACTACTTAATTATCACTAATACTCTTAGCCTTTCGGCTCTCTTACTTCAATAAGACTGGCGCCCAGAGAGCGATGCTCGACCAGGACCTTACCTCCAGTCTGGTCACTTAGGTTTCCAAATGAGCCGGCGCCCAGAGAGCAATGCTCGACCAGGAACCTTTACTCCGGCAAACACACTCTACTAAGCCTAAAGAGCGATGCTCGACCAGGGCAAGCTCTAAACTTTCCTTTTAAAATTTATCCATTTATCCTTTTTCCATTACTCTTAGATTTACACCGGTACACTCATCAAACTAATATGTTCTACTGTCGTCCCATCCCGTGTCATCATGCAATGATAAAATCAATGATAAAGGAATAATATACATGAATAGTAATTAAAAAGCATAATACATATGAATAATTAAACTTGCAATAAAATAATCACAACAACTATTCACAAATTTATGCATGACACGAGCATAACCGATATATGACTTTAACTCACAGCTTTGGTGACCTCCTAGCTCTGCTCCGGTGCCTTGGTTGGAGCGAGCCGAGCAGACAAATTATCTAATCACAGAAAATAATTTATCAATAATACTGAAACAATTGACCATTAACCCTAAGTCTAGATTTCTAGGATTGACTGTCTAAAAATCTCGATTCGGGTAAATTCTACCGAAAATTCGGCAGAACCTCTCCTACAACACAGACGTTTACCCCTCGTAAAACGGATCCAGGATCTGCCAGAATAACACTTCAAATATTCAGCAATTTAATACAACGGGAGTCAAGTCCCTAAGACTTCACTATTTTTTCTGATTCCGCCACACAACACAAATCACGACTATAGCAGGGAATCCGACAAATAAATATTTTGACTCACAATATTTCTAATACTCAACACAATTCAATAAACATATAATATACCAAAGAATTCTAAAACCTACGAGCCAGAGAAAAATTATTGAGACGCTTGATCGCTCGGTCGACTCGCCTCCAGCCGCAGGAGTCCAATCGATGGTCCGAACACACCATTAGACTCGAAATGACGTGCTGATGATGATTCTCGCTTTCAATTTTCTGATCCGACCCCCGATCATCCGGAGAGATTTACAGACGATCTCGGCCGTCGATTTGCAAACGGAGTCCGATCACCACAAAACCGGTGCCATTGCGAAGCTTGAGCTGAGGAGAGTCGGGATACGTCCTCTGATCATTCATCCCTCACCGGAGCTCGCCGGAAAATTCGAAAAACAAAGGCTGCCCCCTACTTTCTCTCTCCATCGATCTTCTGTCTCCGGCCACCATTGGCGTCGCCGTTGCTACCAAAATAGAGATCTCGCCGAGGGAAGCCGATCCCCACCAGAAACAGCCAACAAGGCCGCCGGAAACGGTCGGAAAAGCGTCTGGAAGCCGCTGTCCCTTCCTCTCGCTTTCCGCCGCCTGCCGACGCTGCCAGCTGCCGCCGACGCTACTAGCCTTCTCGCCGACACCAGCAGCACCGCTTGCCGTTTCCGCCGCACCAGGGATGGCCTCCACCACTGCTGACGCCTTCCTCCCCCTCTTCTTCTTCCTCCTCTTCTTCTTCTTTTCTTTCTTCCTTTCCTTCCAATATCGACATTAGGTCCCTGAAATTTTCTTCCTTACCATTTGGTCCCTCAACCTTTTAATTACTATTACTTTCATCCTGCAAAAGTTTCAATTAACCCCTAAATTTGTTTTTAGCTTTTTCATTAAGCCCCTAACTATTTAATTTAAACCAAATTAGAATTATTGCAAATACACAATTACATATATACCCTTATTTTTAAATATAAAATTACCAAAAAAGGCCTTGCTGACATATTTAATTACAAAAATATCAAATATACAAATTTTCATTAAAATCCCATATTAATAAAATTATAATTTTAATCCTTATTCCAAAATAAATTTCTAATTTAATCCTAACATACAATTAATTTAATTAATCAATTTGCTAAATGTTTTCTAATTAAAATATCCTTTTCTCCAATAATTCTTTTATAAAATATCCTTTATAATTTCTTTTATAGCTCTCAAATATAAAATTTAACTAAATATATTCATTTGGGGAAAAAATTTGAATAACCAAAAATATAATTTATTTTTTAAATAATTTACTTAATTAATATCTTAAAAATTAAACTAATTGGATATAGAAAATAACTCATTTATTTGTCTAGCATTAAAATTATTCCAATTAAACCAAATAAAAAAATAAAGTTAAAATTAATTTAAATAAAAACTAATTTATTAATTATTATTATTATTATTATTATTAAAGGAAAATTCTGGGTATTACACCGATAACACCAGTTTTTTAGTGATCACGCTTTATTAAAAAATCGACGGTTGAAATTATACGTGATGTTAAGTCGATCGATGACTTGATCGGAGAATCGGAAATTGGATTTGTAGCACCCATACTTAAGAAACTATAATAATAATAATAATAATAATAATAACAACAACAACGATAATAATAACGATGATAATAATAATAATAATAATAATAATAATAATAATAATTATTATTATTATTATTATTATTATTAATATTATTATAATAATAATAATAACTATAATAATAACGATAATAATAAATGTAATAATAATAATAACAATAATAATGGTGATAATAAGATTGTAAGTTTAAATTCTTATTTTCAAATTGGACAATTTAAAAGAGAATCTTAGTGCTAGATAAAGATTAAGGGTTCTATTATTCTATATCTAATAGTTTGATTTTAAATAATTATTTAAGTGAATTATATGAAGGATAAATTACTTTTTATAAATGTCAAACTCAAATTTTCTTCAATACGAATATATGAATTAAATATTATATTTGGAAACTATAATATTTTTATAAAAAAATTATTTGGAAAATGGTAAATTTAAATTAGCAAATGGTATTAGTTTTAATTAAGAATAGTTACTAAATTGATTAATTAAGTTAATTAAATGTTAGGATTAAATTGATATTTTTTTTATAAAAAAGGGGCTAAAAGAAAAGTTGAATTAATTAGTTTTTTTATAAATAATTGTGTCGATAGAGGTATTCTAGTAATTTTTAAATTAAAAACAAGAGTAAATAAGTATTTATATATTTTAGATAATTTTATTTTGGCCTAAAAATAGTAATTAGGAGCCTAATTGAAGTAACCTTTATGAGCTCAAGAGTGTAAAGGAAATCTTTCAAGGTATTAATGGTTGTTAAGTAGAAATTTAGGGACATATGTTGTTATTGAAAGAAAAAGAAAGAAAAGAAAGAAAGAAAAAGAAAGAAGTGAAGAAGAGGAAGAAGAAGCTAAAAGCTTCATTCTTCTTTAATGGCAAATGGGGTTTTAAAGAGAGTTAGAAGCTCAAACTTTAGGAACATGGAGAGTGGAGGACAACGAACAAAGTGGTGGCATTAGCTGGCGGAAATGGTGGTAGTAATGTTAGCGGTGGACAAAGAAATAAAGACTGAAACTTTGGCCTTAGCTAATGGCCATTTCGACCTCAGTTGTAGCAATTTTTATGACAATGGATTCCATATCTTCTAGGCTTTCCATAGACACCAAGTTTGATAATTTTCATGAAATGTGGAGGGAGAAATTGAAAAAGAAAAAGTGGGGTTATTTTAAATTTTTAGAATTTTTCGGCCATTGTCATTAGCTTTAGATGATCAGAAACCATATTTAGGACCTACATGTCGCAAGCTTTCCGATTAGCCTAATTTCTGACGATCAAACTCCACAAAAAAATCAACAGTTGAAACTGCCTGTGATGTATAGGGATGATCATGGGGTTGGATCGAAGAAACAAAAGCTGAATTCATTCTCTATGCATTTTTTCAGTTTGTAGATGTGCTTGAATTGTTGATCGAACTTCGGTGGCCGAAGGCGAGTCGACTGATTTTAGCACACGTCTGAGTAATTCTTTACGCTTAATGATTTTAAAAATTATTAACTAAAATTATATTAGTATTAATTGGAGCAAAATGATTTAATGTATGTACACATCTTTAGAAAATTAAAATGTGTTATGAAAATTGAGCAATGTATTTAATTTTATATAAGTTCTATTATTAGTTGTTTTATAAATATTAAAAATGTGAAGCTAATTCATTAGAATAAATAATTAGTGGACCTTAAAATAATAGTCAGAAATTCTAATAGTTAATTAAATATATATGTAACGACCCGGCACCAGATCACATGAGATATTATCTGTTTTGGCCTTCACCGACCTCACGGTTTTGTCCCTTTGGCGGGTTCGAGAACTTCCCAGGAGGTCTCCCATCCTGGAATTTCTCTGAACTAAGCATGTTTAACTTTGGAGTTCCTACAACTCCACAGCCAAACAACCAAAAGAAACCTCATATGATTAGTTCCAACTCTTTACATATATGTTATCAACCATTCCCCGCCCCATTTTGATGTGTGATTTGATTCATTTATGTATCCCCGTACCTCAGAGTGTTGTCATCCTAGAAGTCTGCCAGAAGCCGCTCCTTGTCCAGGCATCCAATCTTTGCCCCGGTGTTCACTTTCTGCCTTCGTCGGACCGCTCTCTAGGTCATGCTGTCACATTTGTAACGACCTAAAACCATATCACATGAGATATTGTCCGCTTTGGCCTCCCATTGGCTTCATGTAATTTGGTTCCGGGTAGTTACAATATATACGATTGAGATTTTAATCAGAGGATCACTCCATAATTAAATTTGACTGTGTTATTAGTAAATAATTGATATAATGACAGAAGAATATTATACTTTATTAGAATAAATAAATGTAGTAAAATCATCCATTCTGGTTCTGTATTTGTTCAAATAAAATGCTTAGCTAATTCCATGTATCGAACCAAAAATCCTTTCTTCTTTCATCTTTTCGATCTTTCCATTCATTTCCCGTAGGACCTTTTTCCCCTAATTCTTTCTATTCTACCTATGAATAAGTATAATAACTCGCAAATCTAGATCGCCATTGCTTTGATGGAATCCTTTTAATCTGAAAAGTCCTTTTTTTCTCCGATTTTGTTAATCTCAATTGCAAATTTGAATTTGAAACAACCTATCTCATTCAAATAGCGCGCTAAAGTTTTTTATTTTTAATATATTCTATGCATTTCATTACCAAAGAAAAGGGATATTAATAAAGTAAATATCAAATAGAAAAAGAAAGTAATGGAAAAAAATTATCAATTGAATCAAGAATCCAACCATTTTTGAATTCAATGTCGTAGGAAAGAGAAGCCCAATGGAAAGCGAAAGCAACGAATCAAAGAAAGACGAGTTCACGGTTGACCTTAGCATTCCGGCAAACTGGAAAATTTCACCGGAGATGTAGAGTTAGGCCTCCTAATAATAATAATAATTAATTATGCTCCATCCAGAGCTTCGAAACCTGGCTTCTCTAGTATCAAGCGGTGTTTGTTTTCATGCCTTGCATACTGTCGGGATGCTTCTTGAGGAACTCTATAGCAGTCCACAACAGATTAAAGGCGCTCGCTCGTGCTAATCATCTCGTCCGCCCTTTGCTCACTTCTTACATTTAAGTGATTAGAGAAAATAAGTAGAAATTAATATTAGCTATATAATAAATAGAATTATTGGCATGAGATAATTAGTCGAAAAATGCCTAAATTTTGAGAAAGTCGATTGTTGTTTATAAGTACTCAATATTAATTATAATAGTAAAAAAATATTAATGTTAATAAATAAATAAATATGAGTGATAATCATTATTAATCTAGTTATTAATTATTACAAAGGGAAATAATTAGAATGAAAAATTTATGTTCTGGGAAATAATTAGACAGGATAAGCATAATTATCGAGCAATTATGAATGATAGACTACTTGATTAGAAAGAGATTGAATTTGATAAAATCTATTTTTTTAGAGATCTTGGATGAAAAATTATTATAGGTTGTGTTATGTAAATTTTCTTGCAGGTTATGGACCCATTTATGGGAAAAATTAGTTCGAATTATAGGAAAAGTGCTGCCAAATTTTTGATAAAATTAATTAATTTGAATAGAAAGGGAATAAATAAAATTAGGCTAAATTAATGTTAGAATTTAAAGGTAAAATTAGATTTTGCATATTCAATAATAGGCGTTGATTAAGGATTATCAGAAATAGGTTTAAGATTTATTTGTTTATGCATAATTTTTTAGAATTGTGCGTCTGAATAGCAATTCGGAGGAAATTAGAAGAGAAATTAAGTGAAGCTATAGTCGATCGAGTCCTGCATACCCGATGAGTGAATAAATTGAGTGGATAAACCTATAACATCGTATCTTTTCATGATATATTATTTTTATTTAAATTTCTATGAATTGTTGAAATGTTTTTATAAAAAAGTAGTTATTTTAAATATATTTTAAAATCTTAATTTTTTAGAGAAATTAAGAATAGAGAATGGCATTTTTTATTTTACTTTATATGAGATTATAATTAGACATAGTTGGATAAATGGGTATATACTCATTTATATGACTTATGATATCACATCTTAGATGTCAAGTGTCATCATTTTATATTTTCTTTGGAACAATGCTTAGTACACGCATATGCTAGATGGTGCCTTTTAGAGGATTATTGTCTATATGTGTATGACTAGGATTTGCGCTTTGGACTATTAGGTAAGACATCTTTGAACCCAAAGTTACTATGGATCAGTAGGGTATATTTATGAGTGTATATTAGTTTTGACTGAATTATTTAATATATTTGTTATTATTCTTTTGATAAGATATCAAAAATTAATTTAGTGTTGAGATTTTCCAGATTGGTTTCGAGCTTATGTAGATAGTTGATTTTATATCAAAAAAAGGATTTGCAGTTTAGATATATATTCAAGTAGTTCTTATTTAATTAATTTTATAAAATTTTATTTGTCTAGTTAGAATAATTTTTTGTCAAATAATTATATTTAGAAAATAACAATATTTAATCCAGCAAAGAAGTATTCAAGAATAGTATAGTATTGTATGAGTTTTATTTAAATCTTTATTTGTTCCTCTCTATTATTTTCTCCTCTCAACTGAATTATGTAGGATGTTAAGAGTCAAATTAGTTTAGAAGTTATATCAATTAAAGCTTTGTGGTGCTAGATTCCATAGTCCAGAAAAATAAAGATAGAAAATAGATAGTCGAGTCCAGTTTGGGCAGGATCATAACAGGATTCACATTCTACTCATCGTTTTGAATCTTTAGACATGCTCGGATTGTCGATCGAACTCCGGAGAACAAAGGGGAATCTACCGATATAGTACGCTTCTGAATAATTCTTTAGCTTATAGATTTTTGAATTGTTAATAAAAAATATATCAATATTGATGGAAGAAAAATGGATTAATGTATGTATAAATATACCTTTGAGAAATTAAAATCTATATTATTAAAACTTGAGCAAGCTGTTAAAATTTATTAGCTGCTTTATAGATATTATTAATGTAAAGCTGATTAATTAGAATATATGATTTAGCCAAACTTAAAACTATAGTTAGAAATTGTAGTAATTAATTAAAAACATATAATTTGGATTTTATATAAATGATTTGTTTATGAGTAAAATTTGATTTTTGTTATTAGTAAATAGTGGATAAATAATAGAAGAATATTATAATTGGAATTTTAATACTTGTGCAAAATTGAATGGGTGGAACTCATTTAGGTGGATAGAAATATAGAAGAAATTATATTAATGCACTTCTGATTAATAATATTAGAGGTTAAATACTTACTCGATATAGTGAATTAAGTTGAGTATATTTAAAAATAATTAAGTATAATTGTCAAACAAAATAAATAAATTATTATCATTATTAATCTTTGAAATATCTTATGGCAACCAAGAGGGGAGTGAATTAGTTGTTTACAAAAATTAATTTCAATTAAAATTTTTTACTTTGAAAAACTTGAGTATTAAAACCAATATTAGCGAAAGTAATTAATCAAACCAATATGAGAATGCAAGCAACACAAGTAAAATAAAAGAGCTTAGGGAAGAGAAAATCAAACTCAAGAGTTTGTAGTGGTTCGGCCAACTCCTTGTCTACATCCACTCCTCAAACTTCACTTAAGATTTTCACGATCAATGATCCTTTAATGGGTCAAATCCAAATATTTCTAAGCTCACAATCAAACTTCTTACAAGTGTTTTAATGACGAACACTCAAACCCAAGTGTTTTCAATGGCTAACACTCAAATCCAAATATTTTCTATGGATAAAACTCTAACCCAAGTGTTTCCTAAAGACTCACACTCTAATCCAATCTAAGATTTTCAATCTTAGTTACAAGAGCAATTAATCCCTTACACAAGTGCTCAACATAACCTTTTTGAGCTATAAATATAGATATAAATCACTCAATTATCCAATGATTCAAGTCCTCTCTTGAATCTTCAATACAAGAAGAATTTAATAAAGAAATATAGGTTGTTGAGAGATACAACAAATATGGGGCTCAGGTAAATGCTCTTGCTTGTCCTAGAACCATTAGAAATGAAGTTTAAATACTCTTAGATGAAATAGAGCCGTTATACTCTCATTAAATACAAAACTAGCAACCTTTTTAAATGCAGGTTCACTAGTGGGAACAATTCTTCACAACCGTGAACCATTAGCATGAAAAACAAATTTGAGAAACTAGAACCCGTCATGGCCATGAATAATTCTTCATGGTTGGAAAGTCCGCTTTTGCTGCTAAAAGATATTTGATAACTCTATTTTATAAGTATATAATTATGGTTTTATGGTATGTTTATTAGATAATATGCTTATAATGTATAGAGTTGTAATATGATTTAGTTACTTAATTATTATTTATGCGTTTTCAAGTTATTTTAGCAATATCAAGAAAATTTAAAGCTCTTTTTATTATAAATCGACTCTTGGATCGATTTAGGAGAGTGTCAAATGCTGGAGAAGTGGCTTAAGTCACAAAAATTGAAATTTTAAGTTGAACTGACTCACCAACTGGTTTAGAGGAAGAAATTGGGCTAGAACCGGTCGAAGGACTGGTTGAATCTTGAAGAAAACTCGATCTTCTGTTGTGAACTGGCTCATGTGCTTAAAAAGGGTTAGGATCAGATGGAGAATCGGTTCATATCAAGAAAGGAGTTTATGAAAAAACAACAAATTTCAACATTGGTCGCATAAGTTTCGGTAAGGTTTTTCATAGTTGTAAAAGTCCAAAATTGAAAAGCGGTCTTCATCAACTTTCTAGAGAACTTCCTAAATTATAATTCTTTTAGAAGTCCGACTTCATATCAGATTTCTAAAGATGAGAAAACTTAGGTCGAAATCAGATATTATACTATCCATTTTTGTTTGGATTAATCTCAATGTTTGGACTTTATCTAGAGCTAAAGAGGTCTGATTGAGGTGATCCAAAAGCCTAAAATAATATACTTTTCAATGGTTACAACTTTTATGAAGAATTTAAGTCCAAGTTAGATTTTTATAAGGTCTTATAATAGCCTACAATGTAAAAAATAGAGAAAAACACATTTAAGAGTTATATTTAGGTTTTCTTTGTATTTCCCTATAAATACATCATTACAACTTAGGGTTAAAGAGCTATTATTAGTTTGAGGGAGAGACAATTAGTTTTAGAGAGAAAAACACTTTTTAGATAGAGAAAGTGGAAATTACTACAAGATTGAAGGGAGATTTCATAATTCCTTGGAGATTAAAATAGTGTTTTCTCTAACTCTCAATCTTAATTATATTTTCTTTAGTTATTTATTGTGTTTATTGTTTATCTAGTATGAGTAACTAATCTCTCTACTAGAGTGAAGGATGAAGTTTAATGGATTTTTTATTGGATTTCAATGATAATTCTCTTTAGTTCTTGATTTAATCTTCTTGTGCTTATTGTGAAAATTATGACTGATCACCATAGTAATTTTATTCTAGGGGTTGTATAATGGACTGAAATGAGAAGTATAGATCTAGATCTAGATCTAGGAGATTAAACATAGTGATTTTAGATAAAGAAATATATCTAATTGACTATGATTCTTGAATTGTCGTTTAATGGGTTTGATTATGTTTATTGCCTTTGAGAATCGATGATATCTTAATTGAATACAATCTAATAGCTTGAAAGAGTATTGGACTATCTTACGAACAATTGGGTTTAAATATTGAGAATTTGATTTGATATCCATGATGATTTTCATTGAATGAAATCTTGATCTCTAGTGTTTTTAACTATTAAAATTCCATCATTTTCAATAATTTCTTTTATTTTATCAAATTTCTAATCTTTACAATTTGATTTTTTACCTTATACAAGTTTTTAGCAAATATCAATTGAGTTGTCTCTATGTGATCAATCTTGATTCACTATTCTATACTGCAATTACTTATACACTTATAGGTAAAGATATTAGTGATTAATATTGTTAATAGCAACTAATTTTGCTGCCAAAAGATATTATTAACAATGAAAGTGTTATTTTGCTACTAAACGTTGAATATCAATAGCAACTAGTTTTGATGATTAAATATTGAAATTGGTAGTTTGACTTTTTAGAGATGGTTTGAATCGTAGTTGTTTATCTTAAAGATTGATCGAGTTGACTCACCTGAAATCAGGATGAGTTGGAATTTAATATTAGTTTGAGAGCTTGATTATTGATTTTAAAAACTCGAATGGTTTATTTGCAGTAAAAAATAATTTAGGGACAAACGTGGTTTTAACCACAAATGTTAAGGGCCAAAATACGCCTTTTCCATTATTTAAAATTTATAAATATATATTATTTATTTATTAGTCTAGAGTATATTCAAAGATATCTTTTCATTGTATAACTTTTATTTTAAAAGATATTGAAATAAAAAAACTTATATAGTAATTAATATAACTTTGGCCTATTAAACCTTGATAAGTTAAAGCTATAATAAGCTTTTAAAAAAAAAAGATGAATTGATACAAAGAGGATCACAGGTAGGGCTGAGCATGGATTTCGGTGATTTCCGCCCGAACCTAATAAGTGTACCGAAAAATACCAAAATCGAAATAACCGAAAGTTTTTATAATCGAATTGAACCAATCCGAATTTTTTTACTATTACGGTATGGTACTGGTTCTTTAGTAAAAATCGTACCATAACCGTACCAGAACCGATCCGTCCTATATTAATCCGGACCAAACCGTAAAACCGAATTTTTTACATATATTTATTAATAATTATTTATATTATATAAATAATACGTATTAAAAACAACTATAATGTTATAAAATACTTTATACTCTATAAAAAATTATTTTATATTTATCATTTATATAATTGAAGCAATTGTTATCGAAATAAAAAAAATAATACATATTAAAAATAACTATAATATTCTATTATATACTTTATACTCTATAAAAAATATAAGTTATATATATTAATATATCACATAGTATACTAATACTAGTAGTCTAGTATACATACTATAATACTATATTTAAAGTACTTGAAAGCTAGGTGCAAATTGAAGTACTTGAAAGCTAGGTGCAAATTGAAGTACTTGAAAGCTAAGTATACAATTTATTATGGTGAAAATGAGGCAAAAGAACCTAGAAAAAATAGTGAAAATAGCTTTAGAGTTAATGGTGGATGAATACAAGATAATTAAGGATCAACTATATATAGGTGAGGTTGTAGGGAGCTCAGAGAAATCTGCATATGATAATGGGCCAAGCGATACGGAAACAGAAGAAGAGATTGATGAGTTCTTTTTAGAGGAAGAAGCACAGCAGAATTTGTCTAAGATATCTGAGTTAGATAGGTACTTCGAAGAATTTGCAGGAAACTTCACCATTGATTTCGATATCTTAGCATAGTGGAAGGTGAATTCAATAAGGTATCCTATCTTGTTCAAGGTTGCATACGATGTATTGGCTATCCAAGCTTCAACAGTAGCCTCTGAATCTGCATTTAGTACTGGAGGACGAACTCTAGATCAATATCGAAGTTCTTTACTTCCTACAACAGCGGAGATCCTCATTTGTTGTTAAGATTGGCTTAGAAGTTAAAATAAACCTATCCAACTAGAAGAATTAATAGAGGATATTGAAAGCATAGAGTCAGGTAACATTTCTTTACTTCTTACATATGTTTGTTTATTATTGATGTTGTTAAGTTTTATTGACATAATTTTTTACTTTTATTGTAAAAATTATTCAAGATCCTGAAATTGGTGAGTTTCTTACACCAAGATTAAATGTGGGGTGCTAATTTTGAGTGGAAGTAATAACATTCCTTTGCTAATTTTGGACATGTATTTTAGTGCTAAATAAAGTTTGTAAATTTATTTATTTTAATGATTGCATCTGCAAAATATTTTTATGCTAGCAGTAACATATATTTTAATGGTTTGTATTTGAATATTGAATGAATTATTATATTTGCAAGTGATTGAATTGCAAAACAGGTTGTTCAAGAATGTAATTGCAATTCTAATTCATATTTTCATGCTACTTTTTGTAGATTGGTAATCATATTTTCTCTAAATGTATTTGATTAAAAATGATATTAAAGTTGTATTTTTTAAATTTTTTAGAATCAAAAATAGCACCGAACCGAACTGTATTTAACTGTAAAATTGATATAATACGGTATTGTATCCTTTTATTTTTGGTACGATACTGATACCTTCAATTTTAAAATAATCGACGTTTGGTATGATATTGGTGATTTATAGATAACACCTAGTCACACGTATATCTCAGTTGATTTCCACAGCGCCAATATAATTCATCCCATAAGCTTTCAAATCGAAAGATATGATTTGTTACAGTTAATAATATTTGTCCATAGTTTGCAATATGTTTTCCGTCCTATTAAGACTTCCTTTCTCCTCATTGATTGTTACATCGTTGGGGATGTCAAAAGACTGAGAATTATAACTGATAATAACATGCAAACCTTTTCTGTATCGGCTTCATATACCATTTATTAAATTTAAATTGTATATGTTTAATCTATTATTAGTCAAATTTTATTTATATATACTTTTTAAATAAATAGTGAAATTTTAATTTTTAAATTAAAGAATATTTATAAAGAAAGAAATAGCATTTATCCGTGCAATATGCAAATAACGACTGATTTAAATAAATAAAGTTGAATTAAATTTTTTAATAACTTTGACATATAGAAATATTGAATCTTTAACGCTAATTGATATATTAACTAATCAAATAACCTTTCTAAATAAATGATGAATCTAATTTTAAAAATTAACATATTAGTTATTTACTATTAATATATTGACTAAAATATTAGAAAAAATAAAAAATATTAAAATATTAAGACTTCAATTAAGAGAACAATTCTAAGATATTAGAATTGATATGATATCATTAATTATCTAATTTATTAAATTTTTATTATATATATTCAATTATTATCAAAATTTTACGTATAAATTTCTTAGATAGAAAAGTGCACACTTCAATTTTACAAATTGAAAAGCATATCTGCAAAGAAAATAATAGTACAGTTTGCGGATATAGTCGGAACGTAACTTGTTTAATAGTTGTTTAATAATTGGAATGTAAGCAATGAAAAAATTATTTTATATTAATTAGTATAATATAATAAAATATAAATTTACTTTCTTTTTAAATATCAAGAAATAAATAGTATAATATGAAGAAAAATAAAGTAGCAGAAATCAAATATTAATTATCCCTAAGTTTTATAGTTTAGATATAAATATTATAATTTGGATCGATTCTCTTAAACTATATGGTATTTTGAGCAAGCTAATTCAAAAATTTATTTCAACTTATAATTTTTTAAATCGAATCAAAACCGAATTATAAGAATAACAGAAAAAGAACGGCTCCCTTCGATTTTTCCGTTTTTCTCACCCTAATCAGGAACACAGGAGAGAACGAATTAAAGCACCATGATTCATTTAGTCAACCGGATTTGTCTGCCAAAAAAATCCATACATTCTTGTAGCCAAAATTCACGTCCCCACCATCATTTGTTTCTGGGTTTATGAAGAAAGTGACAGACTCAATATACCAGTCATCACAGCTTTCGATTTTGGCATTATTGTTTTATTCTGCTTCTTCTTCTTCATATTGCTAAACAATAACCTGCACTGGACTAGACGCTATTAACCAAACCAGATTTTATGTGATGGAGGGACTCTTATTTCAGCAAGGGGAAATTATGAGCTGGGATATTTAAGTCTTACAGATCCAAAACGAAGATATTATTCAAAGAATCAGAAATTGTGCAGCTTTTGAAAAGGAAATATTGTTATAAGCGATATTTTTACGGAAATCAGAACTTGCGTATAAGATTGCATAGAAAAAGAAAGACAGATAAAGATGATGCAGATTGAAAACAGACCATGTAGCATTACAAACTACTCGGTGTTTATGGTGACTTCTCAAGGCAGTTTGAAAATTCTTTCAATATCTGTGTGAATGCTTGAAGAATATTAATAAGTGGAAGCAGAAGTCCAAGTTCTATCATTTATTACGAAGTATATAATTGTGAGTACAATTGAGTTCACTATCAAGTTTAATTTCTTGACTCTCTCAAGTCAATTACCGATAAAGCTTATAAGTCGTAAACCAAGTTATATTATATACTCTTTGTCAATTTATTTAACAGATTTAAATTTCTGAATTTTAGTTAAGGAGAGAAAAAAATGGGAGGCTTTGTGGTGCTTTTATTGTACTTCTTTTTAGTCTCCATCATTAGAACCTCCACTTCACTAGATAGGATTAATCCAGGACAATCCATAAGAGATGGTGAGACTACAGATTCAACAGGTGGAAGATTTGAACTTGGACTTTTCAGTCCTGAAAATTCCAAAATGAGATTTGTGGGAGTGTGGTACAAGAACATATCTCCGCAGACGGTTGTATGGGTTGCCAACAGATATCTATACTTTCCAATACTATGGGAGCCTTAAACATCACTACCCAACGAATTCTACTTCTTACCAATAGCTCAAACAATTCCTTTTGGTCATCAAATGTACCGAACTGTAAAAGATCTAGTAGCTCAGCTCTTGGAGACCGGAAATCTTGTTGTCAGAGATGAAAATGACACTAATCCAGATAGCTACCTGTGGCAGAGTTTCGATTATCCATGTGACACCTTGCTTCCAGGAATGAAATTGGGAAGAAACTTGATTACTGGTCTTAACAGGTTTATGTCATCCTGGAAAATCACAGAAAATCCAGATCAAGGAAAATTTTCCTTAATCTTCAATCCTCATGGTTACCCACAGCTAATTCTTTACGAAGGAAGTGAAATAAAGTACGGAATTGGTTCTTGGAACGGAGAAACTTTTACAGGGGCTGTGGGGAAGGCGAATTCAATTTTCACACGTCGATTCATAAACAACGAAAATGAGGTCTACTACGAATATGAGCCTTCAAACTCTCCAGTTGTTTTAGACTCTGGAATGCGTCAACTAACTTCTTAAGCATAATATGCACTTACATCGCTTGCAGATAAATTGCAGAAGAAAAGGAACTTTGGTAGGAAGCAAGTTGGAATAATTAGTGGCTCGGCTATTTTCATAACCTGCATAATGATCATCTTTTACTTGTGGAGGAGAAATATCAGAAAACAAGGTAAAATAACTAAAACAACCATACAAGTGATGTAGGTTTTAGGGGAGAATAATATAAAGGCCTAATTATAAATTAGATTATGGATTTTACAATTTTAAACAATTTTATTCAATTATTTTAAAATTTTAAAATAAACATGTATTTTTTAATTTATTTTCAAAAATATGTTTCTATAATAATTTTTAAATTTTCAAGATAAAAAAAATTGATATGGGAAGTCGTTATGTTTATTAAAGAATAATAATTATGAATCAGCAAAAATAGTTTATCATAAACATAATAATATGACCATTAAATTTATATTCTTTCACATATTTTTATATCTAAATGCAACTATTTTTTTTATTGACTCGCTAATTTTTTTGTTAGAAAGTAGAATTGACTTGCCACGTTATTTTTCTCATTGTATTAAAAATTGTTATTGAAAAATATTTTTAAAAATAAAATGAAAGCATATATATTTATTTTAAAATCTTAAAATAATTGATTAAAATTGTTAAAAAGTGTAAAGTTCAATATTTTAATTAGTATTAAGCCTAATATAAATAGTCACTGAATTTTATATTTAGTTTTATTTTAGTCACAAAATTTTAATTTGTTTCATTTTAGTAATCCAACTTTAATTTTATTTCAATTTATTCACTTTGCAAATAAAAAATTGATACGTGGTAAAAATAACTAATAAGAAAAGTATATTTAAGAAAAAAATAATGTGTCATATCAATTTTTATTAGTAAGGTGATTAAATTGCAAACAGAATTAAAGTTGAATGATTGAAATAAAGTAAAGTAAAATTTTGTAACTAAAATGAAACTAAGTGTAAAGTTCAGTGACCATTTATATTATTATCCTAAATTTTAGATTTAGATTTGACAGCCTATTAGTAGTTTCGGATATATCCTTGTCTAATTAACGTAGTGTACATAAATGTGAGGAGAATCATAAATGTGATGATAGGAAGGAAGTCGTGGGGTTACTAACATTTAATTTGAAGACAATATTTGATGCCACAAACAATTTTTCAAGCATCAACAAGCTGGGACAAGGTGGCTTCGAACCGGTTTACATGGTGAGATTATTAAGTTTGCTAATGATTATTTGGGGTAAAATATAAAACTGCCTAATGTATGTCAATGATGATTTAGGGTATATTGAAAGATGGAAAAGAAGTAGCAGAGAAGAGGCTTTCAAAAAGTTCTGGCCAAGGATTGAACGAGTTCAAAAATGAAGTAATATTGTAGATTTTAAGAAGCTGTATTTTTATTATATGATGGAATTCTAATTATTTACAACTGTTGCTTGATATATATACAAGATGAAATCCTACTCTAATGGTTGCATTCTAATGTATACTTCTCAATGTGGAAAGGTTGAAGTGACCTTTCCTGCAAACTCCCTTTTTACTTGTAGGTCTATGATGAACTGTCTGCACAAGCAATCTAGCTTGTGCAGCCTCTGAGACCACAGTCTTGTCCTTTCTTCTTTCAACACTCCCCCTCAAGATGGGTTCATATAAGTTTATTGAGCCCATCTTGCTGAGAATTGAGTGATGCGTTTGTTTGTCAAGTGCCTTTGTAAGGATGTCTGCTAGTCGGCCTTGGCTCTTGATATAAGGAGTTTCAATTTCTCCCTTTTGAACTTTTTCCCTGATGAAGTGGCAATCCACTTCAATGTGTTTAGTTCGTTCATGAAACACAGGGTTTGATGCAATGTGACGGGCAGCTTGGTTATCACAATGCATCGTCATAGGTCTATTATTTTCAACTTTCATGTCTTTGAGGACTTGCTTGATCCAAATGAGTTCACTAGCTGTAGATGCAATTGCACGGTATTCAGCTTCTGCGCTAGATCTTGCAACAACGCTTTGCTTTTTACTTTTCCATGTTACCAAGTTTCCTCCTACAAAGACACAAAAACCAGTGGTTGACTTTCTGTCACAGCTTCCAGCCCAATCTGCATCAGAAAAACCAACTACAAAATTAGAATTCTTATTCTTCATCCATATTCCCTGTCCTGGAGTTCCTTTTAGGTATCTGAGAATCCTATCTATAGCTTCTAGGTAACAGGTGCAAGGGGCATGCATGAACTGGCTTACCATACTTACTGCAAATTATATGTCATGTCTAGTGACAGTTAGATATATTAATTTTCCTATCAAGCTTTGATAATGTCCTATGTTGGCTAGAGGTTCTCCATCTTCCAGATTGAGTTTGACTTTGGTTTCCATAGGAGTGTTGGTAGGTTTAGCCCCCAATTTTCCAGTTTCTTTTAATAGATCAAGAGTGTATTTCCTTTGACATAGGAATAAACCTTTCGTAGACTTTGCCATTTCTATGCCTAGGAAATAAGAGAGCTGCCCAAGGTCCTTAATATCAAACTCTTTCTTTAAACTTTATTTGACATCCTTAATACCTTGATCATCATTTCCTGTTATTATGATATCGTCAACATATACTAGAATAATGATAGTGTGTGTGTGATTGTATTTAACAAACATAGAGGAGTCAGAATCGCATTTAGTAAAACCAATTTTTAATAGAAAGAGGCTTAGTTTGGCATACCATGCTCTTGGAGATTGTTTAAGGCCATAGATAGCCTTTTTTAGCCTACATACCAGGGAAGCATCTGTGGCTGATTCGTGGCCAGGGAGGAGAGTCATATAAACTTCTTCTAGATTTCCTTGTAAAAAGGCGTTCTTGACATCCATTTGGAATAAGCTCCACCCTTGATTGGTTCCAACTGAAAGAAGAATTCTGACAGTGTTCATCTTGGCAACCGGAGCAAACGTCTCTTGGTAATCAACTCCGTAAGTTTGAATGAAGCCTCTGGCGACAAGTCTGACCTTGTATCTCTCAATAGTCCCATCACTGTTATACTTTATTTTTTATATCCACTTGCATCCAACGAGTTTCTTATTTGCAGGAAGAGGTACAATATTCCAAGTGTCATTCTTTTCTAAAGCTCGAAGTTCTTCTTTCATAGCCCTACACCTTTAGGGGAGGTTGAGTTTGACGAGTGGACCTTCTCAAGGTGATTGCTTCCTCTTGAGGTTGAGGTTGGATTTGGGGTTGAATTTCAAAGGTTGTATCTTCAATTGTATTATCTCCCCCTTAAGGAATTGACCTTGAGACTGGAGACGGCTCCCTCTGTAGAGAATTCTGAGTAGGGCTGCTAAGATAAAAATCAAAGTTAGGCGAAAATAATAACGTGCATGGCCCATGAGGATTACTATGATTTCGAGTGGTGTAATAAGGAATAGTCTCAAGAAATGAGACATCTCAAGAGATGTAGGTTTTATGAGTATAGGGGTCATAACATTTATACCATTTTTTAGTGGAGGAATATCCTAAAAACAGGGTTTTGACAGAATTTTTATCTAGTTTGTGTTGACGATTGATATGAACATAACAAACACAACCAAAGACCCTGAGGTGACTTAATTCAATTTTTCTACCTTTGAGAACCTTTAGGGGACTTAAATGCTTTAAAGTGGTAGTGGGAAGTCTATTAATCAGGTAGGCAGCAGTTAAAAGGGCATCCGACCAAAAAATCGACAGGACATTATTTTGAAAAAGGAGAGTACGAACGACATTGAGAAGATGTCTATTTTTACGTTCATAAATACCATTTTGTTCAGGAGTATTGATACAAGTGGTTTGATGAACAATCCCTTTTTGTTTAAAGAATGTAGAAAAATTTTGGTTTATGTACTCCGTGCCGTTGTTGGAGCGAAATTTTTTAAAGTAGCATTATATTGGTTTTTTGGATGAAATTATAGAATTCTTGGAAACGAGAAAAAGACTTCATTTCTTCCTTTTAGTAAATAAACCCAGGTAGTATGAGAATAATCGTCAATAAATGTGATAAAATATCTAAAATGATTATAGGATGTAATAGGGGCAGGTCCCCAAACATCGAGTGTGTTTAAAAAATTTACACACATCACAATGGCTGGAATTTAAGTTATAATGAAATAATTTATTCAAAACATTGTCGGAGGGATGGCCAAACCGTTGATGCATTAACATGCCTTGGTAAGGGTTTGTTGACAAAAAAAATTTCTTGGGTGGAGCATGGAGGTAGTAGAGGCCATTTTCTAGTTTTCCCTTACCAATCGTCTTCCCGGAAATTCGATCCTGAAATATGACAGAAATAGGTGAGAAGATAACATTGCAGTTTAAATCACAAGTAATTGTACCTATAGATAACAAATTAGATTTAAATTCAGGCAAATATAAAATATTTTCAATGTAAGAGTCAAGTAAATTTGAAGTGCCATATCCTTGAATTTTGACTTTATCTCCATTTGCAACAGTCACATGGTGGGAATTGGAAACAAAATTAATTTTTTTGAAGTTTTTTGGATCCCAGATCATGTGATCTGTTGCCACTGAGTCAATAATCCAAGTATTTTGACGAGGTTTTAAAGAATTTTGTAAGGAATTTAAAGCAGTTTGAACCGAACCTGACCCGTCGAGTTGAGTTGACCCGAACCTGTTGGGTTGGAGAACCAAGGCCTGTAATTGGGCTAACATTTCGGCCACTTGGGCTTGCTGCTTCTGCTGGGCCTGGAGGGCCTGTTGGGTCGGATGGGCCGGCTGGGCTTGGCGGCTCTACTGGGCCTGACCCGGAGGTATTATAACCGGGTCTTGTCCAGTTCAGATTTTCGGGGTTGGGTTGCTCCCTTGGGTCGGGTTGATGTAACCCTAGGGAGTCGGGTCGGGGCGTCATATAACTATCCGCATATGACGCCGAGCCCCCATAATCCCTTTTTTCCCTAGGGTTTTCCTCGAGCCTTCTTCTTCCTCCTCTTCTCGCCCCTTCACCGCTCCCCCTTTCCCAACCTCGGGTTGGCTTGAGCTGCGGGTGTAGGTGCGAGTAACGACGTGATTGTGATCCTACTTCTTGCAGTGATCGCATCGCTCGATCGTGCTTGCCCCTCCCCCTGTTTGGCTTCCTTCGGTGAGATTGAGGCGACACGATGCGAAAGGTTGACTTTCAGTGAGATCGAGTGAGGCCGAAGGGTTCATTAGAGTCCTTCGAGTCTCCTCGCATTGCACAATCGCCATGACAGTGTCAATTTTTGGTAAGTCCGTGGATAGGAGGATCTGAGACCTTAAGCTTTCATAGCTTGAGTCTAGTCCTCCCAGGTAGGTGTATACCAGATCATTTTCTGCTCTTCTTTGAATTTCCTTTGCATCTGTTGATGGAGGTAAGTAACTTTGAAGCTCTTCCCATCGAGTTAATATTTCTGTTGCATACTGCGAACTTGATTTTGTGCCCTGAGTAATTCTTGCTAATTCTTGTTTTCGGTTAAAGATATGGGCAAAATTCTGTTGAAGGCCATAAAGGCTTTTTACTTTATCCCAGACTATTTTTTATGAATCCAGTAGCATACAGAGCCTTGCAATTTGCGGCTCCATAGTGCTGGTGAGCAACGATATGACCATGTGGTCTGACGTTTGCCATTCTTCCAGTTTCTCGAGCTCATGCTCTGTCGGGGCTTCTGGTCTTTCAGGCTTTGGCTTTGGCTTTGTGCCTGTGATAAAGCCAAGCTTCCTTCTACCACTGAGACCAATATAGACCGATATGGACCATTCGAAATAATTCTGATTTCCTTTGAGAATGATGCTGGTTAATTTGTGATCTCTTTGTGACATGTTGGTGGGTAAATGATGATTACAGGATGGTAACCTGCTCTGATACCATATAGATTTTAAGAAGCTGTGTTTTTATTATATGATAGAATTCTGTTTACAACTGTTGCTTGATATATATACAAGATGAAATCCTACTCTAACGGTTGCATTCTAACGTATACTTCTCAATGTGAAAAGGTTGAAGTGACCTTTCCTGCAAAGCAGGAAAGGTTGCCCCCTTTTTACTTGTAGGTCTATGATGAACTGTCTGCACAAGCAATCTAGTTTGTGCAGCCTCTGAGACCACAGTCTTGTCCTTTCTTCTTTCAAAAAATATTAATAGTCAGACTTCAGCATCGTAATCTTATAAAGCTTCTTGGTTGCTGCACCCATGAAGATGAGAAAATGTTAATCTATTAATACATGCCTAACAAAAGCTTGGATTTCTTTATTTTTGGTCTGAACCTATCTGATTTAACAATATTATTGTTTTCAAATTCATATTATAGTTTTGTACTGTTGTTATTAACTCAAGAAAATAACAATAACTTGTATGAGTATTCGGTCAGATAAAATGAGAAGCAAATTACTAGATTGGCATAAGCGGTTCCAAATCATTGGTGGAATTTTTCGAGACCTTTTTTATCTTCATCAAGATTCTAGACTAAAAATCATCCACCGACATCTCAAAGCCGGTAACATTTTATTGGATAATAAAATAAATTCAAAAATTTCAGATTTTGGCATTACAAGAACATTTGGAGCTGATCAAACTAAAGCAAATACAAATAGAATAGTGGCAACCTAGTAAGTATCTTTAAACTTGTTCCATTAAATCGTTTGTATGTTTAGAGAAAGTTTTCTTGACGATGATTTTTTTGCAGTGGGTATATGTCGCCCGAATATGCAATGAATGGACACTTCTCAATCAAATCTGATATCTTTAGTTTTGGTGTCTTGGTTTTGGAGATTATAAGTGGAAAGAAAAACTGGGGCTTTTGTCACCAAAACCACAATATTAACCTTATTGTGCACGTAAGCATTTATATAGTAGCTTGTTAATGTTTAACCTTGTCACATTAGATGGCGTTTTTTCCTTTCAGTCCCATGAAATGCCATGCAATATTTTATGGAAACTCTTGTATGTTATAACAACTGAATGATAAATGCCATATCCAGGTTAGGGAATATAGACGAATATTCTTTGTGATAGGGAAATGAGGGAACTAAATGGACCATGAGAATGTTCTGTCATCTTAATTCATAAAACATCAATTTATTGATATTTTATCACTAAATTTGATTTGATGCAATTAGCTTAGTTCCGATAACTTTTTTTTATTTTTTGAGGGTTCATTACTGGAACTAAGTTAATGACTTATACTTGTAACACTATCAAACTTTGATGATAATAGGCTAGGAAAAAGAATTGACCTTTATGACTGCTTGTCTACATGCCTGAGATAATCATGAAAGAGTAATTCTGATGAGCCCTGAGCAAGAAACATACATATAGGCTTTCCTTTCTGTATAATATTTTTTTTGTTGCATCCAGCGTCACATTCACCATATGTTTACTAATTAAAAGCTTGCAATGTTTTCAGGCATGGAAGCTTTGGATTGAGAGGACACCACTGGAACTAATTGATGAATGTCTAACTGATAAAATCAATCTATCTGAAGTGTTAAGAAGCATTCATGTGGCTCTATTATGTGTTCAACAAAAACCGGAATATAGGCCAAACATGTCACTCTACAGTTCTTATGTTTGGCAGTGAAAATCAATTGCCTAGGCCAAAACAACCTGGTCTTTTCATGGAAGCCCTCCGTCTGAAGCAGTTACTACAAGGAACAACCATTAATTTTTCTCTACTAATGAAGTCACTTTTACAATGTTGAAAGCACGATAGATAGGCATGTTGATTGCATCAAACAACCAAAACTCTGTTAAATTAATACCAGAATGTTGTAAGATATTCCAGGAAACTAGTCATTTCTATATTGTGCATTTTTCTTTTTTTATGCGTTAGAAGCTTGAGAATAAAGTTGTCAAATATATACATTCATTTAAATAAATTACATAGCAATCGTAAATACATACCCAATTGCAAGCTGTCAAAAGCAAAATCCCAACCATCGTTGTTAACTTCTTCTATATGTATATATCATGACATGAAATCTTATCTATCATAAAAGAAACAAAGTGAAAAACTTAATAATGGATTTGAGTGGCGTAAAGTCTTGAATGTAGTTTTCGTGTGTTGAATGGGAAGAAAAATATGCCTTAAAAAGACAAATTTGATTGTCCCCACTCCTCGCCATTTATAGGTTTTGTTTTCCTTTTTCTCCACTTGAAGTTTGGTCCAGAGCAATTCAAACTTTTGTGTGGGACCAATACCTACAAATTTAGTATGTAATTTCAGTAATGAAATAGGAGTATCATTGATACAGAAATATAGTAGCTACGTTCTTAGTATATACAACATAATTAATAAAAAAAATAATATAAATATTTTATATTTTAATATTAAATAAAATATATAATATTTTATTATTTAAAATTAAAAAATATATATCAATCATTTATCAATTTGGTATATAGATAAAGACATATATCAAATCTAGATAAAAATATGTGTCAATCGTCTAAATATTAATTCCAATTCTAAAACATAATATATTAATAATAAATTAATTTTTTAATTAGATAATAATTATTTTTAAAAATATCATATTAATTATATTTTAATATTATATTAATTAATAAATTAATTTTTTAATTAGATAATAATTCTAATTTTAAATTTTAAATATTATATTTATTAATAAATTAATTTTTTAGTTATATATAACTTCTAATTCTAAAAATGATAACATCAATTATATTGATAATATTAATTTATATAATATTAGAATCAATTAATAATTTTTTAAATAATTTTTATATTAGTATACTAATAAAATATTAAAAATAATAAATATATAATTTATTATTTTTAAATAATAAATAAATATTAAATATTAAAAAATTTATTAAATCTAATTTGTACATTTTAATTTATTATCATATAATAACAATGCGCAAGCACCAATTTTTATTAAGATCAGATCAAGTATCTAAAACACCCGCTGGATTGTCATCACTCTCCACGTACATAATCGCCACATGTTCTGTTGTTTAACCTATCACGACTACAGGAGAGCAGCATTCAAACCCCAATAATTGATTTAGTCAATGCGTGTGTCAGTCAACGGTGCTGTCTGCCCAAAAAAATAAAAAGAAAAAAATTAGAAAGAAAACCATTATTACCCTCTCGTAGTCAAATTTCATGTCCCCACCACCACTATACTTTTCTTTCTTGCTTCTCATTGCACATTGTCAACGAGTCAAATACAGTGCAGTAAGAAATGGCGTCTCCTTTTTAGCTTTCCTAGCTAAATGTTTCCCTTCATGTTCGTAGCTACATCGTTTCTTTCTGGGTTTTTTTAAGAAAGCGACGAACTCAATATACCAATGAGAGCTTTCGGTTTTAGCATTGGTTCATTCCGCTTCTTCTTCATTTTGCTAGCAATAACTTGCAGTGCACTAGACACTATTAGCCCAAACCAGCCCTTAAGTGATGGAGGGAGTCTTGTTTCAGCAAATGGAAATTATGAGCTGGGGTTTTTAAGTCTTACAGATCCGAGACGGAGATACTTGGGATTATGGTACAGGAAAATATCTCCTCGGACAATTGTATGGGTAGCCAACAGAGAAACTTCACTTTCCAATACCACAGCAACCCTGAATATCACTAGCCAAGGAAATCTTGTCCTTCTCAATAGCACAAATGATCTTGTTTGGTTATCAAATACATCAAGAATAGCAAAGAATCCAGTTGCACAGCTTTTGGATACAGGAAATATCGTTATAAGAGAAGCAAATGATAGTAAGAACTATCTGTGGCAGAGTTTTGATCATCCGGGCGATACAGTACTTCCAGGAATGAAGGTGGGAATAAACTTAGTAACAGGTCATGAGACATTTCAGTCATCTTGGAAAAGCATAGACGATCCTGCTCTAGGACAATTTTCTTTTCACTTGGATACTCGTGGCTATCCGCAACTTCTCCTTAAGAAAGAAGATAGAGTAGTATACAGAGCAGGGTCATGGAATGGACTACGTCTAACAGGGACTCCTATACTTAGGCTTGATCCTGTATTTACTTATGAATTTGAGATAAATGCTAAGGAGATATATTTCAAATTTGATGTCCTAAACCTTTCAATTTTTTCAAGGTACGCTTTGAGTCCTACTGGCCTAGTGCAGCGCTTGTCATGGGATGATAGAGCTCAAGATTGGGTTACAATTGCTACAGCACAGACAGATCAGTGTGAAAATTATGCTTTCTGTGGTGCAAATGCAAGTTGTGAGATAAATAATTCTCCAATATGCGTATGCCTAGATGGGTTCACGCCGAAAACTCCCACAGATTGGAATATGCAGGTTTGGTCAGATGGTTGTGTTCGAAGGACTCCACTAGATTGTAGTAAAGATGGGTTTGTGAAGCGTACGGGGGTTAAATTGCCTGATACATCTTCTTCTTGGTATGATAAGACTATTGATCTTAAGGAATGTGAGAGATTGTGCTTGAGGAACTGCTCTTGTAGTGCATATTCAAATTTAGATATAAGAAATGGTGGAAGTGGCTGCTTGATTTGGTTCAATGATTTGATTGATATAAGAGGCGTACCTGCTGGTGGTGAAGACCTCCATATAAGGGTGGCTTCTTCAGAATTACGTATGTTCTTTCCTCGATACTTAGTTCATGGAGAAGTTAAGATTAGAACATAATGAGACTCTTTTCTGCAGAAAATACCTGTGGTGTTTGCTCTGTTGGAGATTTCTAGTACAAATTTGTTGAGAACAAATTTCTCGTGCCTTTCTTACCTTCGTGCCTAGCAGAAACATTGCAATAGTTATGAATCTGTCTTGAATTTAGTGCACTAACAATACTCTTGTGCTTTCAGCTAAAACCAAGAAGAAAGAAGGATCATTCGGTAAGGTGAAAGCAGGACTCATCGCTGGCACTGCTGTTATAGTGATCATCAGCATGATAGTGGGATTTTACATGTGGAGAAGAAATTTTAGAAAACAAGGTAAACAGACTACAAAATGAACACTGAAGATGCAGATAGAATTGACTGTTTCCTGATATTTCACTGTAGACTTTTGAACTGGTTATATAAATCAGAAGCTGTATAAAATTTGGTAAATTAGCTATTCTTTATGGTAACAAATACATGTGTATATTTAAAACAAGAAACAGAAAGTGTAAGGTATTGAACTCTAAATAATTCTTTCAATCTACAAATATCATGAATTGAAAGCTATGATTTGATGGAATATACTATCCACTTGTGAAGGCTTTAGATCAAGACAATGTAATCAGTTGATTAATTATGACTATTCTTAGGAATAACAGAAGGCAGTCATATACAAGAGTATGAAAGCAAAGATGCAAAGGAAGGCATGGAGTTGCCAGTTTTTGATTTAAGTACAATAATCAAAGCAACAGATGATTTTGCAAGCTACAACAAACTTGGTGAAGGTGGTTTCGGAATTGTATATAAGGTAACATGAGAATATGCACCTGAACGGAGAGCTATATCTTGCATCTGTACAAGATCTGTTAACTTGTCTAGGAAATGATTAATTTCAGGGTACATTAGCTGATGGGCAAGAAATAGCAGTGAAAAGGCTTTCAGAAAGTTCAGGACAAGGATCGACAGAGTTCAAAAATGAGGTTATCTTGATCTCTAAACTTCAGCACAGAAATCTTGTTAAACTTCTTGGCTGTTGCATTCAGAATGATGAAAAAATGTTGATCTATGAATACATGCCGAACAAGAGCTTAGATTTTTTCATTTTTGGTTAGACCCTCTCTTGCTTAAGTTCATTTTTTTTTCAATATCTATCTTATTGCTTGTTCTTCGCTAAACCAATTGCACAATTTGCTATTGATCAGATCCTACGAAAAGAAAATTACTTGACTGGGATCAGCGCGTGCACATTATTGGTGGAATTGCTAAAGGGCTCCTTTATCTTCATCATGATTCTAGATTAAGAATTATTCACAGAGATCTCAAAGCCAGCAATGTGTTGCTGGATAAAGACATGAACCCAAAAATTTCAGATTTTGGTATGGCTAGAATGTTTGGTGGAGATCAAACTGAGGCAAATACAAAGAAAGTTGCTGGAACATAGTAAGTACATTAGTACGTGTTAGATTGTTTCTGACAGAATATCTACCAAACCAATTTAAATCATTGCTATTTCGCAGTGGTTATATGTCTCCTGAGTATGCTGTGGATGGCCTTTTCTCAATGAAATCTGACGTCTTTAGCTTCGGTGTCTTAGTCCTGGAGATAGTAAATGGGAAAAAGAACAGAGGATTCTTCCATCCAGATCACAACCATAATCTTCTTGGACATGTAAGAACCATGCTCATATTTGGTTAATAGGGCTCTGACTTGAAATTCATAGCTGTGGGCACGGCTCTCCAGTAACATTGAGCCAAACTCAATATTTAGCTATAGAACAATGTATTGTGTTCAACAAACTTATGATGTCCGGTTCTTGAATTTCAGGCATGGAAACTATGGATAGAAGAGAAGGCACTGGAACTAGTAGACAAAACGCTGGATTCTTATGCTTTACCCGAGATACTGAGATGCATTCATGTGGGTCTGTTATGCGTGCAACAGCGACCGGAAGACAGGCCAAATATGGCATCTGTGATTGTAATGTTGAGCAGTGAGTGTTCATTGCCAGAACCAAGGCAGCCAGGATTTTTCACAGAAAGGAATATGCCTGATGCAGGAGAGTCTTCATCGAGTAAGCTTATATCAGCTAATGAAATGAGTGCCACAGTGCTAGAGCCACGTTGAAGGACATATATATTTCCAATCCATTCGATATGTAACTAGGGTTAAAGAAAAGTTCAGCTAGGGTTAAAGAAAAGTTCAGCTAGGATTAAGTAGCAGAGATCTATATACCCTTTGATCTAGCCAATGTATCTATCTATATACACTACAATTGTGTAGTAATTTTTTTCACAATTTTGCAGTGTTTATATTACCAATAGAACCTATACACATAAGAAAATAAGAATTCCTATTGTCGGTACCACAAACATAAATTATTATTTATTCATATATATTTACATTTTATAAACTAACTTTTAAATAAATTTAATCTATCACATCATAAACCGAACAAATTAAACCACTAAAAAATCGACTGAAATAAAACTGAAAAATAGATTAATTGAATTGCTCAGTTTGATTTTTTATTTTTATTTTTTAAAAATTAAATTAACCAGTTGGTTTATAGTTTTTAATTTAAAAATTTTGCAATCAATCCAACCGACCGGTTAACTTTTAATATTAATTTTTTTGTAATTTATATATTCGTTAGATAAATATAATTTTTATATAATATCTCAAAAAATATTTTCTAAATATTCACATTTATATATTCTTAAAAATAAAATTTTATATAATAATTTTTAGAATTTCATCGATTAGCGGAAAAAATGAAGAACTAAACCTTTTATTTTTTTTTCCTTATTTATACAATTTGCTCGGTTAATAAAAAAAACTCATGATTAAAAACTTACTTTTAGTTAACCAAATTAGTGATTAACTAAATATATGGTTTAATTTTTTATTTTAAAAAGTAAAATATCAAAACTGAAGAGTCGTTGTCTTTTTAAGCACGGCTGAATTAACTAAACTGTGGTCATCCGCACCACGCAATCAGTGGATGGCATGGCCAGTAAAGGTTAAATATGCACCGGTCTACAAAATTCTGTTATTATTTATACAACGATGACCATAAAAGCAGTTTTATTGGTGCTGATTATTTTAAAAACCGTATGTTATTTACTAAAAAATATTTTTATTTATAAGTATAAATTTTTTGTGAATCCATATTTTTTTTCTATTTTTATTTTTATTTTATTTTATTTTATGAATATTAATATTTTAAGTAATTTTTTAAAAAAATTAAAAAATAGTAAATATCAATTAATAAAATATATAGCAATTTATAATATATTAATTAACAATAATAATAAAGAGTGAATTCTGTTGTCCGAATACAGAGAGTCAAATTCATTCTCTATATTATATTTAAGAATAAAAAATAAATAAAATTTTATTTTATTAAATAATATTTTATAATAAAAAATTTAATTTATATAAAAATTATCTAAAAATATTTTAAAATGTATAAATTTCTTATATAATTAAATTTTTTTTTAAATTTCGATTAGAGTCACTAAATTTTATATTTATCTTTTTTAATAAATATTTTAAATCTTAAATTTATTTTTGATCGACAGAGTTTAATACATTGAAGATTGCAACTTTTGTCTTTTTTTTTTTTTTAAATAAATTAAAGTACTTTTTTCCGATGCAAAGCAAGAAAATTCGTGAACTTAAGAATAATTAAGAATTCTCCTGAATTCAAAGTAACAATAGGTAGTGATTCAGGAGAAACTGGAAGCATCATCCCAATTGACAAATGAAATCACTTTCTTGAATAGAATAATGAGTACTGCATATCTGAATGGTCAAGTGGCATTTTATGATCACGATTATATTCTATCATATGCCTCTTCTATTAGGGTAATTATAATATATGTGGTGTATTTTTCTATATTATATTTATTTATTTTTAATATTTAATTTATATTTATTTACAATTTTATGTTAAAAAGTCTTTTCATTAAATAATTTTTCTTTTAACTTCTATTCTAATATATAAACTACTGATTACACCAAAATTTTCTTCTATTTTAACTATTAATGCATTTAAAAGTTTAAATTATAGAAAACTTAGTATTTTATTTTTGAACTTGTTATTAGGATAGCATTTGAAAATCAGTATAATAATTTAAAATTAAATTATATAAATTTTTAAATTTTCTCAACTCTTCCTTCTAAATAAAAAAGGCACATAATATTTCCCGTCTCCACTTATATTCAATTATAGGTCTTTTAGGAAAGAAAAGACGGGGCAAAAAAAAAATTCACGCAACTATCGATGCTCCGTCTCCTTACAAATTGTAATCCACGTTGTACTTCTGAATCTTGTTAAATATAAATATTTTTAGAATATTTAGATTTAATTAAATTACACTAAAATTAAAATAGTAAACGATTATAATTAATTATGTTTAGTAGACGTTTAAAATTCCTTAGTAAAAAATAAAATCATATCCTAAATTGATAGCTAAAAGAAACTGTTGCCACAGCTAACCTGATCTCCAATTTTTTATTTTTTCGCATAATGCATCCTCCAACTACTTTAAGAGGTTTTTCTCCAGTTTAACTTTTGCACTGTTGCTGCATTAGAGCAATTAACCAAGCTCAGAAGCTATTTTGACTCATGGCATCCCTCCTTCACATAGACAAACTTCCCTTTGTACTTGTGACCTTCCATAAAAATGCAGCTATAAATAATCACCAAAATTAAATTGAATTATACTTTCCACCCACTAAGATATAAGCTACTTAGGTGACTCTGTGACTGTCTACCAACAGATTATGATAAACAGAATTTGCATCAGATGAAGACTTGAGGAAAGCGGGGTGTCTTACTTTAGCAGCTGTCTGACACGGCCAGCCTGTAGTCTTCATTGGACTAGGACTTGTACATTGTAGGTTCAAAATAATCACATAAACCTAAGGCATAAAACCATGAACCATATTTGAATAAAAAAGAAAAATAAGAAACAAGAATCACTACATGAAGCCAGACACTTCAAAAGCAAGCAGTGATTCATACCATTTGCCACAAATCCAGTTGAAGGGAGCACCTCTCAATCAGTCAAAAAGAAAAGAGAAAAGGTAATGCAAAATTGAATTAATTCTTCCATCTACCAAAAAACTAATACATTCAAAGATATTACAGTGCATACTTTCCAAGATATTACATTAATGAAAGTAAGTCAAAGGCATGCTTGCCGATAAAATTCAACTTGTCTGTCATTTCCAGTTCCACTCAATTTCACCCAGGAAACAGTAGTCCCACAAAAAATAGTTAATTAATTCAAAATAAAGCAAATTACCTGCAATCAAACTTTCAACTACACTTTCACCGCCTCCTAAACCCTAAGTCATTTCTATTCCACATCCTAAATCATTCACTTCAACAACCCCAGCCCTCTGGCTCTCCTCCAAAACACGTTCTAATAATCTAATATTAATGAAATAAATTTAGATATTAAATCAAATTTTTTTATCAACTGACTCTAAAAAAAATAGTTCTGTAAGGTCAAAGCAGGATAAATCCTCAAACTAAGAAGTTTTAGCATAATAAATAAACTATAAAAAAATTATTTATATATTAAATAAAAATAAAAGTATATATAATCTAATGGCTATTTAATAAAAATTCTAACAAAATAACTTATTAAGATAAAATTATTAAATAAAAATATAAAACTTCAGCCTTGTTACTAATTGACTTCAACTAGAAATTAGAAATTAAAATTTTTTACGGCTACTGAAACGGTCCAATAACAATTGAGCTACCTCCATTAATATGCTCTGCGCATAATTTTGGTGGCGGACCCATTCAACCGACCCACAATCATGTCACTTTTTTATATAATAATGGGAATTAACATACTAAAAAAGGGTAAAATGTGCAGCCAAATGCTAACCTTAACATATATGAATGGCCTTTCAAAGGAAAATAAATATATGAATGGCATAGATGACAAAACAAAGAATTAGATACTTAGTACAGATTTGTATTATTATCTATAGAAGGAAAAAGATGCATTTTGGCTCCTAACATTTATAGCGAGGAGAAGATTGGTCCCTAAACACTTTTTTATTCAATCAAACACTTGATCAATTTAAAAGTCTTAAATTAGGCTTCTTATTAAAACAGAAAAATAAATATCGGTTGAGTTGAGATGACGTGGAAATTTGCTTTTTTTCTTTAATTACTTCTTTAAAAAGTGGGGCCCTCACTCATCTTTCTCTTCTTTCATATTTCTCTACAATACTCTCATGTTTCTCTCTCATATATACACATTAAGAATATACTGGACTTACTACAAAACCAAAATCATACAAGATTTAGGCCAAAAATTGTAAATATTATTGCAAATAGCACTGCCCATTGTGCTCCAAAGTAGAAACAAACCGATGTGATATATAAAGAATTTGAAACTCCAAATGCAATTGGAAAATGTCAAATGCTCTAGCCCCAGAACTCTCCCTCTGCTAATTTGTATTAACTTGAAAAGGAGTCTCAGTAACTAAATATTCAAGATATTGAGAATGATTATCACTTCATTGAAATCTTGGATCACTTGTCATCATGATAAAAAAATAAAGAGAAATTACCATTATTCGTTACAAAATCACTATTTTTATATGAATTCCTAGCTCAAAAGTGTATGTCTTGGTTCATATGACCAGAAAAGAAAATTGACAAAAGACTTGAACTTTTAAAGGCAAATTCACACATGTATTGATTTATGTTTTATATGGAGAGTTAAAAGAAAAAGACCTAATTCAATTTGAATCATTCATAAAAGAATTTCAAATTTATAAAGTGTATTAAGAAGAATATAGCACTAGAATAGTAAATCCATTGACTTTGATTTTTACTTGAGATAAGTCAAAAAATATTCTAGCCAAAAAAGGAAGAACATAACTGGAAATTGAAGATTACGACCATGAAGAACTCTATAGAGAGAGAGGAAAAAGGTTGATGATTTATCCGCTTCATCTTTTGGCTTTTGCTCTTTAAAATCGAATTATGTGAGGATATAACCAACAAATCACAAAATTGTGGGTAATGAATATAGAGACTATTATAGAATATAAATTTTGATGGTGTTAATATTGGGTAGGGTGGCTGGTGTTAAAAGGAAGAAGAAGACTAAAAAGAGTTTTAAATTTTTAATACTTAATCGTGTTTATATTTAAATTTACTTAGTTTAATAAGCCCTTTTTTTCAGGAGAAATAAATACTTCTTAAAAATAACAGTATTGTAGATTTTTTTAAAAATGATACTATGGAAGTCCCACTTTTGAAAGAACATCAATTCAACTTAACAGACATTTATTTTTCTATTTGACGGATATCTTGAATTAAGATTTTTAAATTAATTAAATGTCTAATTGGACTAATAAATTATTTAGGAGCCAATCCGTTTCCAACTATAAACGTTAAGGGCTAAAATGCATCTTTTCCCTTTTCTAGAGACCGACATCATAAGATGAACGCATTGCATATGTTCTCTAATTTCTCCTTTTTTATTTTTTATAAACCAAGCGGAATTCAAGAATTGCAGCTTTCATTTTTCTTTGTTAATTTTTTTATTTACGTATATTAAATACAAATAATAATTGTTTAACTCAATTAAATAATATATTTTAAATTTAATATCATAATTATACGGATTATTTTTCTCATATCATATTTATCTCATCTATTATTACTACTATTTTAGTATGTTATTATTTATTTATTTATTATATTGATATTAGATTAAATATATAATTTAAATTAAAAATATAATTGATATATGTTATTTTTAAAATTTTAAATCCATGTATAATAAAAAGAATATAATTTATTAGTTAATATAATATAAAATTAAAATTAAAATGTTACTTTTTTAGAATTAGAATTATTTTTGTTAAATTTCTAATAGAGTTGAATTTTAAAGATTAATTTTATTAATTATAGATATTTAATATTATTAAATTAAATTAATAAAATACTTTAACTAAAACTTTTATAATATTTTATTAATAAATTTCATTCTCTTCCCTTAATACTTTTATCATTTTTAAATATGGTATAATAATAAATATCATTTTCGAAGCTAAGCAAGAAAATTCGTCAAACTTGAGAATAATTAATGATTCAAATGGATTTGAATTAATACCGGAGAAGAAACTAGAAACAATTTCCCAACTGAAAAATGAAATCCCTTTCTAACGGTGGCGTATTGGATTTAATTGCTTCCATTGACCGGCAGAAATAGGTGCAGACGAGACAAAATTTGTTTTCGTGTCCCCTGTCGTGCCTTTCTTTTTAGTTGTTGAGCGAAGCACAGCAAGAAAAAGAGAGAAATTTCAGGACAACGAAACAGTCCATAAAAGATATTGACACATTCCGTTCCTTAAAAGATATGTCTCCCTTGTTTCACCAGGTCAAACTTTTGAACTTGGATTCTTTTTCAGTCATTGAGGTCCAAAAATTTAGATGTTTAGGGTAACATGGTTCAAGAAAATATCTCCTATGACAAATGTCTGGGTAGCCAGCAGAGAACTCCACTTTCCAATACTTCAGGAGCTCTGGATGTCACAAGCCGAGGGAATAGTAGTATGAGTGATTAATGCAATGACAGAGTGTACAATTACATGAGTCCAAAAGTTTCTGACTTTGGCCTTGCAAGAAGAGAACAATTGGCCGAAATCAGACAGAGGACAATGCAACAATAGTTGTGGGAACATAACATGCATCCTTGAATGTTATTCTGTGATCATAATTGGTGTGCCAGAGGACTTTTTTTGTTGATAATATTGCGGCGGGTACATGTCCCTGAGAATGCAGTGAAAGGACCTTTCTATGTGAAATCTGATGTTTTGGGCTCTGGTGTCTTGATTTTGGAAATAGTAAGTGGAAAGGAAAATGGAGGATTTTGTCATCCAGGGCGCAACCTTAACCTGCTAGGATATGAGCTTGTTGTTTACATTTTTTATCTTTTTCCCAGTGTGATCCAACTCGAAACTTTACATACTTAAAAGACAACTGCAATAACATAGAGCCAAAACTTAATGGTACGGCATATAAGCTTTTAGAATGGAATATGCTGACCAATTAAGTACGATGAATAAGAGTGATCAGCAGTTTCTCTCGTATTAATTGTGATTTATATATTAAATATAAATAAAAATTTTAAATAATATAAGACAAATCAATATTATTTTACAAAATATTATAAAAATATAAAATATAAAAATCTTTTGATCAACTCTAGCCACTTTTTAATCTCTATGTCTCATACTTATTTCAGCAAAAAAAATTCCTCTTTCCACTTCTCTATCTCGTGGATTTGTTCTGCACTTTCTCTGTACCTCAAAATCTTTTCTGTAACATCTTTCTTACTCAAGTATTGTCAAGTGGATGTAATTTAATTCTTATAAATATATTATTAAATTATAATAATTATCGTTTATATATAATTTGAAGTGTTTTCGCCGGAACGGTATCTCAATTTTTTTTAAAAAGTACGGCGCCCATATCCGTGATTCATAGCTAGTAGTTGATGTATAGTTTTGAATTGTCGCAGACTTGGATCCTACGGAGTGAAGGGACAGCCTGGGATTCTTTGAGGCAGCATCTGAACTGATAAGATGCATCAATGTAGCTGTATTATGTGTTCAACAACAACCAGAAGATAGGCCAAACATGTCATCAGTAGTTGTAATGTTGCTCTACTAATGAAGTTACTCTCACTGTTAGAAGCACGGTCGAATAATATTTCTTGAAACTGAAATTGGGAATATTTGGTTTCTCACAAACAAAGCAAAAGAATTCGGAAGATTGGAAGATTTTATGATTAGACATGTAAGAATATCAGCAAAGCAACTGTAACTGCAACATTCATTTATAGCGCCTGTCTACTAGTTTCACTGAAGTGAAGAATCATATTCTTGCTGCAGATTACAGCAATCCATATATTCATGAACAGTGGCACCAAGCAGACCTTTGTTTTTTCTTTTCTTTTTTTTTTTTCTTTCCTTTTTCCTTTGTTGTTTATTTATGCACATATGAAAGAAGATCCAACTGAAAAAGAAATTCATGGAGGAGGGTCTCAAATTAATTTGTAATAACAGGATCATAACTTTCAGTTTGCAGTTTATGCTATCAAAGATATGTGATAAACAAGGCGCTATATACAACTACCTACAATTCAATCCCATGAATTGTCCAGGCAGTTCCAGTGAGACTAAATTGTTGGGCTAATCTGTTGTTTTTCAACATTCATACATCATCCACTTGTCTTTTGCACTTAAGAAAAATTAAAATAAATAAATAAAACTCAGATTGAAGGCTAGTTAGCTCATTTTCTCCACCAACTCCATATACACACACCAAAAAGACACAGAAAAACAGATGTCCTTTCTAGTGTATGATTCAGGTTTATCTAAGAGAGAAACTAGAATATTTACCGAGAAAATTCTCTGTACTATTATATGCTTTATCTTCATTCCTCTTCCCCCATCTTCCATATTTGTCATTAGTATAGTTACTGAATTTTATTAAAAAATTCAACAGAATCTGTCCCCTATCTAGCATCTAACAATGTAATGGTAATTTCATTTGCTGAACATGTATCAACTTTGCTAGATGAAGAATCTTGTTCAAATACTTTTCTTTCGGTGAAAAATCCAGGCTCTTTAGGCTGCTGCGGCAATGAGATATCACTGGTTAACATCAACACAACAGTTGACATTGTAGGCCTGTCATCTGGACTCTGTTGCACACATAGTAAACCAACCTGGACGGCACGCAACACTTCAGATAAAATGCTAGAATGTTTCAATGATTCATCCATTAACTCCGATGACTTTTCGCCCAGAAAGAGTCTCCATGCCTGAAAAATGCGAAAATTGATTAGTCACATGTTGAATATAGAGATTGAAGTGGAAATTTGATATGGTGGTAATCAAGTTGATACTTACATGCCCGAGAAGGTTGTGATTGTGGTCTGGATGAAAGAAACCTCTATTTCTCTTCCCACTTATTATCTCTAACACTAAGACACCAAAACTAAACACATCGGATTTTATTGAAAATAGCCCATCAATTGCATACTCTGGAGACATGTAACCACTGCAAGGAGTTTTTAAGAACAATTACTAATGTGCAGCTTGCAAGCACTGAAAGATATTCATATGTAATGGGTCTTAAGACACTTACTATGTTCCGACTACTCTTTTTGTATTCCCTTGAATTTCATTTCCCCCAAAACCCTTAGCCATGCCAAAATCTGAAATTTTAGGATTCATTTCATTGTCTAGCAGTATATTGCTAGCTTTTAGATCTCTATGAATAATTCTCAGCCTAGAATCTTGATGAAGATAAAGAAGTCCACGAGCAATTCCGTTGATAATGTGAAATCTCATAGGCCAATCCAACAATTTTCGCTTCTTTTGATCTGGCAACAGTTTGATAAAAATTAATCCATGAAAATGCACATAAAAATAGCTCACGTAGCATCAATGCATTTACAGCAGTGAAAAGTGATATGGTTAAAGCTAAATGGAACAAAGATTTGAGAGAGCAATACCAAAAATGAAGGCATCCAAGCTCTTGTTGGGCATGTATTCATAAATCAACATAGTTTCTGCTTGCTCAATGCAACAGCCTAAAAGCTTCACAAGGTTTCGATGTTGAAGTTTCGCAATGAAGATGACTTCATTCTTGAATTCATCAAGTCCTTGTGTGGAATCCTTCGAAAGCCTCTTTACAGCTATCTCTCGTCCATCTTTCAGTGTACCCTGAAAAATCAATTGCAGGGTTATTCAAGCCTCCTGTTAGTATATTTTGTGTTGGCTGGATTTGGTGCCAAATACATTTATAGCACCAACTATAAGGGGATAAATAAAATAAGAAGAAACTCCTCATCTAAAGGCATATACACCTTGTAGACAGGTCCAAATCCACCTTCTCCAAGTTTATTGTAACCAGAGAACATGTCTGTGGCATTTGCTATTGTTAAGAAGTCAAATATTGGCAGCTCTAAATCCTTTTCCCTGCTTTCATCAGTAAGATCTCTTTCTTGCCTCACAACTATGCTTACTGCAAGTTAGAAAATGCACTTCTTAGATCAAACATGTAGCACATATGCCGTAGAAAATGCCTCACAGAATTATGAAAACTCATTTAATTTTCCAATTTGGCCCAATTATTAGAGCAAATGCTTTTGCTTGCTAATTCTATTTGCAATCAATTGAGGCAAGTTACCTTTTCTCTTAATCCTCTTCCTTCTGAAATGCAAAATCAGGCAGAAGACTAGGAAAGCAGCCAACACAACCAATACACTGACGACGATGATCCACACTCGCGTTTTCTTCGCAGTACTTCCACTTGACTCTGTATAACCAACATTAACAAGCTGTAATGCATCGTAAGGCAGTAATACCCTGGTTTACACCACACAAGATGTGCAGAGGCAAAGAATGAACCAATCTGCAATCATAAGCGCAGCAAGATAATCTTATATTGAAAAATACTTTGCACCTTATCTTATATCCATTAGAGTACTTAGCATCTGTTAGAACATTCAAGATTATTGGTATGACACTTCATTGTTTCTAGCTCTAACACTTCTTTCTTTATCTTTTTTTTTTTTTAATTAGGTATAATTCATTGAATTTTGTTGCTAACAGCAGGTTTAGTAAGTTCGAAGTTTCAATTAAAGATGCTTATCTTTCCTTAATAAAATATGCAATAAATTAATAACTGGAAAAGAGTTTTGGGTACCAAATGGATTCATATGTCAACAAAGAATGAACAGAAATAAGTTAAACAACTATCAACTTGATATGCATTTTCCTAATGTTCTTTGACCTTTTCAATTCAAAAGACTTTCCAAGCTCTGGACATGGACAAAAAGTAGGCATATTTCTTTAGCATGTGAATGAAAGCAGAAAGAGAACAGAACTAGCAAAACAGAAGATGAAAGTGAAAGAACTCATACCCAAATCAGAAGCAGACAACCTAATGAAAAAATCTTGCCCATTTTCATTATACTCTCTAATATCAATAAGTTCCTCAAACCAAAGCAAGCAGCCACTTCCATCTGTGATATTCAAAGTTGAATAAGCAGTACAAGAGCAATTCTTCAAGCAAATTCTCTCACATTCTCTAATATCCATTGTCCTATTGTACCAAGAATTTCTTGTATCAGGCAATTTCACACCTGAAATCTTATAAAACCCTTCTCCTGCTCCACAAATTGATTCATTCTTCCTTACACATCCTCCGGTCCAATCCCCAGAATCCCAAGCCGGCTCATTTCTTGGTACGAATCCATTCAAACAAGCACAAGCAGGCGAATTATTAATATTACAACTACCATATGCACCACAGATTCCGTACCTGTCACAATTATCCATCTGCGCTGTTAAATATAGGCTCCATGTTTGAGTACTATTAGACCATGTAAGCCGCCGGAAAATACCTTCATCATTTATCACCATCATAGAAACAACTGAAGTACTAATAAGATCATATCTGTAATATATTTCCTTATCATTGTAAACAAACTCGTAAGTATAAATTGGATTTGGTTTCAAATTTGGCATACCACTAAATCTAAGACCATTCCAAGGACCAGAACGAAAAATTATAACCTCACTAACCCTGATATATATCTGGGGATATCCATCAGGATCGAGCCTAATTGTTGCATCACCTATTGAAGGATCATTTTTACTTTTCCATGAAACAAGAGTTCTCTCATGACCTGTTACTAAGTTCTTGCCAAACTTGAGCCCTGGCAGAAAAGTATCAGTTAAGTAATCGAAGCTCTGCCATAAATAATTGTCTTCATTAGTATCATCAGCTTCTCTAACAACAAGATTTCCTGAATCCAAAAGCTGAGCAACAGGACTCTTTGCTTCTGTTGATATGTTCGTGAGCCAGAAGGTAGTGTTTGATGAATTGTGAAGAACAAGAATTCCTTTGCTTGTAAGTTGCAAAACTCCTGAAGAATCATTAAGTGGCATTTCTCTATTAGCTAACCAAACAATAGTAGTATTAGAGAAAGGGTACCATATTCCCACATATCTACTTGTTGAATCACTTGGGCTAAAGAAACCCAGTTCAAATCTTCCACTTGCAGAAACAATAGTTTGGCCATCTTTGATAGTTTGATTCACAGCTATAGAATCAGCAGAAAAGGAAACTGCAAAGAAACAGAACAGAACAGAACAGCAAGAAAGAAGCTCAAAACCTTTCATTTTTCATGGGATAAAATTCAGTTCCTTTAACTGCGCTTTCTTGATAGGAAAGATGTATTCTTGTTCTCGTATTTCTTGAAGTGAATTGGGTCTTCGTTTCTTGGTGTGAAATAAATGGTGGGCCAAACAGATTCTAGAAATGTTTGACTAATACTGTCTGAAATATGAAAAGAGGACCAATAAATGCGCACTAATATAAGTAAATTAGTTTTATTTTAGTGTTGCTTTTTAATTAAAGATATTCAATTTGTTTGCTGAAACGACGGAACAAGGCGCTGAGATAGCCTAGCCATAGCCATACCCATAGCCGCCTAATTTTCACAAATTTTAATTATTTTATAATTTTTTCAATATTTTTATTTTTGGATCTTCCAAGAATTTTGATATTTATATTATAAAATCTTCTCAAACTTATATATAATGATAAAAACTAATTTTTGGCCGCCCTGCTTGGATTAGATTTCTGACTCTTAAATTAGATGAATTGTTATATTATGGAGCTAAATCTTTAATTCATTGTGAATTTGACGCATTGTACATATCTATCATAATTTCTTTTTTTTTTTTATAAATATTATACTATTTTTTATTTTTTATTAATGATTTATTATCGTATTTTTATTTTATATTTCATATATTATATATTTTTATTTATAATATTAAATTTATTTTTAATAATATACTAATATTTGGATAGATTAAATATTCAATTTTTAAAACCTGGAGCAGAAAAAGAAACAAAAGGAAGTTTTGAGACGATTCTCTTGTTAGGTGAAGTTGATAAAAAGGAAGGGAATCAGAAAAATGAAAGAGTAACGATATTGTACTGATTATTCATATTGCCAGTATCTCATTTACGTATAAGTTTCTAATGATAAAATTTTAATTTCTCACTTGCTAAGAGCATATTTTTTTATTAATTTTATTTTGAAAGCTTTTTATCCAATTTTAAATTAAAAAATTTATTCAGTTTGTATTTCATTTCACTTTATAAGCAGAAGAGCAGAATTCGACCGATAGAGATTATAATTTTATTTTAAAATATATAAATTAAAATAAAAATATAAAAAAGAATATAAATAAAAAAATCAAAAGTATAGTAAGTAAAATTAAAATTTAATAATTTATAAAGTTTTAAATATAATAACTAAATATATATATATATATACTTAATTAATAATTTAAAATTTAATTGATAATTAAACCAAAATTGAAACATAAAACGTTTTGAGAGACCGCTAATTCTTTTTTAAAAAATTGTCCGAATTTATATGAATAACAATGTAATTATGAGCCCCTCGTCCACTTTTTATTTTTGTCTCTATGTATATTTTATCCATACAGTGTAGGGAGGATTTATAACCTGCACTGCGGATCACATTGTAATGTGATGTGGTCCGGTTTGGTAGAATATATATATCAAAATTTATATATTTTTTTAATTTATATTAATTATATCGATATTAAATATTTATTAATTTATATTCATTAAATATGTACTAAATATTTATTTTTTAAATATTAACAGTTTATTATTTATTATTTATTTTATTAAAAAATATTTGTACCAACAGTATAAATATTTACAAGATAACTTTAGTTTGACATTTTTTTCTTTATTATTGTAAAAATGATTTATATTATCTCTATATTATATATATGTCATTTAAATAAATAAATTAATATTATTTCTATAAATTATAAATATTTATATTAATCACAAAATTATTTCAATATGTATCACAAAAATAATGAATCTAACTTTCATAAAGAATCAATATTATTTTCAAATCTAAAAATAAATATTTCACAGTAATTTGAAAAACATATATAATTTTATAATTACTGAATTGACAATAATAAATTAATGAACATATAAATCATAAATGATGAATATATTTTATTAAAATAATGAATATTTAAAAATCGACTTAATACAAATAAATATCGTTACAGTAAATAATAAATATTATCATATAGATGCTGAATATTGATGTCTATTATAAAAATGTAACACTTTTGATTATGAAATTATGAATTATATATTAATAAAATACTTAAATTCTAAAATATGTAAAAAATTAGTTTCATTCACTAATAATATAAAATTTTAGTATATCAAGAGTTTTTAAAAATTATATTATATTAGTTTTAGTAAATAATTTATTTTATCATTTCTTGAAAGTATATTAATTTTTTTTTTATTTTTCAAAGTATGACTGATTGAAAAATTAAAAAAATATATGTTACTTATGTTAATTTTTAAATTGTATTTATCTAGAATATAAATATAAATATATATATATATATATATATATATATATATATATATATATGTATTACTCAAACTATGAGAGATAATGCAATAATTGGTAGAATTATGTTTCTCAATCTTGTAATTCGAACATAAGACGAATTCAATACTATTAACCATTGATTATTTTCGAAAGATTTTTACTTTTCAAGTAGGAAAAGTTTTGTCACATTTATACATATGAAATTATTTAAAAAAAAAAAAGATCAAAAGGGTTGTCTTCGATTAACATATACATGTGTATATATACTGAAAATAATTATAAAAAGAAGGTAGATAAATATTTGGTGGTTTATTTAAGTGATAATATGAGATCAATTAATGAGTGTCCATTAATATTCAAACTTCAATAAACTAAAAGAAAATATGCACAGATTAAGCCGCATTGGATACGAAGGCCTTTAAAAAGAATAATAGTATCCCATCTTGGCACAACATCCACAGATATATCTGTCTTATTATTGAGACTTCAAAAATGCCTGCAAAAAGAAATCTGGTACCCGAGACATTATTGACCTAAAGCTCAATACTTAGCCTTTCGAGAGGAGACGTTTGCCCCAGTGGTCTTCCTACCATGTCAGTATCAATATAAAGTAGAATTGATATTTAATTAGAATATTCTTTCTTCATGTCATCTCATAATTTTTTTTATAAAGAATAATAAATTGATTTCATTTACTTCTGCTAAAGAAAAAAATATCAATATAATAAGCAACACTAAAAATATATTTATCTAAAATTAATTAATAATTATGGTATTATGATTCTTTTTATATAACGGTAATGATTAAATTAAGAGTGATATAATAATTAATTAGATTGATTTTGATTAATAATAAAAATATATAATTAATATATATATATATATATATATATATCAAGATATAATAAAAATAATTTATGGTAAATAAAAAGAATAATTATGAGAGTCTATTTTGACATCCAATTTTGATCCTATGGATCAAGTTGATCCCCTATAACATTATTCAGTAATAAAAATATAAACATCTTTATAATAATAATAAATATTATACTGAGTCATAAATATTGATATCCATTATAATTATGTAATACTTTTAATTATAGAATTATCAATCACATATCCATGAAATTCTTAAATTATATCAATCTTATAAGAAAATTAATTTTATTTACTAATAATATAATATTTTTGTGAGGATACTAAGATTTCTTAAAAAATATATTATACTAATTTTAATAAATAATCTATTTTATTACTTGTCAAAGTATTTTTTTTAAATTTTAGAATATGACTAATTGAAAAATAAAATAAAATCTGTTAGTAATTATATTAATTTTTAAATTTTATTTACTTATAATATATATATATATATATGTATATTAAATTTTATAATACATAAATTTTTTAATATATTATTATATTTTTGACATATAAAATTTTTATTTTGATACCTATATCTATTTTTAACATACACAAATTAAATTTATATATAAAAAAATAATAAAAACTATAAAAATATTTAATTTTTTATTATTTTAAAAATATAATAAATAACCATTAAATATTAAAGAAATTTATCTAATTTTATTTATAAATTAGATTTAATTAAAATAATAATATAACACGTAAATGAAAAAATAATATGAAAATACTTATAATATAATACTAAATTTTATAATTTATTTTATCATATAATAAAATAAAAAACTAAAAGAAAGTGCTCACGTGTAGATGGCCCTGCCTCACACCTCACTGCAAAGTGGTCCGAGGGGCAACCAACCAACCAAGCAACCGCGTGTCAGAGTCATATTAGCTTGAGATCATTGAGCAAAGATTTTGTTAAAACTTGTTAAGCTGCACACTTGAATTCCCATCACATCATTAATATTTTAGTTTTATGTTTGTTCCTTTTATCAATTTTTTTTTTTTTTTTTTTATGTTTGTTGAGAATAATATGATTTGTGAAATAAAAAGAAATGGTATTAGTAGTCTGGTTGGTTGATTCATTATTTTCTTTTGACATTCTCTAAAACTATAGAATATGAAATAATATCAAATTCAAATATTTCTATATTTTAAATCCATTTGGAGGCTAATAATTGTGACATTACTAGCACTCATTATAAAGACAATAAATTTAGTTTAATACTTCCTCCATTATTCTATTATAACTATTACATTTTCAAATTAAAAAATTTTAATTATTTATTATTTTTATATATCTAATACAATATTAATATTTTTAATTTTATTTATATTGAAATAAATATAGAAAATTTTAATATATTTATAAAAAGATAAATTAGTCTAATTTAACTAATTTTTGTTCTCTATAATCGACTATTTTAAATTTTTTTTAATCCGAATAAATTATTAAAAAATAACAGTCATAATAAAATAAAAATAATATTTTAGATGGCTAATTTAAAAGTACAAAAATCACGGTTGTTATATAATTTATTGAAATCTTTAAAAATTTATACAAATATTAATGGATATTTAATAAAAGACTTGATTTGAGATCTCTGATTTTTTATAGAGATATATACAAGGACACTTTTATTAACAAATTTTTCTGTTTATCAACGGTAAACATTTACTATTTTACATGAAAATCGTTAAATAATGCTGATATCTATTTATGCAACCCATTGTTAATATTTGGTATTCATTACGTTCCAATCTGTACAGGCAAGTTCTTAATAAGCAAGGTTATAAGCTTTAATCTAATTTTTAAATGTAGTATAGTTAATAATTGACTAACTGCTATTAAAAACTTTATACTTAAACAACAAGAAAATAACATATATTTTAAATTTTATATCTATTCTAGTACAATAAATTAAAGAGTATAAAATTAAAAGAATTTCCAAATGTTTGTAACAGAAAGCAAGAATTAGAAAATATTGTGCATAAGAAAAAAAGAAAAGAAAAAACTTTCTAAAAAACATATTAAAAATCTTATATATTTTTATTTTTATTTTTATCTATTTAATTTGGCATATAATATTTTATTAAATTATTTCTTAATATTCTGATGTTAAAAAATAATTTTATAAATATATTAATAATACCATATTATATGAATAAAAATTAAAATAAGATTAGATGAGTCAGGGAGCATTGTGCAATAATGATATTCTGATGGGTCAACTAATGAATTGAATTGACTTCTCGTCCAATGTAATGACTACCTCATCCAAGTTCTGAATCTACTGACCATTTCCATTTCTTTTTTCCGGTTAATTTAATTAATTGCTCAGATCTTATGTGCAGCTTTACCTGACATTTTTGGTCAAATGAAATCATGAGCTTCCCCAGCCCACCAATTCTTCTTTATATATATGTATAGGTGACATAGAATTACATTTAACTGATTCTTTAATAAAAAAGAAAAAGAAAGAGAGATTAAATTTAATTGAGCTAAGCTAAGTTCCCAGCAAAGACTCTAATTTATGAACGCATAAAGTTGGCTCATATCTAAGTTAAAAGGCACCAACAGGAACAAAAAAAAAGTGTATAAATGAGTTAGGGTGAGCATGGACACCATATGTATGCAGTGGGACATCAGGTTTCTTTTTTCTTTTTCTTCCCCCTTTTTTTTGTCCTTCTTGAAAAGAAAGGCTTTTACCAACAAGTCTCACGTCAAGAATTTTGCTTTTTATTAGACCACATACCACCTCCAACTAACACACTCACTGGTCATTACAATTAAGAAATACCCACCATCCCTTCATTACATATATACAAATCCTCCTAAATTCTTAGAGAAACTGCTGTTTCTTTTTTCTTCTGTTCTTTCGTATCCTTATAAAGTGTGGAAAGCGCCAAACTTAAAGCGTTGCGGATGGTGTTTTAAAGAATGGACCCAGTCCGAGTCTCTCTATGAGCTGTGTAAATTTGGTCAGAAAAATGGGAGATGAAGTAAAGGGCAAGGAAGCCTTGTTAAATTGTTTATTTTTAACTCCCCAACATAACTATGAGAAAACAACAGACAAATCAAGGGCAATCTTTTTTTTTGTTTTTTCATAAGTTCAAGATAAGCAATGCCTAGACAGTAAAAATGTGACAACAAACAGTAAAGTAGCGGGTTTTTTTATATATTATTTTATGAAAACATGAATCCCACAAGTAAGTGTGGAAAGTAATCAACATAATTTCCACAAATAATTATCATTATTTTTATAATGGTTCACTATTTAAAATATTTAATTATCATAATTTCCACAAATAATTATCATAATTTCCACAAACATGAATCCCACGAGTAATTTGGGTAGAGAATAGCAACTAGGAATACAATATTTCAAATTACTTTTGCTACCCAGTGGGCCACTTTATTCCCCTTCCTAACAACCTTAAAAAATTACACTGGTTAAAATCAGCAACCTTGTCTAAAATAGCAAAACCATTTCTCAAGGACAAGAATCAACATAATTAAAACATTATCAGACTCAAACAGAACATTTATCCACTTTCATATGAAAGCTAGATTAATTGCGTCCAACATAACAGCAGTAGCTTCAGCAAAAAAGGGGAAGGGGCTTGGATTATGCGAGAACAACCATCGACAAGATAGCCCTTGAAGACTTTGCAAATAATAACAGCTTCAGAAAATTCCGTATCTACTTGGCTCTATAAAAATTCAATATTTCCTGCCACAACAGATGTGACATTGATTTTTGATAGTTGCCTTAAATTTTTGCCCAGCCTTTATTTTGTGGCAAAGGATGTTGTGCCTTTCTTATCAGAACTTGCTTCTCCCAGCAAGCCCAAGAATAAGCTTTCTCTGGAAGCCATATGTTCTCACTATTTTTTCTATTATAGTCAATTGCCCTTGCTTGCTGGGGCTTCCACTTTGATATGATAGATCGTACGAGTGTGATTGGAAATGTGATCACGTCAGTAAAATCTTAGCATCATGCAAAAAGTTGGTCTTGTATTCCATTCAATAATCTAGTCTACCATCAAAAGGAATGATATAATTGGAAAAGGAATAATCAGAGATATTGAAAAATATGAGCTATTAATTTCTATCTGGAAAATCCATTTGTAATTCATGACAGATTCAGAATTCTCCCAATGTAAGGTTACATTCCCATTTTCCAACGCACCAAAAGCATTAGATAGTGAATATGATGTTAAAGTAAAGAACTATAACTTGATGCTGCTTTAGAAAGCAGGTGAAAAGAATATTATTATTATTTTTCCTTTTATATTATGTAAGATTGATGATGGAAGTCTTAGAAACGTGTCCAGATTTCCCAACTAAACTTGGCAAATCCTTAGTGATAGCATCCATATGACTTTCGAACATCCTTTAATATAAATGATGTATAGGTTATGAATTCTAATGCGATTTTTAGCATTTTCCTTTTGACAATTTAGGTTCAGTGATGTCTGCTTATTCCATGCTTTATTTGTTATGATGCTTTTTATCAGCTTGTATGAATTATGCAGAAGGTGCAAAGAAAAGGGAGGTACTGAAAATCACCAATTCCCACTTGGATTGATCACTTTTTAGATGTTCAAATTTCAAACGACGTGTCCTACCAAATTTGACAAATAGAAAGTGTTTGTGATTTTTTTTTTCTTTTTGCAATAAAAGCTATTAATAGGAAGTTAACCTGGTGTTCTTCCCATATTATAAATACACCTGAATAAACTTTGGATCATTCAAGAGGGCATTTGATGGAGTTTTGGTAAGAAAATCATGAGTTCTCTAGCCAGAGTGAGCTTCCCTGAATTGTACCATAACATAGAGAAGAGCATTAAAAATAGCAGCAATATGAACACAATATGCAAAAATAGTTACCAACGCATATTATTACAAACATAACTTTCATTTGACACATATTTTTCTATACTCTTTTGTACATTAAAATACTAAATACACTAATGTTTTAAACTATATAAACTCTTAATTATTAGATCATTCTCTACTAATATAATTTACATGCAGCGTCTGTGGGAAGTGGAGGGTAATTTCTTAAGTTGCAGGGGGCAATAACTAAATGATACATACATACCTTCCAAAATTCCACTTTTCAGAATAAGTATCAACTTCATGCTGCTTTAGAGAACAGGTGAAATTTTTGACTATGGACAAATGATTAGAGGGAAAAGAAAAAGAAAGATTGGATTATCAATTCTTATGCGACTTCTTATCATACACCAAAAAGCAAATAAAATAAAATATACCTTTTATAGTTGGAAGTGTTTGATTTTCCTTTTGCCAACTTTATCCTTACTGATGTCTCTTTATTCCATACTTTCTGATAATGCATTTTATGAGCTTGTGTGAATGAAAAGATGCTAAGTATGAACAGGGAGGCAGGCAGAGGACATAACATAACACCTCACCATTACCCACTTGGGCTAATCACTTTTTAGATGTTCAAAAGTTTCAAACATATGACGTGCCCTACCAGATTTGACCAATAGAAAACTTGATCATTTCTTATTTCTTAAAACCAAATGATTAAGTAAGATATACGTTGTTAGAAATATAAACTATTCTTAGAACTTATCAATATAACCTTTGATGTATTATTAAAAACTTTATATAATCGGAAAATGTAAAATTTAATTATTGGTCATTTTCTTTTTATTAATATTTCGAAATAAGAAAAAATTTGACTTATTAATCAAGGTTGATATAATACTAAAACGTTTTCTAAGAAAATAAGGAAAATATATAATTCTACCTAGAATATGAATGAAATAAATAGATTTTTAGATATTAGAAGTTAAACTATTATAGTGATGCATCTAACAAAATAAAAGGCATCATATTATAGTTACGTCTAAGAGTAACTGACACTCTTGGGTAAAAACGAGATGCCGTCTAATTATATTGCCAATTAATGGATTGAGCACAACAACTTAGAGGTGCCTCTTTGTCAAGTACCTGCATTAACAAGCATGACCTGAGAAAGAAATAGAAGAACGGAGTGATCGGTGACAGAGAAAGAGCAGAAAACCAGAGAAAAGAGAAGAGAAAATTGTGAGTAAATTTGTATTCAATGATTCTTTCTCTATACTATTTGATATGCTATGTACATTTACAGTAATCATTTAGTTCTAAATAATACTCTTTTCTTAAAATAAAAGTAATATAATTTCCAAAACACTTCAACAACTATAAAAAAGTTTTAAAGTGATGTTTAAATTTCTTTTTCTGTGACCTAACGGAAAATTCTTAGTTAGATTCAATCTATCATGTTGTCTGTATATCAAGTGAATTACATTATGACATGTGGTTTCATTTATTAATTATTGTATTTTTATTTATTAGATTTTAATAATGAGTTGTTACATGATAAATAACTGACCAATGAAAATATAACAATAATAAATAAATCATGTCATTATGCAATTATTTAGTCTACGGATGACATGATAGACTGAGTCTAGCTAAAAATTTCTAGTGACCTGATAAAAAAAGATATTGTCGTTTTTTTAGAAAAATATATTTTATAGAAATAAATTATTTTTCTTCATAACAAATGGACAATTAGACCATATATATAACACAAGACCATGTAATAATTCCTCGGAGGGAGCACATCATGTCAAAATATTGTTACATGCAGTTGCTGAGATATAATTCTGTACATACAGTGTGCTAATCTTTATCTTGCATCTAATAGTGTAATAGTGATGTCGTTAGCAGAACAGAAATTCTGATTGCTTGATGAGAATTCCGCTTCAATGGGATCTCTTTCTGCGAAGAATCCTGGTTTCTTAGGCTCAGGCAATGCACTTTCTCCACTCAACATAAGAACTAAAGCTGACATGCTTGGCCTGTCTTCCGGACTTCGTTGCACACAAAGTAGACCAATATGAACCGATCGTAGAACTTCAGACAGGTTGCACAAAATTTTCAGTAATGGATCAATCATTTCAATAGTCTTTCCTTTCTTGTATAGTCTCCATGTCTAAACCATTGAAATTATTTTTGTTATAGCGAATTTATGATTGTTGTCATGGAGCAGAAGTTTTCTTTTTCTTCTCATTTTTTTATGAGCTGATATAACATTTTTATACACGAGTTATGCTAGAGGTTTGTTAACCAAACTTCCATGATTTAATGAAGTTTGTCTACAAAACAGAAGCTAGAAATAAGCTCCTCCATATTTTACACCAAACATTAATTAAAATATTAACTAATATGATATGGAGGATAACAAAATATTTTATTACATCAGTACTTGCATCAAATATTATGTCATCATATCTCAACGTTCCTTCTTGATGCAAGTAATGTTGCACACACCAAGACATGATCTAAGAAATTCAAATCTCTGTTTCTGTAATGCCTTTATAAAGATATCAGCAACTTGGTCTTCAGCACAAGAATGCTTGATCAGAACTTCCTTTTCTTCTTTAGCTTCTCTAATGGCATGGAATTTAATTTTGATGTGCTTTGTCTTGCCGTGAAACACTTGATTTTTTACCATAGCCATAACTAACTTATTATCATAAAGGATTTCTGTTAGTTTTTCTTGCTGAAATCCCAAATCAGACAAAAATTTTCTTAACCAAATAGCTTGGTTAACAACAACATATGCAACAATGTATTCTGCTTCGGCTGTTGACTGTGTAACTGAAGCTTGCTTCTTTGTTCCCCAACAAATAATAGCAGAGCCAAGTGAGAAGCAATACCCTAATGTACTTTTCATGTCTTCATCAGTTCCAGCCTAATCACTGTCTATAAATCCAATAATTTTATTGAACTTGCTTTTCTATAAAAGAAACCAAAATCACTGTTTCCGTGAATATATATCTCAGCACCCTTTTTGCTGCAATAAGATGAATTTCTGAAGGTAAATTCATGAATCTTGACAATAAGCTGGTGGCGAACATGATATTAGGTATAGAATTTGACAGATAAAGCAACGAACCAACCATGCATCTATAGGTTGAAACATCGACATATTGAGAATTATCAATTTTCTTCAACTTCTCACCACGGACTGCGGCTGTGCTCACTGATTTGGCTTTGTTGAGTTTAAATTTGTTGAGAAGTTCCCGAGCATATTTATTTTTTGAGACATAAAAATAACTTCTTCACTCTGAAAAATCTCCATTCTAAGAAAGTGATACATCTTTCCCTGATCATTCATTTCAAATACTTGCTGCATCTTTAGCTTGAATTCTTCAATTGATTTCAAATTACTGCCAATCACCAAAATATCATCTATATAAATAGAGACAAGGATGAATTCATGTTGTTGATCTTTAACATAAAGAGTCGCTTCATTCAAGCTTCTCTTAAAACCTGCATTCAACAAATAGTTATCGATTCTAGTATACCAGGCCTTGGCGCCTATTTCAGGCCTTAAAGAGCTTTTCTCAGCAAGCAAACTCGATTACTTCCATCATTAAAACCACCAGGTTGCTCAATAAAGACTTGCTCTTCCAATAAACCATTAAGAAAGGTAGACTTCACATCAAGCTAAACTACTTTCCATCCATTGCATGCTCTAATGCAAAGATTAATCTTATCATATCAAATCTTGCTACTGGTGCAAAGGTTTCGGTGAAGTCTATTCCTTGTTGTTGAGCATACCCTTTTACAACAGGTCTTGCTTTGTACTCTTTTATGGAGATATCTGGATTCAGTTTCAATTTGAAGACCCACATTGTTCCAATTAATTTTTTATTGACCGGTCAAGGAACTAAAACTCATATTTTATTTTTTATGATCATATTAAACTCCTCCTCTATGGCTGCTCCCCACTCGGGAATTTTCAAAGCTTCTTCTGGCATTTTGGGCTCCAAGCAAGCAATATTGCATAGATTATATATGTCTTCTAAGGTTCTTATGCCTCTAACAGCATGCTCATTTTCATCTTCAGAATCATCATGATTAGCTGTTGGAAACTGTTGATGCTGATAATAACTGACAGGTTTGTTCAAGAGCAGAAAACTCCATTTTGTTCCAGTCCTACTCACTTTCTTCATCAACCTTTATGCTTCTGCTGGTATACACTTGCTAAAAAATGAGATTCAGAATTCGGTAGCCTTTAGATTCAATACTGTAACCCACAAATACTCATTTTTCTACTTTTTGATCAAGCTTTCCTCTTTTTTGCTTCAGGAATAAGGGAGAAGAAAATACTGCCAAAGATTTTAACGTGCGTGACTGTGAGTTTGACTCCAAACCATGCTTTAAATGGTGTCTTTCCATTCACAGCCTTTGTTGATAATCTGTTCTGCAAGTACAAAACAGTGTTTATTGCTTCAGCCCATAAGATTTTTGGTAAATTTTTCTCAAACAAAAGACACCTTGCCATGATCATCACCTATCTGTTCTTTCTTTCACTCATACCATTTTGTTGAGGTGTGTAAGTGATAGTTAGTTAATGATGAATGCCAGCCTCTTTCAAATATTCTTTGAACTGGTTAGACGTATATTTAGCTCCATTATCAGACCTCAGAATTTTGATTAAAAAATCAAATTGTTTTTCAATAGAGGCTTTGAATTTCTTAAACGTCTTAAAGACTTTTGACTTTTATTTGAGAAAATATACCTAGCAATATCTGGTGTAATCGTCGATAAACAATAGAAAATACTTGCTGCCACTGTAGGAAGGAGTGCTCATTAGTTCATAGACATCTGTGTGAATCAGTTCAAGCTTTGTAGAAGCTCTCCAGGCTTGACCGGTAGGAAATGGCAATTGGCTAAGTTTTCCAAGCTGACATGTGCCATATACACTGGTGTTTTCAATCACTTAAAGCATTCTAGATACTAAATTCTTTTTGTAAATTATTCCAGTGTTTTAAGATTTGCATGACCAAATCTTTTGTGCCATAGTGACGTTTCTTCTTTAAGACTGAGACAAGATTCAAACTCAATTGTTTTCCAAGTCAATGGAAAACTTCTTTTGTTCATTTTAACTGAGAACATTCTCATGCCAGTGGGACTACCGACTTCACAAGTTCCATTCTTAAAAACCAGCATATAATTATTTTCCAATAACTGACCAACTGATAATAAATTTTGATTTATCTCAGGCACAAAGAAAACATCAATAAGAATTTTTATACTTGAGATAGTTTGCACACAGATTGCTCTTTTGCCTTTAACTTCAACAAGTCTTCCATCTCCAATTCTGACTTTTGAAGAGTAATTCATCTCAAGATCTTCTAAGCTTTTTAAGCTTGCTGTCATGTGGTTCATGCATCAGCTATCAACTAGCCATACATCAACACTTTCAACTGAAACACCACATTCTTCAACTTTAGGGGCAGCAAACAACTTCTTCTCTTGATAATCACTATTTTCTATTGTTTGAGCTGGTTGTGCTTGTGTCTGCTGGTCATTTCTTGTTGTACATACCCTCTCAGTGGACCAAATTATTTACAGATCTTACATTGAGCACCAGGCCTGAACCAATAATTGTTCTCTGTGTGATTTGATTTGTTGCAGTAGGGACAAGGTGGATATTTATCCTTTTTTCTTCTCCATCTTCCAATTTTCTTATTCTTTTCCTTCTTGTGAACAGTCTGGTTCTTTGATCCTCCTTCTTGTGAACTCATCTTTTGTACTACTGCAAGTGCTTTTTCTCCTACACTTTCTTCTTCCCTGAGTGCTTTTCTTTGTTCAACAGTCAGTAAAGCATTTGTTAGCTCTGGCAAAGTTATTTGAGACATGTCCCAAGCTTCCTCAAGAGAAGAAATTTTTGCTTCTAATTTTTCTCGAAGAGTCACCATAACCTTTTCAACAATTCTCCTCTCTTCCAACTCTTCTCCCAGCAACCTTATCTGATTGACTATCTTCATAATCTATCCACATAGTCCTTCACCTTCTCTGTATCTTTCATCTTTAATAGCTCAAATTCTTTTCTCAGATTAAAAACTTGCATTTGTCTTGTCTTATCATATCCTTAGAATTATGTCTTCAATTTCTCCCAAGCCTCATGTGTTGATTTACAAGCTATGATCTTGGTGAATATAGGATCTGAAACAACTGCATGAATGTAGGGCCTTTGGAGCTTTGCCAGCTTCTTCTTTATGCTGCCTTGTTTAATGTAGGATTGGGTTCTATCTTAGAAGAGGAATAGCTCTATCCTCTTCCACATACTGCCATAGTCCAAGACCTCTAAGGTAAGCCTTCATTTTTACAGCCCATACATGATAGTTTTTGCCATTAAAGTGAAGAGGTGTAAGGGAAGTGCTGCTAGAAGTCATTGGAAAAGAGAAAAGATGAAGCAAATCAACTGAGAAACCAAATGATTTTTAGTTTTCTCTTTAGACACTCACACAGTCCCGCAAGATTAAGAAAGGTCTGATACCATTTATTGGCATGGAGCAGAATTTTTTTTTTCTTCTCATTTTTTTCATTAGCTGATATAACATATTTATACATGAGTTATGCTAGAGGTTTGTTAACCAAACTTCCATGATTTAAGAAAGTTTATTTATAAAATAGAAGCTAGAAATAAGCTCCTCCATATTTTACACCAAATATTAATTAAAACATTACCTAATCTGATATGGAGGATAACAAAATATTTTATTACATCAGTATTTGCATCAAACATTATGTCATCATATCTTAATAATGATCATGAAGAGAGAGAAACATTGATTTTATGCTTACATGTCCAAGAAGGTTAAGATGGTGTTCTGAATCATAGAATCCTCTGTTTCTTTTCCCACTCACTATCTCTAGCATTATCACTCCAAAACTGAAAACATCTGACTTCACTGAATAGAGGCCGTGAATTGCATACTCCGGCAACATATATCCACTGCAGAAAATTCATGAATTTAATAAGCCTTACAAGAAAGATGACACCCTACAGCATACACACACACATAGATGGTAGATAAGTTCAGGAGATGCTTACTACGTTCCCACCAACTTATTCGTATTGGCTTCAGTCTCATTTCCCCTAATATTTCTAGCGAGACCAAAGTCTGAGATTTTTGGGTTCATTTTATAGTCCAATAAAATGTTCCCCGCTTTTAGATCTCTATGAACTATTCTTAGCCTTGAATCTTGGTGAAGATAAAGAAGTCCACGTGCAATCCCATTGATTATGTGGTACTGCTTTAGGCCAATCTAACATTGAGCTCCGAGTTTGGTCTGCACAATATTTATATTTCATATTAGAGAAGTGCATGTAAAAGAAGAGAAAAGACTGAATTGCATGGCTCAAAACTTGATGAATTTTCCATGAAAAGAGATTTTAATGCTGCACGTGTTCCTTTCCTGCAAGCTATTTCCAAATTGGCTAGAAAAGATACTGGCAACAGTAAATATTATGTGCTATTCGATCATTTTCTTGATACTTTGCCAATTCATTTTGCTGCCTAAATTTGTACTTAGGCCTTTAATAAAAAAGAAAGAGAAAAGTTGCTCCCTCAAAGGAGGCTTTTGAGTTTCAATGTCTAAATAGTACCAACTGAAGTAGAACTTAGGGAAGATTCATACCAAAAATGAAGAAGTCCAGACTTTTGTTGGGCATAAACTCATAGATCAACATCTTTTCTTCTGTTTTAATGCAGCACCCTAGAAGCTTCACTACATTCCTGTCTTGATGTTTGGCAATATGCACAACTTCGTTCATGAAATCATCGACTCTTTGATTGGAATTTTTTGAGAGCCTTTTCACAGCTAATTCTTGTCCATCTTTCAATATTCCCTGAGTGTAATTGCAATAATTGCTAAATTATCAATATAAAGAGTAAACATCCTGTTAAATTAATATAAGGTGACAAGTTGATAATAGAGAATTATTGTAATTTGAAAAGTTTTTTATAATGCAATTGGAAGCCATCAAATATCTGTTGAGGTTTTGTTTATCAGGTTGTTACCTTGAAAACAAGTCCAAAGCCTCCCTGTCCAAGTATATTGATCACGAAGAAAATTATTGGTTGCATAAGCAATGGTTGCAATATCAAACAACGGTAATTCTATCTCTTTTTAGCCTTTGTTAATTGTATTTCTTTTCAGAATGCACATTTCTTCTTCTGTTAGTCAAATAACTGGAATGAATGAAATTTATAATATAAAAAATAAAGCTATTTCCAGTTAACTTTTCTGCCTTGTGTTTTTCAGTTTTAATGTGATCTTCACCCATTCTTGATGGTCTATTAGTGTACTAAGCCCATATTTTCGTTGTTAAGGAGTAAATAGCATACCGTCCTTCTGCTGCTTCTTTTTCCAAACAAACATGACTGCTAGGCCGAGGAACACCATTCCTATAGATAAGACAGTGCTTATAATGAATCTCATTTTGACGTTGGATTTACTATTAATCTTCATGTTGTCATCATATTCTACACATAAGGCAGTCACAGGTGAAGAAATTGGCAGTTAAATAACAATGACAGAAAACAATTGCTTTGGCATTTGTTGTCTAGAAAATAAAACCAATAATGTTGGATCCATCCTCGTCAACTACCAAATTCATTCTCAAAAGTACAATTAATATGCATGTTGCCCATACAATTATCTGGAAGAATCAATTCTAGAAAGTTTGAAATGTCAGCCTAGCTTTGGGAGTTGCTAGGGTGTTAGAAATAACAAATACCACTTTTTATTTATCATAGTCCATAAGTTTTCCAAGGTTGAGCTAATCATTAGACCAAGCTATTTAGTAGGCTACACAGGCTAAGTTATACTAAGCATATTGATTCAAACATACAGAATTACAGCTGCACATAGGTGCCTTTCAACTAGTGTTAACTGCAGGGCTGTTCTTAAAACTGCAGCTTGCTGACTAAGAAGAAAAATACCGTGTCTTTGCTCTCATCTTGATGTGCTTGACGTTGTTAACAGCAAAAGCATGATGAAATTTAGTTTCTGTCATTGGTATTAATAGAGAGAAAGAAAATAAAAAAGAAGGAGAAAAGAAAGTGGGAAAGAGGCAGAGATTATTTTACAGTAGAGGCTCAGCTAGGGTTTGAGACTCTGATACCATGAAAGAAATCATCCGTGTCTTTCTCATTGATTTTGTATCATAATATACAAGTGTTTAATGCTAATCATAAAGGCTATAATATAGGCTACAAATAAGGTAGCTACCTTAGGATATGCATGACAGAAGATATATGCTAAATATAGAAGATAAGATAAAGAATATTTACATAATCTAACAGCGAGATTCCATTATTAATTCATCAATAAGCTCTAGATATCTTCCTTCTTTAAAGAGTTTCCATGCCTGCAAAATCATTAGCAATCTTGTCAGTTGTTGACAGTAGGCTAAAAGATAGAGAATCAAGATTAACCACTTGTTTTAAAGCTTACATGCCCAGGAAGGTTGAGATGGTAATATGGATGTTTAAATCCTCTATTTCTTCTCCCACTAATTATCTCCAATACCAAAACACCAGAGCTGATTACGTCTGATTTTACTGAAAATACTCCATCAATAGCATATTCCGGCGACATATATCCATTGCATGATATGGTAAACTGAATTAGCATAATTTCAAAAATTATATGAAATTATTTGCATGCATTTCTCATATTAAAATAAAAGCAGGGAAAAAAGACTGGCAAAAGAAAAAGGAAAAGAAAAGGAACTTACTATGTTCCAACTACTCTCTTCGTATTTGCCTCCGTTTCATTGCCCCCAAAACTTCTAGCCAAACCAAAATCTGATATTTTCGGGTTCATTTCATTATCTAACGAAATGTTACTCAAATTGATATCCCTATGAATATTTCTAAGTCTGGAATCCTGATGAAGATACATAAGTCCCCTGGAAATTCCAATAATAATGTGGAACCTTACAGTCCAGTCTAGTTGCTTGCTTCGGATTTCATCTGTCAAAATTATCTGCAATGATTAATCCTTAACGCTGCTGATTCTATATTTAAGGTTTATTTTTAAGATGAAATCATAAATTGTGAAATACTCAAAAAATAAATTAAGAAGATTTGGAGCTACTTAATGATATTAACGTTTATAAACTTCCATGGAAAATGTATCAGATGAGACTCTAACCAAATATATAGTAGTCTAGGCTTTTATTAGGCATGTATTCATAGATCAACATCTTTTCTTCTTGATGAATGCAATATCCTAGAAGCTTCACCAGGTTTCTGTGCTGAAGTTTGGCAATATATTTGACTTCATTCTTGAATTCATCAAGCCCTTGTCTAGAATCCTTGGAGAGTCTCTTAACAGCGACTTCTTGTCCTCTAAGCAGGCCCTGAAAAAATGTAGAGAGTGCAAGATGTTGTTGGTAACTAAGTGATCATTGTATGATTAGAATGATATAAACAGGGTCTACAAGCCCATGGAGTTATTATCAACTGGTCACAAAAGCGCCAAATTCTGTTACATTGTAGACAGGTCCAAAGCCTCCTTCTCCAAGCATATTGTTGAATGAGAAGTTATTCGTAGCATTGGCTATTATGTTGAAGTCAAAATGAGGTAGCTCTAGATTTTCCTGCTTCCCTGTAAAGTTGTCAATAGAAACAGCATGTATAAACAAATTGCATATTAAGTTTCATACGATCAATAAAATAATATATTAGGTCTACCTTGTTTATGTTGCTTCTTTGTTCTTATGAACAAGACCAAACCCAGGACAAGGAAAAGCAATCCTATTAACGATACAGAGCTTGCTATGAGTTCCAGTTGTTTCTTTCGGTTGGAGCTCACATGGTTTTCAACAACTGAAAACAGAAGTTAAAATTACATAAAAGATTTAGTCATATGCTAATCATATATTCAGTGGTTAATCAATGCATTATGTTGATAGCGTATTTACCTAATTCCGAAGAAGCCATTTTAATGTAAAGATCTTGCCCGTCCTTTTTGTATTGTTTTATGTCAATAAGGTTCCCGAACCAAAGGAAGCATCCGCTTCCGCTTCCTCTAATATCTGAATTGGCATAAGCCATACAGGAACAATTTTCAGAACACATCTTCTTACATTCCTCCAGGGTCATGCTTGCATTGATTGAAATATTCATCATGTCAGGCAATTTAACGTTCGGATACCTTATGAACCCATCACCTTCGCAATCCAACGGCGTCCTTCGAACACATCCACCTGACCAATCTGCTTTATTCCAATCATTTTCATGTCTTGGCACAAATTTATTCAAACATGAACAAACAGGTGAGTTGTCAATGTCACAACTACCCTGAGCCCCACATAATGCATAAGTATCACAATTATCAGCTGCTGCAGATGAGTATAGACCCCAGTCCCTGATCCGATCAATCCATGCGTACCGTTCCATGACACCATTCTGTGTCAAAACAACCCTTGTAAACACTGAGCTATTAACAAGCTCGAAAGTATAGTAAATCTCTTTTTGATGTACAAATGCAAAGTTGAAAACTGGGTTTTTCTTTATATATGGCATCCCACTAAAGCTAATGCCATTAAATGGTCCTGATCGAGAAATCAGACTTGAATTCCGTGTGATGACAATCTGTAACCCACTGGAATCGAGCTGAAAGTTAAGTCACCTTGAGAAGGATCATCTGCGCTCTTCCATGATGATAGTTGCACTTCTAAGCCATCAGCCAGTCTTCCAATCTTCATTCCTGGTAGAAATGTCTGATCAGGGTGATGAAAGCTTTGCCACAAGTGATTTTCCGAGTTAATATCATTTTCATCTCTGATAACAAGATTTCCTGAATCCAAAAGCTGTGCAACAGGATTCTGCACTTCTCGTGATATATTGGAGGACCAAAGGATCAAATTATCATGATTGAGAAGAACAAGTTTTCCCGAGTCGTCGAACTTTAGTACGCCTGAGGAATTTGTAAGTGGAGTTTCTCTATTGGCAACCCAAGCAACAGTTCCATGAGATATCTTTTTGAACCATATTCCCAAGTAATACTTGGAATTACCTAGGCTGAAAAATCCCAATTCGAAGCTGCCACCAGCTGAAATAATCGTGTGACCATCACTAATAGATTCAGTTGCAGATATAGTGTCAAGGGCTATGGATGTCATGAAGATGGAAGTTAAGGAGAGGCCTAATATATAGGAGAGGATTAAAAATTTCCAGTGATGTACTCTACTTGCCATCATGCTGTATTGCTTGCTCGATTGACAAGTTTACTCTAATGGGGAAATGACATAGAATGTCTAACCATTCCAAAGACAATATGGTTTAGGAAGAAATTTCAAGTTAGATATGAATGAGCTATGGTCTATTATTCCTTCTCTTCTAAGTGTGCCTAATTTCTTCTCTTATTGTCCATAAAAATCTCAACTTATCTCAATCATTATTATTAAATAGAAAATTTATTAGTATACAAAGCTAATGCATAATTTAAAAGTGTTATAAAGACTAGATAAATATTCGTAAAATAGAAATAGAAATAACTGAAATGATATTTAATTAATCCGTATATAACTATTTATATATAATGATTCTTATTTTATTTAATAACATTATAAACTGCGATGCTATAAGAACTCTATACACTAATAAATATATAAGTAATTCTAAAATTTTTATTATAATTACAATAAAATAAAAGCTCACGTACTTTCTAATGCTTTAATAAATACATTTATATTTTTTCATTTGAGAATATGGATTTATTTGAGATTTAAATTGAAAATATCATTTATGTTTACTGTTAATAATTTTTATTTATAATAAATATATAAATTTAAATTTAATTAGTATTTTTATCTATCATACAGATATAAAATTCAATTCATGTTTTCAGTTCTAGTACTCAGTTAACTTAGTGAATATTTTATTTTGAAATGTTACTTAGAAGGGGATACATTGAGTTGTATAATGAGGTCAATTAATGTCGGTTTATTCAGTATAATTAAGAAATTAGACTGAACTATTTAACTAATTAATCTAAGAGTGTAAAGATATATTTACATTTTCAGATAGTTCATTTATTTATATTTGTGTTTTATGTGAAGCCAGATCAACAATGAACTGATATATTCTGGGTTGCAATAATTTTTATTTTTATTTTTTTTGTTAAGAAAAAGAAGAAAAGCGGACATCATTCTGGCTGCTAAAGACGTATGATGAATATTGTTATAATAAGCAAATAAATAGATATTAAGAATATTAAGTATGGAGGTGCCACCCAAAGATATTTAATTTATGCCGTTGACTTGCTATATGCAGCCACCAGAGTGAGCTGTAAGATTTCAGAGCTTCAATGCCGGATCTGAGGTGGTCTTCTTCTTCTTCTTCTTCTTCTTCTTCTTCTTCTTCTCTCTCTCTATTCTCTCTATTATCATGAAGATTGGTGAGTAAATGTTATTGAGACTTTGAGGTTATTTTCCTAGTGATAGACATTGTGGATCGAATTTCAGAACATGGTGGAGCTTCAAAGCAACTTCACAATTCCACCTTTCATTCAAGGGACGAATACAAATAATTATATAATAGAAAGTTACAAACTTTTTTTGCTTTACTTTGTATTTTTGCCTTTTCATATAATGAGGGGAAAGTACTTTAGATTTAAAATCTTAATCAAATTAAAATATTTATTTATTACTAGGCTAAGAGGGTATTTGGTTTAAAGGTTTTGTTCAACTGATAGTTGTTTCTCACTAAACAACTGCATTAAATCAATTTGGTAAAACTTAAAAATCAACAGTTGATAGCTAATTTAAGACCTGTTAGGTTCGGCTGATCAATACAGCTGGTAGCTGGTTGATGATAGCTGATAGATTAAACCGTTTGGTAAAGTTTTATTAGCGGCTGTTGTTAGCATATTAAATAATAATTGATCGTATAATTTATCTTTATATATATTTTATGTTATTGTACTATATTCAATGATACAAATTAATAAAAATATTATAATAATTAAAAATATTATAGTTAATTTTTTTAATCCAATTGTATTTATTATTAAAAAATATTTATAAAAATTATTTTAGAAATAGGAATTGAAATTTAGATTCCACTAATAAAGATTTCTAATTTCAAATACCATATTTTTAAAATATTATTTAACTATTAAGAATAATTTTAAAATAATAATTATTTATTATAAAATATAAAATTTTAATTATATAAAATCAATTTAAAATTAGTTATTATTAATAAGTTGTAATAAGGACAATAGTGTTCAAATAAATAAAGAAATCAAACTAATTATCAGTTGATAAGAGAAAGCTTTAAACCAGAGCTAATACAATCAACAACTGATTGAGAATAAATAAATTATTAGCTGTTATTTTTCAAGTTTTTACCAAATGCTTTAATATAAATTAACAGTAAGAAACAACTATTAGCTGCATCAAACTTTTGAACCAAACAACCTCTCAATCACAATCAGTTCTTAATTCTATCAGCTCTATTTAATAGCTTTTTCATATCAACTGATAGCTAAATTAATTTTTTTTATTTGGACAATTTTATGCCTATTAAAATTTATTGATAATAATTTATTTTAATTTAATTTTATATAATTAAATTTATATATTTCATGATAAATAATTATGATATTACAATTATGACATTTGAAATCATTTTTATTGCTGAAATTTAAATTTTAATCCATATATTTTTAAATTAGCTTTAATAGATATTCTTAATAATACTACAATTAAATCAAATAAAATTAATTTTAATAATTTTAATTATTATAAAATATTTTTATTAATCTGTATCATTGAAAATAATATTATAAAATATAATACATTTAAAGATAATTATACCTATAGTCATTTAATATAATAACAACTAATAAAAAATAATTAATAAATAACTTTACAACGAGCACACTGTATGGTAGTAGGACAATAACAAATAGCACACTAATAATTACTATTCCTCGAAACCAAAACGACACTGTATGAGATGGTGGCTTCCAGTTTAGCCCTAGCAGTTTCTTCAGAAGCTAAGACCAACATTCGCGAAAGCTTGAAAAAGAGGAAGTAGCAGCAGCAGAGGCGGGGTGGAAGTGGGGGTGGAGTGGCAATGTCGGCAATGGAGGAAAAGATAGGGAAAATTATGGCTTTGCAAATGGAGAAAGTGGAAAAGCTTGAAGAAGAAGAATCGGCAACAACAAAAAGGATGGTGGTGGTTGGTGGTGGCAATACAAGGGTAAAAAAATGTTGTCTTTTTGTTTTAAAAGACGGAGAGACTAAATTAGGGTTTTGCAATTAAAGAAGACGAATGTCACATGATGTGGTTTTGATGTTAGTGTACAAGTCAGCATAAAATGTTGAGCAGTTTTTTTTTTTTTTACACATGTCAGAGTCGAACAAGCATGATGGTCAACACTCCAGCACCGGAGAATATATTTGAAATAAAACTTAATTTTAAATTTAATTAAAAAAAGCTAAAAAATTAACTAGATTTGTTAAAAAGTGAAAAGTTGATGCATGAATATTTATGCCATTAGGCCATAAGAAACCATTGCTTTTTTAAAAGACTCTATCCTCCTCGCCTTGCTATCTCCTCTATCTAGAAAATCAGTTCCGCCACACAATATTTTTTAGTTAGAAGGGTATTTTTGGCCTCTTTTTTTCTTGAAAATCACCCTTCTACTTCTTTTTTTTTTTTTTTCTCATTTTTGTCTATTTTCTTATAAATAAGTATTTTATACATGGGGATCTAGGGTTAGATATAGGTGGAGATTTGGTTTTAGGTTTGGTGATGCTGCCATTAATGATCCAATCCCCATATGTATTGGTTGTAATGTTCACTAGCCTCTGTTTTTGTTAGTTTCTTAACAGAATTATATGATCCTTCCTCTTTAGTGGTAGTAAATTCTTCCTCTAAATGAAGAGATGAAGTCTATTTTTATAATAATTGCAATTTATAACTATATATATTTTGATATTAATGTTAATGAGTATTTGTTATGTCAGATGTGTACTTATTATTTATTTCTATGGATGAAGTATTTGTACTTTTCGTTAAAAAAAAAAGAAAGGAAAGAAAACCATTCCTTTTCCTTGGTTGGTTATTATGATTAAGGATGTTCTCATCAAGAAAATTACTGAACTGTCAATTTTACATAGCAGAAAAGATTCCCATATTCATTTAATGGGGCCAAATTATTTGCTTTTGAATACAAAATGTATTAGTTAATCAATCATATTATCATAACCTATTAAAAATCATAACAATGTAGTGGCCTTTCTGAGGAAAAGAAAAATGTAGTGGCAAATAATAAAAATAACTTGTACCATTTTCTCATGCCCCATGTGACACTGACAAGCCAAACCCAATTCTCATCTAGCAACAGCATCTATTTTATTTGTTTTCTATTCTTCTATATATGGCGTGCGTATCACTCTTTCTCATCCTTCATTTTCATCGAGCCCCAATCCTTGTAATTGTAACTTCATTGATAGAACATGATTCATATTTGCTCGAGGAAGAGTCTGTTTTAATCAGTTTTCTTTCGGTGAAAAATCCAGGCTCTTTAGGCTCAGGCAATGCCCCTTCACCACTCAACATTAAAACCACATATGACATGCTAGGTCTATCTTCTGGAGAATGTTGCACACATAACAGACCAACTTGAATTGACCTTAGCACTTCTGATAGATTGCAGGATTCCATTATTAATGCATCAATAAGCTCTAGATATCTTCCTTCTTTGAAGAGTTTCCATGCCTGCAAAATCATTAGCAATTTTGACAATTGTTGATAGTAGCCTAAAGATAGAAAATCAAGATTAACCACTTGTTTTAAAGCTTACATGCCCAAGAAGGTTGAGTTGGTGATCTGGATGACTAAATCCTCTGTTTCTCCTCCCACTAATTATCTCCAACACCAAAACACCAAAACTGAATGTATCTGACTTTACTGAGAATAGTCCGTCAATAGCATACTCTGGCGACATATAACCGCTGCACGAGATGATTAAATTAGTGCTTTTCTAAACATGTTTAGAGAAATCAGTTGCATGCAGTTTCTCATGTTCGAAGAAAGAAGAAGTGAGAATAATAAAATAAAAAACTTACTAAGTTCCAACAACTCTCTTTGTATTTGCAACAGTTTCATTACCCCCAAAACTTCTAGCCATGCCAAAATCTGATATTTTTGGATTCATCTCATTGTCTAATAAAATATTACTCAATTTGATATCCCTATGAATTATTCTTAGTCTGGAGTCTTGATGAAGATAGAGAAGTCCCCTGGAGATTCCACTGATAATGTGGAACCTCACGTTCCAGTCCAATAGCTTGCTTCGTGTTTCATCTGTCCACATTATATTCAAAGATTAATCCTTATGGCTGCTGACTGTAAATTTAGCTACTATGAAGAGAATATTTATTAGGAAGCTCATGTTGTTGCTTGATTGATTTAGATGAGACCATAAATTGATAAATTAAGAGGTTCCGGAATACTTTATGAAATTAACTTATATAAATTTCCTTGCGAATCATATATCAGGGTTGAGAGATTCTAACCAAGAATATAGTAGTCTAGGCTCTTATTAGGCATGTATTCATAGATTAACATCTTTTCTTCTTGATGAATGCAATATCCCAGAAGCTTCACCAGGTTTCTGTGCTGAAGTTCGGCAATGTATTTGACTTCATTCTTGAATTCATCAAGCCCTTGTCTAGAGTCCCTGGAGAGTCTCTTAACAGCAACTTCTTGTCCTTCTTTAAGCAGGCCCTGAAAATGTAGAGTGTGTTGTTAGGTATGCAAATAATAAACTTTTCCAGAGTTTGCTTTTAGAAAAGAACGCAATTAAAGGTTTTGAACCTTAAGAAATTTGGTATGTTAGATAGTGTGTGGTGGCCAAAGTGATACCAACAGGGTTGACTACAAGCACATGGAATTGGCAGCAACTGGTAATAGAGAAAGCTGGATGATACGTCCTAATTCTGTTACCTTGTAGACAGGTCCAAAGCCCCCTTCTCCAAGCATATTGTAGGACGAGAAGTTATTCGTAGCGTTAGCTATTATGGCGAAGTCAAAATGAGGTAGCTCTAGATTTTCGTGCTTCCCTGTGAAGTAGTAAATAGAAAGAGAATATAAAACAAATTGCAAATTAACTTAAGTTTCACAGGGTCAATGGGGTACTAGATCTACCTCCTGCATTTTGCTTCTTCCTTTTCCTTATGTACAAGCCTAAACCCAGGACAAGAAGAAGAATTCCTGTCAACGATACTGCGGTTGCTATGATCACCGATTCTTTCCTGCGATTGGTGCTCGCATGGTTTTTAACAACTAAAAGCAGAAATGTCATATATACAAGTCAGTCAAGTTAAATTTGACATGCCAATGCATACAACATTTAGACATGTAAATCATATACTGAGTGAATAATCAACGTAAGCGTGATAGCGTATACCTAATTCGGAAGAAGCCATCCTAATGTAAAGATCTTGCCCGTCCTCTTTGTATTGTTTTATGTCAATAAGGTCCCCGAACCAAAGGAAGCATCCGCTTCCGCTTCCTCTAATATCGGAATTGGCATAAGCCATGCAAGAACAATTTGCCAAGCATATCATCTTACATTCCTCCAGGGTCATGCTTACATTGATTGAGAAATTCATCATGTCAGGCAATTTAACATTCGAATACCTTATGAACCCATCTCCTTCGCAGTCCAATGGCGTCTTTCGAACACATCCACCTGACCAATCTGCTCTATTCCAATCATTTTCATGTTTTGGAACAAATTTATTCAAACACGAACATACAGGTGAGTTGCTTATGTCACAACTAGCATGAGCACCACATAATGCATAAGTATCACAATTATCAGTTGGCGCAGATGAGTATAGACCCCAATCGCTGATCCGATCGATCCAGGTGTACCGGTCCATGATACCATTCGTAGACAAAACAACCTTTGTAAAAACTGAGCTGTTAACAAGCTCGAAAGTATAGTAAATCTCCTCTTGATGTACAAATGCATAGTCGAAAACTGGATTTTCTTCTACATATGGCATCCCACTAAAGGTAATACCAACCCATGGTCCTGATCGAGCTGCCATAGCTGAATTCCGTTTGACAACCATCTGTAAACCACTTGAATCAAGCTGATAAGTGAAGTTTCCTTGAGAAGGATCATCTACGCTCTTCCATGATGATAATTGAACTTCCAAGCCATGAGCTAGTTTCCCAATCTTCATTCCTGGTAGAAATGTTTTATCAGGATGATGAAAACTTTGCCACAAGTAATTTTCTGGGACAGTATCATTTTCATCCCAAATAACAAGATTTCCTGAATCCAAAAGCTGCGCAACAGGGTTTTGCACTACTCGTGATATATTGGAAGACCAAAGGATCAAATTATCCTGATTGAGAAGAACAAGTTTTCCCCTGTCATCAAACTTTAGTACTCCTGATGAATTTGTAAGTGGAGTTTCTCTATTGGCAACCCAGGCAATTGTTCCATGAGATATCTTTTTGAACCATATTCCCAAGTAATAGTTAGAATTGCGCAGGCTGAAAAATCCCAATTCAAAGCTGCCACCAGCTGAAACTATAGTCTGACCATCACTAATAGATTCAGTTGCAGAAATAGCGTCACGGGCTATAGATGTCATGAAGATGGAAGTTAAAGAGAGGCAGAATATATAGGAGAATATTGAAGATTTCCTTTGGTGTATTCTGCTTGTCATCATATTGCATTGCCTACAATAACAGAATGTGTAATTATTCCAAACACAAAATGTTTTAGGAAGAAATTTCAAGTTAGCTACGATATCCTGTTATTGTATGCATATATATTTACATCAAATCAATATTCTTTGTCAATCATGTCAGCCATATATTACTTCTTTTATTCCACTATTTAATATGACTAGGACTTATTCTCTTATCATTCATAAACATGTCAACTTATGTAGGATATAAAGAAAACCCTTATTACCACCACAAAAAGAAAACCCTTATTGTTCACCTAATGGGCACAATTTATGATTAAAAAATGCATCAATAGATCAAACATTATTACTGAATAACATTCTAGACCTTGGAAACAGGTAAAGACTACGGTATTCTAGGAGGAATTGTTAGTCTTTGACCTGAGAAATTCTCTTATTGTAGTCTCTTTATAATTTTTTTTTTAACATGTATTATGAAGTCCTTATACTACATAAATTTGATAATAATATGTAAGGGAATATAACTGGCATTTGAAGACTTGTAGGTAAAGAAGGGACCTGACAACTCTATTGCGTTGCTTAGTCCCATGCATGTCCCCTATTTCTTTTTTCATGAAAATCAATTTATAATTCCATTGAAAAAATAACAAATTAGTCAGATTAGCCACATTAGGGATGAATCAATATGAAAAAGAAAGCTCCCCAACCCTGAGAGCTCTAGCAGCAGCCACATTGGGCATGTTTCTATTCCCTCTTAAAACTTTGAAGTCATGGATTTTCTTTTCAAATACATTTCTCAGTTAAGTTTTATATTTGTATTAGAGTAATACATGATTTTGTATATTCCAACTATATCATGAGAAATTTATATTTCACATTATTCAGACAAAATCCCAAAAAATAAAATTAGGTACATAATTGATAATATTTATTTATAATTAATATTTTAAATTTATAATATACACCTATTTGTTTTATATTATTTTATTATTACAGTTTAGAATTCATCAGTTTAAATCATAGAACATAAATATTATTTCTTTTATATGACAAGTGCATTATTTTATATATAAATTTTAAGTTTAGTGTAATTCTCATAAAAATATTATTCAGAAATGTTAATGGATTGGGGCAACGCGAGTTTTTTTTTTTTTTTGAGATTCTTATTCCTCCATATAGAATTTGATCGAAGTAAATTAGTTTTTCAGAAAGGGATGAGGATATTTTATAATTTATTAAAATTTATAATTTATAATTTATATATTTTAATAAATATTATAGAATTTTCATGTTAAACTTTATATATTATTACCTAATATTTTAAAAAAATAATAAAACTAAATACTCAATAAGTTAAACTGATGTATAAGCTATTTTAAATTTTTAGCTAAGCTGCTATATTTTTATTAAATAAATTAAGAAATTTAAAAGCTAAATTCAATATAATAAATAAATTAAGAAATTTATTTGATAAAAATGAAAGCAAATAATCTTAGCTTTGATTAAGAATGTTAAACTCAAATTATTAATTTAACAATAAAACATATTTGTGATGGAAAAGTTTGATTGGTTGAGTTAAAAGTATTTGAAAAAGATATTGAACTATGAGCAGGAGCTGAAAGATTTATTATATTAAATTGAAAGCTAAGATTTCGAAAACTAAAGAATTTGGAAGAAAAAACTTTGAAAGCTAAAATTTGATAGTAAATTGTAAAATTAAGAAATCAATTGTATAAAATAGGTAAATGCTTATAACGTAAATTAAATGCTTGAGCTAAGGAATTAAAAACTTGAACATTATTGTAAATTAAAAGGCAAAAATTTCTTAAACTGAATATTTAATAAAAGACTTTGGGTCTTTTGCGTTTGATTAATTCGTTTTGTTGAGTATAGGTTAATGGCTGCCTCTTACTTTCACACCTTGCTTGCTCCAAACACCTTATTGGTAACTGTTTAACCGTAATGTGTTGAAATGTTCTTTCTTTTTTCATTTATCCTCGACTATCTCCAACTATTTTTATGTTATCCTAGCCGGATAAGCGATCTAGTGAGAGAAGAAATATTGGGGCAAAAGTAAAATACTTAGCTTTTGACACGCTTATAAGATAGCAAGCCTTTATAACAAGGAGGCATATGACTGAATCAAATTTTACATACGATAACATATATGTAAAGACTTGAAACCAATCACATAATATTTTTTTTTATCATTTAGATGTAGAGTTAGGAAAAAATCTAAAATTTTATGTGTTGGATTTAGAAAAATCAAAATGATTGACCTTTTAGGAAGTACTCAAATCCACCAAGAGCATAACACCGTGAGGTTTGTAAGGGTGAAAACATATATTTTCTCATCTGATGTAGATCTGAGTCGTTATAAATAGAACCAGAGCATAATCTTTCCAAGAAATGTGTGGTTCGAGAACAAACCATGTGAAAATTGATGGATATGTAAGAATACAAGGATGCAATAATGAATCGAATTGCACATCAAAATAAGACATAAAATGTCTGATAATATATAATAAAGAGTTAGAACTAATGATATGAAATATATATTGATTATTTAATTTGTGGAGTTAGGAGAACTCCAAAATTAAATATGTTGGACTTGAAAAAATATCAAAATAAGTGACGTCATAGTTTCTTGTGTAATTTGGATCCAGACTATTACAACTTCTTTTGAACAGTAAAATATTCATTCAAACAACTAGAAAAGCTTCAAAATACAGAAGATCCCTTAACACAAGGGGGGGATTCATTACCAAATTCAGGGGGGAAAGATTATGCTAAACAACCTCTTGCTACAAAGTCAGCTACACTACTTTATTGTTCTTCTGATATGCATTGAAAATAAATAAAGGCCTATCCAAGATTAAACGTCTAATTTATAGAATGATTGCTTTTAATTCTATAATACTGCTTTATTTACATCAGAGACAACTTTAATTACTAGTAAAGCATCAAACTCAAAAATGGCAATATAATTGCCCACGTCTTTGGCCAGCAGGATAACTTCCTTCAGTGCTAAAGCTTCACCCAGAAGAGCTAAAAAAGCTTTCACCCTTCTATATCCAACCTTAACAAGCTCTCCTCTGCTATTTTAAATTACAATTGCTAAGCTAGCCATCAAGGAGGACTCATTAAAAGTTGCATCAATATTAAATTTCAGCTTTCCATCTTTTAGAGAGGATCAAGTTGAGGAGCTTTGATGTCCCGTGATCTGGGACTATAAACCTGATTATACTTCTGCCACCTCAACACTTTGTTGGAATTCTGCCAATTTTTGAAAGCTTGGTCAGCTATCTTTTTTGGATTAGGGTTCTCACCTTTGAATACAATTGAGTTCCTCATTTTCCATATCGCCCATTTTGTAAACATGATCTCTTCCACCATCCCGTCTCTGCCTTTTTTCCCAAACTCCTTATACATAATTTTCCACCAATCATATATATATCGAAATCCCACCAAGGATGGAGAGTAAATTAAACGCTCGATAACCATACTTGTGATGCTCTCGGGCAGAAGAACAACATATATTCACATGTTTCAACTTCATTTTAGCACATATTACACCTAGGAGAGTGAGCTGTCTTCCTTTTGAACAGATTTTCTTGGACACTCATTGTTTCTCAAAATTCTCCAAAAACAATTTTGGATTTTGGGAGAAACCTTTGCTTTCCAGATGGATTTCCATATTTTTTATTCATCAGACTGTGATGATGAGGCTTTAGATTGCAATTCTTCAAACTTCATCTTACACAGAAGCCAATAACCTGATTTTACTATATATTCACCCTTTCTATCTTAATGCCATGCAATCATGTCCCCTTCTTGTCTTGGCCCTATAGGGATTCACTGGATAGCTTCATTCACTTCCTTTGTTAAGTATTAGTTGAGCAGTTTCTTGTTTCATTCCCTAGGCTGCTCCCTAAAGAGATCAGCTACCACATGGATATTGGGTCAATCATGATAAGGCTGTCGTGTGCCTATCAAAAATAACTTAACTAGACCTTCTAACTATGTAGTCGGCCAAGCAAGAGTCGAATTCCTAGAGACTGAAGTAGTAAAAACTAGCTAATCTTGATTTTAATTAATGCTAAGTAAGTAACCAAATCAACGATTGAGGATGAATTAATCTATAATGAAAATAATAATAATGAGAATAAACTTAAGGATAAAAAGCACCTAGAGTTAAGTATCCCTACTAGCATAATTTATGCAAAGATAAATTCCTACCCCAAACTAATTAAATAAATATTCACAAGGAAAGGTAACCCTATAAAATACCATAGATCTCTCTCAAGTATCAGTGGCTTCCCTAATAGCAATCAAAACCTACTCCCGTGGAATCATGCAAATTAATGACATTAAACTCAATACCCTGACTTCCTAACAATCTATTCTGCCTACTTTCATGGAGAATTTCATATCCTTAATTGAAATATTCAAATCTGTCAAAACCCAACTCTCATTGTGATAAAGACAATGGAATCATAACAATACTAATTATCCTTAATCTAGTATTGGAATATGCACAATCAATTAAGCAAGAGCAATTAAATAATTAATTTAGAGAATTAAAGAAACAAATCATACATCAATCATGGTTACGGTTCACTTAACCTTACATTAGAAAACTACTCACTCATGATAGTTAAATAAACAAAATAGATTATAAAAGAAAGCATAATTAATAACAACTTAAAAAGGAAAAGGAAAATACTTGGATTGATAAATGAATGATGAGGTCTTTGATAAATCTTCAAAGCATAAAGAAAAGTAACATAATAGAGAAAGGAAACATAGCCTAAAACTAAGGAGAAAAGGAGAAGGGGGCTTCATCTTTTCAAGTTCTTTTCACAATCTATTTATATCATAGGATATCCAAGAGTTTGGCTAGGTTTTTACCCTAAAAATTCGACTAGACAGGTGTCCAAAATGCAGTTTTGTAGATCCAGCCACGGGCAGGCCGCGGCGTGGCATTGTAGACCGCGAGCAAGGGGCGGAGTGGACTATTTTTTTACTTTATCGTTGGCCTTGAAAGCCAAGTCACGGAGTGGCCGCGGGATAGCTTCCTTTGCTCGTTACGCCATATAAGATCCTCCTAGGCATGAGTATCTCTTTGACATCGTGCTTGACCATGAATGACACTACAAACATCCTCGCCAACGCCTAGGAACTTGAGCCAATTCCTACAAGAATAAAACAAAACGAACTCGATGAGAGAAATATCGAAAACAACGAATAATAGCTCTAAAAGATTAGATATGCGAAGATGACATGAAGAAAAATGTATATATATAGCATATAAAATAAGTATATTATTGCGTTATCAATTCCCCCACACTTAACATTTACTCGTCCTCGAGGAAACAAAATAAAAATAAGAAAAACTATACTAATAAAGCAATAAAATCCTAACTCACTGTCGTAGGAATCACGGTTGCACTTAGCATGTGCAACAAGCGCTTTAAACCCTTAGGTTACCCAGCGGATGAGTAAGGTCTCGTGAAAGTTTTCAGAATGGCATACCTACAAAGTCGAATAATGAACATCCAAACCAATAAATTCAATCAAGTAACAATTACGAAAACTTAAAATCATTTTAGGAACTATGTTAAGGTCATAAATCAATGAACATGGAATGAAACAGTAAGTCAATGACACCCTTCAATGACCAACTAATCTTACCGCCTCATTCCCCTAACTCAATTATATGCATGTAGCTTCTCATTTTAGTTTTGTAAAAGAAAACAAATTGAGTCTCTCATGTGTTTAAAAAGGTAGCAGCATCATCACTCAACCTATTCTTCGTTCACGCACCTCGACACTTTTGTAGTCTTCCTCTTTAGACTTGCCTCTCATCTTTCTCTACTTATTTTGGGGTGGCACAAATACGGGGGTCATGAGTTCCTTGTAATAGGGTAGGCTTGGTTAAAATAGGGTAAGACAATGTTATTTGGGGATGTGGTGCTCAAATCCTAATAAAAGAAAATAAAATATACTCCGACCAACACAACTATTTCCAAATGTTAGGTTCATTCTCCTCTTTTTTTTCTTTTTTTTTGTATATCGGGAAATTATGTGCTTCTTTCCCGAACTTTTCACTTTTTTTTTTTGAAAATAAACTAACACTTTATTTGAGTAATAAACTTTGCAACTTTTCTTTCGTATCACAATCTCCATATTGACATATAAAGCATACATTGTAGTAGCATACTCCGCAAAATCCAAACAAAACCTACAAAAGGCTCTAAGGCATGTAATGTAGGGTGTCAAGAAATGGGATCGAAGCTCAACATGGTTCAACCTAGAGGGGAATGTAAAATAAAAAGAAAAAGGAGCGAATAATCCTAATCCTAAAATTTGAGGCTCTAACTACCTAAAGGAATCTTCAGTCATTCCCCCACATACGTGTCACAAAGTCTCGAATAGAACCAAGACAAGTCCAAGAATCGTACTACATAAGAGGAAAATATCTAATCACACATGAAGAACAAAGACTGATTCAGATTTGTCAGCCTATATGGCTCAAATTCCTCACAAGTTACTTAAGATACATGCATTAGTCGAATCGGGGTCCGGAAGATAATTCTAGCCACAACCCATTGCCAAGAAAGGATTTACACATCATTACCGAATTATTCAATCCAATGTCAATCAACTCATGACAAGAACTATAGAAAAACATTTTTCTCTTGAAATTACTTGCTTCATAAATTGGCTTGGAATGTTCAAAGTTTTTTTTCTTTTCATTTATTTTCTTTTTTTAGCAACACCAAAAAAACTAATACATATATTAATACCCTCCCCCACACTTAAATGTTGCAGTGTCCTCAATGCAAATGCAAAATATAAACATAAGTAAAAGGGAGAGATACTCATAAAATCTCATTAAAGAGGAGGAGGAGGGTTTGAAAATCCTTGTGACTTCATCCAAGTATTTAGATTCTCTAGAGCGAGTTTGGTTGAAGTCTGGTTGAATCAGGCATCAAAAATCCAGCAGATTGTTCCCGACTTTCCTTCAAAAATCAAGCAATTCAAAACCTAGGTTTCAGATTAATTAGGGTATTTCGTTGCTAGTTACAAAATCCCCAACTAATGAAGAGTAAATTCAATCAAGGTTTTGTGCAATTTCAATGAATGCTGAAGATTTGAGCCAAATTTTTTTTTTTTTGCAGCTGTGAGTTGATGAAGAGGCTGGAGAAAGTGCGGCACCGAACATAGGGCTCGAGCTGTCGCCTTTAACTGTAATGAGACGAGTCACGACCAGGCTGCGATGATTATGGGTGCATCGCGTCCATCCAGTGGAATAGACTGGTTGTCTCCTTTCTTTTCGCGACCTTGCTATGGAGCGGACCGCCTCGTGTGCTATTTTATTTTGAGAGTCACGGGTTACCTGTGGTTCAGAATAGTCGGCTACGAGGTGGTTGTGGACTATACTGCCTTCATTCTCTCGTTTCCCCCCTTTTTTCTTTTTTTTTCTTAGCTAATTTGGTGAGGGCATGAGTACCTATTAAAAAAATGAAATGAAAGCGATAAAATAAGAATAAGGCTTAAGCTAAAACAAATTAAGTAAAAGAAATAAAAACACAACACACAAAACAAAGCAAAATAAAAGAAGATAAAAAGTCAAAGTTCTAAGTCCTAAGAAAATTGATTTTGTACCAAAATGCTTGCATAAAACGAAAAATTATTTTTATGATTTTATTTTTCTAATTTAAATTTTTTTAATTATTATTTATAAATGAAAAATGTAAATAAATAAAGTAAATTATGAGTAAAAAGAAAATTGAAAATAAAAATAAAATTAGGAATGAGTTTGGGGTGCCTCCCAAAAGCGCTTGTTTATAAGGTCATAAGCTCGACCTCCTTTGCGATTCATTCCAATGAAGGGTCGGAAAGTGTGATGTCCACACTCTCGTTAATGAGGTCACCGACTCTGTAATGTTTCAGTCTTTGAGCATTCACCTTGAAAGTACCATTTTTCTGTTCCAAAGCTCTATTGAACCATAAGGGAAAACCTTACTAACTCGGAATGGTCTTGACCATCGAGAGCGAAGTTTTCCAGGAAAGAGTTTTAACCTAAAGTTAAAAAGGAGAACTAAGTCGCCTTCCTTAACTCTCTTCTCAAAATCCTTTGTCATGCCATCTTTTAGTCTTCTCATTGTACAACCTTGAACTTTCATAATCATCAAGTCGAATCTCTTCTAGCTCATTAAGTTGCAGGAGTCTCTTCTCACCTGCCATTTGAGAGTCAAAATTTAGGCTCTTGATAGCCTAAAATGCACGATGCTCTAATTCAACAGAAGATGACATGCTTTCCCATAGCTAGTCGATATGGAGTGGTGCCAATAGGGGTCTTAAATGCTGTCCTATAAGCCCATAGTGCATCGTTGAGTTTCACGGACCAATCTTTCCTTGAATTCACAACCGTCTTCTCCAAGATGGTTTTGATCTCTCGATTAGAAATCTCTACTTGACCACTACTTTGTGGGTGATATGAAAGCCCTACTCGATGATGTACTCCATACTTTTTAAGCATCGCCTCAAATCGATTCTCCAAGAAATGCTTGCCTCTATCACTAATCAACACTCGTGGTACACCAAATCGAGGAAAAAAATTCTTTTTAAAGAACTTGCTTACCACACAAGCATCATTGGTTGGAGTAGTTATGGCTTCAACCCACTTTGAGACATAATCCACATCGACCAAGATATACCCATTCCCATAAGAAGAAGGGAACAGACCCATGAAATCTATTCCCTACACATCGAATAATTCCACCTCGAGGATGTTATTAAGAGGCATTTCATTCCTCTTAGAGATATTACCAGTTCGTTGACATCGATCACAAGACTTAACATGTTGATGAACATCCTTGAAAAGACTTGGCCAATAAAAACCACACTGAAGAATCTTTGTTGCAATCTTACTAGTGCCAGCATGTCCTCCACATGGAAAATCGTGACAATATGAAATAATGAATGGCACCTCACTTTCTGGAATACACCTTCTAATCATCCCATCAGCACAAGATTTGTAAAGAAAAGGGTCGTCCCAAAAATGTCTCCTCACCTCTTTAAAGAATTTCTTCTTTTGTTATGATGAATAGCCGTGAGGAATAGTACAATTAGCCAAGTAGTTTGCTATATCAGCATACCATGGGATCTCTTTAATAGCTAGAGCTAGAAGTTGCTCATCAGAAAATGAATCATTGATGGGAGAATCCTCATCACCTTCACCATCAAGGACAAGTCAGGAGAGATGATCAGCAAAAACATTTTTGGCTCCTTTCTTGTCCTTAATTTCCAAGTCAAATTCTTGTAACAACAAAATCCACTGAATCAAGCGAGGTTTAGCATCTTTCTTACTCATCAAATACCTCAATGCTGCGTGATTCGTGTGAACTATCACCTTCGATCCAACCAGATAGGACCGAAACTTCTCCATTGCATACACCACTGCCAACAATTCCTTCTCGATTGTGGGATAGTTCATCTGGGCCGAATTAAGAGTTTTGCTCGCGTAATGGATGGCATGGAGCTTTCGATCTTTCCTCTGGCCCAACACTGCCCCAACTGCATAGTCACTACACATGATTTCAAATGGAAGATTCCAGTTTGGCGATTGCATGACTAGGGCAGATATAATAGCTTGCTTTAACCTGTCAAAAGCCTCAATACAAACATTAGTAAAAACAAAGGGAACATCCTTGCCTAAGAGCTTAGTTAGAGGTCGAGCAATTTTTGAAAAGTCTTTGATAAAACGGCGATAAAACCCCGAATAACCAAGGAAACTCCTTACTCCTTTTACAGAATTAGGCGATGGTAAACGCTCAATGACCTCTATCTTAGCCCTGTCAACTTCGATGCCCCTATGAGAAACAACATGACCCAAAATGACACCCTACTGTACTATAAAATGACATTTTTCCCAATTGAGAATTAGCTTGACTTCTTTACATCTATGGAGCACCCCTTCCAAATTATTAAGGCAAACATCAAAATATGTTCCATAGACTGAGAAGTCATCCATAAAAACTTCTATAGAATTCTCAATAAGACCTGAGAAAATTGCCATCATGCATCGTTGAAAAGTGGCAGGAACATTACATAATCCAAATGGCATTCTTCGATAAGCGAAAGTGTTATAAGGGCAGGTAAAATTAGTCTTTTCCTGATTATCATGATGAATAGGAATTTGGAAAAACCCTGAGTATCTATCTAACCAACAGAAAAAGGAATGTTTTTCCAATCTTTCTAACATTTGACCAATAAACGGGAAAGAAAAGTGGTCTTTTCGAGTGACTTTATTTGATTTCCTATAATCAAGGCACATTCGCCACCCTGTCACAATTCTAGTGGGGATTTGTTCACCCTTGTCATTCTTGACAACGGTCATACCTCCCTTCTTTAGAACCACTTGTACAAGACTAACCCATTTACTATCTGAGATAGGGTAGATTATCCCGGCATCAAGCAATTTAAGAACCTCTTTTTTGACTACTTCCATCATATTTAGATTAAGCCTTCTTTGAGATTCTACAGAAGAGGTATGGTCGTTCTCAAAATTGATCTTATGCATGCATAAAGATGGGTTAATACCCTTAATATCATCAATAGTGTACCCAATGACATTCCTGTATTTTCTCAAAATCACAAGCAATTGCTCAGTTTGCATGTCATTGAGTTCAGCATTAACAATAACAGGGTATGTCTTATTAGGACCTATAAACACATATTTCAGGTTAGAGGGAAGGGGTGTTAATTCTGCCTTAGGAGGTGTCGTACACTCCTTAGACTCCCTTAGTTTCAACACTTCCTTGATAGGCTCATCAGCTACTAGCACTTGTGTCTCCTCCAAGAGCCTCTTATACTCCCTTGTTTCCTGATCCTCTTTATCTGCACTCCCCATTAAGATCATTTGCAATGAATCATCGAGTTGTAAATCTGTGGCCTTAGCTTTCACTACTTCATCTAGAGCATCCATGCTATAAATTGTTTCTTCCTTAGAAGGAGAACCCATAGAACTTGTGAGTCAATATTCCACCTTCTCATCACCCACTTCAAAGGTGATTTTCCCATTCTTCATATCAATAGTGGCCCTAGCAGTGGCCAAGAAGGATCTCTTTAGAATGATAGGGACTTGCGCATCTTCTTCCATCTCCATAACCATAAAATCACAAGGGATGAAGAATTTTCCAACTCTAAGTGGCACATCCTCAAGAATACCCAAAAGAAATTTCAGCGATCTGTCTACCAACTATAGGGAGATGCGCGTGGGTTTTAATTCACCTATCTGAAGTTTCTTGCAAATTGATAGGGGAATAAGACTGACACTTTCCCCTAGATCACATAAAGCCTTATTTATTTCGATGTCACCTAGCTTGACTAGAATGGAATAGCTCCCTGGATCTCCTAGCTTCTTTGGAAGCTTGTTTTGCAATATAGCACGGTATTTAGCTGTCAGTAAGACCATTGCATTCTCTTTGATTTTCCTCTTGTTAGAGAGCATGTCCTTCAGAAATTTAGCATAGGAGGGCATCTCTGAGATTGCATCCAAGAATGGGATGTTGATCTGCAACTTCTTTAGAATGTCTAGAAATTTCCCATATTTCTTTTCTAGCTTTGCCTATGCTAATCGTTATGGGAAAGGTACAGGTGGCTTGTAAGGTTTAATGACAATGGGCTCCTTCTTCTCTTCAATTTTCTCTTTTTTTATCATCTTCTCAGCTTCAACCATCTCTTCCTCTACTACAATTACTTTCTTTTGAACTACCTTCGGTGGAAGGTCTTCTAGCTTTCTACCATTCATCAAAGTTACAACATTAACTTGACCCTTAGGTGGTTGCTCGGTGTTACTAAGAAAATGACCCAAAACCTTTGAAGATTGACCCACTTATTGAGCAAGTCAGCTTATCTGATTCTCCATGAGCTTGGTTTGAGCTTGAATCTGCTGAACTGTAGCAGTAAGGAGACTATTCTGTTTCAACTGCTCTTTCCAATACTTCTCTTACTTAGCCTGTGAGGCTGCAAAAGTTTCAACCAAAGCTTCTAGATTGGACTTGGGTTGTGGTGGGGGAGGCTGTTGATTGTAGTTTTAATGACTGAAGGGTGGTCTATTTTGAAAACCTGGAGGATGATTGAAGTTGTTGCGAGGTGGTAGTGGTAGTAGTGGGTTCAACTGATTTTGAGTGTTCTTGTAAGAGAATGCTGGGTTTTGTTTCCAACCTTCATTATAAGTGTTGGAGTAGGGATCATAGGGTCTCCTTTGCTGATTGTTGTTATAGAGAGCGTTAGCTTACTCTATTAATATTTCAGCATATTGACACTCACTTGCAATATGTCCATGTACTCCACATGTCTCACAAGATGCTACCACAGATGGCCCTACTCGAAGTTGATCAACATTAAGCGACAAAGCCTACACAGTACTAGTCAAGAGAGTCATTGCATCAATGTCATGTTTACCCCCTTTCTTTGCACTATTTCTCCCACTTGAGTGAAAGTTATCATTAGCAGCCATCTTCTCAAGTAATGCCTTAGCCTTAGTAGGAACCTTTTCAACAAAATTACCGCCCGACGCAGCGTCAATGTAAATCCTGTACTCATGCGTCAACCCATTATAGAAGGTCTGAATCAATAGCCACTCTTGAATTCCATAATGAGGGCACTTTCTTTGCAAACGCTTGAACCTTCTCCAATACTTATATAATGACTCATCATCTAGTTGATGAAGAGTGCTCAACTCGGTCCTTAGCTTTGCAGTTTTCTCCTGACCCAAGAACTTGGCCAAAAATGCCTTTACTAGCTTGTCTCATGAATCAAAAGTACCAATGCCTTCATCTTTTAGCCACTCTTTTGCCCTATCCCTTAGAGAAAAAGGAAAAAGGCAAAGTCTAATTGCATCATCACTGACATTATTAATCTTAAAAGTGTCACACTTCTCCAGAAAACTATCAATATGATTAACAAGACAATCATTGACTCCCCCTGAAAAGGAATCATTGGAGATGAACTAAATAAACTGAGGTTTCAATTCGAATTGTGTTTCAGTAACTGCAGGTCTAAGAATGTTGGACATCGCACCGGTAGTTGCATCCGGTATACCATATTCCCAAAGAGGTTTAACAGCCGGTGGTTCAGCCATTGTTTCCTGTTGCTTGTTCTTATTCCTTCTCCTTTTACTTCCTTGCTTACGTACAGTAGCCTCGATTTCAAGATCAATAGGGATTAAATCTCTTGAACCTGTTCGTCGAGTTTTCATGCAATAAGAAAGAAAACTAGAAACAAAAGATTATGAGCACAAGGAATAATTGCCAAAGCACTATTAAATCTAAAGCTTAGCAAAAATAAATCAAAATTAACTACTTTAATACCGTCAGTCCCCAGCAACAGTGCCAAAATTTGACAAGGCTGTCGCGTGCCTACTAAAAATAACCTAACTAGACCTTCTAACTATGTAGTTGGGCAAGCAAGGGTCAAATCCCTAGAGACTGAAGTAGTAAAAACTACCTAATCTTGACTTTAATTAATGCTAAGTAAGTAACCAAATCAATGACTGAGGATGAATTAATCTATAAGGCAAATAATAATAATGAGAATAAATTCAAGGATAAAAAGCACCTAGAGTTAAGTATCCCCACTAGTACAATTTATGCAAAGATAAATTCCTACTCCAAACTAATTAAATAAATGTTCATAAGAAAAGGTAATCCTATAAAATACCATAGATCTCTCCCGAGTATCAATGGCTTTCCTAATAGCAATCAAAACCTACTCCCGTGGAATCATGCAAAATAAAGACATTAAACTCAATACCCTGACTTCCTAACAATCCATTCTACCTACTTCTGTGGAGAATTTCATGTCCTTAATTGAAATATTCAAATCCGTCAAAACCCAACTCCCGTTGTGATAAAGACAATGGAATCATAATAATACTAATTATCCCTAATCTAGTATTGGAATATGCACAATCAATTAAGCAAGAGCAATTAAATAATTAATTTGGGGAATTAAAGGAACAAATCATACATCAATCATGGTTAGGGTTCACTTAACCCTAGATTAGAAAACTACTTACTCATGATAGTTAAATAAACAAAATAGATTATAAAAGAAAGCATAATTAATAACAACTTAAAAAGGAAAAGGAAAATACTTGGATTGATAAATGAATGATGAGGTCTTTGATAAATTTTCAAAGCATAAAGAAAATTAACATAATAGAGAAAGAAAACATAACCTAAAACTAAGGAGAAAAGGAGAAGGGAGCTCCCTCTTTTCAGGTTCTTTTCACAATCTATTTATATAGGATATCCAGGAGTTTGGCTAGGTTTTCACCCTAAAAATTCGACTAGACAGGTGTCCAAAATGCAGTTTTGCAGATTCAGCCACGGGCAGCCCGGGAGCAGGGGGCGGAGTGGACTGTTTCTTTGCTTTATCGTTGGCCTTGAAAGCCAAGTCACGGAGTGGCCGCGGGGTAGCTTTCTTTGCTCGTTTTGCAATATAAGATCCTCCTAGGCATGATTATCTCTTTGACATCATACTTGACCATGAACGATACTACAAACATCCTCACCAACGCCTAGTAACTCGAGCCAATTCCTATAAAAATAAAAGAAAATGAACCCGAGGAGAGAAATATTAAAAACAACGAATAATAGCTCTAAAAGATTAAATATGCAAAGATAACATGAAGAACAACGTATATATATATAGCATATAAAATGCATATATTATTGCGTTATCAAATCACTATAAGAATTCATATGTTTAGCAATGGAATTTAGTAATGGCTGAGTATCCATCATTATTCGTCGTCAGATAATGATAGCTTAGCGACATATCATGTATATATAAAAATTGTGACGACATAGCAACGAGATAATTTTCATCGCTAGATAAGGCGCCAAATTTTGGCGCATAAAGTAGCGACACATTAGCGACGATTTGACGATGGCGTCTTAGCGATGGTTTGCATTCATTGCTAAAGAGTGGCACCTTTCGTGATGCCATTGCCAAGCTGGTATAACTAGCGACAAGCAGAAAAATCATCGCTAAAGTCAACCTATAGCGATGATTGTGTTTCCATCGCTAGTACGGTTATAAAAATGGTGGCATTTTTCGGGTATGATGATGTAACTCTAACTGCTAATGACGGATGAGGTCCATTGCTAAGATTAGTTTAATAAAACGATGGCGCTTCATTACATTTTTTATTAAAATCTATAATTTAGCTACAGATGTGTCCATTGCTAAATTTTAGGATTTTAAATCATGACAGTCCCTTTCTTTTCGCTCTTTTCTCTCCCTTTCTTCCTCTTTTCAGTTCCCCACTGTCTCCTCCTACTCCCCTTTCTTCCCCTCCACCTCCCCCTTCCCCTTTTTCCAGTTTCGCCTTCGCCGCCGCCGCAGTTGCCTAGGTAAGTCTATTTATTTTATTTTTTTTATTTTGCATTTTTAATTTCTTCTTTTTAGGCCACCACCCTCCCCTCCTCTCTGGCATCCCTCCCCCTTTCGAGACGAAAATTTCAGTAGAATTTTAGGGGTAAAAGAATATCCCTAAAATTAATAACTAACTTAGTGATTTTATTATTCTAAACTTCTTATGAATGTTGTTGTTTCAAATAAACCAATGATGTTTGCAATATAGACAAAATTAAAATAATTCAAATGGCAGACATACGTCCTCGTAGAGACCGTCACAGACAGCCTATTCCACCACCTTACCTCCTATCATGAAGACATCCCAAATACATTCTTCTACACCTACCTTTATACCCTCATCGAGGTCACTGTTGCCTTTTAGTACCCTCCATTACACCTACCTCTATACCTTTTACTATTATTTCACCACTCGCCACCAATTCACCACCTACTACTGCTCCACTTCCGACTACACTCGTACCAACACCTAAGGGGACCTCACTTGTTGAATCATCATCGAGGACTTCGAAGCCCTAGATATGGATTGAGAATGATAGGTAATAAAATATATTATTTTTTTAATATTGTTAATTACTGTAACTATATTCAAATTTCTTGTCTAAACTAACTACATTAAATTCCTTGCAAATAGGCTGCTACCCTTTTATCTTTGCTTAGCAAGGGCCACAGAGATCTTCAAGAATGCCATAGAGCACGAGGGGTACGCATGGCGATTAGTGCCTTAGGAGACGAAGGACTCATACTTCACGGAGTGAAATGTAATAAATATTATGATTATTCAGTATTTTTTTATTTATAAGTGATTAATATTAATATTTTTTTGTTTTGTTTGTTTTCGTAGAAAATTTTCACCTAAGACCTGAGGTACGAGGACCAGCTCCAACCTGTATGAGATAAGCAGGCAGCCCAAAGATACTGCAACATAGTATCCGGTTGGAAGAGGAGCGGGAAGCAGTCTCAATGTGTCCCAAAGGACACTTGGGCTGACTGGACAGACTACTGCAAGATGCTCGAGTTGAAGGCAGCAGCTGAAATGCACAGCAAGAACCATCTCAGTGAGGTTGTCGGCTTAGGTACAGGCTCTACTCGTCTCACTACTGGATCGAGGTCGGCCATCGACCATCGACGAGCATTGGTAAAAATGAAAATTATGTACTTTACTTATAAGAGTTAATTAAATTTATAACAGATAATAATGATTTTAAATCTAACCCTTTTCTTTTGTTCAAGCTAAGGAGTTAGGTTGTGAGCCTACCTTTAAGCTGTTCGCTGGTTGCACAGCAAGACCGACGGTCAATTCATCGACAGCAAGTTCCAGCATATTATTGTAAGTTACTTATAACATATTAAAAAATTTCAATTAATATTCCTACTGTTTCAATTTAATATGATAATTAGTTTTAATTTTTTTGTCTATTACAAGATACTGTTGAGGCACGGTAGCTGCTGCATCTCAGCCCGGTAAGAGTTCTTCTGATCCTCCACCGGTTGACATGTCGTAGCTGTTCGTAAACGTCATCGACGGATAAAAGAAGTAGCATATATAGGGGTTGGGCTCAGAGGCGCCCGTCTTCGCCCAGCCCCGCAGCTCCAGCAGCACCGCCTCTGATAGCTCGCGGGAGGCACTCAGACGCAAGGTATGAGCAGAGCTAGATTAGGACTACAGCGTCTGCAAAGCAAATCTCTAGTGGACGATGCAGCACATGGTTCGCATGTTTGGTGTTGGTTTCGTTCTAACACATGCGCCTACTCCAGTTGGTGCGCCAACAACTGCTACCCCGGATCCTCCGGCTCAAGACCACGGCAGTTCTTCCTCGTCAACTGCCTCAGATTAGCGACTTTTCTGTTTATACTTTATTTTATTATTTTTGGTACAGTATTTTGATTTTGTATTTTTTATATATAATTATTTTTATTTTTCAATTTCACTTTCTTATTTCTATTTCAATTTTTGAAATATGCTAATTAGTTTACAAAATTAAGAATACTAATTAATTTAAAAAAAAAATATTTCATGCGTTTAGCAACGGTTATAAATAAATATTTTAAGAAATAAAAAAATAGTGATGGATTAATGATGATCCCTTAATATAAAAGAATAAAATATTACAAAGTTTACTGACAGATTAACGACTGATATTAAAATATACTGACGGCAATATTCATCGGTAAAATGATGCAACGACGCCTTTCTGCCTATGCCTTTAGCGACGCCTGACTTCGATTATGCCATCGCCACATTTACCGACAGGCATTGTCGATATCATTACAGATGTAACAATGCCTTTTTTTAGCAACGGGTTAGCCATTGCAACACCGTCGGTAAAATATTTTAACGATAGTTTTAACACTTATATCGACAGATTTGTCTCTCGCTAAATAATCTGATGAAGGGACTTTGAAATCCTTAAAACTCGGAATCCATGAGTCTGACCACACTAGGATCTCCATTAATCTGATGTTTCTACGAAAACCTTTTTGCACAAGGTCCCTCCCATGTAATAAATTTGTCCAGACCCATATTATAACTTTACTTCCTATAGTCTCACTTCTTTTAATCAACTAACTAACAACTTCTAATAACCTCTTAAATTCTTTTCTACTTTTAATTACTACGTAAACACACGATTAACTTCTTCTAAAATTTTATGATAATTTATGAATTATGTATTAGGAATTCAAATCATAGGTTCATGGGTCGGAAATTAAAAAAGAAAATGTTTAATGGATTTTAGGCTGGAAATCAATGGGTTTTTGGAGTAAGTTTTGCAGATTAACTATACCCGAGCCAAAATCAAGTTCGAAGAGCCTTATATCCTGGTCCTCGAAATGCGTCAAAATTTAGATGCATATTTTCTAAAATATTATGTTCATTAAACATCTAAATGCTCATTATTTAAATATTAAATATTTATTATTTACTATTATTTTATTAAAAAAATATTTATACTATGATATAAATATTTATAATATAGTTTTAACTCGGTGATTTTTTATTTATTAACTATAAGAATAATCTACGCTGTGTTTATATTCTTTTTTCTTCTCAAGTAACCAGAAAGGAAAAGGAAAAGAAAATGAGAGCAGCTTAGCTTTCTTAGCTAAGTAAACTGAAACTTAAAAATGGCTGCTCTGTTTCTCGCGCTAGATAGTTTCAAGATTCGTTGGAGTCAAGTTAGTTGTGCATAACGGTTTTTCTCTTCTGTAAGTTATATTTTTGGTTCCACGTAAGCAATTGATTAGCACATAATTTTTTTACTCCGCTTGATTAGTATCTTAGTAGCTGCTTATACTGGCATAATTAGTAAATTATAACTCCCCTAAGTTGTATATTTCTTACAATTTAGTGCTAAAAGATTTTTCTTTTTAAATTAAGTCCTACAAGTATAAAAAAGACTTTCCATCAGTCATAATCACTCAACTCTAATGGAGCATGCTGATTTTTCTTTTTTCTTCTCTTCAAGCAATATTCTCAAAAATCATTAAATGACAAAAAGAAATTTTGAATATTTGATCTTTAAAAACTTAAAAGTACTAAGCTATCATTACAATTTAGAATCAAAATTAATCAGTACGTTAGAATGTTAGCTCTAATTTCCCAGAAAAAAATGAGAAGGATAAGACATGATTTTAATTTATGATGTCTTTTATTGTACCTCAGTCATTGCAATTAAAGTGGGTTCATGCTCTTACTGATCAAATCAAGATTACCCAATAAACTAACATTGATTCAAGTAAACATATAACAAGAGGAAGGAGATACTCTGAGCTTAAACAACAGAATGCTATAGCAAAGAATGTCCGGCACCACTTCCCTTTCAGCAATAGTGATCAGGTATAATTATAATTTTGATCAAGCACATTACCTCACATCACAAGCACACAGATAGCTCAACCTTTAACATCATATCAAACATGAGCTACATGGCTAAAAACCCAAATTTTTAAAAGCTCAGAAAAAAGAATCCAGGCCACCATTAAAACATAATGAATGGAATTAATGAATCTTGAATCTCCATAAAGCTTTAACAATGTCAATTCAATCATATAGCATTCAAGCAAAATTCATAGCAAGTTATGGAAATTTATCAATCTATGTGAACTTCTAACTAGGATGATGAGAGTTCTTGATTGAATTCTATAGTGTTCGTCAATAAGATGTTTCCCGCATTAGCTTCAGTTGCACTAATCTTCAATCCATCTTCGTACAGCAGATACAGCAGTTTAACTTCTCTAGAATAGCTCTGAGACAGTCTCCATTTTCAGGTGGAAATAGAGATGGATCTATTGTCAGGTCCTGAAACTCATCACTCGTCCACTTCAGTTCAAAATTCATCGGGTCTTTTTCTTCCACCTCTTCTATCTCAAATATAACGTCTGGGCTTTCAGTAACTCTAGTACTCACAGTTGGGACTGACATTCTATAGCCAAAATCAGCCATCATCAGCTCGCAGGCATTCAGTTTAGCTGGATCCTGGCAGAACACAGCATCCAAATTCATGACTGACTATGCAAGTGAAGATGAAGAACAAGAATTTAAATGAATGGTTGATAATTTTATCTTACCAATTTGAGATCTGCGCTGGTGAAATCTTCCTTGTGCACCGAATAAAGGCCATTGCAGCTAGCGAAAATAGCTGATGCAGCTATGACTGAAGGCTTGAATTGTGTAAAGTTTATGTCTGAAATAAATCATTAACATATCAATTATTTTCCATAATCTCAGGAAATTGAAATAAATCGAAACAGCAGAAGAAGTCGAAATCATAATTCTTTGAGATTTTGTTTTATTTTATTTACTCACCTCCTTGTGATTGAATTATTAGCTCGATGACATTTGCTTTGAACCTCTCATCTAGTTCTTCTACTAAAGGCAGGAAGTTGGACAGGAAGCATAGGGCATTTACACAGTAGGCACGCCATCCAAGTACTTTGAGAACCAGAACCTCGACCTTGTTGATATCATTTATTTTGACGTTCAGATTTGGCCTGAATTTCTGTTCAAGAAAGTACAGCAGCAGTATGAGTGACAATGCAAGTAATGGCAATGAAAAAGGTTAGCCACTGTGGATAGTATACCAAGAATATGCTGTTTCTGAAGGATTTGTTCCTCATCTTCCAAGCAACACACAGGCAACTGATTGCTAGGACAAGAACACGATAATCAACATCTTTCTTCCCCAGAGTCTATGCCAAGAAGTTCAAGTCAGTACAGTAACCAGTAAAATTAGTAGAGACTGCAATTTGCAAGATTTCTAGTGATCAGAGGAGATTTACAGTACCGGCAATGTATGTCTTGAAATGAAACGATCGAAGTAATTCATGGCAAGATATGGAATGGATGCATCGAATTGATCGTTCATTGAATTCTGCATCAGATTTCACATTCATATTTATTTAATTGATAAGACAAAGAAATTAAAGATTGCTACATTTTCCTAGCAAGAAAACAAGAATTGACCCATTCAAGAATCAATAAAGTTCGGAGAATGCCAATTAAATCTAAAAGATTAGATATGAACCGGAAAGTGAAGAAATTAAAGCAAGCTCCGGCATTAATACTCTTAAGTCTAGAAAACGTTTCTTTCATTTTCACACGATCCAAACAGAGACATGAGAATTAGGTTCACGCTTTCTTAGTAACCAAACAAGACTACCATCTTAAACGTTCACCAGGTAAAAGGCTAAGAAAGCTCCAAGATTTTTACGCCAACGGAGAAACCATTTTCAAACTCAAAGATTCATTATTATCTTCCATTTTTCTAATCAACCAAACAGGGTAAATTATACTATTCAACTTCCAAGAGTCAAAGGCGAGATAATCAATTAAGGTATCAAACAACGAAAGTATAATAAAGATTTCTTAACTAAAGAAGAACGTAAAATTAAGCTCATAAAGAAACATAAACAATTCAATTACATTTCTTTTGTCTTCTGTTATTTCTTTTTCTTTTTTCTTGAAAACCAAACAGAAAGCTGTTAAAGAAAGTTATAGAATCACTTACTTCAGCGACCAACAAGGCAACTTTCGCTCTAAGAATCCGAATGTCTGGGTTATTATAGGCTTCAGCGTCCAAAGACTCAGATTCTTCAATTAAGTAACTTTTCAATTCATGCGACTCAAGAATTGGTAATGGCTGGGTGTATATATTTTTTCGCTTTGCTCTTGGCGCCATATTTCTGTTCTCCTGAAAAGAAAAGAAACGAAAAGAAAAGAAAAGAAAAGAAAAGAAAATGATTGTAGTGATTTCCCTTATTTCTCTTTAACTAAGCAAAAACTGAAATATAAAAGGCGGCCCTGTTAGTTATATATATATATATATATATAACTAACTCTGTTTCTCGCTCTAGACAAGTTTCAAGAATCGTCGGAGTGAGGTTAGTTATGCATAACGGTTTTTCTCTTCTGCAAGTGATATTTTGCCACGTAAGCAATTGATTAGCAAAATTTTCGGCCCACTCGCCCCGGTGACACCTCTCCTCCTTTCTTGGGTTTAGTTTCGAATCATTGTAAACTCGAATCAAGTTGGGCTCAAATTTATAAAGCAAAACCATATAAATCTAACATCCTTGAGATCAAAGAGATCTATTATTTAAGTGAAGGATTAGTTATTTGATAAATTAGTCAATTAATTTATCCATTAATCATTAAATCAATCAATTGTTCATAAAATTAATTTAACATATGTATATATTTGAATATAAAGCTAATGTATTTCTAATTAATTTGTTTATAAATGTCTATTCAAATAAAACTATTCATCTTATAAAATTCATTACACTTACTATTTATTGTTTATTTATTTAAGTAATGAATGCTTATAGCATATGGACTTCGGTTTATGATTCTACATGGACCAAGGTCTATAAGTAGTATGTGTGTGTGGAGAAGGGGAGAGTATTACAGCTTTTCATTTCTTTTCAAATTGTATATTTGCGGAGAATTTTGTCCCCACATTTTCACATTTTTTTAAAATTGTACCGTTTTAACTTTTTTAAATTATAATAAAATTAATTTATAAAAATTAATATTATATTAAAAGTTATATATTGGATAATTTTTTTATATATTTATAAGAATTATTCATCTATTTATGTATTATATAATTGTTATAATTATTTTATTGTTACTATTCAAAAGATTTTTATTTTTGACATGTATATTTATTTTTAACATATGTAATAAAATGAATTTAAAATTAATATTAAATAAAAATAGTATTTTAAATATATTCTTATATATTTATGAAAGCTAGTCGTTTACTCACGTGTTGTATTCGTAAATTATTTTAATTATAAATAATAATACAAATTAAATTTATATATAAAATTAAATAGATCTTTTAATATTTTATAATTAATTAAAATATCTAAAAATAATAATAATGTTAGTTTTTTTATATTTTAAGATTTTATCAATACAAAAATATAAAAATTATAAAAAAATTAATAGAAAAACTAAAAAATTATATATAAACTTGAATTCTACGTGTCAATAATAAATACACGTATCAAAATTAAAAATCATATGTATTAAAATATAGTAACACATGTCAAAATATTTTTATTAGACTATATACATATTAATATTTTTTTTGTTCATTTCCATGTACTAAAATGTTCATTTTCTATATGTACAATATCCATTAGATGTAATATTTTATAATAATTAATTTTTTTTATATTTAAATATTCATTATCTATGAACTTAATATTCATTATGGTTAATATTCATATTCATTTTATTTAATGTATTATTCGTCAGTGTTAATATTAATGTTCATTATCTAGTGTTGCAATGTTCATCAATATTCTCAAATAAAAATATTGACTATTTATGAAAGTTTTTATTATTTTTATGATGCATATTGAAAATATTTTATGATTGATATAAACATTCATCATTTATAGGCATAATATTCATTAGTTTGTCAATGGATATTCGTCATTGATGAAAATTATTACCCACTAATTTATTCAAATGAACATATATAATATAGACATAACATAAATCATTCTTACACAATTGGTAAACAAAAAAAAAAATAACAGACTAAAGTTATATTACAAATATTTATATTATAGTATACATATCTTTTCAACAAAATTAAATTAACAAATAATGAATATTTAATGTTTTCAACAAAATTAAATTAATAAATAATGAATATAAATTATTTTTCAAAAAAAAAATGCATCTGCATCTGACGCACTTGTAAAACTTAAATACAGATTTTTGCACAAGTAAAACGATATCGGATGAATCCCTAGGTTCATAATACTACGTGAATAGGAGTCCATCTTATAATTTTCATACAAATCTCAATTGTTATAACATGGACCCCATCTATGAATCTATATTGATCAGAGTCCATAACACATGTGTGGTGCATTTTCTTTGTAAGATGTGTGGTACATTCTACTTTTAAAGTGTATAACGCTAGTATATTTATTCCCACTTCTTCATTATTTTTAAATTTTTTTAAATTATAATAAAATTAATCTATAAAAATTAATATTATATTAAAAAATTATACATAAACTTGAAATTTACGTGTCAATAATAAGTACACATATTAAAATTAAAAATTATATGTATCATAATATAGTAGCATATGTCAAAAAATCTTTATTAGATTATATATATATTAATATTTTTTATTCATTTACATGTACTAAAATGTTTATTTTCTATATGTATAATATTAATTAAATGTAATGTTCTAAAATAATTAATTTTATTTGTATTAGAATATTTATTATCAGTGAACTTAATATTCATTATGGTTAATGTTCATGTTCTTTTTGTTTGATTTATTATTCATCAATGGTCATTGTCTGTATATATAATATTCATTAATATTTTTAAATAAAAATATTGATTTTTTATGAAAGTTTTTATTATTTTTATGATACATATTGGAAACAATTTATGATTAATATAAACATTCATAATTTATAGGCATAATATTCATTAGTTAATCAATAGATATTCATCAAGCAAAAGTTATACTACAGATATTTATGTTGTAGTATATATCTTTTTAACAAAATTAAGTTAACAAACAATGAACATTCAACACATATTTAATGAACATAAGTTAATGAATATTTATTAGAAAATCAATGGGCATAAATTACTTTTTCAAATAAAAAAAATGACATGCGTGTCCAGCGTTTGACGCACGCATTAGCGTCTAATATGCGTCAATATTTGTCGCACATGTCAGACACTGACATAATGTTTTTACAACTAAAACAGTACCGAATAGATCCCTAGATCCACAAAGCTATATAGACCAGAGTCCATCTTATAATTTGCGTTAAGTGAAAGATTAGTTATTTGATAAATTAGTTAATTAACTTATTCATTAATCATTAAATCAATCAATTTTCCATAAAATTAACTTAACATATAGTAAAATTATGTATATGTTTGATTATTAATATAAAGTTGATGGATTTCTAATTAATTTGCTTATGACCATCGATTCAAATAAAACGATACATTTCATAAAATTCATTACACTTACTATTTATGGCCTACTGAATAAGTTCCTCGCCATTGAAGAATTCTAAATTAATTTTAAATTTCATATAAATTTATCAGTTTTATATAAATTTGATTATATAAAATTCTAAATTAATTTTTATTTCAGTCAAAGTACATAAATTTTAGATTAATAAATGAATTTTAATCATACATGTGCTATCAAGTTAAACATAAATTTTCGAGAGTCAATTAAATTTAATCATACATGCGCTATCAAGTTAAACATGTGGATACATATCATAAACTAAACATTAATGTAAAGTTAAAATATTTGCATTAAATCAAAGTGAGAACACTCTAATTTTATAAAAGGAAAAGAGAAACCATTAACTACTTATTACAATTTCATAGGTGTTGCAGATTTTTACAAAAATGTCTCATAAAATTTGATCCCAAGGCAATTGGAGGATACTACTTTCACCGAACATCAATCATTGTAATTGTAAGTTCATTAACAGAACATGATTCATGTTTGCTCGAGGAAGATTCAGTTTCAAAAAACTTTCTTCTAGTGAAAAATCCTGGTTCTTTAGGCTCAGGCAAAGCACCTTCACCACCCAACATTAGAACCACAGATGACATGCTTGGTCTATCTTCTGGAGCATGTTGCACACATAATAGACCAACATGAACTGATCGTAACACTTCTGATAGATTGCAGGATTCCTTTATTAATGCGTCAATAAGCTCTAGATATCTTCCTTCTTTGAAGAGATTCCACGCCTGCCAATAAACCATTTTGTCGAATTTTCAGTAGTAGCTTATAGGTAGAGAATCAAGAATTAAGTACTTGTGTAAAGCTTACATGCCCAAGAAGGTTAAGTTGATGGTCTGGATGACTAAATCTTCTGTTTTTCTTTCCACTAACTATCTCCAATATTAAAACTCCAAAACTAAATACATCAGATTTTACTGAGAACAATCCATCAATAGCATACTCTGGTGACATATAACCACTGCATGAAATAATATAATAAGTTAATATTTTTAAAAAGATATAAAAATTTAAAATTACTTATGTGCATTTTCTCTTGCTTAAAGGAAAGAGAGGAAAAAAAAATAAAAAATAAACTTACTATGTTCCAACTACTCTATTCGTATTTGCTTCGGTTTCATTGCCCCCAAAACTCCTAGCCATTCCAAAATCTGAGATTTTTGGATTCATATCATTATCTAGTAAAATGTTACTCAATTTGAGATCTCTATGAATAATTCTTAGTCTAGAATCTTGATGAAGATAGAGAAGTCCCCTGGAAATTCCATTAATGATGCGGAACCTCATACTCCAGTCCAGTAACTTGCTTCGTGTTTCATCTGTCAGAATTATCTACAAAGGTTAATCCTTATGGCTGATAATTGTATATTTAGCGACTATTAATGGAATATGATCTTTATTAGAACAGAGGTAACAAGTTGTTAGTGAAATTTCATGTTGTTGCTCGAATCTTGATTGATCGAGAAGAAACCTATAGTAAAACAACTTTCAGATATGAAATGAAGAAGATTTGGAGCTACTAAAAGAAACTAACTCTGACAAACTGCCATGGAAATTGTATCAGGATTTAGAGATTCTAACCAAAAATATAGCAGTCTAGGCTTTTATTAGGCATGTATTCATAGATCAACATCTTCTCTTCTAGATGAATGCAATATCCTAGAAGCTTCACCAGGTTTCTGTGCTGAAGTTTGGCAATGCATTTGACTTCATTCTTGAACTCATCAACCCCTTGTCTAGAATCCTTGGAGAGCCTCTTAACAGCAACTTCTTGTCCTTCTTTAAGAATGCCCTGAACATATAGAGAGTGCAGTTATTGTTGGTAATTAAGCAGGCAAACTCTGGAGATGGAAATTCCAAGAATGAACTATTTCAGAGTTCATTTCTGCAGTGAAATGCCAATTAAAGTTCTTCAAATTAACAAATTTGGTGTTTTTGGTAGAGAATGATCACAAATGAGGACAACATGTTAACCAGTAACACATGGAAGTAGTATCTGGTTACAGAGGGATGCATGACATGTCTAATTCTGTTACCTTATAGACAGGTCCAAAACCGCCCTCTCCAAGCATATTGTTGAATGCGAAGTCATCTGTAGCTTTAGCTATTATGCTGAAGTCAAAATAGGGTAGCTCCAGATCTTCGTCATGGTTATCAAAAGAGTAGCTTTCCTCCGGATTGTTTTCCCACTTCCCTGTAAAGTAGTGAATAGAAACAGTGAATAGAAACGAACCGCAAGCTGAGTTTCATAGGATCAATAAAGTTCATACACCGGGTCTACCTTGTGCATTTTGCTTCTTCTTTCTCTTCTTTTTCACTATGAACAAGCCTATACCGAGGACAACCAGAAACATTACTATTGATGATATTGTGCTTGCTATGACCGTCACTTGTTTGTTCTGATCGGAGCTCACATGTTCAGCATCTAAAAACATAAAAGCGTCAATCAAGATATAGAAATTTTTCCATTATGCATACAACATTTAGTCATGCAGTTATCACATATTCATTTGCTAACTCTTTGCAATATATTCTTACCTAATTCAGAAGAAGCCATCCTAATGTAAAGATCTTGCCCGCCATCATCTCTGTATTGTTTGATGTCAATAAGTTCTCCGAACCACAAGTAGCATCCGCTTCCACTTCCTCTGATATCTGAATTGGCATAAGCCATACAAGAACAGTTGTTCAAGCACATTATCCTACATTCCTCTAGGGTCATGCTTGCATTGATTGAGAAATTCTTCATGTCAGGCAATTTAATATTCGGATACCTTATGAACCCATCTCCTTTCTGGCAATCCAATTGCGCCCTTCGATCACATCCGCCTGACCAATCTGCTCTATCCCAATCATTTTGGAATTTTGGCACGAATCCATTTAAACACCAACATACAGGTGAGTTGCTAATGTCACAACTACCGTAAGCACCGCATAATGCATATGTATCACAATTATCTGATGGTGCAGTTAAGTATAGACCCCAATCGCTTGTCCGATCAATCCATGTGTACCGCTCCATTATACCATTCTGACTCAAAACGAGCCTTGTAAAAACTGAGGTATTAACTAGATCATAGGTATAGTATATTCCCTTTTGATTCGAAACGAATGAATAGTTATAAATTGGATTTGGCCTTAAATAAGGCATCCCACTAAAGCTAATACCATTCCATGGCCCAGATCGAGCCGTGATAGCTGAATTTCGTGTGATAGCTATCTGTAAACCACTGGAATCAAGTTGATAAGCCAAGTTACCTGGAGAAGGATCATCTGAGGTCTTCCATGATGATAAATGAACTTCCAAGCCATCAGCCAGTCTTCCAATCTTCATTCCTGGGAGAAATGTTTTGTCAGGATAATCAAAACTTTGCCACAAGAAATCTTCTGTTTCAAGGTCACTTTCATCCCTGACAACAAGATTTCCTGACTCCAAAAGCTGCGCGAGAGGATTCTGCACAACTCTTGATGTACTGGAAGACCATATGGTCAAGTTTTCATGATTGAGAAGAGTAAGAAGTCCCTTATCATTCAACTCCAGTACCCCTGATGAATTGTTGAGTGGAGTTTCTCTATTGGCAACCCATACAACAGTTCCATTAGAAATCTTTTTGTACCATATCCCCAAGTATCGATTGTTAGGATTTCCTGTGCTGAAAAATCCCAATTCAAACATGCCACCAGCTGATACTATAGTTTCACCGCCATCCCTAATAGATTGAGTTGCAGATATTGTGTCCAGGGCTGTGGATGTTACGAAGGCAGAGATTAAAAGAGAAGCAGAAAAGAGAAATGGTAAAGATTTCCATTGGTGTATTCTGCTTCTCAGCAACATGTTACGTTTCTTATCGAAGACTCAACTCTGGATAGGATTGGCATATATATTCTAATGAAATTCCAAGGCTCGATAGAGCCGCTAAGCACTTTTTTAAAGAAAATTATGTTCTTTCACACTGATGATAGATGGTCTGGTAACGAAATCTGAAGTTAAATATTAACGTTACTTAATATTGACTTTGTAGACCCAATCAATATTTTTTTGTCAGAAATGCCAGCCTTCAGATTAGTATATGTCAACAAGACACTTGCATCAAAATATAGGACAAGGAGATGATAATAATACAATATTCGCTATGTTTCAATTTTTAAGGTAATCAGAAGCTTCTCTTCAGAAAAGTCAATAAAAATGTAGAAAGAAAAAAGAAACCATATTTTATAATTTTGAGCATGTATTAGTTAATAAATCATTATCATTGAATAAAAGAATATGGATGTCAGAAATGATAAAATTGTTTTGGAATATAATGGCATTTTATTAAATTGGGAAAAAAAGGACCATCCGTATCAGTTAAAAAAGGCAAATTTTACTATTTTTTTTTTGTCATTTTATTTTCACCTTACTTTTTTCACCCTTAAATAAGATGGGTATCTATTATTTAAGGTAATTGTTGAAAATTATTTTGTTAAAATAAATCATTAGATAAAATATCTAAAATAAAATAAAATAGATAATAAACTACGGAAAATTAATTATTTTAGCAAATATAAAATAACATTGGAAAACAGAAAAAGAGCATTCTTTTTTTTTTTTTTCACTTTCCTAGATTAAGCTATCTCACGTACCTTTTTCTTTTTTGTTGAAATTTATAAAAAAAATATTTTATTTAAAAAATATAAAATAAAAATTAATTAAATTAAAAATAAAATTTTAATGTTGTAGAATATATTAATTTATTAATATAAAAATTATTTAAATTTATTTATCTATTTTATTAAAATTTAATTTAATTATATAAATTTAATGAATTTCAAGTGTATTAAATCAAAAATATATTGTATATAAAAGAAGCCACTTTTATGTCAAGCTGAGGCTGGCCATCAGGAAGAAATGAAATGGGAAATGGAAATTTCCTTAGGCGATCCCTATTGGCTGGCACACAATTCTTGACGGAAGTAAATATGGATGAATCATTTACCTTGTAGAACAAATCATTTTTGTGGAGCAGCAATATGAAAACTGTATTTACTTTCTAAACCCACTCTGTCAACAAGCGTGATTACCAGTTTCAACCTCAAATAAAGTCAAATCAATTACACGGAAAAAGAAAATGTGGCTCATTTCTCTTTTAATCTTTTCCACGTAATCACCGAGGAACAAAGAAAGGGGCATTCCATAGAGCTAGTTGACAAAATTTAGATAGAGCATTTCTCCATTGATACGGGCCACCCATGTGAGCCACCTATATGCTCACTCGGGTCAACAGACCCCACTAAGATTCTTAGGAATGTCCAAAATTAATTTGTAAAGTTATATTAACTCCTACTCCAATAAATATATATATCTATTATTATTATTTTATTATAAATCATAATAAAATATAAATTTATTATGTAAAACTATTAAAATTTTATAATTATTTGTTGTATTTTAAAAAATAATAATAATTAGGAATACTTTTAAGTATTCTTTTTAATAAAATCCCTAAATCTCTCTCTGTATAGAAATAGCCATCTTATATTATCTCTGTATATAAATAGTCATCTAAAAGTCTTATATTGTTACTGGAAACTTCTAGTTTTACTTTTCTGACATCACTTGAAGACCTACCTAATATTACCTATTCTTTTTCTTTCTTTATCTTATCTTTAAAAGGTCCAAGTTTTCTACTTCTAAGAGGGTATTATGCTCTTTTAGGAGCTCAAATTTTATAGCTTCTCGGAGAGTGTTTTTTGCTTCCTTGGGGGCTCAAATTTTATACTCTATCGGGAGTATGTTATGCTCTTTTAGAATGCAAATTATACTCTTTCAAGAGCGTATGGTGCTGTTTTGGGAGCTCAAATTGTATACTTTTTTAAGGAGTATAAAAAATAAAACAAGTTAGTAAAGGATAAGATTTGTGGAAAATAGAGACCCACTTCCTTGATTATTATATAAATTAGAAATTTTGGTTCGTATATCATCTTTATTAAGCATGGTATTTAGAAAATTATTCCAATGATCAAGTTAGTATTTGAGAGGCAAAGAAATATAAGTGTTTGAATTACCTCTTCATAAATGTACATTATTCATATTTATAGATGTTGAGGTGGAGTAGTTTATTTCGAAGTATATCTCTTCTCTTGCAAACTCATCACATTGGAGAGAGTATCATGCAATAGATTATAATGACGTTCATGAGAATCTTTGTCCACGTTAAATTAAATTGTATTAGAGTGGATTTTTAACTCTCGGTATCAATCTTTCAATATGACCGATCTGCGGATCAGGTAAAGAGATGAGGATAGGCGAGCCTATGCTCGTATGGGGCGATCTCTTCAAGCGAACTTGTATCAATTATCTTCCTAGATCTTATATTTTTACTATGGATAATACTTTTGAAGAGTCGACATATTCCATGAATGCGTTCCTACTCATGATTGTCTAAATACCCTTTCTTTCAGTACTTTCTGTTTCTTGTAAGGACCTCTATAATTTGCTTCCCAGGTCTAGCTTCTCCTCAGAGCAAATTTGTTCTTCTTATACCAGCTTTAGTTTTGAGAAATTTTTGGTATATCGCCACCCTATATATTGTAAGCTTTATTTCTAAATCCTACTTATTTCCTTCTCTCCTTTAACGTATCTAAGCACAAGCCGGTTATCATTTTTGGCTGTCAAAAAATCGTAGGCTATGGCAACCCAATCTCAATAGGGAAAACTGCTTTTATATCATGATGAATCCAAAAGATGTATCCTCAACGGTTGCTAAGGAGTAGCTCTGTGTGAAATAATACATCATTATAATTCTTTTTTACCATTGCTCTTTAGCCTGGTCTAGCATTTTCTTTACTTATATGATCATTCTATGGGTCACTTCTGTTAGACCATTTCTTTTTGTGCATGAGCTACGGAAGTGAACGTCAGGTTAATGTTTAGGCAAATGCATACACCTCTAAATTACTTGTTATCGAATTGCTTCCAATTATCTGTTCCTGAGGTATGTGGGATGTCGAATCTGCTTATCACTTTCTGCTAAAAGAAGTTTGTGGTTTTTACTTCAATGATATATGGACCATATGAACATATTTACAGATCAATAATGAATTATTTGGTGGAATAAATTTTAGCAATTTAGTTATTTTAATATCTCAATTTATATTCAATCACTTAGATTATATTTCCAGATTTAATCAAATAAACAGTTGAACTCTGTCTTTTTATAATATTTAAGTACTTATATGAATTTATTCGTTGAATAAATTCATATATCATAGATTGTTTAAATATCATAAAAGAACAAAATGAGATACATAAATTGATTTCAATGAAATTTAAGATATTATGGATTTAGGCAATATGACTGCTAAAAGTGTATGCAGGGTAAGCCGTCACTCAAATTCATCTTCATCTTCCATTATATCAAAAGGAGGCATTAATTGCAGAGATTGGTTAGAAAATTTTTCCCACGCTAACTTATGTCACCAGGTGTTTGTCGAATTTCCCCAACGAAAACTGGCTTGTGCATTATAGAGATAAACTTTTGCCTAAAACAAGAGCAAAAGGCACAAGGTTGATTCCACAACCTAAAGCTTCATTTTTCATTTTTCTGTATAAGCAAGTAAATAACACATGCTTTTTCTGCAACAGTATGAACAAAAAATGTCACAGCTATTGAAATAAAAATTACTGTAAAACTCAATAATGAAGTGCTATCAACGTGCCCCTAATGATGAAATAGTGAGACCATTAGGTGAACATAGTTTGTGGTTACTTGATGAAGATTTGGCTTCAATAATATCTCTTTCAGTGAAGAATCCTGGTTGTCTAGGCTCAGGCAAGGTACCTTCGCTGCCCAACATAAGTACCACATTCGACATACTTGGCCTATCTTCTGGACTTCTTTGCACGCATAGTAAACCAATTTGAATCGATCTTAGCACTTCAGATTCGTAGCATGAATCTATCACTGACGCCGCAATCAACTCAAAAGTTCTCCCTGCCTTATGTAGTTTCCATGCCTGAATTGATAAGGAAAGTGAAAATTCTTATTGGAGATTTCTTATATGCCCAAGAAATAAGAAAAAAATGTAAATGTCAGTGATACTTACATGCCCAAGAAGGTTAAGATGGTGCTCAGGATGACAAAATCCTCTGTTTCTTTTGCCGCTCACTATCTCTAGCACCATTACACCAAAGCTAAACACATCAGATTTCACTGAGTAGAGACCATCAATAGCATACTCTGGCGACATGTAACCACTGCGAAGGAAATTCCTAAAGATCACATCATTTTTATAATATCAGAATCACCATATATATACACTATTTGGAAAGATACTTACTATGTTCCCACAACCTTATTTGTATTTGCTTCAGTTTCATTTCCGCCAAAACTTCTGGCTAGTCCAAAGTCTGAGATTTTAGGGTTCATTTCACAATCTAGTAAAATATTTCCAGCTTTTAGATCTCTATGAATTATTCTGAGTCTTGAATCTTGATGAAGGTAAAGTAGTCCACGAGCAATCCCACTGATAATATGGTAGCGCTTAGGCCAATCTAGTAGTGTGCACTGTGCTTGATCTGCCCAGTATTCACCCAAGTTGATCAAATTTTATTCGTATCAGATTCATAAATCTAAAAGAAAGCAAAAGGAGTGATGCATGATTTAACACTTCAAACATTTTTGGATGGAAAAAAAACTGGCAATAGCAGCTTTCTTTTTTCATTGAAACAAAGAATGCTCCGTATTATCAGTGTTTTTTGAACAGCACTGAAGAAAGTGGGTAAGAAGTAGTATTACTAATCCTTTTATCTTGATAAAAGTATTGTCAATTGATAAAATGTAACTTATTATGGGTTTAAGAAGATTCAAACCAAAAATAAAGAAGTCCAAGCTTTTATTAGGCATAAACTCATAAACCAACATCCTCTCATCTGCTTGAATGCAACATCCTAGGATCTTCACTAAATTTCGGTGCTGTAATTTCGCAATATACATGACTTCGTTCTTGAACTCATCTAGTCCTTGTCTTGAATTCTTTGAGAGCTTCTTCACAGCTATTTCCTGTCCATCTCTCAATATTCCCTATACATAATAACACGATATCAGGCAATGCCATACTATGACAATTGAATGTATTCTCATTTCATTAATCTTTAAAGTTGGAATGCTTGCTAAATACTTGAGTAGTAGCTGTTTTATCCGTAATGATGGCAAGGCTAGATTAGATAGTTTCAAAAAAACTGTTATCGCATAATTGCATTAGTTTCAAAAGTTTGAATAATTAGATTGAGAGCCAACAAGTGACTGCACAACCATTTATCAGACTGGGTACCTTATAAACAGGGCCAAAACCTCCTTCACCAAGTTTATTAATGAGAGTAAAGTTATTTGTTGCGCAAGCAATTGTGCCCATGTCAAACAATGTTACTTCTAGATCTTCTTTCTGGCCCTTGTTATTTGTATTTCTTTCCAGAATACCTGTCATTCTTCCTGCAAAGTATAACTAGAATGAATAAAAACTATTTAGCTCTGTTTCTATTGTCAGTTATTCCCCTGAGGTTTCCAAGAAAACAATATATCTGCCAATTATTATATCGCGTTTTACTAAAATCAATTTGATATAAATACCTAACAGAGATGGTAAGGAGAGTGGGAGATAGAATTTCAAGGAACGAATACGTACTATTTTTCTGCCTCTTCCTTTTCCAGTACAAGATCAGGGCCAGGACCAAAAGCAGCAATCCCATAGATAATACAGAGCTTACAACAACTTTTCTATATTTCTGGACATTGGATGTAGGAGTAGTAGTATTCTGAAGGTTGTTGTGAACTAGACATAAAGAAGTTAAGAGCATAAGAATAGGGAGTTAGAATAATAGGAAACGCAAATTTATGTTAGTTGATATTATCTTTTTTTGCAGAACAAAACAAACTTTTCCACTTGACTGGCCACCAAACTCACGTGTAAAACAACAAATTCATGGAAAACTTTTTTTTAATATCAGGATGAATCATCTCTAGATAAAGGCACCCTTGAGGCACCAAATACAACTTTGAAGTTGCTATTTCAGGAATCATAAAATCTGCAATAGGCAGAGAATATCAATCCGTCATTAGCTAATCATTTTACTTCAGTCATTAGAGTTTGACTCAATCCTGTGAGGTAACGAACATGTTGACAAGTTTAGATTCTCAGCATTAGGCACTAGTTTCAGGTCTCAGAATAAATTCATACCTAATTCTGATGCAGCCATCCTCACATAAATATCCTGTCCGCCTTCAGTATATTCTCTAATATCAAGCAAGTCACTAAACCAAAGCAAGCAATCACTTCCTCCTCCCCTAACGTCCAAATTTGCATAAGCTGTACAGTTGCAATTCCTCGTGCACAAGAAACTGCAATCGTTAAGAGACATGTCCATTACCATTGAACCAGCAACGTTAGACCAAGATTCTCGTGTGTCTGGCAACTTTACTGCAGAAAACTTTAGAAACCCATCTTGAGAGCAAGTTAGCGGGGTTTGTCTAACACAACCACTTGACCAATCCAACATGTACCAGTCTCTTGGAATTTTCGGTACAAATTCTTTCAAGCAACTACACATTGGAGATTTTACAATATTGCAGATACCATATGCACCACACTGCGAATAGAAGTCACACTGGTCTACTACTAATGTAAGATAAAGACTCCACTCATGTAATCGACTAATCCAGACAAACTGCTCCAGATATCCCTCCTGGCTTATCACCATCCTTGAAAAGAGTGAGCTGTTAAGAAGCTCATATTTGTAGAACACCTCGTCCTCATTAAAAGAGAACCCATTGCTAAAAATGGGGTTTGGTTCTAGAGCAGGTGTACCACTGAACCGCAAACCATTCCATGGCCCAGTGCGATAAAGCCTAGTTGAATCTTTTCTTAAGATCAATTCAGGATAACCACTATGATCAAACCCAAATGTAAACTTACCTCGAGCAGGATCATCAGGCGTCTTCCATGATGATATATTAGCATCTAAGCCTGTTACTCTATTCCTTCCAATCTTCATTCCAGGCAATAATGTATCAGATGGATAGTCAAAACTCTGCCACAAGTAAACTTCGGAATTATTATAACCCAGATCTTTGACAATAAAGTTTCCTGAATCCAAAAGCTGTGCAACAGGATCCCTTGCAAAACTTTTGGAGTTGGAAGACCAAATGATGCTGTCATTTTTTGTGACAATGATTAGATTTCCTTGATCATTAATCTTTAAAACACTTGATAAATCTGTGACGGGGTTTTCTCTGTTGGCAACCCAGACTACGGTCACGATAGGGATTTTGTTGTACCAGATACCCAAGTATCGGTCCTTGGAGGTACCTGGGCTGAAAAATCCCAACTTAAAGACTCCACTAGGTGATACCAAGGACTCACCATCTCTGATAGATCGAGTTCTATTCATGGTGTCAGCAGCAGTGTATATTGTTGTACAGAGCAACAAATAGCAGCAGAGAAGTATAGGGATGCAGTCCATCGATTTTGAACTAAGATACTAAAATCAATAGCCTCTGGGGAAAAATAAAGAAAAACTAAGCATATTTTTCTTCGAATTCTTTGGTTTTGAGGGATAAAGAAAGTATGACACTGATTTTCAGAAATTTTCAAAGAGAAAAAGTGGATTCACTGATTACAGATATAAAAATCCTGGAAACACAACTTGAACAAAGAAAGACAGACCAGAGTCCTCGTTAGCAAATAGCAATATGCTTTAAGCTACACAGATTGCTAATTACTCTCTCTAGCAGTTCTTATTAGGACTTCCTCTTTTCTTCAGTCCACTTTGAATGGTATTGAGTGGTGAGTTTCCAAGAAACCTGAAGGAACTTTGGTTAATGAAGTCAGAGTTTGCTCTTTAGAAAAATGGGGGAGGATCGTTTGACCAAATAGTGTTGTTTATACTTCCTTCTCTGTACAAGAAAATAATGCTGGTAGGTCTTTTCAGATAGAATTGTATGACTTGCGATAACAATCCTTAACACTGAAGATAGTAAGTACAGAATCCATCTTAATGGAACATGTGAAATTATAAATAACCAAACATAAGTGACTTTCTAATTGACAAAAATACAGACATGCTTAATTATTTTAGGAGAAATAAAAAAAGAAAGCGAAAACAAAGTGAGTTTTGAAGGAATCCTGTGAAAAATGAAAACTTTCGCGGACATGCATTAGTGTGAAAACTTTATCATCAAATTGACATTTGGATATGTTGAAGTCAAATGATGAATTCTATTATATATTCTGAGGATTACAAATTGAATGTTGTTGCTTATATATACACTGTTTTAACGGTAGCCTAATACCTATGTTAACGGTTGCCTTGATACCTATGTCTAACGTCCAATTCTTCTTCAGGAAAGATTGAAATGGCCTTTCTTTTTAACAGAAATGGTTGCTCCCTTTTCTAGAAGTCTATAAGGAAGAGAACTGCACCTTTTGTGTTGCTTGTTGTAATATCCGAAATTTTTATATATTTAATAATAAATTTTTATTTAAAATTAATTTAATTTAATTTTACTTGGTCTAGTTGGAATAATTTAAATGCAAATTTTAAATTTTAATATTAGACTAATAAAGGAGTCATTCTTTCTATATCCTATTAGTTTGAATTTTTAAGAAATTAATTAAGTAAATTATTTGAGAAATAATTATATTTTGGTTATTCAAGTTTTCTCCAAATGCATATTTATATAAATAAAATTATATATTGGAAAATTATGGAGAAATTGTAAATGGTGTTTTTATAAAAGGAATTTAGGGAAAATAGGTATTTCAATTAACTAGTGGTTTAAATTTTAAGTTGAAAAATATTTAGCAAATTGATTATTTAAATTAATTGTGTTAATACTAAATTGAAAATTTATTTTTGGATGAGGATTAAAAGTGTAATTTCATTAATATGGGGTTTTAATGGAAATTTGGATGTTTGGTATTTTTGTAAATAAATGTGTCGGCAGGGATATTTATGTAAATATATATTTTCAATAATTCTAATTTGACCCAAATTAATTAGCTAGGGGCTTAATTGAAAGACTAAAGAAAAGTTTGGGGGTTAATTAAAAATTATGCAGGGTAAAATTGTCATAATTTAGAAAGTTGAGGGACGTAATTATAAGAAAGGAAAGTTTGGGGGCCTAAAATCGATATGGAAAAGAAGAAAAGAGAAGAGAGTGTCGGGGAGAGAGAAGAAAAAAATCGGGAGAGAGAGGTAGGTGGCTCACTGAAGAAGAGCTTCCATGATGGCGTGGCGGCATTAGCGAGGAAAAAAACGAAGGGGCGGCTTTGAAGGTCAGCGATTTCAGTGGCTTTTCGGCCGATCTTGTTAGCGATCGGCTCCTCTCGAAGAGAGCTTCCTTTTGGCGGCAGCGGCATCGGTTTTGGTGGCCGGAGGAGGGAGTTCCAACGAAGTAGGTGGCAGCCGCGTTTTTCGGCTTTTCCGGCGAGCTCCGGTGGAGGATGGACGATCGGAGGACATATCCCGACTCTCCTCAGCTCAAGCTTCACAATGGCACCGGTTTCATGGCGATCGGACTCCGTTTGCGAATCGACGGCTGAGATGGTTCGTAAATCTCTCGGGATGATCGGAAGTCAGATCAGAAAATCGAAAGCAGGGATCGTCATCAGCGCGTCGTTTCGAGTCCGATGGTGAGTTCAGATCGTCGATCGGACTCCGGCGGCTAGAGGCGAGTCAACCGAGCGATCGAGCGTTTCAGTAATTTTCTCTAGCCCGTTAATTTTTGGAAATTCTTTGATTTAATTTGTGCTTATTGTTTTGTGTTGAGTATTTGATATTTGTGAGTCAAAAATAATTATCTGTCGGTTTGCCTGCCTCGTGTTTTATACTGTGTGGCGGAGTCGAGAAAATAGTGAAGTCTGTGGACCCGACTCCCGTTGTTTGAAGTGTTGGATATTTGAAGTGTTTTTTTGGCAGGTCCTGGACCCGTTTTTACGGGGGGTAAATGTCCATGTTGTAGGGGAGGTTTTGTCAGATTTTCGGTAGAATTCTCCCGAATCGGGATTCTTAGACAGTCAGTCCTAGGAATCTAGACCTAGGATTAATGATCGATTGTTTCAGCATTTTAATAAATTGTTTTCCATGATTAGATGATTTGTCTGTTCAGCTTGCTCCAACCGAGGCACCAGAGCAGAGTTAGGAGGTCGCCAAACCAGTGAGTTAAAGTCATATATCGCTTATGCACGTGTCATGCATAAAATTTGATTTGCTACTGTGATTGTTCATTTGCAATTCCAATTATTCATTTAATTATTATTATATGCATGATGCTTTTTAATTACTATTTATATATGTTCTTCCTTTATCATCAATTTTAATATTGCATAATGACTCGGGATGGAACGGCAGTAGAACATAGGAGTTGGATGAGTGTTCCAGCATAAATCTGAGAGAGATAGAGAAAGGATAAATAGGTAAAATTTTAAAAAAGAAAGATTAGGACCTGCCCTGGTTGAGCATCGTTCTCTAGACTTAGTTGAGTGTGGTTGCCGGAGTAAAGGTCCCTTGTCGAGCTTTGCTCTCTGGGCACCGGCTTAATTGAAAATTTAATTGACCAAACTAGAGAAAAGGTCCTTGGTCGAGCTTTGCTCTCTGGGCGCCAGTCTTATTGGATAAGAGAGCTGAAAGGCCAAGGCTGAGATTTAAGTGACCAGACTGGAAGTAAGGTCCCTGGTCGAGCTTTGCTCTCTGGCGCCAGTCTTATTGGATAAGAGAGCCGAAAGGCTAAGGCTGAGAGTCAAGTGACCAGACTGGAGGTAAGGTCTCTGGTCGAGCTTTGCTCTCTGGGCGCCAGTTCTGTTGGAATGAGAGATTGAGATGTTAGAGTTGAGGTTAGTCGGGATGTAAGTGTTGAATTAAATCGAGATGTTAGAGTTGGGATTAGGATTCTACTGAAGTACTCCATCCTGTTGCATGTGGAATTATTTTTGTATAAGCATGGCATGACACGTATGGTTTGCATGATTTATTAATTATTTTAAAATTAAATAATGTGATATTGAGATGTTTGAAACTGTTTTAGATATATGATTTTAGCTCACTCTCGGGACTAACAGTCTCCATTTACTGTTTTTCAAATTCGTGATTGTTAGTCTTCCCGCGACTCTTACTCAGTAAACCGACTTCATCATCATCGGGTGGTGTTTGATTTGGTATGTCAAATTGTAAAAATCTTAGATTCTCCGCAGTAGTAATAGTAGAGGTATTAGTGGTAATTTTCTGAGTTTCGGGTCTCACCTAATTTTTCTAGCAGACCGAAGAAATTATGTAAAATGTAACTATTAATATAATTTATGGCTTTAATAATATTAATTTGAGATGAGATTTGATTGAGTTAGTGAGTGTTAGGCTTACTACGGGATTCGATAGCCTTAAGCCTACCTATTCCCTAGTGCCGGTCACAGGTCCACAGAGTGGGTTATGCACTTGTTTTAGTGTTTCTTGTTCTTTTACCTTTAACACTCACCCTCAAGTTGGATTCGTAGAGGTTGATAGAACCTATCTTGCTGAGAATGATTGATAGTTTGTCTTGTTGAGTGCTTTTGTAAATATGTCTGCTAGCTGATCATGACTTCTGATAAATAGTGTTTCAATTTTTCCTGGTTGTACTTTTTCTCTAATGAAGTGACAATCGACTTCGATGTGTTTGGTTCGTTCGTGGAATGTTGGGTTGGATGCAATGTGTCAAGCAGCTTGATTATCGCAGTACATCTATATGGGTCCTTTACATTCTATTTTCATATCGAGGAGTACTTGTTTGATCCAAATGAGTTCACTCGCCGTAGATGCTATGGCTCAATATTCGACTTCTGCGCTTGATCTTGCTGCTACACTTTATTTCTTACTTTTACATGTTACCAAGTTTCCTCCTACGAAGGTGCAGAAACCTGTAGTTATTTTTTTATTACTGCTTCCTGCCCAATCAGCATCAAAGAAGCTAACTATGGTGTTAGTGTTATTTTTGTTCATCCAGATTCCTTGACCAGGAGTGCCCTTGAGATACCTAAGTATTCTATCAATGGTTTCCAGATGACTAGTACGAGGAGCATGGATAAATTGGGTTACTATACTTACTGCATATGCGTTGATAACGCCCTACTAGGCATTAATATTTGTTGATAATGCCCTATGTTAGTTAGTGGATCACCGTCCTCCAAATTGAGTTTAACATTGGTTTCCATTGGAGTATTTGTTGATTTAGCTCCTAGTTTTCCAGTTTCTTTTAGAAGATAAAGTACATACTTTCTTTGAGATAGAAACAAGCTTTTATGTGATTTGGCTATTTTATTCCAAGAAAGTATGATAGTTAACCTAGATCTTTGATATCGAATTTCCTTTTTAGCCTTTGTTTAACTTTTTCAATCTCTTCATTATCGTTACCAGTTATGATAATATATCATCCACATATACAAGAATAATAATAGTGTATGTGTGAGTGTGTTTTACAAATATAGAGAAATCGAAAGTGCATTTATTAAGAGAAAGAGGCTTAGCTTGGCATACCATGCTCTTGGAGATTGCTTTAATCCATAGATTGTCTTTTTTAGCTTACATAACAGGGAAGGATATGATGTGTACTCGTGACCTGGGGGAAGGGTCATATAGACTTCTTCTTCCAGGGTCCCTTAGAGGAATGTATTTTTAACATCCATTTGAAACAGACTCCATCCTGAGTTAGTAGCTACAGACAGTAAAATACGGACAATATTCATTTTTGCTACCGGTGCAAAGGTTTCCTGATAGTCAACACCATAAGTTTGGGTAAACCCTTTAGCTACTAATCTAGCCTTGTATTTTTCGATTGTTCCATCACAATTATATTTTATTTTGTACACCCATTTACACCCTACAGTTTTCTTGTTTGGTGGTAAAGGAACAATATTCCAAGTGTTATTTTTTTCTAGAGCATAAAGTTCCTCTTTCATGGCTTTGCACCACTTGGGGTCAGTGTTCGCTTCATAAAAGGATATAGGTTTTGTGTGTGCCGTGATGTTTCCTAGATAGGCTTGATACTATTTTGATATTGACTCGTAAGTGATAAAGTGTTGAATCGGATACGATACCTTATAGGACACATAGTCCCTTAACCTGACAGGAGGCCTGATCGGTCGAGAGGATCTTCTTAAGGCAGTTTGTTCGTGAGGAGATGGCTCGATTTCTTCATTGCTTGTCACATTGTCTCCCCCTAAAGGAATTGTCCTTAAGTTTGTATTTTGCTCCCCCTCTAGGTGATTATCCTATTCTTGACTCCTGCTGTTAGAAGAAATAGGGTTATGCGAAAATAGTAAAGTGTGTGGCCCATGAGTGTGGTTTGGAGGAGTACCATGATGGTCATACTCCTTGTAGTAGGATTCATGTTCTACAAATGACACATCCCTGGAGATATAAGTTTTGTAGGGTCATAGCATTTATACCCCTTTTTTCTGCAGAGTATCCTAAAAATAAGGTTTTGACTGAACTTTTATCAAACTTGTTAAGTCATTTAACATGGACAAAAATGATGCAGCCAAAGACTCGAATGTGTCCTAATTCTATTTTTCTTCTGTGAAAATTTCTAATGGACTGAGATTTTTAAATTTTACACTTGGTAACCTATTGATAAAATACGTAGCGATTAGGATGGCATCCGACCAGTAGGTAGTTGGAACAGTATTTTGAAAAAGAAGAGTTTTTGTGACTTCAAGTAGATACCTAAATTTCTTTCTGAGACCCTATTTTGTTCCGGGGTATTAATGCATGTAGTTTGATGTAGAATCCCTTCCCTTTTAAAGAACTCAGAAGAAAAAAAATTATGTATTCAGTACCGTTGTTAGATCGAAAAATTTTGATCCTTGCGGTGTACTGATTTTGAACAAAGTTAAAAAATTCTTGAAAGCATGTAAAGACCTTATTTTTCCCTTTTAACAAATAAACCCAGGTAGTGTGAGAGTAATAATCAATAAATATAACAAAGTAACTGAAGTGATTATAAGATGTAACGGGGCAGGTCCCCAAACATCAGAATGAATTAATTCAAATCTTTTTTCAGAAATACTAGAGGATGAAGAGAATGAGAGGCGAGTATGTTTAGAAAATTTACAAATATCACAAAGACTGGAATTTAAATTGTAATTAAAAAGTTTATTTAGAACTTGGTCGGAGGGATGCCCAAGCCGCCAATGCATCAGCATGCCTTGATCGACCTGTCTCGTCGATATAAGACATTGATTGATAGAGTCCTTTTTGTAGTACAACCCATTCTCAAAATATCTATCACCAATCGTCTTCCCTGTAGTTCAGTCCTGAAATATCACTGAAGATAGTGAGAAAATAACATTGATGTCACGACCCGATATGTGGGCCTGTGACCGGCACTAGGGAATGGGTAGGCGTAAGACCACCGAATCCCGTAGTAAGCCTGACCACTCACTAACTTAATTACATCTCATCTAATCTCATTGATGTCACAATTTCTTAACCATGAAAATCTACATATTTAATTCAGTATGCGAGTAGAATTTGGCAAGACCCAATTACAATTGATAAGTCTATCACTTCTACTGTGGAGAATCTAAAATTTTACAAGTCAAACATACCAAATTAAATACATCATCAAATGATGAAGGAGTCGGGTTGCTAGATAAGAGCCGCGAGAGGACTAACAATCTCAGATAGCTTTGACGACCTCCTAGCTATCTCCGATGCCTTGGATGGAGCGAGCGGAACTAACAAATTATCTAATCACAGAAAACAATTAATCAATAACGTTGAAACATTTGAAAATTAACCTTAGGTCTAGATTCCTAGGACTGACTGTCTAAAAATCTCGACTCGGTTAAATTCTACCAAAAATTCGGCAGAACCTCCCCTAAAATACGGACATTTACTCCCTATAAACGGGTCCAGTATCTGCCAGAAAACACTTCAAATATTCAACAATTTATTTTAACGGGAGTCGGGTCCCCAAGACTTCACTATTTTTCCCGACTCCACCACACATCACAATTCACGACTAAAGGCAGACAATCCGACAAATAATTTTTTTTAACTAACAATATTTCTAATGCTCAACACAATTCAATAACATATAATTTACCAAAGAATTCTAAAATCAACAAGCCAGAGAAATTACTGAGACGTTTAATCGCTCAGTCGACTGGCCACCAGTCGCCGGAGTCCGATTAACGATCCGAACGCACCAACCGACTCGAGACGACATGCTGATGACAATCTTAGCTTCCGATCTTTCGATCCGACCCTCGATCATCCAAAGAGATCTACGGACAATCTCAGCCGTCAATTCTCAAACGGAGTCCGATCGCCACGAAACCGGTGCCGCTGAAAAGCTTGAGCTAAGGAGAGTCCGGATATGTCCTCCGATCATCCATCCCTCGCCGGAGCTCGCCGGAAAAGCTAGAAAATGCAATTTTCAACACCTCTCCAAAACTCCTTCCTCCGGCCACTAAAGCCGACGTCGCCACTCCTAAAAGGAAGCCCTCAACTCACTGGTCAAAACAAGACCGACCCTGCCGCCATTGGACGCTGGAAATGCCTCGGAATGGCGGCAAGAAAACTGATGCCGTTTCCTCGCGCTCTCTCACCGATCGCCGCCTGCTGGACCATTGTTGCCACTGCCACCACACTCGTTGGCCTCCGCTACGCCTTCGGCCAGCTCCGCCGCATGCCCTGACGGCCTGCCCCGGACACCGCCCCCTTTTCTTCCTTCTTCTCTCTCCCCGATTTCTCCTTCTTTTGCTTCTTCTTCTTCTTCTTCTTCTTTCTTTTCTTTCTTTTTTTTTCCTCCTATATCGATTTTTGCTCCCTGAACTGTTCTCTTTTACCATTTAGTCCCTCAATTTTTTAATTACTAATAATTTCGTCTTGTAAAATTTTCAATTAACCCTTAAACTTTTTTTTAACTTTTCCATTAAGCTCCTAACTATTTAATTTGGACCAAATTAGAATTATTGAAAATATATAATTACATATTTGCCCTTACTTTTAAATATAAAATTACCAAAAAGCCATTGCCGATATATGTGCAAAATTTTGTTAATGGCCATATAACCCTTTCATCTTTTCCTAAATAGCTTTTGATAATTCCATTAGAATGCAAAGTCAAGAAATTTGAGGTTCAATTGTGTTGGTGATCATCGACATGACTATATAGTCTGTCATTTGCCACTCTTCTATTTTCTCTAATTCTTCTTCTGTTGGGGCTTCTGGCCTTTCTGGTTTTGGTTTTTGTTTGGTTCCAGTGATGAACCCCAGTCTTGTTTTGCCGTTGAGGCCAATATACACTGATTTTGACCATTCAAAGTAGTTTGAGTTGCCTTTCAGTATTATATTGGTTAGTTTGTTATCGCTTTAAAACATGGCTGAAAATTTTTCTTTGAAAGAACAGAGGAATGGGGGTATGTGATGATTACAGGTTTAAACCTGCTCTGATACCATGTTAATCAAATGATGAATTGTATTATATATTTTGAGGATTACAGATTGAATGTTGTTGTTTATATACACACTGTTTCAATGATAGCCTAATGCCTATGTTAACGGCTGCCTTGAGACCTATGTCTAATTTCCAATTCTTCTTCAGGAAAGGTTGAAGTGGCCTTTCTCTTTAGCAGAAATGGTTGCTCCCTTTTTTGAAAGTCTATGAGGAAGAGAACTACAAGCTTTCTGCCTATGCAGTTTCTGAGACTTATATATTGCTTGTTCTTTTACTTTTAATTGCCTGTGTAGTTTTTGAGACTTCTGTGTTGCTTGTTCTTTTACTTTTAATAAGATTTCTTTATGATTTGGACTTTGTGAAGCTCATTGAAAATATACAATTGTGATGACTATTATACTTGTACCTTCAGCTTTTTTAGGTCAATTTGTATCTGGGGATGTAGTTTTCATGCTGCTTAACAAGTACCTGCGTATAGCCAATGGCAATACAAAAATCTATATAATGTACCAACAGTATATCAATTCCTATACTTTTTATACAAAAATAACATGTGTTCCATAGGCTAGGTGATTTAGGTTATAAAAAAAACTCAATGTTGCAAAAGAGAAATTAGCATGTATGAATTAAAGTACACTTAATTCTAAGCATAAAGAAAACACAATTTTCAAAAAGAAAAGGAAATCATGTAATTAACAAATTCCTCCCCCACACCTAGACTATACATTGTTCTCAATGTATCAAAAAGAAAATGGCTCACAAAGAAATGAAAAGAAATATGAAACTCCCTTGAATTACGAGCAACTCGGACTTTGTAGTATATGGAGATGGTGGGCCAGGAGGTAGAACCCCCAATGCTTTATTAAGGCATCCAAATTTTTCTTCATTTTTGAAATTTTATGTTCCACCTTTTCTAAACGAGCTTCAAAATCTGGTTCAGTTGAATCATCAGAGGCATGAAAAAAAATGTTAGAAAAAAAAGGTAATGAAAAAAAATGTAGAAAATAATAATAAAAAAATGTTTTTTTTATTTTTCATCATTAAATAAAATATCCTAAAGAAAATAAAGTAAAGAAGTCAAATTTTTAAGGCCTATTGCCCAAAACAAATTAGAAGGTGGTTTAAGATAAGGCGTGGTCACGGCTTATAAAAAACGATCGTCTGGAAAAAATAAATTGGTGACGCATCTCGAAGAGTTGTAAAAGGGCGTGGTCATGCATTATCAAAATTAATCTCTCGCCTAAAAATTGAACTTCTTCATTAAAAAATAAAAACTAAAAATAAAATAAACAAAGTGAAAGAAAATAAAAAGTATAAATAAAAATAAAAACAAATGGACTGATCCATCGAGAATGAAACTTACCAGGCATAAGCTTTAAATCGAGAATTATATAACAATACTTTTTGACCAATTTCAAATTATTTCCTAATAAGTATGTTATCATAGAATAACTTGGATTTCTATTTGTAAATTCTCGAATTCTCATAAGCATCCAATCCCAACTTTTTCTATGTCCATATTGCACCACCGAACTATCCAATAGGCTTTATGCTCGATTTCTACCGGTAAGTGACATGCTTTACAAAAAACTAACCGATAAGAGGACATTCCTATAGGATTTTTGTAAGCCGTGCAATAAGCCCAAAGCGCGTTGTCTAAACGAAGGCTCCAATCCTTTCTTCCTGAATTCACCATTTTTTCCAAGATGGATTTAACTTCTCTATTGGAAACTTCGGCTTGTCCGATGGTTTGAGGATGATATACGGTGGCTACTATGTGATTCATTCCATATTCTTCATCAAAGCTGCAATAGATCTATTGCAAAAATGAGTTCCTTGATCACTAATAATTTCTCTTGGAATGTCAAACCTATTAAAGATGTTAGATAAAACCTACAACAGCTTGAGAGTCATCAGTTTTGGTGGCTTTAGCTTCCATCCATTTTGATACATAATCCATAGTCAAAAGTATATATGAAAAACCACAAGAAGAGGGTAAAGGACCTATAAAATCAATACCCCATACATCAAATATTTCACAAATAAGAATTGGAACTTGAGGCATTTCATTCTTGCGAGTTAGTGCTCCTACTCTTTGGCATCTCTTATAACTCTTATCAAATTGACATGCATCTTTAAATACAGTTTCCAATACAAACCACTATCTGAGATTTTCCTAGCGGTCCGTCTAGGTCCAAAGTGTTCTCCACATGCATAATCATGGCAAAAGGCTAAAATATATTGGAATTCATTCTCAAGCACACATCTCCTAATCACTTGATCGAAATAAAATTTTCATAAGAAAGGCTCATCCCAAACATAATACTTAGACTCACTTTTTTATCTTTGCTTTTTTACAACTTACTGAGATAATGAGGTAGATTTTCTGTGACTAAATAATTGACCATATCTGCATACCAAGGAATCATACCCACTCCCACTGTATAATTGCTTGCATCGCACATGATTTCAAAAGGTAAATCTTATTGAGGTGGTTGAATAATAGGTGCGCTTGTCAACAAATCTTTGAGCTTATCAAACGCCTCTTTCCATTCTTTCCCAAACTCGAATTGAACTTCCTTTTACAGTAAATTTGTCAATGCCAAAGAAATCTTGGAGAAATCCTTGATAAACCTGCGATAAAACCATGCATGTCCAAGAAAAGAACGCACTTCCCTAACATTGGTAGGGTATGGTAAGTTTGCAATTATATCCAATTTTGCTTTATCAACCTCTATACCCCTGGAAGAGACCATATGTCCTAATACAATGCCTTGGGTAGCCATAAAATGACACTTTTCATAATTTAAAACCAAGTTAGTCTCTATGCATCTTTTCAAAACTTTGGTTAAATTATTTAAGCATTCATCAAATGAATCCCCACACACAGTAAAATTATTCATAAATACTTCAATGTATTTCTCAATATATTCAGAAAAAATACTCATGATGCATCTTTGAAATGTACCTAGGACATTACAAAGACCAAAAGGTATTCGCCTATAAGCATAGGTTCCGAAAGGACAAGTGAATGTCGTATTTTCCTAATCTTCTTATACAATAGGAACTTCATAAAGTCTTGAATAGCCATCAAGAAAAAAAAAGAAGGATTTGCCACCCAATCGTTCTAACATTTGGTCAATGAAAGGTCAGGGAAAATGATATTTTCTAATCACTTGATTAAGCTTCCTAAAATCTATACATATTCTCCAACCATTTTGCACATGCATTGGTACAAGTTTATTGTTCCAATTCCTTACCACACTCATTCCAATTTTCTTTGGAACAACATGAATCGGGCTTACCCATTCATTATCTGAGATTGGGTAGATTATACCTGCATCTAACAACTTGTGTATCTCTTTCATGACCACTTCTTTCATAGCTGGATTTAATCTTCTTTGTGGTTCCCTTGATGGTTTAGCATCATCCTCAAGTAAAATCCTATGCATGCAAATTTACGGACTAATGTCTTTTGTGTCAGCCAAAGTCTAACCAATTGCAACTTTCTACTCTCTCAAGGCTTTAACCAATCCTTCTTCTTGTTCCATTGTTAGTTCTTTTGAGATGATGACAAGCAATGTTTCACCATCACCTAAATACATATATTTTAAGTGATTCGGTAAAGCTTTTAGCTCCAATTTTGGTGCCTGCGCAATTGAATGTAACATCTTGTTATTAGTATTAGAAATTTCAGCATTGGAATTTATTAGTTCAGATAATGTTGCTGAAAATAATTCTTCTACACCAATCTCATAATCAATTCCTTCTAAATTGGAATGTGCATCTAATTCTTACTCATTACCAACACTTTCTTTTGCAAATACATCCTATACAATTAAATCAATCACATCAATATGACAAAGAGAATGTACATCATTAGGATATTTAATTACATAAAAAATATTAAATTTAACAATCTCTCCATCAAACTCTACAAAGATAATACCTTCATCTACATCAATCTTTGTCTTAGCTGTTTTCATGAATGGTCGTTCTAACAAAATCGAAGCTGATTTTGATGAGGAATTACCATCTAATTTCAAAATGTAAAAGTCAACAGAAAATATGAGCTTATTAACCTGCACCAAAATATCTTCAACAACTCCAAGATGATGAATATAAGAACGATTAGCTAATTGAATCATTACACTAGTCTTTTACAAGTCATTTAGTTTCAACTCTTGATAAACAGAAAATGGTATGACATTAGTAGAAGCTCCTAAATCTAATATGGCAAGCTCAATTTTCTTTTACCAATAACAAGGTAATGACAATAAACCTAGATGCTTGCATTTTTCTGGCATTATTCTTTTGCAAGATAGCCGACACATTTTTACTTACCACCATTTTCTCTTTTTCCTTCATCCTCTTTTGTTTGTGCACAATTCCTTCAAGAACTTTGCATATTTAGAAATTTGTTTGACAGCATCCAATAATGGGATATTTATTTTCACCTTCCTAAACATATCCAATATCTCTTTTTCTTGCTCATCTTCTTTTGGCTTAGTTGATCTGCTAGGAAAATGAGATAATGGAGTGTGAGATGAAAGAGATAGAGGATGATCAAATTTTACTCCATGTGATGCTTTACAAGAAGCTTCTTCTTCTTTTTTCTTGCTCAATTCACTTTTCTTAAATGGAATCGATCCTGAAGGAATCTTTTTTCCACTTCTTAATGCAATTGCACTAACATTCTCCTTTGGATTTACCTCTGGTTGTAAAGGTAGTTTTCTAGAATTTTGAGCCTTCAATTTACTAACCGGCGTAGCCAATTGTGTAATTTGATTGCCTAAGTTCTAAATGCTTGACCTTGTTTCCTGTTGAAGTTGAAGAGTACTGTTAGCAAGATTTTTAACAATATCTTCCAAAGTCATGCCTGAATTTGAAGCTTGAGGTTTTTGGGGAACTTGAGCTGGTCTAATGAAGTTTTGAGAAGGATACTTTTGTTGTCCTCCTTAGTTTCTATAGATCAAATTTGGGTGATCTCTCCATCCATGATTATATTGATTGGAATAGGGATCATACTTCTATTGAGGTTGACGAGTAAACCCCCCTAAAGCATTAGCCTCTAGCATCGAGTCTTGTTGCAATGTAGGGCACATATCAGTGGGATGTCCTTAAACTGAGCATATTCCATAAAATTTTGCCATTTGTAATTGCCTTACAACCATTTGACAAACCAAAGCAGTTAAATCAGAAATTTGATTTTCAAAATTTTTAGTGCTTACCTCATTAACTCGCTTAATAGCTCTATCGACTCTTGGACCAAATTGCTGAGAATTTTCAGCCATGTTTGAAATCAATTGCTTGGCTTCTTCAGATGTCTTGTCTACTAAAGCCCCACAACTGGCTGCATTAATCATACTCCTATCCATTGGTAACAATCCTTTGTAGAATTATTGAATTAAGAGTTGATTAGAAATTTAGTGATGGGGGCAACTAGCACACAATTGCTTAAACCTCTCCTAATACTTATACAATGTTTCTCCAATGAACTGTATTATGCGACAAATTTTTTTTCTGATGTTGGCAGCTCTTGTTGCAGGAAAAGACTTATCTAAGAACAATCTTTTCATCTCATTTTATATTGTTATTGAACCAGAAGGTAGATAATATAACTGATAGATCATAAATAGTTATACTTATTGTGTTTAATTCCTTTATATTTTGATTGGATATTGTGTTTAACTATGGAAATTATGTTTGTTATGATCTAGGTGGTGGAATATTAAGGATTGAGTGGAATTCAGCTTAAAGATATGTTTTAAAGTATCACTTATCAAAAATCAAGTCTTTTGGAGGAAAAGTGAAAATTTATGTAGAAGATCATTTTCAACAAGGCGTAACCACGCTTTACAATCTGTGAGCTGCTGAAATTTATTGAAAAGAATTTCAAATTGTTTAAGTTAAATTCGTGGTGGACCCACTTGTATATTATTTCCTTTATTTTGGAAGTGCTGGATAAAGAAAACTGTCTCCCATATTATTTAGGACTTTATTTGTTTAGATTTCTCTTTATTTTAGCTTTCTTTATGGGATTAGAATTATATAGGAAGTTTGTTTCTTTCTTTTTGGATAGGGATTATTTTATTAAGGTTTAGGTTTGACTTCCTATATTAGGAGGCTAGTTTTACAAAAGAGAACGGCCTTGAATTCAATCTCTTAGAATAGTAGGTTCAAAATTTTAAAACGTATTAAATTTATATTATCCCATTATTATTAAATTCAAGGTGAAGTTTGTGATATGTTTATAAGGGAATAAAAAAAATGAGAAGATCATAAATAAGAGAAAAGGTTCTTTATAAAAATAGCTTTTTATATAAGAACAATTGCATTTTTATGTCAAGAAAAAGAATTTTGTAAAACACTCTTTTCTAAAAATGTTTACTAAAATATGTTCTGGTCAAATATCTTAAAAAATAATTAAACATCAACAACACCTAAAGTCTTTTTAAAAAATTACACATTAACTAAAATCAACCAAAAATCAACAAAATTACCCAATTACAAAGAATATTAAATAAATAATAAATAAATAAAACCAATGAATAAAATTAAGAATTAAACAAATATAAATTAAAAAATAAACAAAAAATCAATCAAACATCAACATAATATAACCCATACATCAACCAAACATCAACAAAAGAATCATTCAGCTAATAAAATACTTTAGATTTTTAACTTTCAATAGTAATTTTTTAGGAGTGTTTTAGTATAATATTTATTTATGAAGAATTTACTCAGGTGTTGATAAATATTTTAATCCTTAAACATCTTTGATTAGTTAATTATTTTAATATATGCGTAGTGTTATTTCAGTTTTATGAATTTAATATATTGTGATTACTTTGTAACATCCATTGAATTGACTTAATATAATAACTATGTATATTTTGAGCACTAGTTTGAGTCGGGTCAGCTTGTTTTATTTATCATTTCTTTCGTATTATTCTTTTTGGACTCAATGCATAAGTCATCCTCCGTCTCCTTCTCACTGTAGCTATTCCCCTTTTCCATGTCAACTTATACCTTTTCTTTTTTACTAAAAAGAAAAGAAACACGGAGCGACTAACAAGAGCAATTCTCTAATTCAGCAAGAGGAGCAATTCTCTAATTCAACAAGATCTCTAATTCAGCGAGATCATATAAATTCTTATCCGTCGTGCATAGCTAGTTTGAGACGTAATTCAAATGTGTCATTGATGAGAAGTAATCTACAGAAAGAATAAATAAATAAAAATTAATGTTAATCATATTTAACTAATAAAATCTTTTACAAATTGAATGATTCCACCACTGTGCGACTCTTTGCCTTCCATAAGCCTGACTTGGAAAGTTTTAAACAGTGAAGTGGCTGTTTGATCGGCCAATGCTCCTCGCTGGAGCCAAGACTCCCTAGCCTTGAACATCATCTTTTTCACTATTAATGATAGACTAGAAGAGAAATTAGAATTTGACTATTTTTTCAAATTGTATAAAAATATAAAGAAATTAAAAGCTGAGATTTAATTTTATTTCTTAAAAAAAAAAAGCTTGAATTCCTTAAAGAAAACACTATCAAATACTTCTTTAGCTAATTAATATTGTTAAAATTCTTAAAATAGATATTGATTGTAATTCTTTGCATCACGAACGGGGCTATGAGAGAGTGTGGTCCAATATCATTGGGCTTTTTCAATAGTTAGTGGGTCACTGTAAATTTTGTTCATCTAACTTGTATCGGCCCTTTTACGATTTTGTTTCCCAAGTTCGAACTAGACCTATTCATGGGTCGGGCCTAACTTGATTTTGGATAAGCCCGAGCCCGCCCAGGCTCGAGAAATTTTTAATATCTCTGAGCCCAAGCCCGAGCCAGAAATTTTTTGAAAAGCCCGGCCCGGCCAATTATTAAACCTGTAAATAGAGGTTGGGCATGGGCGAGCTCTGGTCGGGCCTGGCCCGGCTCGACCAACAATTCAACACAAATATTCAAATTTAAACCTAAGTTCAACACAAATATTCAAAATTTAAACCAAATTTATTATTAATAATGATAGGTAGTTAAGTGGTATATAACATTTAATTATAAGTTGAAGGTTACAGGTTCGAGTGCTAGGTATGACATTTCTTTTTTTTTCTAACTAAACTAAATATCGGACCGGACCGGACTCGAGTTTTTATATAAATCTCAAGCCCGGTCCGAAGAGTATGGGCTTTTTGTGGGTTCGGGCCGGGCCGGACTTATACACAAAAGTTGTTATCAAAGCTTGGCCCGAAGAGTGCGGGCTTGGACGGGTACCCAGGCCCATGAACAGGTCTAATCCCAACCGACGTGGAATTCCTTTCCTTTCTTTCCATTTCTTTAGTTTTTGGTTATCATTCTTTTCTCTCTTTCTTTCTTTCTCATTTTCCAACACAATTCCGATCACATACACTCTGAACAAAGCCATAATTTTAGAATCGTAGTACAATGGACTAGTCACTGTTAAAAAGTTCAGGAATCACGTAATTAGAAAATATGTTTATATGAGTACTTGCCGAGCTAAAAGCCTTCAAAATCCTCTTACCTTTAAACCGCATTGTTCACTCTTTCCATAATCTCCATCTACAATGGCCCATTTTTCTTTTTTTATTTTGAATAATTTCTTAAATGTTTGTTTGTATTATAAAAAGACTGTCAAATTAAATTTTTCTAGCGCCACAAATATGTATGCCCTGTCCTGACGGCTAGACTAGCTGAAGAAAATTTAAATTATTTAACGGTTTTGCTCTAGTGATTATACATGGAAGGCTGTAAATTGAGAATCATCTACATAAGATCTCAAAGCTGGCATGTATTACTAGACAATGGTACGATATTTTTTGGGTTGGCAAGAAGCTTGGGGGATGAATGAATAGCAGGCGAACACAAAGAGAGTAGTTGGAACGTGTGGATTTCAACTCCTAATCCATTGGCTTCTTTCGTCAATCGTAGCTTCAAAGTTTGTGCTTGAGATCTTAACTGCAAAGACAAACAGAGGACTCTGTCATCTTAACCTTCTTGGACATGTAAAAATAGAACAGTTCTTTCTAAAGAGGACCTAACATAGAACCTATATTACTTACCTGCAATTTCTTCGGAAGAATGTTAGTAAATTTGTTCGGTCTTTTGAGTTGTTTAGGCATGGAGACTCCATGCTGAAGAGAGGTATTTAAGACATTATGACATCTCTAAGACCCTGGTAGATGATGCTCTGTCTTTAAATTTGTGTTCTTCAAACAGTAAGAAGGCATATAGTGCAGAAAAGTGATTTCAGTAAAGCAAAAGATATGTTCGGAAGAATGTTTTCAGATTTTAGTGGAAATTATGTAACATGTAGACATGAACAAGCAAGTTAATCTTGGTATGGTCTAATTATGTAATAAGATAACCATCATATTAATAGATTACAAATAATTTAATTGAGAAGTTAATTCAAACCCTCATAAATTGGCTTTTCAAACTCACTATGGGTTTATTTTAAATTCTCGTTAATACAGATTCATGTGGCTGCAAAATAAGAGATTTGTTACAAATCCATAGTACAAATCTTAATAATATGAATTCATTCTGTTTTCTTTCTTTCTTTTTTTTCCCCTTAAACAGTGATATATAGATTAATTACGTCGGACTAAAGGACTCCAAAAGAAAATAATATTTTATGGTATGACCCAAAAATTGAAACACCAGAAAATAGCAAATCCATAGTGTGAATCAACAGTTTAGAATATTGCTCGTAAATGTGAAGTTGAGATGAAACTTAGCAGAGCCGAAGGATAATATCTTATAAAGATCGCCAAAGTGTTTGATTAACACATCAACAAACATTAACATTCTCAAAAGACCAGAAACACCCAAGTTTTTTTTCTAATGATGAATAATATCTCCAAGAAGTTGAGAGTTTTTGGCTTGGTAACGTTGGTTTTTATATTCCTATTGGCAGGAGAAGCAAATAGTGCAAGGATTGGCAATGGAGCTTTGGAAGGAGATGTTAAGCCATGCACCCCAATGAACCATGCAGCATGCGGACAGCAGCAAGCAAACCAATATCAAAGAGGCTGCGAGAAAGGAAAGGATTGTCGAAGCTTTCCCAAAGAGAAGAATCAAATTACTTCCCTAACAAGGGTGTGAGAGATTAATTTTTGTCTTTTTTAAGGTTTGCCTGTGATTGTTTTCCCCATTATAGATGATGGCCCTGACCTCTGTTTTCAATTTTTCTTTTTTTTTTTCTTTTTTTTTTTTTTTTGCAATTGACTTTATTTTTGTCCCTAGAATTTGTAACTGGATAGCCGATTCCTTAGATAGAAAAGTCCTTTTCCTGTGTAAGTTTCTGTCAAAATTCAGATAGCCAAATTATTATGGATGAATGAGCTTATCAGTTGTACTACTTGATTTTCTATTCAAGGAGTCCTCTAACTTTCGGGAAACAAGAAAAAGAAAGAAAAATTAATAAGAACGAGAGAATAAATAAAGACAACTGTTATGTTATATATCAACAACACTCATCATTTGCATGAATCATGAATGGGAAATGTTGATTATGCATAGAACAAAGTTTTTGGAAACCCTTGATCCAAAGTTTTCATACAAAATCATCAAGCTAAGCATAAATCAAGCAAACTGCACACATTAAAGGAAGAAAAAAAAGAAAGGAAAAGGAAAAAAAGAAAGAAAACTCTTTTTAAGTCCCTTGCACATATGCCACTCCATCCATCAATGGACATGGGAGTGTGCCTTCAAACATGAAATTGCAAGCATGCATGCCACACAAAATGGGAAAAAGAATTGCTTGAAACTTTTTTCCCATAGTAGAAAAATAGGTCACCAACCAAATTCTTGCTTAATTCACTACAACTTTCTCATATCAGCCAACTCAAGCCACACCCATTATGAAATAATTATTTTTCTTGCTGCTCCTTCCCCCTCCTCCTCCTCCTAAAAATGAACAGAAAGAAGTAAACAATTTGGAACCTCTAACTGAATTAATCATCTCCAAACAAAACTACTTGCTTACTTGAATTCCCAATTACTCTTCAATCTCTAAAAGAGAAAAAAAAAAAAAAAAAAATTTCTAACCCTAACTTGACTAACATGCTCAACCAACCATCCATTCATCTTGACAAAGACGACACACAAAAGCAACAATTCCACATATAATACAACATATATATACCATTACACCACCGAAATAGCCATCCCTTCACTCAAATTTTTTCAACGATGATCATCCTCTCTCCGACCCGAACTCCCGGGTCCACCCGATAATGAAGCCAACAAATTAAGATGTCCTGGAAGGTAATTCCCAACTCTAGCAGCCGACGCCTCTCCCATTGCGGCCTGCTGGTGCTGGTGCTGCTGCACAAATAGAGACGTCTGCTGCTGCACGGCCGCTAAATCCGGCGGCGCAGTAGCGAACCCCCAAAAATCGGGCCTTGCGGGCAGCGCCCAGAAACCTTGATGAGGCTGCGGAGGAGGATGCCCCACCAAAGACCCAACCGCGGCGGTGGGACCAACTGAAACTCCAACGTCATCCTTGTTATTCTCATCCTCCTCCGTCGTTCTCACTCGCTTCCCTAAAATGAAAGGCGTGGGTCCTAAAATGGGTTTGTGATCTGATATTGTTGACGAATTGGATAAAGAGTTAGAGTTACCTCCTGCCCTAACCGACACCGACACTGTTGAAAAGCTAGCTGGAGTCGTGCCAGTCCCTGTAGCTGCTATTATCGATGGCTCTGCTTGACGTAGTAGCCATTCAATAGTCTGACCGTCAGATTTATGACCCAGTTCACGGGTCAATTGAAATACACGGGCTGCGCATATAATCGGCATCCGAATTCTCCGTCCCCGTCCGTCTACTTTACTGTGACGGTCCTTTGATGGTGCCTTCTTTACAGTCAAGGCTCCGTTGGTATTACTATTACTATTATTCGCTGATGGGTTGATTATTGCGCCGTTGTTCGCTACAGTTTCAGAATTTGACATCCTGAATCAGTTTAAATAAAACTGTTTCAAAAGCAAGCCCAAAAAAAGGGGAAAAAAAGAAAAGAAAATTGGAGGTGAAGCAGGCACAAGGGGTTATAGAGAGTGAAAGAAAGAAAGAAAAGAGAGGCAGAAAGTAAGGGTTTAGGGGGTTGGAGAAAAGAGGGGAAGGGGGAGGGGAAGGGCCAAGAGAAGGGAAACACAGAAGCTAATCATTGAGAGGCAGGAGCTGGTGGAGACAGGAGGGAGGGCACATGGGTGGTGGGTCCCCTGTTATTACATACACCAGCTACACATTGCACAACTAAGTGCCAAACAAGTGAGAAATATTAAAACCCGGTTCAACCAAATATCCAACCCAAAATTATCCATTTTAAGCCGGATAAAATAGTTAACCATACCCACAGTTGGCAACTACACAATCAGCTTAGCTAGCTAATATTCTCATTTTTAAGAAAATTAAAGGAATTTCGAGTTTGAATTATAGTAAAAAAATGTATAAATAATTACTTAAATTGTGAGTCTTCTTTAAAATAAAACAATGCAATATGTTTTAATAAATGAATGATATATCAAAATTTAAGTTATGATTTTTATTTTTATTTTATATTTTTATTTCTAATCTCAATATTAATTTTTTTTAATAATTTTTTAATTAATTTATTATATTATATTATAGTCGTGATTGATTGTTGCCGTGGCTTTTGCACATTTTCTTTTACAAGCTTTAAAGATTTTTTAGTAAATTTTTATATTATTTCTTTTATTAATATTTAATTCATATTTTTTTAAATTATATTGTAGTTATTTTTATTTTATTTTAAAATAATTATTTATATCCAAATGTATAAATTTATGTTTAACTGTTTTTATGTATCTAAAAATAATATTGATTAACTGATCTAAAATACATTTAAATTATTTGATTCAACTTTTAAATATTCAAACTTAATAGAGTATTAGCCACAAATTGGATTATATTATAATATTTTAACCTAAGAATTAATGAGCTTAATTAAATTTTTATCAAATATCTTATGGATAATTTATATATATATATATATATATATATATATATATTAATTTATAAGACCTAAATTTTTTTGATACGTATGTTTTATTTTTGACATATAAAATTATTATTTTGACATATATATTTACTTTTGACATATGAAATTTAAAATTATATATTATTTTATAATTTTTCTATTAATTTTTTATTAATAAGTTATACTTCTCTCATTCTAATTATTAAAAAACGACATATTAGTAATAAATTAATTTTTTTATTAGATAATAATTAATTAATTAATAATTATTTAAAAAAATATTTTAATTATTTTTAATATTATATAAATTAATAAATTAATTTTCTAGTTAAATAATAATTTTTATTATAGAATATAATAGTTTTAAATATATATTTACTAATAAATTAATTGTTAATTATAATAATAATTTTTAATTTTAAAATTAATAATATCAATTTTATTGATAGTATTAATTTATATAATATTAAAATTAATAAATAAATATTTTAAAATTATTTTTATATTATTATACTAACAAATTTAAAAATAATTAATTTATTATTATTTTTTAAAATATTAAAATTAATAAAATTTATTAAATTATATTTTATAAATTTAATTTTATAATTAAATAATAATAACTGAATAAAATACGAATAAATAACTAATTATAATAAATATACGTCTTGGAAATCTTGGGCTGAGCCGAACATAAATATAGCATTACACTCGTCTTGAATGTAACTAAAATTTTAATTTGAAACTTTTAGAATAAATCACAACACGTAGAGATCACGCGCGAAAGTAGAGCGTTGATGTGATTAAATAAAAGAGAAGGAAAGGGGTCCCAAATTGGAGCAGAGGAATTTAAGTGCCGGGATTTAAAGTGGCCGTACTGTTTTGAATTGAAGGTTCCAGCTACGTGCGGTAAATTCATTATCCATTCGTTTACAGCCACGTATGCTTCAATCTACAATTTTTGAAACCATTAGATTTTTGTGAATCTGTTTGGTGGCCTATCGTTATATTACATTTGTTACTATCACTTATCCCTTATCAATTTCAAGAGAAAATTTGTGTACGTACTACATATTTCCCTACATTTCAAAAATAAGTATTTTCAATTTTAAAAAATGGATTAGTATATATTAATATTATAAAATAGATAAATATATTATTAATTTTAAAATTTAAAAAATATATAAAGATAAAATGATAAATCTTTTTTAACTTAACTAAAAATATTTAGTTATAATATTTAATATCTCACTTGTGAGGCCCTAGATTAACTATTGAAATAGTAATTTATCAATTCAAAAATTTTATTTGTCACCATATATATATAAATAATGTGAACTAAAATAGTAAAAAAATGATCCAGAAAGACATGATGAACAAAAAAAAAGAATCCTCAGTTGTTAAAGGAAATAAAAGGATCGTATAAAATATTTTTAGAAATTAAAATAATTAAATTATAAAACTAAGAACGCTAAAAAAGCAAAGCAAGAAGAAAAAAGAGCAATTTACTATTCTTTTTCCTGCAAACTTTATCATAGTTATAAATGAAAGTTCCATTCTCTTGGAAAAGAATCAGCAGCAGAACTGTAAAATAAAAATAAAGAGATACATTTATTATCCACCAATTTTTTCTTATTTTTTAATAAATTTTAATACTTTTTATTCTACTCTTTTAACTCTAAATTTTTTTATAAAGTTTTATTTTTTATATTTTTAAAATTTTTTAAAACACTGATTCATCTTTTCTATTCTTTCCTTTTTATTATTTTATTCATTTCCAATCATCGTTAAGAGCGGTTTTAAAGGAAGATGGCTAATCACTTTCTTCGCTCTTTTTATTTTTTATTTTTATTTTTATATATTTCACTAAATAATTTCGATTCAGTTTTTAGCAACTCACGATTTCTCTACTCTTTGAAATGTCAAAAATATAACAATAGATCAAAACTCTATCCATCATCAAATCATAATCTCTTCAAAGCTTTTGCATTCTATTTTCTCACTACAAATACGTATAGCAAAAATTCATATAGATGAAAAAGAAAAAATATTAATGTAAGAATATTATGGGTGGAGTTTGATCATCTTATCTTATTCTCAACTATTAGGTTATTTAATTATTCATACTGTAATTGTTTTTCTTATCTTCAATTTTATGGCTATTGTTTATATATTATTTTCATATATATGATAACCAAAAAATTAGGGATGAATGTATTTTAGAGATAAAATCCGGTACGCTGGCGACCAGAGTTTTATCTTAAAATCTAATGGCAGATCAATTCATTGACAGAAGAATTAAGTGTGAAGGACAACTTGGTTAAATTATCAAACAAGAAAGATTAAAATGTTAATACAGTGAAATGGGAAGAAGTTATAATAATTTGTTCGAAATTCTCTCTTAAAATATAATATATATTATATGTTAACTATATCTACTCTGAAATTAAAATTTTCAAGAATCCAAGCAATCAAAAATGAAAATCATTTTTCTATTTTTTTTCTTTATCAAATTTTCATCTTTTGACTTGTTTTTTTTATATTAATTAATTTTAATAAATAAATATTATTATATTTTCTGAAATTTTTATAATCATTCATTATAGAAATATTGAACTGCTAGCCATCTAAACCGGTTTTCTACTTAATTTGACCTTAAGTGGACCGAGTTTTCGGAGGTCACAAATCTACCAATTGGACTCAACATCAGATTAAAGCATAGAAAACTAACAGACCCGACTCCAGCTTAAACACAAACATATCAGCACAATTAAGAAGACCAGTTTGCTAACATACTGCAGACATACAATGCTTGAAACCAGCTCGCAACAGTGCCAAATTGTACTCTTTCATCCATGATTATTATGATTTAGATAAGTGCAGCAAAGAAGAATAAAAAAAGAAAAAGAAAGAAAGATGGTACTTTAGAAATCAGAACCATATCATAGATATTGATTATTCTGCTTTCTTTTTTCTTTCCTAAATAAATTAAAAGACTTATTGAACAAGTCCTACAAGCATATGAAAATCCATAGTCTAAAAGGCTAATTGGATAAAAAATAATAATAACAAAAAAGAAAGAAAAAAGAAGGCAAAAGATACGGATAACTCCTTAAACTTTTAATCGAATTTTAATTAAATTCTTAAATTTTAAGTTGAAAACATTGAATGTTAAACTAAATAATATGAAACAATTAAGCCTTCTATGCAACTCACTTACTTTTGCCGTTAACAATTTTGGAAAAGGTACTAATAACCTATCAACTTTAAACCAAATCTCAATTAAGCCATTAAACTAAAATATTAAAATTTCAACAAAAGAAAAAAGATAAAACCCTTTTATTTTCACACTTACGTTTTATCTTTTTTTTCTTGAAATAATTATTTTGATTTTTGTATTATTATTTCATTTTGTATTATTTTTTAGAAATATAAAAGAAATAGAATTTATAATCTTGGTGTCTTTATGTTATTGCTTGTCATTTTATGTGGACCATTATCTATGAAAATAATTATTCGTAGTAGTAACAGACTTGTATAAAAGGGTTTAATTGTTCCGTGTTATTTAGTTTAAATGTTTAATTATTCTAACTTAAAGTTTAAGGGCTTAACTGGCATTTATTCAAAATTTTAGAGAGTTATCCGTACCTTTTACTAAAATAGTCAATAGTAGTAATAATGGAGTTGCATAGAGGGGATTAAATGTTCTATATTATATAGTTTAAGGGGTTAATTGTTCCAACTTAAAATTTAGGAGCTTAATTTAGATTTGGCCAAAAGATTAAGGGTGTACCCATAACTTTTACCAAAAAAGAAAAAGAAACAAAAAGAGAAAGAGGGCTGCTATTTGAATATGTGAACATGCAAGTTAGAAACTGAAGTAAAGATAGTCCCATAAAGACTTGAGATGAACATTTAGAGATATACAATCAAATAAAGGATTTCTTATATGAAATTGGAGAAAAAGAATACCTGCAATTTTTCTTAATCTACTTTAGCATATGAAAATGTTAAGAACACAAAGCTTGAGAGCACCAACTATTTGTATCATATCTAGCGAACGATATAGATAAAGTTCCTCAGTTTTTAATCAAAGCTGGATTAAGTTTTTAAATATTAAAATATCTTAGTTTTTCATTTTTAAGATTTAAAAAAATAAAATAATTATATTATTGAAACTAATTTTATTTATTTTATTGTGTAATAATATGATGCTCAATTAGATACACGTAGCAATACGGATATGGATCATTTAATATAATTAAATGACAAAGTATATCATGTATCTAGATACACGTAGCAATACGGATATGGATCATTTAATAAGTGCGGCTGATAGTAAACTTAATAATATTTTTATTTTTTAATTTAATACCATCATATATGTTAAATGTATGAGTATTATTTTAATAGTATTTTTATTTTTTTATTTTTTTAATCTTTTACACAATAAAATAGTCATGTCCCAAAATAGTTTATTATAAGTTTCACAATATAATTTTATATTTGATATTGGTAAATTAATAATTTTATTGAATATTAAAATTTAAAATTAATTTTATTTTACATCAAATATTAATTATTTTATTATTTAAAGATCTGTAATTTTATTAATAGTTAATTCTTATAATAATAATAATTTTGTTATCATAATTATTAATGAAATGATAAAGAATTAAAATTTATTTGCATAAGATTTTTATCAATGAAATTTTCATTTACAAATTTTAACATTTTTTAGTAGTTCTTTTAAATGACTTTTAAGGATAGTTCTCCAATTTAATAAAATAACATATTTATATTTTATATGACATTGAATTTTTACTATCATACATATTTATATTTGATAAGTTATAGATTCATTAGATATAAACTGTAGGTTAATTGGTAGTACGGTGTAAGTTCATTGAAAATTTACTGTTAAATATAGTTATAAATAATAAAAATATTAAATATTGCTTATAGGTTCATCAAATATGAAGTCTAGATTCATTAATTTTAGTTATAAATTTATCAGTTAATATATGAACATATTTTTTAAATTTTAAATTTTTAAACTATAATCTATGAATCTTATATGTACGTTTGATGAATCTATAGTTATAAATTATGAACTTTTTTATTTTTAACCTATGAGCCTATATCTTTTAGGATATATATATGAACCTTAAGTATATGTCTAATAAACCTATAATTTATAATTTATGAACAGATTATCAACTTATGAATCTATAGTTTTATGATTAATATTTATAGTTTTTACTAATGAACTTGTGTTCATATCCTATGATTTTATTTTGTAATTTGTAATTATGAATATAAATTATTAACTTTAATATTTTATTATTATTAAATTTTAGAATTAAAATATTATTATATAATGATAACAAATAAATATAATTAAATTTCTTTGAAGTAAAATATAATATAATTTAAAATAAAAATATATATTAAAATATGATTAAATTTAATATTTTTATAGAAAAATTAAATCATTAATAAAGTTTCATATATATATAAAATTTCATTTTAATATATGGCTTTTGATCATAAAAATACTAGAATATTACTAAAAAGATAAATTTAGCGTTGTAATAAAAAACTATATTGAAAATATAAAATTAAAATAAATAATAATAATAATAATAGATTATTAATAATAATATATTAAAAAAATAAAAAGATAGGGCATAGTAAAAGGAAAGTAATGTTTGTGTAGGGTAAGATAGTCTGTAATGTTTAAAATAAAAAAGAGAAATCTCACACGTGTACTGTAAGCTTAATAATGATGAATCATGCAAAATCTCATGTATTTGGTATGTGAGACTGTCTTTTAGTAAATAAAAGTCATAAAAATGATAATTTTCTTTTTTTTATTTTGATAAAGAAAAATCAAAACCATGTTAGTTAAATATGAGTTAGCTTCAAGGATATTGAGTGTGTTTAGGATTGCACTTGGGTGTTAAAAAAACAGGTTTAGAAATTCTTTAATTTAATACATATTGATTTTTTAATTTTTTATAAACTAATTTTTTCAAATTTATTTATTTATATATTCATCTGTTTTTTATTATTTTATTTTTTAAAATAGAAAAATAAAATCCTTGCAGCTTATAAAGATCAGAAAAAACCGTGAAAACTGATTCTTTTTATTTCTTAATTTGCTTGTTAAAAATAAACATTTTGAATTTGAAAAAAAAAAAAATAAGAAACATTGTCAATGCTATTCAAGGATATTTGAATACTATTAGGTGCTTAAAACTTATCCCAACCAAGTCAAGTAAACATATTGAACCCAAACACAAGTTAAATTACCATCTAATCATGCAAATACTTGCTACCAAAATTGAAAAATCTCAAATTCAATCAAACCTACCCTTATATAACATGGGGTGCCCCTGCTGTCCCTAAAAGTTCCTTTAGTATTCTTTAAGATTATTTATAACAACCAGCAAAATTAAATTCACTTGCATCTATAATATTGAAACTTCATCCTTGCCCTTATATTAAATGTACTCTATCCTCACACTTCAATTTTAAAATCGCCTACTTTGATTTTTGGCTGGACTAACTCAAAGCTAATCATTGTTTTATGAATTAGATTTAATTAAGATTATGAATTATTTATAGCTTATTAATTTAGTTTTTCTTTTTCCTCATACATTATATTGATTCACTTTGATGAGGTAAATTTTGTGAACTAAATTTCTAAATTTTAATATAATTGCACTTAGCTTAATTAGATTGCAAATTATATACTATATATGATAAATAATAATTATTGTGTATATTTATATTTTTGGATCCGTCTCAGCACATCTTACCACACATGTATATATATATAATATGTCAAAAATATATATGTTTTCCCAATCCTTAAATTATATAAAAACCATGACATAAATAATATTTCTATATTATTACACGATAACTTTTAATACAATAATTATAATCTTTTGATGTTATGATCATAACCAAATGATTTATATTCCTATTTTAATATGATTTCTTATTTACAATAATATTCGTTAATAATATAAATTAGCAACATATAACACAACAACATATCTGAACCTTCATAAATTGCGAAAATTCAATCTAATGGAACACCACAGAAAACCTAACTTTTGAGGAAGAGAAGTCAAAGAATTGGACTAAAATTAGAGAAACTTGAGAAACAGTTTAAAAATTTCTGGGAAGAGCTGCCATTGGAAAATTGTTGATTCTAAATGATATCATTGTTGGTATTGCAATAGAGAGACAGATTTGAGCGGTTAGGATGAAAATATTTTGCTTTACATTTTTTTTTTATTATTTTTTTTTTCTTGCTGGAATTCCAAAATCACATACTGCTGAGCTTATATCATGTTCACAGTGATGCCTCCTCTCTCAAGCCAAACTCTTCCTTTGCATTGTATTAAGGAAGAAGGAATCTGAATGGCAGTTAGTGGTGGTAGTATAAAGAGGAATGGCAGAGATGACGCCACCATAATGTCTTTATAATCAATACAACCATTTACTTAATAGTTCAACAATTTCTTATCATATATTAGGCTATGATTTTGAGATCTTACCCAAATCCAAAACCACAAAATAAGATAAAAAGAATACATTTTTAATTACCATACAAAACTCAAAGAAAAAATGATCAAAATTCAAGAATCATGTAACATATAGAGCATCAAATAATATCTTCTCTTTAGAATGATCAAAAGAATATTTATAAAAATATTTAAAAAATTATGAAAGTATTCTCTTTTTTCTTTTTATGAGAAATTTTCAGAAATCTCCTTTTTTCTTCTCCCTTTAAAACTATTACCTTTTATTTTTATGAACTGAATGGAACTAGAATGAAATCAGCAGTTGCATATATCAAGTGCGAAAGTGGCTCTGATTGTTATAAGAAGAAAGGAATAAGAAAAGAAGGGAAAGGAAAGAAAGAAAAGGAGAAGGGAAGCTGATGTGTCACCTCAACTCAGTGCGTAACCGACTTTAATTTTTTTTGATAGTAAAGGGCTTAAAATATAGGTTTTAAATAGATCAAGTGTTTAATTGCGCTTAAAATTAGTTTAAGGGCTAATCTAATCCTCGCATTAAATGTTAGGCGCAACAATGTACCTTTTCACTTAATAAAATAAAAAAACCATGTAACCAAAACAGGAAGACACTATCAAGCCTAAATCCTGTAAAATCGTAACTAACCTTTGATTTGAATAACTGTTTTTTCAGAAATTGCTCTGTTCCAAGGCATTGAAGATCGGCACATATGCCCAAAAGAAACATTCCTAGTCTTTATACGTGTCAATCAATGAAGAGGATACAGGCTACTATAAATCTCAACCAAAGCATCAGAGTTTGCATCAACATATCAGAAATTGAATATCTACGCAAGAGTGTGAATTTTGTGTTCTAAAAGAAACAAGAAAAGAAAATGAATCAATCTCAGGATGCTAGCTTCCAAGCTGGACAGGCCAAGGGCCAAGCTCAGGTGGGTTTTAGTTGTTTAATAAAAATTTGAAAAGACATATATTGCATGATATTGAAATTGTGGTGATATGTTTGTATTTTCTTTTAATTTCAGGAGAAATGCAGCCAGATGGCTGACAAGGCTAGCAATGCTGCCCAGTCTGCCAAGGAATCATGCCAAGAGGTTCATATACATTTCCTTACTACCTTTAATCTTTCTTTTGTTTCTTAATTGTATTTGATACATGAATTTGGTCTGCAGGCTGGTCAGCAAATGAAGGCTAAGGCACAGGGAGCAGCTGATACTGTCAAGGACAAACTTGGAGCAAACAACTGAAGAGAAGCACCATCTTTGTTTATTTTGCTTTAGTTTGTGCAGTTTCTACTGCCTTTATTTCTTTCTTTTTATTTTTTTCTAAATTTCCAATTTTCATGATGCTCTTCTGTTGAGGGCTGCCTTTCATCGTTTTCCTTGTTTTTCTTTTTTTCTCTTCAATGAAACATATTAGATCAAAGAAAAAAATTGATATATACTGATAATATAGACATTATGCATAGATGGAGAATATATTATTCTTTCATTTGATAAAAAGAACAGTAAAAAAAGGTTTAAGCACAGCAGAAAGAGTTGATGAGGCTTAGCAGTTCACCTATAAGTACATCAGATTTCAGAATACTGTCAAAAAAACATGAGAATATATATATATATATATATTTCTTAATTATATAAGGTGTTGATTGGAACTTTTACCTTTTTGTTTTTGATCTGCTTCTCCGAACATATAGTAGCTGAGGATAAGCATCCCAAAACCAAGGCAATGGTTAATGCAATTATCACTGGTATCTTCACTTTATCTCCAATTTTCACCTCTTTATGATGAAGTAAAACAGAATAAAAGGAATTAAACTCCAGCTAAAACTAACTCAGAAATTTGCAACTTTGTTTATAGTTTCTAATGCAAAAGTGCTAGAGAAAATGGAGATTTTAGTCGAACAGAACCCATAAGAAAGCCATCACCGCCTGTCTATATCACTAGAATCGCTCTCAAAATTCCTAGCTGTAGATATCCTGGAACTTAATTGAAGATGTGTATTCTGAAATTGTTGCCCCCACCACAACCGGTGTAAGAGAGACACAAAACTATTTTATATTTTAAAAATTGAATAATTAATGTATAATTTATTATTTAAAATTAATAAATCATTTATTTTAGTGCAAGAGTTTTAAATAAGCAGGGATTTTGCAATGTGCCGTTCAACAGCTCACTATCTTTCAAAAAGCCAAACAAACTGCTGACTATTTCTTATTTTCTTTTCCATCTCTCTGTCAAATTACAATCTTCGGAATTGTACCAGGCCTTAATTCATGCCTTCATTTCTATACCTAAGATGCAAACCATGTAAGCAAAATAATGTTATGTACAATAATATTTATCTCCCAAGGATAGTCTGAGGGAGAGCCAATAGCTTCTCTTAAGGCTGATTCTTGGATATTTCCAGCTTGATTACTTCTAGGAGTGCCATGACTTCCTCAAAAATTTAAAAAAGAAATAAAAAGAAGGAAATTCCTGATCGCCATATCTATGGCTACCCATTAATGTGAAAAGGATTGATAATATATATATATATATTATATTGACCCTTGCTCTTGGGTTTGGAGCATGCATGGATGACCTATTCAACTTAAGTGTGTTGACACCATAAAGACAATAACTTTGGAATATTTGATGGTGTCTACTGTCTTCACGGGTTGACTAATCCCTCTTAGCCTCCCAATAGAAGATTTTGTTTCTTTTTTAAATAACAATGAGAAAATGTATACATTTGCATCTTGCATATATGCTTACATCATTATGCAATGAAAAAAATATGATAATATTATTTGGATTAAAACGTTTGGATATAAAAATTTTGTTCGAAATATTTTAAATTATTTATTTATATAAAATATGCATAATACATATTTATACACAAAAGTTTTCAGAACATATAGCACATGTGATGTAGTATAATTGCAAAGGATTGTAAACAGAAAAATGGAGAAAACTGCAGGTTCCATGATTAAATGAAATGAAAAACTGCAGTTTAACAAAAACCAAAATATAGTATGCGTGTGGTAAAAATCATTAAATTAATTTGTTTCCTTTTAAAATATGGTTAAAATTAATTTTATTTTTAATTTTTTTTAATATTATATAAATCTAGAATTAATTTAGAATACAGATTCTTACAGATATTAAAATATTTCCTCAATAATTTTAACACAGCTATATATTTAGGATATATTTTAATTAAACTAGAAAAAATCCGTCCATCAATATTTATTGTTTGAATAAAATAATTGAAAAGGCATATGCCATTTACTTCCCAATTTTGGCGGCATTTGGTTGTTTTCATTCAATTCTTAATTTTATAGCACTTCTAATTAACATTTTTTTTTCTTTTTTTCTCTTTTTTTAAATCATCAAGTTAGAGTTGTTGGCGAAAAATTCAAACGTGAATTGTAAAAAAATTGTATTTAAATGAAATAAAATAGAATATAATCCTATTATAATAACAAAATGATTGTCCCTTGTTCTAATATTTGACATCAATATTATATATATATATATATATATAATTAAGATACTTTAGTGATTTATTGGTATATGTTTTTTATATATATAATATATAGAAATATGTATTTTTTACCTCATTTTAGTTTTCTTGTCTAATTTCAGATGATAATAGCCAAAAAGAGAAAAAAGTGAGCCAAAAATACATAAATGAGCTTTAATTGGACTGCGGCTGTAAAATGTTTGAAATAAAGACTAAATATATATATATTTTTATCACGACCTGATCTGTGGGCCTGTAATCGGCGCTAGAAAATGGATAGGCATAAGGCTACCGAAACCTATAGCAAGCCTGACCATTCACTAACTAAATCAAAATATAATCTAGATTTTGACCATTAGCACTATTTCACAACTAACATTTAACTGCTAGATACTACATATTTAATTCGGTCTGCCAGCATAATTAGGTAAAATCTGAATTAACATGCCATTACAAATGATAAGTTCTAAAACTTTCTACTGTGGAGAATCTAGAATTTTAAAAGTCAACATACCAATAAAATCAGTTACATTAATCCGAAGATGAAGGAGTCGGCTGCTAGAGGAAAAGAACTGCAGGAAACTAACAAACACCTGAAAAACAGTTAAATTGAGACTGTCAGTCTCGAGAGTGAGTTAAAATCATATATCTAAAAATAAATACAACCACTTTAATAAAATATTTATTTAATCAAATAAAATATTAGGTCATGTAAAAACACGTGTCATACCATAATTCAACAAAATATATTTTTCAAGCTACGAGACAAGTACCTCAGCAGAACCCTAACCCCAACACTAATAGCATTTTTGCTCTCTCATTCCAATAGAACTAGTGTCCAGAGAATGAAGCTCGACCAGGGTCCTTAAATCTAGTCTGGTCATTTAATTTCCAATAAAGTCGGCGCTCAGAGAGCAACACTTGACCATGGACCTTTACTTCGGCAAACATACTCTACACAGCCCAGAGAGTTGAACTCGACCAGGACAAGTCCTAAATTATTCTTTTACTACCTGTCTCAAATTCATATCGGTGCGCACGCGGTCCTGATGCAACCCATCAGGTAGTAAGTTCTACTGTCGCCTCATCCCGAGTCAACACGCAAATATAATATCAATGATGTAGAAATTGATATATGAATAGTAAATAAATGAATAATTCAAATTTATAAATCAATTAATCAGAATTACTATTTAAGATCTTTGCAAGACACATGTATAACAGACTCACAGTTTTAACGACCTCCTTACTCTGCTCCTAAGCCTCGGGTGGAGCAAGTTGAAATGATGGATTATCTATTTACATGAGCAGTTCAATCAATAAAAATAAAATATTTAATAAATAACCCTAGGCCTAGACTCCTAGAACTGACTGTCTAAGAATTTCGATTCAAAAATTCTCCCGAAAATTCGACAGAACTTCTCTTAAAATACAGACGTTTACTCCCCCGTATAACAGGTCTAGGACCTGCCAAAAATACTTCTAATTTTCAACAATTAATTAACGGGATCGGGCCACCAAAATTATATTATTTTTCTCAATTTCGCAACACATCACAGATCACAATTATTGGCAGACGGTCCGACATAATATTTATTTCAACAATCAATCCTCACATAATTTTTCTAGTACACAATACAATAATTAATCAATAAAAATTTAATTAACAATCTCTAAAAATCAACGGCTAGAGAATTACCAAGATGCTTGATAAATCGGCCGACTTGCCTTTAGCCGCCGAAGTCCGATCCACGATCCGAGCATGCCTATGGACTCGAAATAACACACAGACGATGATTCTAGCACCCGATCCTCTGATCCAGCCCCCTATCATCCGGAGAAATCCACGGACGATCTCGACCGTTGATTTTCAAACAGAATCTGATCGCTGCAAAACTAGTGCTATTGGAAAGCTTGAGCTGAAGGGAGTTTGAATATGCCCTTTGATCGTCGAAAGCTCAATGGCACCGGCCGAAAAAGTGAGAAATCTGAACTGCTTTCACTTTGCTGGAACTCTCTCCTCCGGTCACTATTGCTGAAGTTGCTGCCCCCAAAGGAAAGCCCTCAAGTCACCAATAATTTTAAGACTGAAACCGCCGCCATTGGACACCGGGAATGCTATGAACAGCATCGGAGAGCGGCTGCCTTCTTTGCCATTTCCTGCCACTTCTCACCGCTCTTAGCTGTCATCGCCATTGCCGCTGCACTCGCCGGCAACTCCTCTACCTCCAGCCATCGCCACCTCGCTCGGATGGGGCCTCCTTTGTCGTCTGCCATTGATGGCCGATGAAGCTCCTTCTCTCCCTCCTCTTCTTCCTCGACCTTCTTTTCTTTCTTTTCTTTATCGTCAACAGGTCCCTCGACTTTCACTTATTAACCATTTAGTCCCTCATTCTTTTTAATTACTAACAATTTTTCCTTGTAAAATTTTCTATTTAACCCTCCAACTTTTCTATAGCATTTCAATTAAACCCTTAACTACTTAATTTGGGCCAAATTAAAATTATTAAAAATAGAGAGTTACTTAATTACCCTTGCTTTTAATGGTGAAATTACTAAAATGCCCTTACTGACATATTTTTAATTACAAAAATACCAACCATGAAAATTCTCATTTAAACCCCATATTAAAGAAATTATACTTTTAGCTCTTATTTCATAACTAATTGTCAAATTAATCATAATACTTAATTAACTTAAATAATCAATTTATTAACTATTTTTCAATTTAAACCAACACCATTTACTAATTAAAATTTATCATTTCCCAGTAAATTATTTTATAAAAATAAAATCTACTATTTCTTTCATAACTTTCAAATATAATATTTGATTCATATACTCATATTAAATTAAATTTGAGTGTGACCTATATATATATATGAAAACATAATTTATCCCCTAAGAAATTCACTTAATTAATTTTTTGAAAATCAAACTAATTAGATATAGAAAATAAATTCCTTTATTTTTATCTAGCATTGAAATTCTATTTTAAATCATCTCAATTCAATTACTCAAAATAAAACTAATTTAAATTAAATAAAAGCTTGTTATTAGTTATTACTACTAATAATATTATTATTAAAAGAAACGAGTATTACAATATTAGCCTAGAAGTTGTAAAACATTTTTATTAAATTAAAACTTTAGAAATATAACCAACAACATAACAATATTATATATATATATATATATATATATGAAACTTTTATAATTAAGGAGTTTTTATAATGGAAGAGTCTTAAAGCAGTTGTTTTAGTGTCCTACCTCAGTAAGCCACCTCTAATCGCGGACTATAAGTAAACATTTTGGCAATTGTGATTTGTTTTGCATTCAATTCCGGTTGTGGTTCATATATCTCGAGTTCTTAGTGTTAAATTAAACTAATTTTTTGTATGTTGTCTTTCTTAAATTTCAATTATAATTTAGTATAAGACCTAAAACGACAGGAATACGAAGTCCTTATACTTGAAGTGTCATGATTTTTAAAATACTAGTTGTTTTATAAGCTTTCAAAATTGAATATTGTCAATCAGAAAATAAAGTCTAAATCACGTGGTGCTGAATTCTCACTGGATAAAATCTTAAGATAATGTAGGGATGCAAAAATGAGCCGCAACTCTTGAAATGTCGAACCACAAAATCTCAATATAAAAAAGATTTACCAATGCATTTGTGAACAGATTTTGGTCCCAGGCCTGTTTTCTATCCTTCAAATCAGATTCTCATCCGGTTCTAATTGAGAAAATCAAACCTAAATCAATACAGGGGAGGAAGTGGCTTATTTATCAGGCCACCACCTCAGTCGTAAGGGCGATAAAAGAAATTAAAAAAAAAAAAAAAAAACCAAAAAACCGACCCAAAACTAAAAAATCAAATTAGTACAGAGAGTATGGAAAATTGTCTGGAAAATAGTGAAAAGGAAGAAAAGAAAATGCAGCTCAAAATACAAGTCACAAACTCTGCCATTAGCTTTTCTGATAGCAGTTTCCTAAGTGTACTCATTTCTTGGAATTTAATAGCTGTCCGAATAATTCCTTGCATGTCTTTTTTACGTACTCCATTTCCACATTCATTTGTTGACATTCTCAACCTGCAATGTATCACCTCCCAACTCCATTTTTTTATGTCATTTTTTGACAATTCTTCCCCCCTTTATTCTCCTTCCTCGCGAAGAAATCGACCCCAGACAGCACCTCGCTATTTACTTTAAATTACCCATTTCACCCTACACTACCCCATACTAAAAGTGTTCTATATGATTGACCTTTCGGTCAATTTCCTCGGAATTGGCCACTTTAACCCTTCACGAATCGCCTACTGTTTTGACAATTGTACCCCTTTACGTTCTCTTTTCTCACTGAACTAGCCGCAGACAGCACCTCAGTATTTACCTGAAGTTTCGATTTTACCCCTGCGTATAAGTGTCCTGTACTTGACCTTTTGGTCAATTTATAATAAAATGACCACTTTATCCCTAGTCAGTCTAATCACCTTCCCAAAAGCCTCCCTAGAAACCCACCTCTATACTTCCAGTAATATGACCGTTTCACCCCTAGATGACCTTCCAAGAAACCCATCTGCAGGCTTCAAGAAAACAAGTCTTGACCTTCCTTTCCTTACCTGTATCCTAGTTGTCTTCAATGGCCTCTCCTTCTTGGAAAACCCATTTCCCCCGTTATATATATACGCATGCTAATTCATAATTTTACTCACACATCAAATATTTCTCTCATTTCCTTCCTTAATTCTTTTTGAATCTGTTATCTTCTTCAAGGAATCAAGATATGGCATCCTCACAGAGCCCATCATCAGATTTCCATGATTACTTGCCTATTATGGCTGATAAGCTAGGTGGTGATGGTCTGATCGGTGAGTTATGTAATGGATTCAATCTTTTGGTGGACAACGAAAAGGGTGTTATCACTTTTGAAAGTCTTAAGAAGAACTCAGCTTTATTGGGTTTACAGGATTTGAGTGATGATGATTTAAGGTGTATGTTAAAAGAAGGCGATTTTGATGGTGATGGTGCTCTCAATCAGATGGAGTTTTGCGTTTTGATGTTTAGATTGAGTCCTGAATTGATGGAAGAGTCCAAGTTTTTGTTGGAGGAGGCTCTTTTACAGGAATTGAAGGATTTTTCTTATTGATTTTTTCCCCTCTCTTTGCTATTCTTTTATCTGGGATGTAATAATTGTTGATGTTATTGATACAGAAAGAAAAAAAAATTTAGCAAATTTACCTTCAACTTTGTTTGATTGTTTCATTTTGAGTTCCATCTTTTGAAAGTTTATAATCTGTTAATTTATGATTATTGATAAATATAGCTATAGGTTTGTCAAATTTGAAAAATATATTTCCCAGAAGCTAATCCAGCAAAACCCATGAATTATAATTACATATAATTTTAATTTAGGCTCTTAAATGGTCAAAATTTTAACTAGAGAAGCAGGGGAATGGGTTTAAACATGTCAAACTTCCTATAGAGACAGCAGCTTAAATTAATTGACTTGTGTTCACAGTCCATGGTGTACAGAATTAACTACTATAAAATAAGGGGAAAGGAAAATTCTAGAGCTAGTTAACATTATTGGCTTCCATTGATCTCCTTCCTACAATGATAGGCAGCAGTTGCAGGCTCTTCCTCTGCTGCACTTTGAACCTTTAGCAAATCCATTGAAAGTTTAATTAAGTTAGAAAAGATTCTTGTTATTTCATCTGTCTAACGTTTTATTGGCTACATTTCAAAACATGTGTGCAGTCAAATTTCTGTTTCTACTAACACGAACAGAAGAAGGGCAAACAAACTGATCCGAAAGGCTGTGAATATCATAAAAGATTGCTGCTAAACTAGATGGAGAAATGAGCTGACCCGCAGCCATACTGGTAACCTTCGAGAAATCACAACTTCTAGACTTGACCCTAGCTTCATTTAGCGCAACGGACTCCAAATGCTCAGGATTTGAGGCATAGGGAATTTTCATATTATGCGACAACAGCGCTATACTTTCCTCACTTGTTGCAACTATCCCAATGGCTCCAACAAATTTCTGATTGATGAAAAGCTGCATCAAAGATAGTTATAACGGTATCTTCCGAATGTACTTATGCACTGGGTTCGTCCATCACCTTAAGCACATCAATGGTAGGTTCCAGATTATGAGTATACTTATTTGCTTCTATTACATGATTAACAAAACTAGATGCCCTGCTATCAACAGTAGGTTCCAGACTATAAGCATACTTATTTGCTTCTATTACTATAGCTGCTCTGGCTTTTGATTTGGATGATTCAACTTGCATTTACTAAATTACCAATAGATCAAAGAAACCCAACACTCTAGCACTGTATACCATGCATGCCATATAGGAAGTGCAAATAAAGAATATAACCCTTTTTTTTAACCAATGCATAAATAGATTAGACCATATTCATTCACCCATTTTGTCTATTTTTTTGGTCGGTGTCACAGGTTAAATCCTGGTGAAACCAACTCCAACATTTGTAAGTGTATGACCACCAGGGTCAAAGCCTGGTGAATACCAATTTTGTTAATTCAGTATTCGCCATTCGCCCAATTTGTCAAGTCAGGTTTTCAGCTTAGAGGAAGAGTCAGAAACAGATCATGGTATCTTAAGGATTATTATCCTTGACAGCCATCACCAGCCAGTCAAAATATGCGTTCTTCTTGTTATAGACAATGGGGTTTGACTAAAACTTAACACAAACTACAAAGATGCACCACTGGAACCTGGTGGTTTTTCTTTGATAAACAACGTCAAATTTCAGTTCAACAAAAAAATCAGTATTAGAGCTATAGAAGTAAAAATAGATGGTTTTTGCGAGAAAGAGCTGCATTATTACTATTCAAGTTTGAACCTCCTCTGCTTCTGCTTCTACTCTGGGTCAAACTCAAAAGGACTAACACAAGAAGTTCAGTCCAGTATAAACTCAGAAAGAATAGGTTCCATGATAGAAGACAAAAAAACTAAGCAAAGAAATAGCTTATAACTTATCTTTTAAAAGCAAAGAGATTTCTTGAAAAAGGATAGCAAGCTAACTTTACTAGTTGCTAGATACTAATATGCACGGTGAGGAAATTAAAAAGAAGAAAAGAAAAATCAGATTTCCATGAAGTAACTCAGCTATGTACTTATTCTATTTTCACTTGTGTGAATATGTAAGGAAAGCATATCACATATATGTATCTATAGTTAAAATGGATTAATCAATCAATTAGAATAATCATATTTTGTTTCTCAAGATGGAGAAAAGAGATTATAGCACAGATGGATTCATTAATTAAGACTCAATAAACATCAAGAATCTTCTCAGATTAATACAGGACACAACACAGGATACTTAATTGACCATCAACTGCTAAACAATGCTATAGTCTCTTAAGAATCTTGCGAGTTCTACGACAAATTCTTGATTATCACAGAAAAGAAAAGCAATCTCACAGTAGAGATCATGCTTGCCCTTGTGCCCCTGTTCATACAATTTCCATTCATGGAGGAATGCTCTATACATTTCTTCTGATTGGTTCTCGAACAGTTCTCCAACCCTGTTTGCAAAACCGTATTCTTCTTGAGAAAGAGAAATATCTTTGGCCATTACTGGGTTGCACATGTTTTTCCCTTCAAATTCTTTCAGATAATTTTCTTGATGATCTTCTGTAATTTATATAGTTTGAGTTTGGTTTGCAGTAGGTGAGCGACAGTGAGAGTTGCGTTAGGTAAACCAGATTACTTCAGCAAGAGTATGGCTTTTGCCTTTGGGTAGGTTTAATGGTTTTGAAATCCACAGATACTTTTACCAACATAAAGATAATGTGTAATCCCATGTAATAACTGGTTACAGTAATTGATAAATTATTCAAATAACTATTACATATTTTTAAAAAGGAAGTACCGTTTAGAACACAAGGTATTTGGAGGTAAAAACTTTTCAAATCTCAAACCATTAGTGATGGATTGAAGGGATTAAAGTTAAAATGAATATATTAGCATTTAGAATTTTTACTGAGTATTCATAAAAGTATTAAACTGAAACATATATTACTTAAGTCGAAAAAAAGAAAGTATTAAACTCCATAAATCTAATTGAACCACGCACGTATGTATATGTATATGTATATATATATAACTTTTTTATTAAAAATTAATTTTATAATTATATAATAATAATAGAAAAACGACTAGTTATAAAATAAAGTCCGAAGCAATCATTTTATTTACTTTATAAAATTTTATTTTATTTTGTTCTCATTTTTGCTAGACACATTACACAATAAGGCCTAAAGTAATCTGGTTTACCTAACGCAACTCTCACTGTAAAAAGTTTAAAAAGTTTTATCTAACTTTGCTCTCATTTTTGCTAGACAGGTACTTTTCTATTTGTATTATATCAATATTGTAAATAATTATTCAAATAATGGCGCCGTACGCAAATAACCTTTTTGCTTATTCTAGTGATTGGTAGGTTATGGAATCACAATTATATAATTGGGCTGCCAACTTTAGGGTAAGTGCTTGTTTCAAGTAGCAAATAGTGATTCCTATGTCATATCCTCAAATGGTTCAGAACCAATTATTGATTTCCTCTGAAAATTTTAAACCGCTGATACATCTGAAAGGCAAAAGAAAAAAAAAGAAAAAAAAGAAACAGACAAATCTAGGGGTGGCAACAAAAGAAAGCAGTCAATCAACAGGAAACTCAATGTTTGCTAATTATAACCAATAATTCTGAATTTTACTACTATAATAGGGATTAATAAATAACTGATAAGCATGCAAAGTTAAAAGCTACTTGTCCTATACCCATCTTTGAGGAATGCTGCAAGCTCCATCAGAAAATCCTGATAATCACCAAAAAGAAGAGCAATGTCGCAGTAGAGATCATGCTTGCTCTTGTACCCTTCTCCATACAATTTCCATTCATTAATGAAAGTTTTATACACAGCCTTTTCTTGGTTCTCGAAACGTTCCTTAACCCTGTTGGCAAATTCAGATTCTTCTCGAGTCAGAGAGTTCTCTTTCCCTGCTGGCTTCATTGTTTCAAAATTAATATGATCGAATGGTGACCTAATTTCTGGAGTTTTGGGTGTTTATATAAAGGGCGGAAAGCCTTAGACCCATGATCATTGGGCTCTGAATCTGATTATGTGGCCGCGTGCACCCAAATTGGGTGATGTTAAGTCCACGTTAGAAAGTAATTTACATTGTACTTATTATTTTATTATTATTTATTATTTAACTTAATTTAACTTACTTTTTAATTATTTAACATTTATATTTGCAATTTGTTATTTTTTTTAACATGATAAAAGTGTCTTCTAACTTAATTAAAATTTTAAATTCGAACAATAGATATGCAGCTGCGTTAAACTCTTGAATAAATATTTTATCATTCGTAAATATCTTACTCCGTAAACTCAAAATTAATTTTATTTATATATATATAAAATAAAAATAGCGAGATGCTAAAACCTATATTGCATAGTAATTTATTGGGCAAGGTGAAGTTTCTGCATGTTTCATCCTTTTCTTTTCTGTATATACAAATTCTTTAATAAACGAAAAGGTCCAAATAAGAAATACTAAACGAAGCAAATCCATAACGAAGCAAAACCATAATACGAATGGACACTTAATTTTAACTATTTTTTCGTGTGATGAAGAGTTAGGATGAGACTAATAATCTTATTATAGCCCACCAACTTTTATATAAGTTGCAATGTTGTCTTCTTTAACAAACAAAAATATTAGCATTAACATCTTTGAATTAGAGAAAACAATTACTTACTTTGTTCATTAATGATGAATTTTTCCATGAAGTTGACAATATTTTGTTTGATAATGTTGTCGGGCGCATCCTTATTTGTAAAAAAAGCAAATGGCTATCGGATTGGCAATGGAGTCATGCAACACGATTTTAATCCCGGATGCAACCCAAGAAACCGTCGAATTTGCGGAAGGCAGCCAGTAAACAAATATCAAAGAGGTTGTGAGAAATTTGATAGATGTCGGGAATTTGAAATCATACATTATACTCCATAACCAAAGCTTTTCCTGACAGAAAAATACGAAAAATTATAATATGAATCGAGATTTTTTATATCAGAGTCAGACATAAAAATGACAATCTAATAAAATATTGATATGTAGAAAAATAAATAGTTAGTTGAGAGTTTTTTTATGTTAATAAATAGTTAAAAGGCAGGTTTTCTTTTATTTTTTTTTATTCTTTTTTTCTATATGTTAGTTTATAATTAAATTATTGAATGTGATGTTAAAATAGACCAACTTAAATATGTTAATATCTAATGGCAGATTTTACGGCAAATGTGTTTCCTACTTTTCTCTTTCTTTCTTGCTGTAAATAATAGTATAATCTGTATTTAGATTGAGAAATGGGAATGAGAAAGTATGCCCAAGTTACACTTTAAAAGTAGTCATCTCTTTGTATATCTCTTAACATAAAGACCTCCCCAATTCTCACAGGAAAAAGTACTAAAATCAGGTCATTCTGTAATTGGCTATAACTCCAATGAAGCATGAAGCAAATTAATTAAAGAGAACTTTAAGATGGAGTAGAATAAAAATATCAAACATATGGATTTCTGATTAAGGACTTCAGACGCATACAGATTTTGCTCTGATTAATTATCACAGGACATATAACAGAAAAGACTTTAATTAACGATTCAAGCAGCAATTAAAACACCATATCTAATTATAGAATCTCAGACAATTAAAAATGGAAGTCCTACTGCAATGCAAAGTTGCATAACAAATACTTGATGATGACACGAAAGAACATTCTGCAGTAGAGATCATGCATATGCCCTTGCTGATACAATTTCCATTGATCAGGAAATGCTCTATATATGCAATTCTTCTGCTTGTTTATCAAACCGTTGTAATAGCTTGTCTGCAAAATCAAATTGACAGAGAAACTCCCTTCATTAATGGGTTAGAAATGTTAATTTCCCATCACAGAATACAAGGACGAAGATGTGTGGGGAAGAGGGGGAAAATGTCATGGGCTTCAGTCAATCCCGTTATATGCAGACTGTGTGGTGTTCTTGTGTAGAACACTTTCCAGCAAGTCAGCCAAAGTATTCTGTCAATCACAAGAAATGCGTTAGCAAAGGGACCTGGATAAGCAATATAACATAATAAGCATAAAGATATAGCAACAAGTACTATAATACCGGACATAGGAATAATAATACAAATAATTATAGAATTTTATATTTAGTTTTATTTTAGTTATAAGATTTTAATTATTTTATTTTAATTATTTAACATTTTAATTGTGTTCTTATTTAATCATTTTATCGAAAAAAATTGACACTTAGTAAACATAACTAATAAAAAAGGAGTAATTAAAAGAGAAAAATGGAATGAAATAATTTCTTAGGGACTAAACTATAACTAAAACTAAAGTTGAATAATTAAAATAAAATATATTTAGATTTTATAACTAAAATAAAAATAAATATAAAATTCAATAACTAGTTATATTAGAGGTAATTACTATATACCTCACGTATTTTTTTCTATATTATATTACTTAACTTTTAATATTTAAAAATTATATCTTTTTATCCTTTTATTTTATAGTTTTATATTGAAAGTCTTTCTATTAAAAATTTTGTTAAATAATTATTAACTCAGTTTGGTTTTAAATATGGTTACCAATTGTTTTATTTGACGGAATGACTTTTTAAAATAAAATTATAAAATAGATGAATAAAAAAAATAACTTTAAAATATTAAGAGAGAACTAATATAATATGAAAAAATATATAGAGTAAAAATAGTAATTACGTCTTTATATTATTATTATGTATTAGATATAATTAAACCCATTTTCTTAATTCATTTTATAATCCTTGTATTGATTTCAAATACTATATATCTTTCATCCAACAATTGGAGACACCTATAAGAATAAAAAATGCTAGATTCATCGAATAAGAACATTCACTCTTTATATATACATCAAACTCTTTATTTTAAAAAATTATATCATAAAATGACACTCCAATATACTCTTTATTCTTTAAATATAATATATTGGCTCTGTAAAGTGTAAAAGAGGAAAATATTTTCTGGTGTATTTCTCGTGTATTGCTAATAGAAAATAACGTTATATTTATAGTAGCTACTGATCAATCAATTAATTCCATATAGCAAATTACCTTAACAAACTTGTAACAAACTCAAGATAATTATTGATTATAGTCAACTATATAGCCGACTGATATTAAGTTATAATTTTCACATCCCCCCTCAAGTTAGAGCTGGATGATAAGAGATTTAAACTTAAAGACTTTTTTAAATTTAGGGGGGGGGGGGGGTTGGGTGGGTTGGGGTGTGTGTCAAAAGAAACTCAGGATATGACAAAAGCATATTTTTAAATCAAATGGGCTTCTTTGTTAGGGGTAATGTCCACATGGGTACTTTACAACTTTTCGAGAGCTACGACAAGGGTTCAAAACTTAGCCTGTTGATTTTAGCTGAAGAAGTACTAAGCAGGGGCCTACAGAAGTTGGTATCATTGAAAATGATAACACCTTACCATGCTTTGAGATCGTGCCCAACACTTTCCTACATATTCTTTGCGAACGATGTTCTAATATTGTATAATGGCCATAAACGAAATCTTAAGAAGCTTCAAATCTTTCTGGAAACAAGTAAGAAGCTTATTTTAATGGCTAAAACGTAAATTTTGATAAGAGCCAGTGCTTCCTCTCGAACAGGGCTGCTAATAGAAATTCTAGATCATTGAAAAGGAATAAAAAATGGTAGTTTTCCTATGAAGTACCTGGTTGTTCCCTTGTCCCCCAAGAGAATAAAGAGAAAGCATTGCCTTCCTCTACTGGAGAAAATGAAAAAGAGAATCTCAGGTTGGAAAAATAAATTATTATCCTCCTGAGGTCAACTAAGGCTTATTAAACATGTTTGAGTCTTCCGATGCACATATTATTTGTTTTTTCTTAATTACCAAGCAAGCCCAACTTGGAAACTAAAGAATAAAATTGAGGACTACCCACAAACTTAGTGAACAGATCAGCTAGTTGACATTTAGATGGAAGATACTGCGGGAGCATAAAACCAGCCTTGAATTGATCCCTAACCAAGTGACAGTCTATCTCGAGGTGTTTCGTACACTCATAAAAGATAGGGTTAGCAGTTATATGAATAGCAACCTTATCATCACACCAAAGAGAGAGGAAGAGAAAAGTGAACTTGAAAATCTTGCAAGATGTAGGATAACCATTTCAACTCACAAACCATGGCAGCAAGACTTCGATACTCAACCTCAGCGGAAGAGCGAGAAACAATAGATTTTTTTTATTTTCCACGAAATTAATGCTGAACCCAAGTAGATACAGTATCCAGATACAGATTGTCGGGTGTTAACACATGTTGCCCCGTCAGCATCACAATAAGGCTCAAGAGAAGAAATTGTTTGAGATGGATAAAATAATCCTTTTGAAGGATTACCTTTCAAATATCGTAGGACATATAATGTTGTATGCCAATGAGCTTCTGTGGGAACATGAATAAACTGACCAAGTTTTTAAGTAGCGAAAGTAATATCAGGATGTGTGAGATTCAAATACAACAAATGACCAACAAGTCGATGATACTTATCTGGGTCAGGCAGTTTAGGTCCTAAGTGAGAAGTGAATTATTGGCCTTTATGTAGAGGTGTGGTAACAGGTTTTGCTCCAGTCAAGCCAACATCATTAAAGATGTTAGAACATATTTTAGTTGATTAATGTACATCCCAGTAGTTCCTCTAGCAACCTCCAAGCCAAGAGAATATTTTGTAGAGCCCATGTCTTTAATTGTAAGAACGTCATGCAAAAATTGTTTGACCTGTAAGACTTCTTGTTTACAATCACCAGTAATGAGTATGCGACATACACCAAGAGGACCAAGAAAGAGGTAGAAGTCTTCTTAACAAAGAGACAAATATCATGAACAGATTGAACAAAACCATAGTGCTGAATTCGAGAGGAAAACTCAACATTCCATTGACGGAAGGATTGTTTAAGCCCATAAAGTGACCGCTTTAATTGACAAACTTCATTGTACTTTGCTTTAGCATATCCTTGAGGAGGCTACATATAGACTTCCTTATTGAGAAATTCATTTAAAAAAGCATTGTTAATATCTAATTGGTGCAAAGGCCAAGAATTAGCAGCAGTAATGGCAAGAAACACACGCACAGTGAGCACCTTAGCTATAGGAGAAAAGCTATCTAAGTAGTCTTCACCTTCAACTTGGTGATACCCCTTTGTGAACGACCTAGCCTTAAAATTATCCACAATATCATTAGGAAAATATTTAACTTTATAAATCCATTTGGAACTAATCGTTTTCTTACCAACAGGAAAGGAACTAAATCCCAAGTATCATTTTTCTCAAGAGCACTCAGTTCAGAAGCCATGGCTTCACATAATATCCTTACTAACTTGAGTATAACATGTAAGTTCTTGGACTGTGGACATATTAGCAAGAAAGAACATGTATGCATTAGAGAAATATGAGGAATGGACATAAGGGAATGTGAAGGGGGTATGAATAGAAGAGTATGAGAAGAACAAGTAAAGTATTAACTATAGGTAAGTACTGTGAATCTATAGTAATAGACGTAGAATATGTAATATTAGATATAAAGTCATTTAACCATGATGGTTATTTCGAGGTCGAGTATTGTGTCGTATAGGTAGAGGTGAAACAAGACGTGGGGCAGGTGATGAGGTAGGAGAAGGTACAGGCTTGGGAATAACAGGTTATGATAAATTATTGTCAATAATGGGTGTGTTATTGGAGTGTGTAGGTGTAATAGGTAAAATGAACAACTGTATGATGTGTAGGTAAGGGTAAATCATAAAAAATTGGTAATGGCAATATTGTACTATGACTGTCAACTTGTTGATGTAGAAAAAGAAAAAAAAATCTTCATAAAAGACCATATCACTTGAAGATAAAAAAACATTTGGAATCCAAATGATATAACCTGTAAGCTTTTTGACCAGGGACAAAACCAACAAAAGTACATTTAGTAGCTCTATTGTCAAATTTAAACTTGTGTGGTTTAGTATTAGCTACATAACAAAAGCAGCCGAAAACCTTTAGAGTAGAGTTATCATGTGGTCTCTTATGCATTATTTCAAAAGGACATTTTCAACAAAGTGTCACAGTAGGTAAACGATTAATCAAGTAAGTGGCCATTAACAAAGCACGACCCTAAAAAGCAAGAGCCAAATGAGCTTGAAGTAATAAAGCACAACCAATTTCAATCAAATGCTTGTGCTTTCGCTCCACAACGCCATTTTGTTGTGGAGTATAAGCACAAGTCCGTTGATGAATAACTCCCAACTTAGAAAAAAGTTGTTGAGTTAAAGAACATGTAAATTCAGTACCATTATCAATACGAACAGTTTTAACAGCATGAACAAATTGTGTTTGTACCATTTTAAGGAAATTATCAAGGATGGAAGGTGTTTGTGACTTGTGAAAAAGAAGAAAAGTCCAAATAATTCGACTGTAATCATCAACTATGGTTAACATATAGTGAGCACTTGTGATAGATACTTGTCTATAAGGTCCTCATATGTCAATGTGGAGTAATGCAAAAATACAAATGATGGATGTTGTACTAATTAGGAAGGGCAAATGATGTTGTTTAGATTTATGACATATATCACAAGCTGACAGCAAAGTAGCATCACTATTGTGTAGCTAAGGTAAATGTTTCAAAGATAGTAAAGATGCATGACCAAATCTAGCATACCAAATCCAAGTCTTATTAGTTGTTATATTAGTTTCATTACAATTCAAAAAGGCTGTGTCACAAGGAGAACAAGCAGAGGGTAAGGATGAGAAACTTTGTGCATGAAGTTTGGATTATTCTGAACTATTTTATTACATGAGACTTTGTCTAAGATGTACAGATTCCCAAGCAGTCTACCAGTAGCTAATACTTCTTCAGTCTGAAGATCCTGCAATACACTTTTGTCAAGATAGAAAATGACTTTAATTTAACTTGTTTGGACAGTTTACTAACTGAAAGGAGGTTATATTTAAAACTTGGTATATAGAGGAGTTAAATTATGAGTCAAGTTTATGTTTCCAATATTATGAACTAATTTAATAGTTTCATCGGTTAGGTAGACAAGTATGATATGTTTGATAAGCTAATGTAGGGTTAATAGGGACTCTTTTATGTATATATGGCTGGATGCACCAATGTCAATAATCCAAGTGTCACATGTTAAGTTGTCAAGCGTAGATAAAGCAAATTGAGAGGGAAAAGTAGGGACTATACCTGAAAATTCTCTAGAAAAATCAGCAAAAGGTGTCATATTCACATGATTAGCATCAACTGTATTTTTTTCCTTTCATAAGCTTATTAAGTTCTTATTCAAACATCTCAGAGAAATTTTTATTTTGATATATTTTCCTTTCAGTCGTCTGTTCATCTTCTTCATCAAACGGTGTATCTGCCATAGTAACAACATGCCTTGTACCATTCTTTGTTCTTTATTCTTTCAATTCCTTATACCAATATGGATAACCATGCAATTTAAAGCACATATCTTTATGTGTCCTGCCATCTCACAAAAATCATAATATTGATCATTATATTTATCATGCTTCCTTTGAACAAATTCCTTTCTTCTTCCAGAAACAGATCTACCATGTCCTCCACCTCTACGTCCCATAAAGGCTCTCGAAAACAAAGCAGAATTATATCTTGTATCATTCAAGTTTACATAAACATCTCATTTTTTCTCCACATGCAAAATTAAAAAAAAAAAGCTTTGTTTGCTGTAGGTAAAGGTTCCATCATGAGAACTCTCATATCCATCGTTTAAACCCATAAGAAATTGCATTAAATTCATCTATTATTATGTTCAGTAACAGTCTTGTTACCTCCACATTTATAAGTAATAGGCATCAAACATGCTAGCTCATCCCAAAACTTCATGAGTTTAGTGTAGTAAGTTGAAACTGATTAGTTTTCTTGTGTAATAGTTGAAATCTCTCTTTGGATCTGGTAAAGGAGTACTCCATTGCTTTCACTAAATCTCTTTTCAAATTTCAACCATAGTTCCCTAGCCGATATAGCATAAAGAAATGCATCTACTATATCTTTTGAGATTGAGTTTAGAATCCATGAAGTTACCATGTAATTTACACGAATCTATTGATCAAATTCATCTGGCTTAAAACATCGTCCATCTATAAATCCAAACTTTACTTCAGCTCCAAGTGCTATTCTCACATATTTGCTCCACGTCAGGTAATTTCCTCCAATTAATGGACTAGTTACCAATTGCATTCCAGGATGATCTGAATTTTGGAGAGCAAGTGGATTTCCATGAGTAATATCTGTTTCCTTCAAAGTTGTACTACTAGCAGCTCCATGTACTACTTCTGCCATTAGAGTTTTATGAGAATCATGTTCATCTTCCATTTGTTTAGATCAGTAGTCTTCTTGAACTTTAGAGTATAGATCTGTATTCCAAAAAGTAACCGCTCTGATACCATGTAAAGTGTAAAAGAGTGAAAAGTTTTCTGGTGTATTTATCATGTATTGCTAACAGAAAATAACGTTACATTTATAGTAGCTACTGATCAATCAACTAATTACACCTGGAAAATTACCCTAACAAACTTGTTACAAACTCAAGATAACTGTTCACTACAGTCAACTATACAACCGATTGATATTAAGTTATAATTTCCAAGGGCTCTCTACATATGGAAAGCCAAAATTCACTCTATACTCTATATTTAATAAATGCACTACAAATTTTTATGTAGGTAATTTAATTGATATTTATAATTCTAGTTTTTTTTATTAGTAAAAATAAAAAAATTAAAACTATTAATGCTTATGGAAATAAAAGCAAGACATAGAATAAAATATAAAGAGTCTATTGGATTTAAATAAAATATTTTACTCTTTATATGTAAATATTCCTTAATATGCTCTTTATTATAGAAATATGATCTTTAAAATAAAGAGCACTATTAGGGATGTTCTAAGCGACCGGATCCATAAAAAAAAAAAAAAAAAGAAACAAAAATTTATGGGTTACTTCAAATATTGAAAAATTAAGTTTGCCACTTTAAAAGCTCAAACCCCAAATGAAATGACAAATTTGGTAGATTTAATACAAATGCAATGAGCAAAACGAACAAAAGCTAGAAAAGAGAATTGCAGCCAATTATAATTAAGTGTTAAAAATATTGCTCTCTTTTTAAATTTTTTTATCATGTTAAAAGTAAAAATTCGCAAGTATATGAAGAGAGTTTTTAAAAAAATACTGTGCACAATTTACACGATGTTATGATAGTTATTTCCTTAGTTCTATATTAATTGTAGTTTTTTAGTATTTTACTTGGGTTAAAAAAGTATTTAATGGCTTAATCATAGAAAATATTGTTAAATGAAACTAAATTATTTTTTTATATATATTAATAAAATTTACTATACCAATTCTAATACAAGGATAAAATAGTAAAGAAACAATTACTTGTGCACGGGATGGATTTGGACTTTTTTCTTTTTTTTGCAAAGGAATCAATTAGTATGAAATGGAAAGAGTAAAGTACAAGACAAAGATTCCATGAAGTAAAATTGGAAGAAAGTACTTATAAATATTAGATTGATCCATAATGAATATGAATTTTGAAAAATAGTGAAATCATTTTTCTAGAAAATAAATTTATATATTTACAGGATATATATTGTGAATTATTAAAATAGATATGTGATTTGGGTGTAGGTCTATACTATTATATTTTTTAAAATGTAAGATAAAATACATATTTATGCTTTTTATTTATATCAATTAGTCAGTTTAATATTTTAATTTTAGTTTAACCTAACAAACACCTAAATTTTACTCTTTTTTTTATATTTAAACATTTTTAACTTTCAATTTAATCGGACATACATCTTATTTTTATTTTTGATATTATTTAAACACATTTGTGCAATACATGTGGACGTATTAAATAAAAACAAATGTCAAAAAGCATAAAAATATTATAAAAAAATAAGTTTATGTGTCTGATAGATTAAATTAAAAATTAGAATATTAAATTGACTAAATGGTTAACATTGGAATTTATAAATATGTATTTGGCCAAAATGTAGTCCATAATAAAGTGATAATATAGCATAGGGATGTAAACCATTATGGATGTCCTTAGGTGCTTAGAATTAAAGTTTGATGTAGTAGTTCATCAACTAGACTAATGCAAATCTATGTCTTCTCTATTATTAGCAAGTTTTCTTTTTCAAGCTTATGCTAAATTCATATTAAATATACTATTTACATCCAATAACGGTAGATTTACAACTTACTTTTGTTTTTCTCGAATTATATATTGTATTTGTTCAAATAAAATTGATTTTTGGATTTCTAACGTTGTCTTGTTATCAACAAATACGAACCTAGAAAAAATGAAAATACAATGAACTTTTTCCATTAGTACATTTGTTTTTAATCTGTGTGAAAATGGAAGTCTGCCTTTATGGGACTAAAAAGAAGTAATAAATTATTAGATATTATAATTATAATCATAATATTTTTCAGTTTAATCACATATATCAATATCTATTTCAGCCTCTTGTTTCTTTTCTCTCAATTTTGCTTCCATACAAAATTCTCAATTAAACAGAATTTCAAATATAAGAAAAACTAAAAGTGGCAAATCCATAATATGAATGGACGCCTAATTTTAACAATTTTTCATCAGATGAAACTTAGATAAACGAATAAATAACTTCTTATTATAGTCAACACCAAATTTCTATATGAATTTCAATACTGTCTTAATTACGACAATTAAAAAAAAAAACCTGAACATCCTTGAAATTTCTTTTCTTCATGAACGATGAATATTTCCAAGAAGCTTACAATTTTTTGTTTGGTAATGTTGATAAGTATATCTTTGTTGGTAAAAGAAGCAAATGGCAGTGGGATTGTCAACGGAGTTATGCATCACAACCATATTACTGAATGCAGCCCAAGAAACCCTGGGAATTGCCGAAAGCAGCAAGCAAATGAATATCAAAGAGGTTGCGAGAAAGCTGAGAAATGTCGAAGCTTTCCTAAGAAAGGCAGATCAGACATTAATCCTCGTTTCCAGCTCTTCAAGAATTTTCCTAACAGGAAGATACAAACTTAGATATATTTATTATATCTAATGGAAAATTTTACAACAAATTTATTTCTTATATGTCTAGATTCTGTGTAATTTTTGTTTTCGGTTACCCTGTAAGTAGAATGAATATTGAGAATGAGAGAAATATGATTTCAAGTATAACCCTTTTAGTAGTTGGTGGACTATATAATTAGAGATCTCCTTACATATCTATACTATAAAGATCATAATCCAAAAGAGTTATTACAAATTGGGTGTTTATATTTTTTTGATTTTTTTTTTCTGTTTTGGTGTTTCGATTAAGTGTTTAAACCAGCACAATATATATTCATTAAGTGTATTTCTCTGATTTTAATTATTCGATTGTTGACTAAGCATTTCATGATAAGGCTTGCCACTTCATCTATTCATCTGTAAAAGATAAAACAAAATCCCCAAGTAAACTTAAAAAACTAAAATAACTTTAAATCTGTCATCATCATCATCGAGATCTTCAACTCGACAACTAACAGATTCAAGATAATTAGATACAAGAAACCCAATTCAATATCTTTTTTTATCTGTGACACTACCATTTCTTTATATTTAATAATACAAGTTTGATGGGTGGGTTTGAGGATTATTTTCTTTAAACATAGAATCTCATTTTCATTTTTACTTCAACTCGTATAATGCTAGTGGGACATGTCAAGCTAATTTGTTGAGAAAGTAGGTCTTATATTACCTTATCAGCAGTCAGGTAAGCAAAACAAAATTACATTGATGTATATTTTATCGTTCAAATGTTTAATAAAATAAAAAAAATTCAAACGCCAAATTTATAATTATCCCTAATCGAATATCTTTACATATCTATCACCATAAGAATCATAATCAATATAACTGGCCGGTAGATGTAGAGATTCAAATTTCAGATTTTTTCATTCTTATAAATAAAAATACTAACCATGTTAATATCTAATTAGCAATTATCCCTTGTTAATATATAAGTGAATCATCGAGCGAGTTAATTATACATATATATTCTTTAAAAATATTAAACATCTCACCTTTCTATCTCTTGTCCACCTGCTATGGTATCTAATTTCTTATAAAATTATCTATTGATTTTAAAATATTAAGGAACAGTTTTATAAAAATATTAAATGCTATATCTAGTGTGCAAAAGGTAAAACAAAAAAAGCTGAATTATGTGATATTATTTTATTTTATTAGTCAAAATATATAATAAAAATAAAAATTAAATAAATGGAGTCGATAATTAAAGAACTCAGATTAAGATCATCTAAAAGGGTTAGTAACTTCTAGTGGAGTCAAAAAGCGGATGGGAAGAAGATTCATTGGACATCATGGAGCAGAATGTGTCAAACTAAAAAGGAAGGAGGACTAGGTTTCCGTGATCTACACTCTCTCAACTTGGCTCTCCTTGCTAAATAAGGATGGCGTTTTATTAGGAAGCCGAATTCTAAAGTTGAAGTTGATATAACAAAGCAAACATGTAAGTGCAATAAATTCTAAATTTATTAGATACCATGTCCTCATGCATCAATATCATCTTTTCCAAGTTGATTTGGATTCATATGAATATTGTTCATATTACTACACAAACAAAACAATATTAGCTACAAACGAAGCAAGTGTTTTCACAAATAGAAATGAAAGCACATAAAATGTATCAAAAAAAGTGAAAAGTAAGATTGCTCAACCACTAGAACAGAAAATTAAATCTGGTAAACCAAGAGAAAAATAAAAGCATCATGGTAGGCTACGAGATAAAACAATTATGGAAAACCAACTTAGACATAATAGAAAAGTATGTAGAAATTCAGTAAAAGAAAATATTAACGAAAAATTATCTTTCAGAAATACAATGTATACATTGTCACTTTCAAAAAATATACATTACTGATTAAATCATCTAGGAAATAATTTTAGATTTTTTTCCATCATTTCTAAATATTATTTTGAATTTCATATATATATAATATATATATATATATATATATATATATATATATATATATTATAAACGAAATAAAGGAATACTTAGTATATTATTAGTATAATGTCCATGTCTTTTAAAACCAATTTTAAGATATCTAAAATATGACACATTATTAATAAAAAGAGAAAGAAGATATAGATTAAAAGTATCTTCTTAGTATATTAAGAATATCTTATTATATGTATAATTTTACTAAAAGAGAACTGGTTTATTCAATTTACATAATAATCTACACTAATGAAAAAAGCTAAGAATTTCTTTCTTATCCTTGTTACTTTATTCCATTTTACAACTTAACTAGACATAATAACAAAAAAAATAAAAACACTTTTGGTTCAGCCTCATTCTTTATTTATTCACTTCCACTCATTTTCTAATTTTTATCATCAACCTCGTTCTTCATTAATTCACTTGTACTAATTTTTCAATTTTTATCATTAGTAAATTCTAGATACTTTTATTGCTAAATCTATTCGCCTTGAATCAATGTTTATCAAATTACAAGACTTTATCTTTTTGATATATTAAGAGTAGCTTATAATATATATATATATATATATATATATATATAATATTCAATTATATAGTTATAATTACTTTTTTAGAATTATTTAATATATAATATAATTCTAATTTTAATTATTTAATATAATTTTTAATGTTAATTTAATATTTAATAAATAATATAAATTAAATAAAATATTTATTTTATATATATATATATATATATATATATATATATACAAGAGAACTAGTAGAGTTCATCATTTATTGTACATAATAATCTAGACGAATAAAAAATTTGAGAATTTCTTTTTTTTTGTAATTCTATTTTAGAACTTATCTTGACATAATAACAAAATCTTTTTGGCTCAACTCGCTCAACCTTCAATTAATCACTTCCATTCATTTTTTAATTTTCACTGCTAATATATTCATGATACCTTTTCCTACTAAATCTATTAAACTTAAATCAGTATATATATATATATAATAAAAGAGAATTGGTGGAATTTCTTATTTATTGTACATAATAATCTAAACTAATAAAAGATTGAAAATCTCTTTTTTTTTCTTATTTTTTTATTCCATTTCAAAATTTAACTTGACATAATAACCAAAAAAAAACTATTTGTTCAACTAACTCATTCTTCATTTAATTACTTCTATTCATTTTCTAATTATCGTCACAAATGGTTTCCAATGAGAGTGAAATTCTTCATCTAATCATCTAAATTGACTGAACAAATCGGAAAACTGACAAAATATCCCTCGAAATGACTTGTTGAAGTTTTCAGTGAATAGTTATAGAATTAATCAGCCGTTAGTAACTATTTTAGAGGCAAATTGGGTAAGATAGTTGATTTTACGGAAAATTGAATCATGAATATTAAGTGAGGGGCCAAATTGACCTTAAGCTTGGAAATTTTATAAAGGAGCCACCATAGCAGTTTTTGTACTTTCTATTCTATGCATGCTTGCAACATTTCAATCAAGGCAACTACATAATTATTATTTTCGAAACATAACTGTTTTATTTTAATTAAACTTCTGAAGGCTTTTATGAAGGCTTGGGAAAGCATTTGTAATTGTGATATAAGCTCCGCAATCCTACTAATACCGGCAGAAAGGACATTCTTGTTAAAGCCAGTCAGGTTTCAAGGTCCCTGTAAATCCTCCCCAATTAACATCCAGGTTATTTATATGCTACATACTTTTTATTTACTTGTATATTTCTTTTGTGACAAATTACCGTCAATATTAAATTCGGGATGTTCTAATTCTCACAGACCTAATTAACTACTGTATTCTTGTTTTAAATCTCATTAAATTTTATGTGTATACGCAATGGAAAATATAAATCTGTAATCTTGGAATACTAATTGCAGGTTTTCGGAGATATCATTGCAACAACTGACACTGCAGCATATGAGGATCGTGACAATAAACAGTGGCTCGCTTTCTTTAGTGTGAATGATCTCGACATCAATGGAAATGGAAAGATTGATGGCCAAGGTGCAATTTGGTGGCAGAAGTTCGACGAAATCTGACTAGAAGTACATTCATAATGCCTTTTCTTGCAAAATCCATTCTAACTGAATCAATGTTTTTTCAGTTACAACATATCAACTTGAAGAATCTGTAGATGAGAACAAGAACCTTAAATATCATCTTGACATACAAAGTCCACAACAAACATCTTCATGGCCTTCATACTGATGGTACTAGTATACTAAAAGTATATGTTTGATATCTTAAAATTATTCTGTTAATATATGAATAAATATGTAGCAAAAATGTACAAAACAAAATTGAAATTTTTTTCTAATATCCTAATATTGTCTCGTCAACAACCAAAATAAATATATTTGCAATAATATATATTATATAATTCAAATTTCTAAATAAAAATATAGTTTCTTATAATAAACTAATAAAATTTATAAAATAATAATAAATTTGTCAAACACTCAAATAAACTGAAACATATCCAAAACTAAAAAATATTAATCTTTCACTACTTTCTCTTTTCATCCTTTGCCTTTAGATCTTCCAAAATTCTCTGAATCATTAACTATTTTGTTAATTTCTTTGAATCTTGCTAGTTGTAGAGAGTAACAACATACCGACTATAAAGATCATTAACATGAAATCTCGCAGCAAACATATCAACTCCAGAGACAAAAAAAACTCAACAAAAGTTAGAATAAGAAAAGTACAATCACTGAAAAACAAAAAATTCTAATAAGTAAAATTACAAAAATATGAATAAAATAAATAAATAATAAATAAGAAAACTAAAATACAGTCATAAAAATATCTCAAAGAATAAATTATTTAATCAACAAGAACAAATAAAAATATAATTACAGAACCAGACTAATTTTTTTTAAAGATTTAACATAAATATCTTTTTCGTATATTTAACACAAAAAGAAATCATACCTTCAAAGCGTAATCAACTAATTCATCAATCGAGATTTTGCTTTATTTTTAGATCGAGCTTTGATTGAATCATCAACAAATTCTTTTGTCACTATTTTCCTTCATTTCAAACATCTCAATAGAGATTATTACTAATATTTTGTCGATTTTAAAGATTTATGAGAATTTTCAGCTGCATGTTTTCTTCTTCATCGAATTCTTCTTAGCTGCTTCATCAATATCATTCTTCTCTTTAAATCTAATCTCTATTATTTTACTAAGAACTTTTTTCTTAGCCATTTCGGTATCAACAGAGCTAAATAATCAAATTTTTAAAAATCTAACTTCTTGAATTCAATAGCAAAGCTAACCTAATTATAATTTTTTAATTTAAGCAACAGATTATAAAAGATTTAAGTTTTAAATATGAAAAAGATAAAAATGTTAAGTTTTGAATTTGAAAGGTGAAAAAACTGAAAAGAAAAGAAGAGATGAAAATAAATAGAAAAACATCAAGAAAATGGAAGAAAAGAGCACAAAATAAGGAGTTTCACCCAACAAAATGAACAACAATGTACAAAAGAAAGATAAGGACAAATATAAAAATAAAGATTGTTGACAAAAAATAGTGGGCCGTGAAATTTCTTCATTATTATAACATTGATTCTGCTATGTATATAGGTATATAATCTAATTTAAGTACACACGTATTTTCTTTGCAATAATTTATATTCGTTGAATTTGTACTAAATATTTATTAACTTGTATTCATCAAACATATATAATGCTCTTTGTTTAAATGTAAAATGTTAATTGTTTATTAACTTAATTTTATTGAAAAGATATATATATGTATTTGTTTGAATGAATTAATGACGAATATCCACAAAAATGTTTTAATATGTATCACAAAAATAATGAAAACAAAATGAACATAAACATTAATTCTAATGGTTATTAAGTCCCCACATAATGAATATTAAGTACAAAGAAAATAAATTATTATAGGATATTACATCTAATGAATATTATATATATAGATAACGAACATTTTAGTACATGTAAATGAACAAAAAATATTAATATATACCTACTTAATAAAAACTCTTTGACATGTGTTACTATATTTTGACAAGTAAAATTTTTTATTTTGACATGTGTACTTATCATCGACATATATAATTGAAATTTATGTATAATGTTATAGTCTTTTATATTAATTTATTGATAATTTTTATATTATTATACTAATAAAATCTTAAGATATAAAAAAGAAAGAAAGATATTAAAAATATTTGATTTATTACTATTTTTCAAAATATTATAAAGAATTATAAAATATTAAATTTCTATTTAATTTTATATATAAAATTTAATTTATATTATTATCTATAATCAAAATAATTACGACAGTCATCACAGGCGGGTAAACAACTAGTTTTATAAATATATAAAATAAATTTATTATCTTATATTATTTTTATTATATATTAATTTTTAAATTCATTTTACTACATTTAAAAAATAAAATGTTATGTGTCAAAAATAAAAACACATGTCAATAAAAATCTTTAAAATAGTGAAACATGTCAAAAAAATTTAGCTCGGAATTAATTATGGAATTAGAATGAATCAAATTGAATTAAATTAAAATGGAAGATGACGATGGGAAATAATTACTTTAATTATTATTTACAATCAAAATAATTACGAAACTCTGTATAACACATGAGTAAACGATTAATTTTTATAAATATATAAAAAATTTATTCAAAATATTATTTTTTTAATATAATATTAATTTGTATAAGTTCATTTTATTATAATTTAAAAAAAATTAAAAAAGCAGAGGAAAAAAGTCTCCATACATATAATTTTAAGAAAAAATAAAGGAGGGGATAAAAGTAGCATAGGCATCTTACAATTCAAAACATAAACATTAAGAAAACAGGCATGAATTTCCGTACACATAATTTTTTTAAAAAAATTAAAGGAGTGGGGACTTTTGTCCCCATACTAGCTTGTAATTCAAAACAATACGGTATGTAGATCTTGGGACAGTGTAGCTACATGGTCCGGAGGCAATAACTACCTAAGCAAAATTATTTTGCTTTAGTCCATATATCAATTCTCCATGAGATGGGTATGTACGAAATGGAAATAAGAAAGTAAAATGATGATAAATAATGAATGAAAGAAAGATAGAAAGAAGTTCAAAAGAATCCTGCATGTGAAAAAAGGAAGGAAAAAAAAGAAAAGGAAACAAGTAGCTTGTGAGTTAGTGATATGCAAATCAAAATGCCACAAATAAAAGGCTACATATCAACTTAAGCACAATTTGCAGATATGAAAATTGTGATAGGCTAGCCCTTCTTGTCACATCAAGATACTAAATTGGAAGTCTGCATGCCAATAGACATCTATTTAGACTTGTTTTCATGTCAAATCCATACTTTATCCTAGGAGGCAATGTCACATGTTACATTTTGTCCCTGTTGATTGAGAATTGTATATGTGGTTACTATTGTTTTACCGATTTGTCTGTCTTATCGAAAGATTAATTAAAGCTTAAATGCAATATGCTTAGTAAAATAAATTATTAGTGAGTTAGTATTGCTAATATAGTAAACCAATTAAGAATTAATTTATACATCAACAAAAGGAGGTTGAAAAAGTATTATGTACCCTAAATTAAAAACAGAAAATAAAAATACCACTATTGAAGACCAAAAAAAACACCCTAAAGTATTGATACCAATTGGATATTAAATTCAAAAATTTAGCACTGATGTGTCACATTGGACGACCAAACAAGTAGAATCTCATGTCTCCTTTATCATCAAAATCCTAGAGAAAGTGATTGCACTTTGGCTATTTGTGTTATTTTGGCTCTTTTATCTCACATTGAAAAGCTAAGAAAAGGAAGAAGTAGTCCCAAGGCTATATATATAGTGGGTCTTCTCTTCTTTTCTAAGTGTCAAGAGAAACAACGGGCCTTATATTTCTATGGGCTAAATTGTATTTCTCTTCTTTCTCTTTTTATTAATATTTCTTTGTAATTCTATTGAATTATTTTGGTGGTGCCCGAGGAAGTAAGCATAATGTTTGCCGAACCTCGTTAAAGTTCTGGTGTTTCTTTTCTTATTGTTTATTTAATAACTTATTTGGCAGTGGAAACTAACATGATTTCCACAACATTTGGTATCAGAGCCTATTAAATATAGATCGAAGCAGAAATGGCTGACGGTGAAAATACCTAGACACCAACCACAATAGTAGCACCAAATTTGTCAATTTCAATGAGAAATGCAGTGGCGAGTTTCAGAATTGTGGTGAAAATATTTGATGGTACTGGTCATTTCGGTATGGGGCAAGGTGAAGTTCTAGATGCCTTATTCGAACAAGGTCTAGATGTTGCGATTGCATATAAGAAACCAGACTGTATGGAGGAGAAGGAATGGAAAACAATTAATCGATTGGTATGTGGTACAATTCGATCGTGCTTGTCCAGAGAGCAGAAATATGCATTCTGTAAAGAAACTTCTGCTAGTAAATTGTAGAAAGCACTTGAGGAAAAATTTCTAAAAAAGAGCAGTCAAAATAAACTCCATATGAAGAAAAGATTGTTCACATTCACATATGTTCCAAGTACCACAATGAATAATCACATAACAAACTTCAATCAGCTTGTTGCTAACTTGATGAATTTAGATGTGACATTTGAAGATGAAGATTTGGCTTTGATGTCGTTGGGATCTTTTCCAGAAGAATTTGAATTCCTTGAGACTACTTTACTCCATGAGAAGACTGAGGTGTCTCTCAGTGAGGTTTGTATTACTTTATACAGTCATGAATTATGAAGAAAAGATAAAAAGGATAGCTCTAGTGGTGCAGCGGAAGCTTTGATAGTGTAAGGTCGTTTGGAGAAAAGAAGTAAAGGAAAGAAGGAAAGATCGAAGTCCAGAGTTGGCAAAGACCAATGTGCCTTTTGCCGGGAAAAGGGGCACTGGAAGAAAGACTATCCGAAGCTGAAAGAAAAAGCCAAAGGGAAAGCTGTTGCAGATACAAATGTAGCTGAATGTGATTCTGATCTTTCATTATAATGATGCCATCAACTAACAATTTAGGAGCTTGGATTCTTGATTCAGGCTGTAGCCACCATATGTGTCCCAACTGGGAGTAATTTTCTGATTTCAAAGAAACAGAGGGTGGAGTTGTCTATACAGCAAATGACAACACTTGCAAAACTGCTGGAATTGGTTCAGTTCGGTTGAAGAATCATGATGGATCAATTAGAATTCTGACTGATATCATATATGTACTGAGTTTGACAAGAAACCTTATTTCTTTGGGAGTTCTGGCAAGAAAGGGCTTCACTATTGTCACTAAAATGAAACTTTGAAGGTTATCTCTGGGGCACTTGTTGTGATGAAAGGTGTTCAGCAAAGTAATAACTTGTATTACTATCTTGGTAATCTAGTTATTGGTACAACAACAACAGTTTCTAGTTATAATCAGGAACTAGAAGCAACCAGTTTGTAGCATATGTGCTTGGGACATGCAGGCGAAAAATCCTTGAAACTTTTAGCAAATCAAGGATTATTATAGGGAGTGAAAGTCTGCAAATTGAATTTCTATAAACAATGTGTCAAGGGAAAACAAACAAGAGTGAAGTTTGGTACTGCAATCCATGATACTAAGGGTATTCTGGATTATGTTCACTCAGATGTATGGGGACCCTCCAAGATAGCTTCAATGGGAGGCAAACATTATTATGTTTCCTTCATTGATGATTTTTGCCGGAGAGTGTGGGTGTACACTATGAAGACAAAGGATGAAGTGTTAGGAGTTTTTCTCACCTGGAAAAAGATGGTAGAAACTCAGATGGGCAGAAAGATCAAATGTCTCTGAACAGATAATGGAGGAGAGTATACAAGTGATCCTTTTATGAAAGTCTACTAAGATGAAGGTATTGTGAGACACTTCACTGTCAGAAATACACCACAACAGAATGGGGTGGCAGAAAGGATGAACCGGACTCTACTGGAGAAAGTTCGGTGTATGTTGTCCAATGCTGGGTTGGGCAGACAGTTCTAGGCTGAGGCTGTAACATACGCGTGTCATCTTATTAATCGTTTTCCATCAACTACTATCAATGTTAAAACACCTTTAGAGTTATGGTATGGAAAACCTGCTACAGATTATAATTCTTTGCATGTTTTTGGTTCCACTACATATTATCATGTTAAGGAATCAAAGTTGGATCCGCGAATAAAAAAAGTAATTTTCATAGAGATATCATCAGGTGTAAAAGGATATCGTCTATGGTGTCTAGATTTAAAGAAAATAATCTTCAGCAGAGATGTTAGCTTTAAAGAATCTACTATGGTGAAAAAGGTAGGAGAGCAGGAGACAAATGGAGCTTCACAGCAGGTGGAGCAGTCTCCCAAACAGGTACAGTTTGATAGTAGTAGAAGTATTGAACCAACAGTAGATCAGTCTGATAAATCTACTCCTATAGAAGAAGGGGAGTTAGAAGATGAATCGGGTGATGAAGTAGAGGTTCCAGCACAAGAACCTCCACGGCAACATGAGTCAATTGCATTGAGTAAGCCAAAGAGGAACACTAGAAAACCTGCTCATTTTGAAAATTTTGTAACCTTTGTATCTTCAAATGTTGATGTTTCGGCCACTTATATTGAAGCTATACAGAGTTCTGAGGTAGATAAGTGGAAAATGGTTATGGAGGAAGAAATGCAATCCCTTGAGAAAAACCAGACGTGGAAGCTAGCTAGTCTGTCTAAGGGAAAGAAGGCAATTGGTTGCAAATGGGTATTTGCAAAGAATGACGGATTTCCTAACAAGAATGATGCTTGCTACAAGGCAAGATTGGTAGCTAAGGGCTATGCTCAGAAGAAAGGAATTGACTATACTGAAGTTTTTTCTCCAGCGGTGAAGCATTCCTCCTTTAGAATATTGTTGGCCTTAGTAGCACAATTGAATTTGAAACTATTTCAAATGGATGTAAAAACTGCATTCTTGCATGGTAAATGGAAGAGGAAATCTACATGGATCAGCCTGAAGGATTTAGGGTTGCCGGAAAAGAAACTTTGGTGTGCAAATTGAACAGATCATTGCATGGTTTGGAACAGTCACCGAGGTAGTGGTATAAACGATTTGATAAGTTTATGATGAGGCAAAGATACACAAGAAGCAAATATGATCATTGTGTATTCTTAAAAAGGCTATAGAGGAGAAATAGAATAGTTAAAGGCTCAACTAAATCAAGAGTTTGAAATGAAGGATTTAGGTAAAGCAAGAAAGATTTTTGGTATGGAGATAAGCAGAGACAAAAAATTGGAAGACTTTGTTTAACTCAGAAGGAATATCTGAGAAAGGTACTAAAGCGGTTTAGAATTGATGAAACGACAAAGCCTGTCAGTATACCACTTGCTCCTCATTTTAAAATCAGTGCTTCTCAATCTCTAAAGAATGATGAAGACCGAGAATATATGTCGAAGGTTCCATATGCAAATGCAATTGGTAGCTTGATGTATGCTATGGTGTGCACAAGGCCTGACATTTCACAAGTAGTCGGAGTTGTAAGTAGGTATATGCATGATCCTAGAAAAGGACACTGGCAAGTTGTGAAATGGATCCTCAGGTATATTCAGAATACTGTGGATGTTGGATTAATGTTTGAGCAGGATGAGAAGTTTGGTCTGAGTGTGGTTGAATATTGTGATTCTGACTACGCAAGTGATTTTGATAAACGTTGGTCAACTACTGGTTATATGTTTACACTTGTAAAAGCACCAATTAGTTGGAAGTCTACTTTGCAGTCAACGGTTGCTTTGTTTACAACAGAGGCAGAGTATATGGCAATTACAGAAGCTGTAAAGGAGGCAATTTGGCTTCAGGGGTTGGTGAAAGACTTGAGAATTGATCAGAAGCACATCAAAGTGCATTGTGATATTCAGAGTGCTATATGTTTAGCTAAAAACCAAGTCTATCGTTCAAGGACAAAGCATATCGATGTTTGTTATCACTACGTGAGAAATTCTTTAAAAAGGTAAGATACTTCTTCAAAAGATCTCAACTGCTGAAAATCCTGCAGATATGACTACGAAAGTAGTAATTGGTGTCAAGTTCCAACATTGTTTGAACTTGATAAATGTTTTAAAAATTTGAAGATGGGCGCTTCAAGCGCATTTAGAGGCATTGCTAAATTTGTGATGAGAGAAAACAGAGAATGCTTGATTGGGCTTAGGAAGTCGCCAAGATAGAGATTTGTTATTTTTGGCTCCTTTATCCTACATTGAAAAGCTAAGAAAAGGAAGAAGTAGTCCTAAGGCTATATATAGTGGGTCTTCTCTCCTTTTCTAAGTGTCAAGAAAAATAATGGACCTTATATTTCTATGGACTAAATTGTATTTCTCTTCTTTCTCTTCTTATTAATATTTCTTTGTAATTCTATTAATTAAGAAATATTATTTTGGTAGTGCCCGAGGAAGTAAGCATAATTTTTGACGAATCTCGTTAAAGTTTTAGTATTTTTTTTCTTATTATTTATTTAATAGCTTATTTGTCAGTGAAACCGGATTTTCACAACAATTTGCAATCCAAACAACAGTGTACTGTGGACCTTGCACTAGATTTCTATGTAATGATTTCTAAAACTTTCAAGACTAAAGAATTCAAATCTGGAACTTCCATCTTTTGAAACCAATATCATGCTGCCACCATCATCAGTAAAAGTGAGAAAGAGTAATGGTCTCAGTTGCAGTACAGTAGTTGAAGAAGAAATAAGACCTAGTCACTGAGGAACATAATTGAAACATTATTCAACTTTGATAACAAGAAGAATTACAGGTTGAAAAATTTAAATAATAAGAGAATGTGTACTAATTATAAGTTGCATGTCCGCCAAAAGAGGAAGAGCTCACTATCTTCAAGTAGTAAAACTACTTATTGAACTTCTATTACTATTATTTCTTTTAGTAAGGAACTCAAAATGTGACAAATTTCCTAATCATAAATATGATATAACATTTTCCTTATGCAATGTGATGTAGTATTGCTTTTCAATCTTTTTGGAAGACCTTTTGTTATATCATTATATCTCGATTTTTTATATAACTAATGTATTAATGTTATTGGGTGAAATGATTAGAGAGTTGGTTGAATGTAGATATGATATTAATGCAAGTAAAGCTAAGAGCAAAAGGTAACTCCTAATAAATGAATTGAAGTAATGGGGGCAAATGAAGAAACCAAAACTCATTAAGCAGTCTTTTTGTCAATTAAAAAATTAAAGATAAGTAATTAATAAGAAAAGGAATACCTGATAATTGGTGGACTTACGAATTCATCACTTAAAAAATTGAATTTAATAATTGGCAAGGGCTGCGCGAACGCAAGCCCCCACTTCCACAAATTATGACGTAGGCTCTCCCACTTGGGGAGACCTTAGACAGATGCACCTCCAAAAGTGCAATGGAGGCCAACTCTCTAGGCCATGGATCTTCTTGATCATTCATTGACCCCGTCCAGGTAAGTATGTTTGCTAGGTGCTATTTGCTCTTTATTTATAATTTCTTGTTTGCTACTTCTGGTTTACAGCTCTTCGATGTGGGATTAAAGTGTCTCACAACACCATGTATCTTATCTTACGTTTTTTTGCTAGTTATCTGGGCATGTGCATGTCTCCTTTCTTCAACTATTGATAATAATATTGATTTAAATTATTCACCAGCGCTGCAATCAACCACCACTTCCTTCACCCAAGTATTGTATAGAGAAAAGGAATGGGACTCGAGCTGCAAAGCGTCAAAGAAATGCGTGACTGAGAGCCTCTTGAAATGAACACAAATTCATTGCTTTTGCTTTCTCAACTTTTTCCCTCTTGGCTTTTCTTTTGACACCAAACCCTAACTGCTCTCGTCCATGTCCGCTTCCACGGTGTCAATCACCCTGAACCCTACTGCTTGTCAGAAACTGGTGGTAGTGGGCAAAAAGAAATCCAACAAGAACATCAAATTGTTAGGCAGTGAAGTGTAATTCAATGAAGGTGACCCTGTAAATGTAATGATGGTCAACAGCTACGAGAAATTGGTACCCTCTCAAAGCAAGGACCTTAGCCATCATTCAATTCTTGAAAGAAAAGATATGGCAACCGCCCAACTCAAGAAGTCTACCACTTCTCCTCATCGTAAGACTCGTACTAAAGTGGTTCTTGAAAAAATAAAACCACGCTGGTTAACTGTGATTATTATTTTAAGTAACAATTTCACCATATTGATTTGTGTTGATACGTTTGATTTAGATGGTTAGGAGATTGGCTCTCAATTCTTTCTCTTTAGGAAATGTCAATTATTCTTCTTCAAAAATGGATGCATTCTCCTCTAAATCTAAGGCTCAGATTTTTCAAATTGAAAGATCCAAGTTGGAAAAAAAAAATCAAATGAATAACTCTCAATTAATTGGCTTATGCTTTTATTTACAAGAAGATCCAAAAGTCAACCAACTTCATTCCTAATCCTACAGTATTGTAACTGAAATTCAAAATCTTTTTGCTTCATCGGAGTCGTCGAAGTCACCAGAGATTGTCTGTTGCTCCGGCATCTATCCCAATAGCTTTTCGTAGTGCAACTAAGCTTTGGCCTGACTGAAAACTTGGGCAAAGGTAAGCTACTCGCTAGTGGAGATAGTGTAAACACCGAACCAGTAAGACTTTCCAAATCTTTGACACCAAGAGTGTTAGTAATATTAACAGCAACAATCACTACTTGTAATGAAAGAAGAAGATGATGATAAAATTTTAGAAACGTCTTTGGGTAGATCGTAGAATCTGGTCTAGATAGTATAGTGGATGTAATGATCAAAGACTTCAAATTTTATTTTGGTTCTTCTTTTCTGGAGATGGGCTGTTTTGATTTCTTTGGAGTGAGAGAGTGATCTTTGGTTCAATTTGTTTTTGTAGTAGTTGTGGGGGGGCAAGAAAGATCTCAGTTCGAGAATTGAGTGATCTTATTGTTGAGACTCGAAAAGGAAAAAGAGGCGGTTGTTGTCTTGCCTTTGTTGGATAGGATAGAACATGAATGGCTTTTACTTTCTCACCATTAATATTTTTTCTTTTTGATTTTACTGTCAAATGTTTGTATATTTCCTTTTTTTACTTTATATAGGTCCCATTTCTGATAAATTTAATGCCCCGTTATATTTGACTAATCACACTTTATTTCAAACAATAACATCGTTGAGAGAGGAGCTTCAATAACCCATTTTATTACAATTCTTAAAATATTTATTCCAAAAATTAGTTAAAAGGTTATCTATCTTTTGTAATAAACACTAGGGGTCAAAATGCACCTTTTCCCTTTTCTATTCTTAAACTACAGTTTCTCTTATTATCAATTTTTTTAGATACTCTCTTTATCCATGACTGATTTTTATTTTAGAATAAAGTTAAAAAAACATCCTCTCTTATTAATTTTTATTTTAGGGTATTTAAGAAACAACTATATAGTTTGGCGCTTTTATACTTGAAGGCTAAAGGTATTTTTCGTATTAAAAGAGTAGCATATGTTTCATATCATTAGTATTTTTGAGATACATTTAATGTTTTTTTTATTTTTTAGATTGTAAATATTAATAGAAATATAAATATTTAATAAAATAAGTATTTATTAAATCTGCAAAATTATGTAAAGAATAATAAAAATATAAATATATATATGAAAAGTACTAAGAAAATAAAATATGTAATACTCTTTTGATATAAAAAAAAAAAAGAAACTTCATTCTTCAAGTGAGAAAATGTCAAACACATACTAGTATTTTGAACTTTACTTTTTTTTATAATTTGTATCTTTTTTTTTTCAAGGATTAATAAATTATCTTGTATTATGTCTCCCCATTTTTTCTTGCTAACTGATGTTATTTTAAGGATTAATATCTTTCCTATAACGGTAAGAGTTGAGAAAGCGGCTGTAACTAGGATTTGGCCAAAAGATCATGGCACCATTAGGTAAAGATAAGTTATAAAGATATGTGAAACTTTTTTTTTTTTTAACTATGAACCTTTTCTATTATTCAATGAAAGACTAACAAGTCATGAACTACACAGCAAGGATAGTCATCCCTTTACTTAATGGGAAGAAAAAGGACTCATGAATTCAGACATCTTACTCCCAAAAGTGATAGTTACATTATAGTTCTTAATTTATTGTTAAAGGACATGCTATTCCTTAGTAAAAGGCGAAATAACAGTTCACTTTGTGTTTACCGCATGGCTTAGTGATCTTCGTCAGCTTTTGCGGCCAGCTTATGTGAATGCAGGGCTGCACCATAGGTTTCAGCTTTCTGGCGCTGTGGGAAGCATGGTTTTACAAATTACATTGGCCAACATATGCCCGATATACATAGTGCATGTCTACGATGCTAAGCCATGCATATTGCAAGAATGGCAGAATTGGTATTCTTACAAATTAAAATGCAACATAAATCTTCATGCGCAATATGCTACAATGTTCAGATTGGTTCATATTAGTTACTCTTTAGCTAAGAGATTGTCAAATAATTCTTTTGTAGTTTATATTTAATAAAAACATCTCAAAATCTGTAAATGCAGTAGCAGAAAACAGAGGTCATCCTATCGTGTTCTTAAGGGCAAAAGTTTGTTACTGGAGAATTGTAGGACTTTACCCCAAAGGGAGCCCTTCCAGAAATTCTCGAAGGCCAAGGGCAAGCCTGGGCCTAAGAGGGGGTTTGGAAATAGTTTTCAACCAGCAATAGACGCGCCTCGGTTAGAACCTCACTAGCTGCGTCATTGCCCCAAGCGCAAAGATACCTTTCCTGTCCCTTCAGCTCCTCTTTTATATTATGCTTGTTGGATTATTTTATTCTCACAACCGATGTGGCCTCACTTCTTGCTTCCTTCTTATCTACTGAGCTTTAAGAGCAAGACTTTGTTCTCTCTCTAGAATTATATAGCCAGTAGTGTGAATTTCATTTATTAATATTGGTTTGGCTTAATTGCTAAATAAATACTATTATTTTGCACTTGTTTTGAAATTTAATATTTTGTCTTTATTTTTCAAAAAATTCGCAAGATATTTCAATTTTAGCCTCCGGCGAAATTGTTAATTAAAATTTTCTAATATGGCTATAATTTCGGTAATAAAAAAAAAAGTGGTTCAACCAATATTAAAATTGCTAATTCATCCCTAAACACTTTAAATAAAAATTTTCTTACCAATTCTATTTGAAATCTAAGCTCGAAATGCTATAAACGTTACAACAAAGAAGAAAATAAAAATGAATAAGAGTTAGATTGTTCTATTTGAAACACTTTTTCTCTTATTATTGTCAGAATAACAATTAGCTAATATATTAACAAAAACTAAAATTAGAATTAATATCGGAGTACATCACTAAAATTAACAATACATGCTACATTTGAAAATAAATACAAAATATAAAATTATTTGACAATTAAGCTAATTGGTTTTCTATTAATTATATTTTGCTTGGTTTGTTTGGTGCACAATGCTTCATATATATATATATATATATATATATATATATATATATATATATATATATAATATACTTTCATCTTTTTTATTTTTCTCATTCTGATAACTTTGGATCCTATTAGTGGTTAAAATCCTAAAGAGAATTCCACTACTACAGTTGTAAATGAATCTAGTTGAGTTGAGTTTTTACGAGTTCGAAATCGGTTTGATTTAATCTGGCAAAAAGCTCAAACTCAATTCGAGCTTTTATATTTAAGCTCAAACTCAAGCTCCACTTATTTTGAAATGAGCTTGTGAATAGTTCAAACTTGGTTCGTAAATAACTTATTTATTATGTTAAACGATTAAAGTTGAAATAAAAGTTCTAGTTCATTAAGCATTTTTTTAATACGAATTATTATTATTATAAACAATTATTACAGTTATTATTATTATTATATATAAATATATATGTATATTATATAGGTAAAATAAAATTAATTTAAACTTAAATTCGAGTCATTTAATGAGCCCATGAACAAGCCCATTCATAAGCTGCTAATGAACTAAATTTTGCTAAGCTAAAGTTTTGCTCTTTGGAGTTCGAAACTAAGATCGAGTTTAGCTTAATTAATTTAACAAATAATTTGAAATAAGTTTTTTATTAAATCGAATTCCGAAGAACTGATGAGATGTTTGGTTTATTTACGGCCTTATTTAACGCTATAGAGTAAAAAAATTTGTACAGGTATATAATATACTTCCTTATAATTATTATGAGCAAATTAAAATTTCAGAAAGTGTGAAAACTCGAGCAGCTAAATCCTTGAGTACATAATTAAATCTATTAAATTTAAATTTATCTTCTACACTTTTAAGCGAGTCTACCAACAATTTCAAACCCTAATACGACGTATCTCTGTAAATGTGAGGACAACATATTTTTCTTGCAATTAATGACATTTGTCCACCTTGGTCCATATGCTGTCCTTCTTTTAAACATGGTTACCCCACTCCTGACCCTTAAGTCTTTCTTAAGTCAATCATGTTTACCAAGTGAATGACCTTCCAAGCCTGCAACAACATTTACAATCGCATCTTCCATTTTTGTACCTTTTAGCTGAAAAATCCAACTGTCCCACACTAATGGGTGCTCTTTTTTTTATGTTTATCGTTTCCAAATTACTCTTTTTATTGTTTAAATTCACAATTGGAATGGATACCCTTACTTTAAACCAATCTACTGATGATGGCAAGACATTAGTTTCGCAAAGTGGAACTTTCGAGCTTGGTTTCTTCAGTCCTGGTAGCACCAAGAATCATTACTTGGGAATTTGGTACAAAAATATCCCAGGCAGAACCGTTGTTTGGGTGGCCAATCGAAGCAATCCAATGAAAAACTCCTCTGGTTTGTTGATGATAGACAAGACGGGAAATCTTCTACTTGTTAGCGAGAATAAGCATGTTGTTTGGTCATCAAACTTGACGAAAGAAGTCCTTAATCCAGTAGTACAGCTCTTAGATTCAGGAAATCTTGTATTAAGAGATGGAACTAATGGGGATTCTGGAGCCTACTTATGGCAGAGTTTTGATTATTCGAGTGATACATTACTGAGTGAACTTGAAGACCGGACTTGACCGACGTCTAACCTCATGGAAGAATTGGGATGATCCATCACCAGGAGACTTTGTTTGGAGAATATTAGTGCATAATAATCCTGAATCGATCATGTGGAAAGGCTCGAAGATCTACTTTAGAACAGGCCCATGGAATGGCTTTACAACAGTGGTACGCTACAGTTAAGGCCTAACCCATATTTTGATTTCAACTTTGTCAGTAACGATAAAGAGGTTTACTATATTTTCTATCCAAAAAAGAAATCTATAATTTCAAGACTTGTAATGAACCAAACAACCAATAGGCGTGAGCGGTACACATAGGATGAAGCAGCTCAGTCTTGGACTATGTACTCATATCTGCCATCAGATTACTGCAACAACTATGGCCTCTGTAGTGCATATGGAAATTGTATAATTAGCCAAATCACCAGTCTGTCAATGTTTTAAAAGGTTCCATCCTAAATCGCCAGAGCAGTGGAACACAAGGGATTGGTCTCAAGGGTCTATGCGCAACAGACACTAAACTGCAGCAAGAATGAGGACGGGTTTATCAAATTCGCAGGGTTAAAGTTGCCCGATACTACATTTTCTTGGGTAGATAGAGGTATGAACCTTGATGATTACAGAGCTAAATGTTTACTCAACTGTTCTTGCACTGCGTATTCTAACTTTGATATTAGAAATGGTGGCAGTGGCTGCGCCCTTTGGTTCTATGATTTGATTGATATTAGAGAAACTCCCTCTATCGAACAGGATTTATACAGTCGGATGTCAGCTTCTGAATTAGGTATGTTTTCTTTGCATTAGTCTCTCCAATTCCATATTGTATAAATTAGCAAGCAGGAAAAATCGCTTATGTATTCAATCATTTCAACTTAGAGCCCATTTAGTTCACTCTCGAATTTAAATAAAAAAACTAAAAGAAAATTTAAAACAGAATGAGGACTTTTAATAAGTTGTTTAATTGAATACGGACTAAGAATTAGAAACTTAATTTTTCAAATTTATTTAAAATATCATGTATTTTTTTAATTATTTATTTTATTATAATTTATTATTTCAAGAATAAATATTTTTATCACTTGGAACTCACTTGAAAGAAATCGTGAGTATATTATTATTTATATTTTACTTATCTTTAAATCATTTTTTTTTCTAAATTTATTTTACCACTTCATAATTAGTTAATTTGATTTTATAAGTATGAGAAATGCATTTCCTTAGGAGAATCCAATCTAATTTCATACTGTTATTTGAGCAAACCAAATACCAACATTCAGAATTATCCATGTCAATTCCGATTTCAATTTTCACCCTTTTTTTATTACAAAATGTTTATTTTCACCTTGTTTTTTATTAGTCGAAAAGAGCTTTGATAGAACATGCACATATTGCGCACACTCTTTAATCTCTATCCATTCTTCTCTTTAAAAATTTATCATGTCAATTTTGTCTTTAACTTGGTTTCCTCTTTTGAGTAAAAGCTGACCTCAAGGTTGTGAAAGATGAACCTGATAAGAAGATAATGATGATAATAATCCCTACCATTACCTTGGTTTTTGGAGTTTTATTAGTAAGCTATTGTTACTTATACAAGCACAGGACAAAGTTAAAAGGTATACTTGCGAATCTTTACTGTGTCCAATAAAAATATGGTTATATTATGTATTGGAACTCAATCTTTAGTTAATTTTTGCACCTCTATGTAGATAAAAATGAGATTGATGAAGACCTGGAGTTGCCATTGTTTGACCTTGTCACTGTATCACACGCAACCAACAAATTCTCATTTAGTAATAAGCTTGGAGAAGGTGATTTTGGATCTGTCTACAAGGTAAGTTTACAACGTGCGAGGAAAATGTCAACAGAAACATAAATATTCACATATTAAAATTGATGATCTTTTATAGGGAACACTATAAGATGGAAAAGAGATTGATATTAAAGGCTGTCAAGTACTTCTAGACAAGGAGTGACAGAGTTCAAAATGAAAGTAAAATTAATCGCAAAACTTCAACATCGAAATTTTGTAAAGCTTCTTGGCTGCTGCATTCAAGGAGATGAAAGAATGCTAATTTACGAATACATGCCAAATAAAAGTCTGGACTTCTTCATTTTTGGTATGGTTTCCTCAAATCCAGATAAAATTCAACTAGCTTGGTCAAAGTAATATGTGTATATAGTCATTTCAGTTTCTTTGGTGTATAATAAAATGAAATCTGTCAGATCAAACAAGAGGTAAACTATTAGATTGGTCCAAGCATTTCAATATTGTGTGAGGAATTGCTAGAGGGCTTCTCTATCATCATCAAGATTCAAGATTGAGGATTATACATAGAGATCTCAAAGCCAGTAATCTATTGCTCGATAATGAGATGAATCCGAAAATTTCAGATTTTGGCATGGTCAAAACTTTTGGAGCAGATCAAACTGAAGGAAATACAAAAAGAGTGGTCGGAACATAGTAAGTATTATAGTTAAAAAGCTAGTATCATATACTTAGTGTATGCATTTATTAGTTTGCTTCGTACGTTAAACTTTGTAGTGGTTATATGGCGCCAGAATACGCCACTAATGGGCTATTCTCAGTAAAGTCCGACATTTTTAGCTTCGGTATCCTGATGCTAGAGATAATAAGTGGAAAGAAAAATCGTGGATTGTATCATCCAGACTATAGTGTTAACCTAATAGGATATGTAAGTTGAGAGTTAAATCACTTTACTTTTTTCATTTCTATCAAAGTATGCATCAACAGGAGTGTTTGATATGTTTCAGGCATGGAAACTATGGAAAGAAGAAAATTCCTTGGAGTTGGTTGCTCCATTAGTAAGAGAGTCATGCCATCTATCAGAAGTGACACGATGCGTCCATATTAGCCTCCTATGTGTACAACAGCATGCTGAGGACAGGCCACGCATGGCCTCTGTTGTGTTGATGTTAAGTAGCGAGATTTTATTATAGCAGCCTAAAGAACCTGGCTTTTATAAGGACAAAGGTCCACTTGAAGCAGAATCTTCATCAAGCAAAATTGAATCATCTTCAACTAATGAAATGAGTTTCTCATTGTTAGAGGCCTGATAGGAGGTAAATTATAAGGGTTTTAATATGGCAAAGTTGGCAGCATTGCTCTTCACATTCTTGTTCACTCTTTCTATTATCAAGTGAATCTCCATTATGCATATGTAGGGACTTTTCCTGACAATAACTACAATAGTACGGTTGGTGTTGCTTCAACAACGCGATTTGCAACTTCAAATCGCATGAAGAACTGAAATCGTGTGGAGCGTGTAATTTTTGTTTGCAGTCATAAGAATGTATCTTATTTAGGGATGAAAAGCGAATTTATAAGCATATTTGCATTGGACTTTAGACGAATATCCTTCGTCTACAAATGAGGCTCTTACTCCATAAAGAGAATATCCTTTGGAAATTTTTTCATTTAATTAGTTTAACACTCTAATTTTTTATATAATTTAAGAGACACTTAAAAATTTATTTTTTTCTAATAATTTAACACTTATTAACATGTGTCTTCATTCAATACGTCTGTATATATTGACAAAAATATTTTTTTATTACCAAAAAGATAAAGTTTAAATATACGTAAATTAAAATTTTAATAATATTGTTCCTTTAGTAAACAAAAAATTCAGATATGACGAATTATCCAACCTAAAAATACATATTTTCTCCGGATTGAACTAGAGAATTGTTGCATATATATATATATATATATATATATATATATATATATATATAATGTTCAACGTATTTTACGAAAACATAGCAAATCATCTGTTTTTATTTGTTAAAATGAAAAAAAAAAAATCTGACGTGGAGAGTTGCCTTATTACATAGGTCAGGAGGGACTAAGAAGTCTATGCATGCGGACATAGCATTGCTTTTCAAGCTACCGATGTCAAGGTGTTGTCAAAAGGAAGTGTGTGAACAGTAGTTCAACACAAGGCGACTCATGATGCATAAAATAAAAGCTGACAATTCTCTGGATTATCTAATCCAACTTTTAGGTTGTTGATAAATATGTTTGGATCATAAAGGGAATCTATTTATAATGAGGTAAAAGTTTAAATTTAAACAAATTGATCTGTTTTATCCGTTCGAATCGAATTGATAGTCTAACATATAGTACAATAATAAATATACATAAATAGATATATTTAATTAAAATAGAATCTAAAAAAAAATTAGTTGCTGATTACAGTAATGTATTTATTCTTTCAGTATCTTAGTTTATTAGCTTGATCAAATTATGATTTCTTGTACTTTGATCTTGGAATTTTTTCACTTGCAATTGAGTTGTTTAGGTCTATTTTTGGGTGCATTTGAGTAGATTTTTTCGCTATTTCTTTTTATTTTCTCGCCTTTTTGAGATATATTTTATTGTTGGCATATTATAATTATATTAAGATTGTAAGAACTGATTCCCATCGCTAATAAAATGGGTTTGTAATCAAACCCATATGCAGTAATTACAATGCATTTGAGTGATGGTTATACTTGTGATTTTTTTTCTCGGTTATATAAGGTGTGATTGGTGTTCGAATTCAGAACCTAACATCTCTAGGCACATCTCAATAAATTAAAAATCAGCGGTGAAGGTGTTGGATTACCCCACTCGGGCAAGGACGTCTGATCCTTTGCTGCTCAGCTTCTAATTCTTTTCTCAGCATAGAATATACTTTTTTTGTGCTGCTCCAAGACTTCTATTTAAGAAGCAAGGATTGAATGAATGAAATAAGAAAATTTTTGTGTTAACATTTAATATTTAAAAGCTTTTGATTAGTTAAATATCAACTTGTCCCCTTTCTTTTCACACGGTTTCATTCCGAAGTTCTCAAGTCTCAAATACTTGTTGCTAGACTCACTCTCAAGTCTCAAATACCAAAAACAGTTGAAGTTGCTAATTGATAGGGGCTGCGCGGACGCAAGCCCCCACTGTCACAAATTATGACGTAGGCTCTCCCACTTGGGGAGACCTTAGACAGGTGCACCTCCTAAGTGCGATGGAGGCCAACTCTCTAGACCATGGACCTTCTTGATCGCCCATTGACCCCGTCCAGGTAAGTATGTTTGCCAGGTACTATTTGCTCTTTTTTTATACTTCTTGTTTGCTACTTCTGGTTTACAGTTCTTCAATGTGGGATTAAAGTGCCTCACAATTTCAAGTATCTTATCTGATGTTTGTTTGCTAGTTATTTGTGCATGTGCAAATCTTCTTTCTTCAACTATTGATTTTGATATGCAATTGAAGAAAAGCTTGTTTTTATTTTAAGGGGAACCATTAAAAAATTAAAAATAAAATTTAGCAAAAGAATACTATATAATTATAATTATCTAGTTTTTATATGAATATGTTAGTGAATTATGAGTATTTTCACTTGAATATAGATGATTGATAGGTAAGTTTATTATTAAAACCAATAATATGTGCCACTCATTTTATTTCTTTGGTGTATAGGTAGTAATGATTATTGTTGGGTATTATACTTATATTAGTGTTGTCAATTTATCTATAAAAGATTTAATTGCTTTTTCGATTCATGGAAATTAACATTGTGTTGAAGAGGAATTTAGGATTTATGAGAGTGATCTAGCAAAAGAATTCATCAACTTAGAGTTGATGAACAAGTTCTCAAGGCGAAAGAAAGTGATTAAAATAACATAGCAATCCGTTTTGCCTTTGTTATCTCACAATTTTATAAAATTTAATTTAACTTTAAAACTGAAGTCATGGGATATTAAAAAAAATGTGATAAATGTTTTCTTTCTTTTCTTATACTTCATTCAAGGAATTAATTAAAAGATGTAGTAATATAATTAATAATTTTTACTACATTATACATTTTCTCATTAATTTTTATTTTAATATTTTAAATATAATTTACCTTATTTAAGGAACTAGTTAAAACTTAAAAGTGGAACTCTAATATGGGATTTTACTATTGAAATAAATTTCTACTAAATATTTACAATTACATTTCTTAATTTATTGATGGGTGTTCATGGTGTTCACATCGATCTATTATGCACCTCCGCATCTAGCATTAGGTAGCCCTCATACAATAACTATCATAGCTCTATCCTATCTTTTGTTTTATCTCTTCTAGAACAATGATAAACACTTTTTTTGATTATGGGGCTATTACCAGAAATTCAATGTGTAATCTTGGCATTCGACTTGTATTCTTGAATAATCTTATTTTTCAATTATTCAACTATTTCATTTTACCAAGTTCAAAGTTAATCAGATTAGTCAACATTTATATATTTCTATACTAGAAAATATATATTATTGCATCTAGGAAAAAGAAATCGAAGAATGTCCTCATATAACTTTGAAATTATCGATAGATACTATCGAAAAATAAATGTTCTAAATCAATTAATGGAGTTACTTTATAACAAAATACGATCCAAAAAAATCATTTTAATAGAATAAATAATCAAGTCATGCTTTATTGATTGATTGTATCATTAATCATTTCTTTATTTTATTTTGGTGCGAGGAACTTATCATGAATCCATTGATTTTTGCTGCTTCCATTATTAGTGCGGGTAACCAATTGAAAAGAATGTATCCAATGATTTATGTCGCTTCCGTTATTGCTACTGTAACCAATTGTAAGGGATGTATCGAACATATATCAATATACTAAGCAATTAGAACAACAATGTGCAAAATGAAGAAATGGAGATACCACTCTTTGAATTATCTTCCATAGCTAATGCCATCAATAACTTCTCAATCAAAAACAAATAGGAGAAGGTGGTTTTGGACCTGTTTACAAAGTAAACTTTCTTATTCAAAATTTATTATTGTCCTTCAGAATGATTAGGCACTTGTTTGATAAGAAAAGCACAATTGTCGCTGATAAAAAATTGCTATTCTTACAAGATACACTAATGGATGAAAGAGAAGTTATTGTAAAGAAGTAATCAAGGAGTTCTATACAAGGATTAAGTGAGTTCAAAAATGAAGTCATATTAATTGCTAAACTTTAGCATCGAAATCTTGTAAAGCTTCTTGGTTGTTGCATTGAAGGAGAGGAGAAAATGCTTGTTTATGAGTACATGTCAAACAAAAGCCTAAACTCCTTCATTTTTAGTTTATATCGCTCAATACCTAATAAATTCTATTGGCATAATGTAACAATATAATAAATATATATGTATATAACATATTGTCAATGCTATACTTTGGATAATACTAGATCAAATAAGAAGTAAAATACTAGACTAGGCAATAGCATTATCTGTAGGATTGCTAAGGGACTTCTTTATCTACATCAAGATTCAAGATTGAGGAGTATACATAGAGATCTCAAAGCAAGTAACATCTTACTTGATAAGGAGATGAACCTGAAAATTTCAGATTTTGGTATGGCGAGAACTTTTGAAGGTGAACAGATTGAAAGAAATACAAATAGGGTGGTTGGAACATAGTACAATAGAATCTCTATAAAATAATAATCTTGGGACTAGAAAAAATTATCTTATAGAGGTTATTATTTTATCGATAAATTAATATTTTATTAATTTATCGATAAGTTAATATTTATTATTTTAGAGAATAGTTAATATTTTATATATCATTTTTTATTAAATTCATATAAAATTAATGAAGGAATTAAAGAATTTAGAAATGATCTTTGATATTCTAGATGCATGGTGGACGATGGTGCATTGTATCAGAGCTAATTTTGGAAATAATGTGGTTTAAAATGCAATACATATATGTACGTTCATTAGAATATGAAGTGTTTCAAGTGCACAATAAAATGTTTATAAATAGAAATATGCACTTTAATTTCATATATCAAAATGTAACATATGTATCTTCTCCTCTATGGCTTCTCATTTAAAAGATGTAAAAAAAATCTACATTAATAGATGAGATGCGAAAAGCATTATGTGAGTACAAAAATGAGCATCCATATTTAAGTCAAAGAGATTTGTAACAATGGGTTCAATAAAAGTTTGGTTTCTCCCTCAACCAAGGAACAATATCAAATACTCTCAAAAGGTCAGCAGAATATTTGTCAAAAGATATAACAAATAGCAATGTTAAAAGGTACAAATCAGCCAAATATCCTGAATTAGAAAATGTATTGTATGAATGGTTTCTCCAATATTAAGAGAAAGTGAACATGACCGGAGAAATTATTCAAACTAAAGCAAAAGAGTTTCCACATAAAATGTATGGTGATGCAGATTCAGACTTTAATTTCTCAAGTGGTTGGCTAGAGTGGTTCAAGGCGAGACATGGAATTAAGTCTTATTGGAAATTCGGTGAAAGTGGTTCAGTTGTCATGGAGAGTATTTAAAATGCTTTATCTGAAATTCAAGCTAAATTGGACAAGTTTCATTCGAAGGCTATTTATAATATGGATGAAACAGGATTATTTTTATTGTTTGCAAGCTGATCATTCACTAGCTACAAAGCAATTAGAAGAACAAAAAAGGAACAAAAGGAAAGACTTACTGTTGCTGTTTGTTGCAATGAAGATGGTTCAGATAAAGTACCTTTGTGGATTATTGTAAGTTTGCTAATCCCATATGCTTTAAAAATATGAATATTGCAATCTTAATTGTCATTATCGAGCCAACAAGAAAGCATTGATGACTGGATTACTTTTTCAAGAATTTTTTCATTGGTTTGACAATAGAATGACCGGTAGAAAACTGCTGCTTATCATAGACAATTGCTCAGTCCATCCCAAGATTATCGAAGGCTTGAGAAATATTGAATTATTCTTTTTGCCTCCAAATACAACATCAAAAATCAACCATGTGATGCTGAAATTATTCGAACACTTAAGGTTTATTATCGGCATCGTTTTTATTCTAGTATTTTGGAAGGCTATAAGATGGGAGCAATAAATCCTGAAAAAATTAATGTGCTAGATGCTATCAATTTTATTAATGCTGCTTGGAATATTAAGGTGAAGACAATAACTATTGCAAATTGTTTCAAACATTGCAAAATTCTATCCGAGGAAGGTATGCCTCTAGAATAAGAAATTGCTAACGTTAAAGGGATTCATGGACTTGAAGAAATTATTTCTAATCCGCACTATAGAAATGCCATGAACATCGAGCAGATTTTGAAATATCCTAGTGAAAATGAAGCTTTAATGGAATCACTAACAAATGAAAAAATTAATGAAGGAGTAATGGGTGTGTCAGCTAATGACGATCAAGATTCAAATGATAGTAATGTTTTACCACATGTTTCTCCAAAAGAGGCTTTTCTTGCGGTAGAGACCTTGAAAAATTACTTGCTTCAACATGAGAAAAATATACCATATGTGGTCTACGCTTTGCAAATGATTAAAGATGAAATTGAATTTAGTTCACTTGCAAAGAAGAAACAATTAATTATAGATACATATTTTAGAAAAGAATAAAATTTAAAAATAGAAGTTATCTAGAAAGTGCTTTATTTTATGAGTTTATATAGTATATGTAATTTTCATATGTATTTAATAAATTATTATTTTATATTTTCAATGGGCTTTAAGAAATTTTTTTAAAAATTATTATCTTATAAATTTAGCAAAATTATTATTTTATCCCATTGGCCTAAATCGGGATCGAAAAAAATTATTATTTAGTCGATGTTATTAATTTATTAAATATTAATTTATCGAGGTTGTACTGTAAACTTCTTATATATACACCAAGCTTTTATATAGTTTACTTTATCTCAAAATTAATCAGCTTCACTTGTAAATTGTTTTATAGTGGATATATGGCGCCAGAATATGCTTGGGATTTTTTCAGTGAAATCCGACGTTTTTACCTTTGGGGTACTAGTGTTGGAGATAATAAGTGGGAAGAGAAGTAGAGGGTTATATCATCCATATGCTAGTCAGAACCTTATTCTTTGCCTATTTCTTTCCTATCAGCTTTTCTATATATGCACTAATTAAAGATATTTCTTACGATGTTTTAGGCATGGAATTTATGGAAAGAAGGCAAATCCATAGAATTAGTTGATTCATTATTGGGGATTCATGCAGTATCTCTCAATTGAAGAGATGTTACCATATTGGTCTGTTATGTGTTCAACAGCATACTGATGACAGGCCATGCATGTCATCTGTGGTTTTGATGTTAGGCAGCGAAATTCCATTGCCTCAGCCCACAGAAACTTGCAAGGAAAAAGATTCACTTCAAACAGAATCTTCATCTAGTATGTTTGAGTCATTTTCTACCAATGGGTTGTCATTCTCACATGTAGAGGCTCGTTAGAGGATCACTATTAGATAGCAGCTTGCCTTAACTACTTACTTTTGTATTGGAGTGTTGAATCATTAGTTAATGGATTTTGTACCCTGTACTTATAAACAGTTCTTGTATAAAAGCAAGATCTGCAGCTTAATTTCTAGGCAAAAACACCCATTCTTCCTATTCACGTAATGCTACTAGCTTTGCGGATGGATTCAGATCTCTGAAATTTGTTGGTATTATGGTCAGACACGGAAGCAGTAAAAAACTTTCAGCTTCATGAAAGTTACCATCATTTTGCCTAGGAGGCTAGGAAAAAGCCTGGCATGGCAACATTTTCTATATCAATATATAAAACCTTAGGCTTAGAAGGGCCAAATAACATTCACTATTTTACAACAGGAAACAGATTTCCAGTCAATTGCCAAATAGGTACCCAGCAAAGTCATGAAGAATCTTGGCCCTGTACTTATTTTCTTTTCTTGCATAACTAATTGTAAGTTCTTCAACCATTGTAAAGCAAAAAGCAGAGAAAATAGACTTAAAAACTTTTAAACAACTCTTAAGATCCTTAATGCTTAGACCAATCAAAGCTAGTGTAAGCATGATGGTTTTGGAGCATCAGCTTGAAATTTTTTAATAGAAACAGGAATTATTTTTTTTGATGGGTAGTTCTCAAAGCTAATTAGAGATAGCTTGTCAAAGTTTAATTGCTAATATGATATTTGAATTTACTGATTAAGTAAATATAATTTGTTTTCAGTTTCTAGTTCCCGGTGCAATTAATCTTTGTCTCACCTTATATATATATATATATATATATATATATATATATATATATATTTATATATATACATACTCAAATAATTTGACCAAGACAGACACCAATCTAGACCTTGTCTAAGCATGAGGTTTATTAAGCATCATCAGCTCATTATGACCTGCTTGATTCCAATGAATTTGATGCAACATAATCTGACCAAGCCATATTTATGATTTACCAATGACTGATTAATTATCTTACCAAGCCAAAAATTGATGCCCATTTCAGATAAAAATAAATAAAATATTTTATGTAAATTCAACTCTGATTCTATAAATCTCCATAGTAATTAAAGAAAAATTACATTATTATGAACAACTAGAATCCACCAGAAATCAATTTAGTATATTATGCAAAGATCATAGAGCCCCAACTGCTATTATGCCAAGCTACCTGTCAAAATCATTTCTAATTTTAAAAGAATAGTAATATCAATTATATTAATAGTATTAATTTATATAATATTAGAAATAATAAATAAATATTTTAAATATAAAATTTTATATTATTACATTAATAAAATCTTAAAAAAATTAAAGACATTAAAAATAATTAATCTACTATTTTTATAAAATATATAAATACAGTAAATATTAAAAATTTATTAAAAATTATATCTGTAAATTTAATTTTATAATCAAAATAACAATAACCACAGTCCAATATAAAAAAAAACTGAGTCTAAATGTATCGAGAAGGCATTGACCGGCACAAATTATTCCTAATAAGTTACACGTGTGTAGACAGCAACTATTTTGACCACATAATCTTCTTGCATATTTTTAAAAAAAAATTTTGATTTTTTTTTTTTTTTTTTGAACATATCTAAGCATGAGGTTTTAGAAGCATTTTTATAATATTAGGTTCAAAGAAAACAACATATATGCAGGTTTTAGAAGCATATTAAAATATTATTTTTAACTAATTAATTAATGAACGCCAATTTGTTCCTAAAATTAAAATAACATACTATTTTTAATTTTAAAATCATATTTTAATAATCTTCTTGCATGTCTAAGCATGAGGTTTTAGAAGCATCAGCTGTATATATGCAGCCAGCCCATATTCTTTAATTTGGTTGGTCCAAATTATTGGTCTTAATTGATCTTCTTGAAGTTGAGTGGCGGGCCGGCTATATACTAAGTTTATTACTGTCAATGAATATCTAGTAGTAGTTTATTCTACGATTGCAAGGTTATCATAAAATTAAATTTATAAATATAATTTAATCAATTATTTAATATTTAATTTATAATAATTATAAAAATAATAATAAATTAATTATTTTTAATTTATTAGAAATTTTTATTTATATATTAAATTAATAAAATATATTTATTAATATTATTTTTAAAATAATACTATCAATAAACTATTTTTTAAAAGTATTTATTCATCGGTTCTAATATTATATAAATTAAACTATCAATACAATTGATATTACTATTTTTAGAATTAAAAATTATTTATTAATGAATATAATATCTAAAATTATTAATTTTTATAATTAAAGTTATTATCTAATTAGAAAACTAATTGGTTAGTTAATATAATATGCTATTTTTTAAAATAATTATTTATCTAGTTAAAAAATTAATTTATTAGTAATATATTATCTCTTAAGATTAGAAGGAACGTTTAATTAATTAAATAATAAAAATATATAAAATTACATTTAAATTTAAATTCTATATATAAAAAATAGTACCCATATCAAAATAAAAAATTTATATGTTAAAAACTAGAGAGAGATATCAAAAAAAATTTAAATCTCAAAAATAATAAACATATATGTATTATTTCTCTACTTAATTTATTACTAATTTTCAGTTAAACTCGCACCAATAGTAGATAAAGAATTGAAAGCCGAGTAGCGGCTTTCAACCACTAACATTATGGACAATAAACGACACCCCGATGAAGTTTCGAGAAATTCCCCACTAAATTATTAATTGTTCCATTAATATTTTTGATATATAATTATTTATACATTACAAAATTATATTAAATATATTTTAATAATAATTTATTAATTTATATATATATATATTAACTTTAGAACTTAAAATTTTTTTATACGTGTACTTAATGTTTGACAAATAAAATTTTATTTTAATATATATATTTATTTTTAACATATAGAATTTCAATTAATATGTAATTTTATTTTTTTTATTAATTTCTTTATTAATAAGTTATATTTCTAATTAAATAGTGACTTTAATTTTAAAAAATAACATATTAATTATATTTTAATATTATATTAACTAATAAATAGTTTCATAATCGGATAACGATACTAATCTTATTTTAAAAATAACATATTTTTATAAGATATTAACTAATAAATTAATTTTTTAATTGAATAATAATTCTAATTCTAAAAAATAACATATTGAATTTATTAAATTTAATAATAAATTAATTTTTAAATTATATAATAAATTTTAATTCTAAAATACAGTATTATCAATAATATTAATAATATTAATTCATATAATATTAAAACTAATTAATAAATATTTTTAAAGAATTATTTTTATATTATATAATAAGATTTTAAAAAACTAAAAAATTAAAAGAGGCATTTAAAAATAGTTAGATTGTTATTATTTTTAAAATATTATTAATAAATATTAAATACTGAAAATTTTATTAAATTATTTCTATCAATTTAATTTTATAATTAAAATAATAATAACGGTTGTACAATACACGAGTAAACGACTAATTATATTAAATATTAATTAATAATATTTATTTAATTCATAACAACATATATAGTATATAATATTATTAAATAATTCATAATTTTAAGTTGTAAATCAGATTCACTAAATAATTGGTTTCAAATATCTTCACTGTCCAACTATAAAAATAACACATCAAGATTTCCAAGCAGATGAATAATTGAAAATTTAGAGTATAATATATTTTTCTTTACATGTGAAATATCATAAGTGGTAATAATAAAGATAATTAAATTGTATAAAAAGAGAAAGGTGATCCAAAATACAAACAAACCCCAAAAGTAAAATATAAAAAAAATACTTTAATAAAGAAGGCATATATAAGAAGACTAGGTAGCTTTACATATAGTGACATAATGTAAAATACTTGCATGCAAATATAATACTAATTGAGAGTACATATAAAGAAGGGATTTGGTAAAATGAAAAATGAAAAGTGAAACGTTTTGAAGAAGAAAAAAAGATTGAAAATTATTATGGATGGAAGGGGTGGCAGAATCTTTTAGGATTCGTGAAGCTAAAGCCAATTTAATTTGGCATTGTCATGTAAAAAACTCAGATTGTGGGCCTTTTTCATGGAATTATGAGAGTGGCGACATGAGGTTTCTGATTATCCAAGTAAGACCCCATCATCTTCTTCTTCTTCTTCTTCTTCTTTTCTTTTCTCTCAATACAAAAAGTATTTACTTACTTGTTTTCTAGGACATAAAAAAGGCAAAAATAATTATTACATTCTGTATTTTATGGTAGGGAGTGATACCGTATCAGAAATCTTAAAGTTAGGTCTTAAAGCAACCATGAGATTTGAAATAGTATATATCAAAAGATAAAAAATAGAGTATACTTTATTGAATAAGAAATGTTATGTATATTTTTATTGAAGTAATAATATAAAATTTATTTTAAAAATTATATATTAATTAATTCTAATATTATATAAATTAACATATCAATATAATTGATATTAATATATTTTAAAAATAAAATTTTGTTATATTATTAAATATAATATTAAAGATATATTTTTAAAATTAAAATTATTATCTAATTATAAAATTAATTTATTAAGTAATATAACATTAAAATATAATTAATATGTTATTTTTTATGATTGAATTAGTGTCGTTATATGATCAAAAAAAAATTATTAGTTAATATAATATTAAAATATAATTAATATATTATTTTTTAGATTAGAATCCGTGATTTAATTAGAAATATGATTTATGAGTCAATAATTTAATAAAAAAAATTATAAGATTACAAATAAATTTAATATGTGTCAAAAGTAAATATGCGTGTCAAACTAAAATTTTATATGTCAAAAATTAAATATGCATAGAAATTAATGTATATATATAGATTACACTTTATTGTGTAATTTTAAATTTTTTATTGTTTATTTTATTTTTATTTTTCTGAGATAATCTGTTTAAATGAGGTAAATCTGGTCCTGCGGTGGCACTCTGGAGCTAAATTCGTGCTGGCACAATGAGGATTCTAAAGTTCCTACTTTACAAAAGTATTATATAGGAAGAGAATATCACTTTATTATTGGGGGTTTTAGCCTTAATTTTATTATTATTTTTATTTATTATACATCTAATAAGCCATAAATTACCTGATCTGTTTAAATGAGGTAATAATTTCATCATTTAAAATATTCAACTAATGACAAAATTGATTTTCTATTATTACAAAGTAAACGGAGACTTGAATTCTAAGTTCCAACTTTCTATATATTTTTCTTTTGTAGAAAAAATGAAAGTCATAAACTCTTAGAAATTTTTGAATGATAAATGTGAATTTTGTTAATTCCTTACTTTTATTTTCAAAAACTTAAAAATAATTAATCAAAAGTGAGTCTTCTAAAATTACTAAGAACCAAATCGAATGGAAGGATTTGATCACTATAAGTAATAATCCAATGAGAAGGGTTTCTATAGAGTGAAAAGAATCCTTTTTTTGGTGATGAATTAGTAGATAAAATCCGATAGGGTGAAGTGAATTGTTAGGTAAGGGATCACAATAGACTTGCCACCGGATGAAGTTTTGTTAATTAAAGATGAATTGGGTGTGATTATTAGCATGGGTTAATTAAGATGATGAGATTTGGACCATGCAAAATTATTGTATGAAATCAACAGGGAAATGATAACAGGTTTGGTTCTTTTTTGACCCAAAAGAGTCTTTTAATTGCTTCCAGAATTGCATTTGCAGCCTCAAAAAGTCTTCTAATTTTCCAGCACATAACGCGTTTCAAGGAATATGAATCTTCTTTTTCTGTTTCTCAAGTTAAAAGTTATGCACTCTCTACAATAATAAATTTAGAATTAAAAAATATCTATAATAATAAATGACTACTAAACTTTTTGTTTCGATTTAATATTTAAATTTATTGTTGAGATGATAGAAAGTAAAAAATAAAATATGTTAATATCTTGTTATGTTATGCAAATAAAATTAATAGAGTAAAAAAATACTGTAATAAAACAAAACATAACATAACATATATACTTTTTTTATAAGAAAATATATTTTTCTTAAAGTTATATATACAAATATTACTATATAGATTAATATTTTTTTTAAAATAATACTTAAAATATTTATAATTTATTACAATAGAAAATATATTACTATTTATAACTAATTCAAATTGAGCCCGTAATTTTTTATCACTGTGTAGAGGTTATTCATATATAAAATATTACTATAAAGAAATTTACTATATTTATATATTTAAAAAATATTATTCAAATTATATAAACAATTAATATACTCGCAGATTGAATAATTAATTAATATTAAAAATAATTAATAGAAATCGGAAATTTTAAATTAATTATGAGGTTAATGTATACAAATCCCATCCCATGGCATATATAGGTTTAAAGTCGACACGCTATTATATGTGTAAAAAATATTATTTGTAAATATGGAAGTTGAATAACTCAATCCAACGGTCAGTTAACTAAAAAGGAAAATCATACTCTAAAATATATTATGATATCTTTTTGCGTGATGTTTACTTTCCTTATTTATAGTATAAAATTCATTTAACATTTCTCTTTAACAGTTAATAATTTTCTAAAAATTATCTTAGTTATTAAATAATAAAATTATTACTGTCTCAATCTAAAAGAAATTGATATCTTAAACTTTATTAATCAAATAGAGTTATTAATTTATTAAATATTAAGTATTTTTTGAGATAATAATTGAATATTAAGTATAAGAAGGTCATTTGTGCATTAGATAAAGAAAAAGGGAAGACGTTCTTTATAATAAAACGTAACCAATGATGCTATTACCCAGGAGTAACCAAAAACTGGATTGCAATATTAGTTAACTAAATTTATTTTTAATTTTGAAAAAGCTCATTACTCAACTGAATTGGCTGATTTTTCTAAATTTTTTAAAATTTCTTTCAAATTTCTCATAAGAGATTAACGGTGGGGTTTCTATTCTGTTAGTTCTTTCAATTTTCTTTCAATTAACTGAAAATTAGTTGGTTAACTATTAATTATATTTTGATCTTAATTCCAAAGTATTTGAAATGAAAGTGGACTACTGGTTTTAGAAGTCATTTTGATGTATCATGGTGTACGGTATTATAAAAATTTATAAAATTAATATTATTTTAATTTTAGTAATTTTAATATAATTAAATATTAAATTAGTCAATTATACATAGTACTTAAAATTTAATTTATTGTATTTGAAAATCATAAGATTCATCTTAATTATATAAATAATTATAAATATATATAAATTTATTTATAATCTATATCAATAGACTGACATATAAAATAAATAAATTATTTAAAATAATATCAATTAATTATTTATAATTTTAAAATTTTAATTTATAATAATATAATATCATAATAGTAATTTAGCAAAATTCATAACCTCGGTTTTCACACGTTAATTAAAGAAAAAAGAAAATCAAAACAAACTATGACCAGCTAGCTATTGCCAACTGAAATATGATTTGATGTGGTCAGAATATATGCTTAGATCATATGACAAAAAAAAAAAATCAATTTCTTGATAAAAAGAAGTAATTAGTTAATGATATTACAATTGAATTATGATTTGATGCTGTTAATATCCAATAATTTTAAGAAAGGTGGCTATTATACCTATTAAAACAATATGCTTATAGATACAATTATTAACCATACCATTTCTAATGTCTGTTAATTTTAGTTTTAATTAATGAAGCTGAAATTTAATAATCACTTTTTAATTTAATTTCATCTTATCACTAAATTAAGATAGCAGTTCTTTTAATTGTCAACTAAATATTAATTTTGATATCTGTCGAAAAAAAAAATCAACTTAGATAATTCAAATCCAATATTTTGAGAAAAAAAAGAAATTAATGACTAAAATTATTGATTTGGAATATTTATAAATTCCCAATAGCTTTTGTTTATGGATCAGTTTTGGTCAGCATGCAATATATGATACGTCACTTATCAAAACGTCGTCCGTGCTGCCCAAAATTGTAGCAATTTTCTGCAAAGTCAAATCACATCTCAAATATTATTTTAAGAGAAAAAGAAAAAGAAAAACAAGTCATGTAGTTAATTGGTCCTCAAACGTTGGATAATATCAAATCAACGGCTCGGAGACTCTGACAGTGGCCCCACCAACGCACTATATCTTATTTGTCCTCACTATATCATAATATGCAACGAAACTGGGGAAAAATCATGTAATAAATAAAAATAGATGGAAATTGCTTTATTTTTTTTAAAAATGAAATTCTTTATTTTTTGGCTCTTTATCTTTTGGATGTTGTCTAGTAATACATAAAAATATTAAATATATATACAGCATAAAAGTAATTGGTAAAAATATATAAAAATAGACTTATTTGTTAATTAAACTGTTTATATTTTTAATCATTTATTCAATTATTTTAAAAATTAAAAGTAAATATCTGTTTCCAATTTATTTTCATAATTTTTGATAACACTCTTATAATTTTATATTGAATTTTTTTTATCCTTTATGAGAGTTAATAATATAGTAGTATATATATATATATATATATATATATATTTTATACATTTTATAATTGATTTTCAAAAATTGTTAAGCACAATTAATTTATTCTATCATTTTTATCACTATAAAATTATAAAAGCTATCACTGCAAAATATCTTTAAAAAAAATTAATTGTGTAAGAATTATTTTTTAATTTTAAAATAGTGAAATAAAACTATTGATAGTATAAAATTTAAAATCGAATTAATTACGAGATCATAAAAATATATTATTTGTATGAAAATATTAAAAAAATATAAATGAAAGTATTTAGTAATTATTTTAATTTAATTTTATAATTAATTTTCTGTTATATTTCTTAACGAGTAAAAATAAAATATATAAATTTTAAAATTGACTAGTTATTATAAAATAGTAATAAGTTAAAATATCTAAGACTATTTTCTAATATTTTTTTATTTATATATTATTTTTATGAATATACTTTCTATTAGAACTTATTTTGTAAAATTTATTTAATCAGTTGAAAACACTAGTAAATTTTTAGTTTTATGCTGTAATTTAGTCTAGTAACCAAAGAGAATTAGCTTCACGTTGAAGATAGTCCACGGCACAAACTCGTTTTGTTCATTATAAATATTTAATTAATTTTAATATTTAGTTTTAAGTGTTTATAAATTTCTTTTAAAATCTTAATATAATTTAATATCTGTTATTAATTATTATTATTATTATTATTATTATTATATTAATTTTTGATATTTAAATTTCTTGATACGTGTATTTAATTTTTGACACGTAAAATATTTATTTTGACATATGTACTATTTTTAATACATATGATTCGTGTAATTTTATGATTTTTTATTAATTTATTAATTAATAACCTATATTTTTAATTAAATATAAATTCTAATTCTAAAAATAATATAGTACTAATAAATTAGTTTCATAATTAAATAATAATTAGTTTTCTAATTAAATGATATTATTTTAATAGATAGCATATATTAATTATATTTTAATATTATATTAACTAATAAATTAATTTTTTAATTAGATAATAATTTTAATAAAAATTAATATTTTAAATATTATATCACTAATAAATTAATTCTTGATTATATAATAATTGATAATTTAAAAATAGTAATACATAGTATTAATTTAAATAATATTAGTTAGTAAATAAATATTTTAAGAATAATTTATTGAGTATTAACTTAAAGATAATATTAATAAATAAATATTTTATTAATATATTAATATAAATAAAATTAAATTAAAAAATATAAAAAATTAATTTATTATTATTTATAAAATTAATATTAAATAATTAATAATTAATTAAATTATATTTTATAAATTTAATTTTATAATTAAAATAATAATAACAGCAGAATAAATAAATACTTACAATAATAACTATAAACGCGACAACGACTCACCACTATCATCATAATTAATCATTTCCCTTCTAATTTCACAAACGAATAAAAGTAATTTTCAAACGACGCCGTTGCCTTCGCCGTCTTTTTAAATTTCTAAAATTTTGTGCTTTCTGAATTTCCAGAAAGAAAAAAATCGGTTTCTGCAACTATAAATACAGGTTATTGGACTCGCTTTTTCCCTCATCGTCAACGTTTCGTTTCGCTCCAAAAAGAGGGAAAAAAGAAAAGAAAGAAAATACACACTCCGACCACTTAAAAACGCAAAACTTGTGTGTCGTTTTTATCATTTTTTGCTAGCTTTCCTCAATGGCTACCAAAGTGTATATTGTGTATGTCTCTTTCTTTCATCTCTTTTCTTCAATTTATCTATATTTATCTATATATCTATACTTTTTTTTTTCTTCACAGCTTTATGTATATACATGTCATCCAGTAGATGCATAGTTTTCCTTCTCCGATCTTTGATCATCCATCTTTTCTTGGTTAATTTATGCTTGTTAATTTGTTCTTGTGTTCTGAACTTTTTTTTTTTTGATCTCCTGAAATTCTATGTTTGCTTAATTGTTCTTTTAGAATTAAAACCTGCTCTGGTAATAATCTGTTTGGATGCCTAGAAAATGAGAGAGTTATGGAGCTTGAAAATGAGCTCTTGGTGTTTTTACTGATAATAAATACTGTTTATTATAGCAGTTTGTTTTTAAAATTTTATTTTTCAAAAATTCTTTAATGAGTTTGTTGAGTATTTAAGGTCAAAAGGAAGTAAGTGCATCCAGTTCATGTTATGTGTCACAGTCAAAATGTATTTACTCTGTTTTCTAAAATAGATGCAATTTTTACATTTTTGAGGCAGTTTTTTTATGGATCTGCATTTGAAGCAATTAAGCTAGACAATGCCTGGATAATCTCAATTTTTGGGAAAATTAAGCTGTGATTTATTTAGAACTAATGTGTAATTCATTTTGTACAACAGTGTGAAATTGTCTAGGTACATGGAGGTCAAGCTAACTAGTTTATGGATCAGACCAATTGAAACCTATATATGTGCTACGTTTGACATTCTATAACTGTCAATTGAATGGTCAAATTGATAGCTTTGAGAGCAATTTTGTTTTCGATCATTTGTTCTTTGAAAATTATAGTTTAAGGTCTCAATGGTGTGCAACTGCCTTCTCTTCCATGCTCATGTTCATATCAAGAAAAATGTCCTTTTAACAGAGTATTTACGATTATTAATAGCGATAGTCAAGTTGTTGATGTGTCCAATTATTAGTTCAGCTTGATGTTGATTGCAATCATTGTGCACACTTTGTTGTTATGTTCCTTCATATTTTTGGTGTTCTCTCCACTCATAGCTGTTACTGGCAATTTTTTTTGTGCACCTAGAGGTTCTTAGATGCACAGTTTTGTCATGTATGCAGTTGTTTTTTAGGTGGTCCACTATGAAGAGAAGTGTTGGTATAACTATTACTTTTGGACAAGGTTTTTTATGGCTGATAGAATTCCTAGTGGTGTACATCTTTATGCATTGAGCATATCCTTTTCTCATTTGGGTTAGGGAGCTAGGAAGTGTAGGAACTGATTCAGTAGACATCAACACATAGCAGCAAATGATGCTATTCAACTTCTAAATAGCTAGGATAGATCCAATAGCATTATGCCGATATGGTCGTTAGTGTTTGTATATAAATGCACGCGATTCTATAATTTTTGTCTAAAAAGGTGAATTTTGGGAATAGTTTATGCTCTTTGGCTTATATGTTATGGTCTTTTTTCACCATTTTAATTGGTACTTCCAGGTACTATTCCATGTATGGACATGTAGAGAAACTGGCAGAAGAGATCAAGAAGGGGGCTGCATCTGTTGAAGGCGTTGAAGCCAAACTATGGCAGGTAAATGTCTTATGCATAATCTTATACACTGTTGAAGTTTGTTATTTTAAATTTTTTAACTTTAGCTTCATGTTGATGTTATGGCTTTCAATCCCATGCAGAATAACTTTTGAAAGTGGAAGAAACAAAGTTCCCTTGAAAACAGGGTCAAGAGCCTAGATATTTTCTGAATTTAGGTCATAAATAGATTGTTTTATTGGTTTGTCTGCTCCACAATCAAATATATCCCATCTGACTGAGGGAGAGTTAGAAAGTTTCTTCTCTTTTGAGTTTGCTTTTTTGGACTTCTTTAACCAGTCAGCATGTTAACTTTAAGATCTCACACTTATTAGCATCTTGATTGCCTCCAACTGGTATAAGATTGTCATGTTAAGGTGCTACTTCTGCGGTATCTTTTCCAGAACTAGGTATCATAGTCAATTGTCCCATATTTATTTAGCTGTGTGGTTGTGCAAGTGTATCTATTTAGCTTCTCCATCTTGTCATCCAACAGCAATTTTATGATCTAATACATGATTTTAAAATCTCTTGATTAGCTAACCTAGCAGTGATATCAATTTTTGTTCAATCACTTTGAAAGTTAATCCTTGAATATAGTAGCAGTACACCCACTGGTCAAAGTTTTTTATGCTCATTGCTTTGAGCATTGATCTGAAGGGATCCTGTAATTTGTTGGCTTTCCAGAGTAAATGCTTTTACTTGCAAACTTTTGCATGCTGATTTATATAACTAATGTACTTGGTATGTGGAGCAGGTTCCTGAGACTCTGCCAGAGGAGGTGCTTGGAAAGATGAGTGCACCACCAAAGAGTGATGTACCAATCATTACACCCAATGAACTTGCTGAGGCTGATGGGTTTGTTTTTGGCTTCCCAACAAGATTTGGAATGATGTCTGCGCAATTTAAAGCATTTCTAGATGCAACTGGTGGTCTATGGAGAACGCAGCAACTTGCAGGCAAACCTGCTGGAATCTTCTATAGCACTGGATCTCAAGGTGGTGGACAAGAGACTACAGCGTAAGTCCCTAGGCTGCTTCCTATTTAACTATGTTGATTACTCCTAAACACAAGGAGCAGAAACTAATAATTTCTTCATGAAAATTTAAACTCGGCACAGGCTGACTGCTATCACACAGCTTGTTCACCATGGAATGCTTTTTGTTCCAATTGGTTACACATTTGGGGCTGGCATGTTTGAGATGGAGAAAGTGAAAGGTGGAAGTCCTTACGGCGCAGGAACTTATGCAGGGGATGGATCAAGACAGCCCTCTGAGCTAGAGTTGGAGCAGGCCTTCCACCAGGGGAAGTACTTTGCTGGCATCACAAAGAAGCTCAAGGGATCTGCTTAATTTCATTTGATTACAGGAGTACAGATGGATCATTACATTTTTCTACCCCATAGATATGCGCTCGTGAGCAATAATTATTGTTTGTTGGTTATAAGTTTTGTGTATGTGGTGTTGCATAATAGTTTCTTCTCCCAATGGTAAAAGTTTGTTTACTTTCTGCATCATTTTCACACCCCTTCGATGGACTACTATTAGATGCTTTTTCTTTTTGCATTTGTGCTATATGTTTGCTTGATTGAATTTGATTTATAATATCAATTAAGAATTATATGGTTGAAAGAAGCGAGTATTTTATGGGACACTGAACTCTGTTTATTTACATTGCTTCTGGACTCTTTGTGAAATGTATAGAGATTAAAGCGCTTTAAAAGCATCATTTGTCCAGAACAAACAGCTAAAAAATGTGAACTTGCAAGCACAAGACAAATCACTAGCAACTGTTAAGCCTACCAATTTTTATAGAAAGTATTATTGCTCCTAATGATAGCCGAACATACATGTGAGGAACAAGATATGATTCAAAGGGACATTGATACCTTTCTTGAAGTTTCTTCATTGCATCATAATGATTAGGTTGAATATTAGGTGGAATATGGTCTTCTTAAAATCTTGCATCCTTCAGTTATTTTACACAATTCTCTTCACTTTGTGACCACCTACCCATTTGCAGAATATGACAAAAGCTACTCTCCAAAACTAAGTTGCCATACATTTTCTGAACCAAAATTTTCATTATCCTTGTATTAAAAACATGAGGCTAATTGACCACTTTAGCCAATTTGGATTGAGAGGTTGGGTTTCCCACTACTAAGTCCTTGTAATTTTACTAGCAGAATTTCATTTTGGTGGGACTGTGCAAACAAAAGAAAATTTGGCTCCTCTGCAATCAGTGACCTTTGAATTGTTGCAATCAGACAGCTGTTTACCAAGGTAAACTCCTCAATAATTCTCTTTCTACCAAGAACCCAGTAGCATGTGCTTTTGATCCACTTTCTTTCTTGCACCAACTACTATATCTCTTTTATTTATTTATTTATTTTTCTTGAATCTGCCCATGTAGATAGGCTTTCTTGTTATGGTTTTTGCAGTAATTAATTCCATTGCCTTCTTAAAAAAATTGATAAAGAAATATGTATGGCATATCTTCATCTGGAATATATCCAAGACTAAGCCTGCCTATGTGCACAAATTCCAGGCCAGCTATACTATAATGTTATAGAGAAAAATAAAAAACCTACCTTATATTATAAGTATGTGAATATATTGGGTGATGTAATGTGTTAGCTCATATACTATTCTTTGCTTATGTTAATGCTTACATAACTAAAGAGTTATTAAGTAAGCATAATATATTGAGGTCTCCTAGGAAGAAGCTTTATTTTCTTGGTCTATTGCGTACCAATAACGGGGGAAAAAGGAAAATTTTACTTATTTGTAGGAATCCCTTTTCCTTTCCGTTGTTTTCTCTCGGAAATAATTAATACTATATCTCAGAGAATTTAAAGTTAAAGTAATCTAAGTTGAAGTGTTGAATTAAATTAAGAAACAAATTCAAAACAGAACTTCCAAGTGAAACCAAAGAGGGACCAATTCATTTAGCCACGCTTGGTATGCTTCAGATTTAGGAATAAAATCCTAATCTTGATCTGAGATTCCAAGTTTTTAATTTGAAATTCTTATAATATTTCTGTATTATGATTAAGCTATATTAAAAAGAAACTGAATGTTATTATTTCGCTATAATATTTCTTTAATATTATTGCACATTGTTTGATTATCTCAAAACAATTTTTGAAACTATTCCCATTCCATTTGAAGCCTATCAAATGTGCCTTGTAATGATGAATACCCTTGTCTCATTAACAAAAGTTCAATTCTAAAAATTGTATTCTTACAAGGGAAATATTTATCTTCCTCATCAATCAAGAAAAATAATGATATCTAATACGCTGCAACTGCCACAGTTCGTCCTAATATGTATGCAATTTGAAGAGTAAGCAAGCAAAACAGGAAACAAAGAATTACATATCTGGGTTAATGCAATCATCTTGATAATTGGTAAGAAAAGAATCATATATTTCTACACAAGCAATTAACAAGATTACCCACATGAGAGCTAATAGAAACACAGTTGCCTACAAATAGTATTTTGTAAACTGTAAACCCCAAAACTTGACAGGTCAAAAACAAGAAAGTGAATTCAAGAATTGGTAAACTTAAAATAAAAGACAAAAATTTATAGATGGAAAAGGGTAAGCTTTAGTTTGTCATCTTTGACTGATAAGAAAGATTATATATTAGTTTAACAAATGATCAAATGCTTTAGATCCTTTCAATTTAAATATGTATTGTTTGTCAGTAAAAGTTGATCCAAACTTTTTTAGTTATTAATTTGAAAGAATTTCCTATTCATTAAGGCATCAATGGGACTACTCCCCTTAGTGGCTTAGTAAATAATAGAAAGAAAAAATGTTACACTTCAGCCATATATATAACAGGAAAAGTGGAGAGTCAACAAGGAGCAATCAGGTGGGTTATCAGATTTGATATATGATCTCTTTCTTTGTGCTCTAAATCTTATCTCAATTGAGTTGCCTTCAGAATTGACTTGAGAGAGTACGAGTTTCATAAATAAAAATTTTGATTTTTGACTAATACAGGAGACGATATTGATTGACCAAACATCTTAGAGAGGAATAGAAAGACAGCCAATGGATATTCAGGAAAAAAGAAAAAAGAAAAGAAGAAGAAGAAGAAGACATGTAATTTCTATATGTCTTATGTAATGTTTAGTCTTGTGCTATTCATGGACCTATTTAATTTGACATAAAGCCAATACAACATAGTGTAATAAGATATAATGTAACACCATTAATGGTTGTTTAGCTTGTACTCATACAGCAACAATAATGGCAGCAATATGAGTATATTTTTTGGTTTACATATATTTAAATTTAATTTAGAGTATGTTAGGTAAGACTTTTACAGGTGGCAAAACACTCCTTCAAAAGTTTTAATTTTTCCAGTTCAAGAATTTTAATGCAATTGCATGTCTAAGATTCAAATTTGAGACTTTAATTAAACTAAAAAAGACTTTTACCATCTATCTCTACATTCTTAGATACAACAATACGAATATTGACGTAATAACATTTCATTTTAATATTAAATTCTTCTAAAAAATAGTAGGATTTCGAGTCTAAACAAATTTATCTCTTTTTAAGTAAACAAAATGTTTTTAATCTTCAATAACTACCCACTAAGCAACAACAATTACTTAATTTAAAAAGTATATTTCAATTTTTAATGGAAAACCTCATACTTAGGTCCCTAAATATTGAGTCCTTAAAAGGATATTTTCATTTATTAGAATCCTTATTTTATTATTTTTGCTAGCATCAACTTTTGTGCCTAATATGATGTAATTGAATATGTTTTCGTCCATTCTCAAGAGGATATTTAAACATCTATTCAACAATTTCTCCACTAAGTAGATTTAGTGCTTCTAACTTCTTACTTATCATTATGTCATAATTCTAAAATGCAAGTTTTCTTTTCTCATCCCTCCCACTTTTAGTTCATACAGTCTATATGTGCCTTAATTATATTATGTGATCTGCATTAAGCAAAAAGGTTCTTTGATATTAATGAAAATAATAGTTTAAGAATTAGCCTATTAGCCTAAAAAGTTTAAATTTTTCCTTCTATTAATGATTATGTTTAATTCTTCTAATTTTAGTAAAATTAACCAAAATTGCAAAAAAAAAAAAAAAGGCAATTCTAGCAAATTTTTATTTAGATTAAGATTTAATAACAATTTACTTATATAACATATAATATGTTTTTTTTAATATTATAGCATATACTGTCATCTCGCTCATAAAAAAAAATTAAATAAAAATTATTATTATTTTTTCGTCATCACTGCCACTGTCATCGTCACAATTACAAAATTATATTACTACACACCACCACACCACCACAACAAAAACGATTAAAAGATTCGGCCAATTTCTTTTATTTTCAACCACCGTTGCCACCTCTATGAAAATTATAATAAAAATTACTTTAAAATTCATTTTCTCTCTATTTTTAATGGCCAAATATACATTTAGACACTTTAAAATTAATTATTTAGTCATTTCAATACGTTAATTTTTTATGGAACCTGATTGACATTTTAATTTATATTCTTTATGATATTTAAATATTTTGTAATATGTAGTTTTATTCAATATATCTATATGTATTAGGTGTTAGATATTTTAATATTATTAAAAAAAAATTTTAACATTTATTAAGTTAAATTAAAAATTAAAAATATTTAAAAAGATAAAAACAACATTAAAATACTTATTAGATTAAATAAAAAAATTTAAGGCATAAATAATTATGCATTCAGATAGATTTGTTTCTGCCTCAAATCATTATGAAAATCATTAAGCTTATTGTCTATAAAAAGCTCAGAAAATAAAGAATCTATTTGATATCAAAATCACTGTGATTGGAGTTTGAAATCATAAAAAGAATTATAGTTGTAAGTTTGGCCTGCTTTCCTTCGCTCGTCATTGTGACTACTGCTGTCAACTCTGTCAATTAATGCCTCCACTAGACTTATTGGCCTTCCCTCGATATCTCCCAAAATGCAAATTTTAAGTGTCTTTGAAGAAGAAAAAAAGGTTAGACTGAATGATTAAAAGTGAAATTCCAATTAAAATGTGACACTGATTAAATGGGTAAAATTTAAAAATATAAATATATATTTAATTTTTTTTTTTGTATTATAGAGAAATTAAAGTAAGAGAACCTTGTAAATTTTAATATTATCATTAGCATATTTTTTGTAACGATTCCAAATTAGATCACATGAAATATTGTCTGTTTTGACCATCACTGACCTCAAGGTTTTGTTTCCTTAGTGAATTCGAGAACTTCTCAATAGGTCATCTATTCTGAAATTTTTCTGAACCAAACATGTTTAACTTTAGAGTTCCTATAACTCTACGACAAACAACCAAAAGACGTCTCATATGATTAGTTTTAAATCTTTAAATATATGCTATTAATAATTCTCTGTCCCGTTTCTATATGCAATTCGATTCATTCACGTACTTCCGTATCTTAGAATGATGCTATCCTAGAAGTCTGGCAGAAGCCGTTTCTTATCCAAGCATCCTATTTTTGCCCTGGGTTCACTTCTTGCCCTTATTGGATTGCTTCTCCAAATCAGACCGTCACATACCCACTAGCTTCCACCTACCATTTGTAATGGTCAAAACTAGATCACATGAGATATTGTCCTGCTTTGGCCTCTATTGGCTTCACGATTTTTCAAATAATCAAAAAGCGTCTGATGTGATTAATTATAAATCTTTATATATATACTATCAACCATTCCCTATCCTGTTTTCATGCCCAATTCGATTCATTCATGTATCCATTGTCTTAGAGTGTTGATATTCTAAAAGCCTGCCAGAAACCGCTCTTTGTCTAGGCATCCTATCTTTACCATGGTGTTCACTTCTCGCCCACATCGAACCGCTTCTTTAGATTAGATTGTCATATTTTTCACGTCATATGACACGCCATTTAATTCATATTAACTTTATTAATTGGCTAGAATTGTAAAATAATTTTGATTCTGATTAATTTTATCAAAATTAGAAAAATTAAATACACTTTGTGAATTTGTGTAAAAGTTTAAACTTTTTAAGCCAATAGGCCTTGGACATTTAAAAATTAATTAGACAAACATACTTAAAAACCCAACCCAAAATGAAAGAAAGGAATTTGAAAATGGGTTTTACTTTTCTTTTTCTAACTGTGAATGGGGTCCCATTTTTATGCCTGGCCACGAGTAATTCCCTCATGAATTATTACTCTTAAATTTGTCTACAACCATAAAATAACATGTATAAATTATATTAGCGGTGATTAAATTTTATATTTTATAATAAAAAATATTAAATTTTAATTTATAACTAAACAGTTGATGAAATTTAATTTAATAATATCGATAAATTTTTCTGATATATTTAAAGAATAAGTCACATAGATAATCAATAAACTTTATATTTGTAATAAAAAGATATTAAATCTTTATTTGTTATAAAAAAAGTATTTGTCACGACTCAATTTGTGAGCCCGTGACCGGCACTAGGGAGCGGGTAGGCTTAATGTCACCAAATCCCGTAGTAAGCTTGACTATTATTCACTAACTCAATCAAATTGAAAACTGGACTCAATCTAAAGCATTTTTTCCACAATTAATCTTAAATTTGCAGATACTATAAATTAAATTCTGTCTATCAGTATAATTAGGTGAGATTTGAATTTATATAAAATTAAACACTATAAGTTTAAAATTTTTATTGCGGAGAATCTAGAATTTTATAAGTCAAACATACTAAAATTGATTACATTAACCCGATGATGAAGGAGTCGGGCTGCTAGATAAGAACTGCAGGAAGACTAACAATCGCCTGAAAAACAGTGAAATTGAGACTGTCAGTCTCGAGAGTGAGTTAAAATCATATATCCCAAAAATGAATATAAATATTTCAATAAAATATTTGTTTAATTAAAATATAATACGTGTCATGCTATGCTTCTGTAAAATACAATAAATTTTATTTCATATTAAGAGACGGAATACCTCAGTAGAACCCTAGCCCCAATACTAACAGTCTCAACTCTCTCATTCTAACAGAACTAGCGCCCAGAGAGCGAAGCTCGACCAGGGTCCTTAAATCCAGTCTAGCCACTTAATTATCACTAACAGTCTTAGCCTTTCGGCTCTCTTACTTTAATAAGACTGGCGCCCAAAGAGCAAAGCTCAACCAGAGTCCTTAAATCTAGTCCGGTCACTTAAGTTTTCAAATAAGCCGGCGTCCAAAGAGCAATGCTCGACCAGGGACCTTTACTCTGGCAAACACACTCTACTCAGTCTAGAGAGTAATGCTCGACCAGGGCAAGTCCTAAGTTTAACTTTTTAAATTTACCCTTTTACCCTTTTATTATCAGTCTCGGATTCATACCGGTGCGCACGCGGTCTTGATACAACCCATTAGGTGGCATGTTCTACTGCCGTTCCATCCCGAGTCAACACACAATCAATAAAATCATAATGCAGATGAAACATATATATAGAATGAATACATAAATAATTAAAATATTAAATCATGTAATCAGAACTATTTCATAAAATCTTGGCATGACACATGTAAACAACATTTGACTTTAACTCACAGTTCCAACGACCTACTAGCTCTGCTCTAATGCCTCGGGTGGAGCGAGCCAAACTGACGAATTATCTAATCATGGAAAACAATTCAATCAATAACATTAAAACATTTGACAATTAACCTTAGGTCTAGACTCTTAGGACTGATGGTCTAAAAATTTCGACTCGGGTAAATTCTAGCGAGAATACGGCAGAACCTCCCCTAAACACGGACATCTACCCCTCGTATTATGAGTCCAGAATCTACCAGAAAACACTTCAAATGTTCCAACAATTTATTTAACGGGAGTCGGGTCATTACACTACATTATTTTCCCGACTCCGCCACACAAAACAAATTACGATAACTGGCAGACGGCCCGATAATTATTTTAACTAATAAACCTCACATAATGTTTTTCTAATATTCAACACAATAATTAAACACATAATTTTTATTAATGAACTCTAAAATCCACGTTCCAGAGAATTACCGAGACGTTTGATCACTTGGTCGACTCGCCTCCAACCGCCGGAGTCCGATCGACGATCCGAGTGCGTCTACGGACTTGAGACAATACGCTGATGATGATCCCAGCTTCCGATCTGATCATCCGGAGAGATTGACAGACGATATCGGCCGTCGATTTTCAAACGGAGTCCGATCGCCGTAAAACCGGTGCCATTAGAAAGCTTGAGCTGAGAAGAGTCCGAAAATACCCTCTGATCATCCATCCCTCGCCGGAACTCGCCAGAAAAGTCTGAAATTCTGGCTACCTTCACCTCGGCAAAACTCCTTCTTCCGGCCACCAAAACCGACGCCGATACTCCTAAAAGGAAGCCCTTAACTCACCGTCATTGGCTGCCAGAAACACCCAGAATAGCACCGACAACTGTTGCCCCCCTCCCCCCCCCCCCTTTTTTTTTCTCCTTCTACCGCCGCTTTTGAGCTCGCTACCGCTAGCTCTTCCACCAGCCAGGTTTCCACGCCCTGGCGGTCAGCCACGGCAGCCAAAGCTCCTCTCCTTCCTCCTCTCTCTCTTCTTCGGCGACCCCCGACGCCATCTTCTTCTTCCCTTTCTTTTCTTACTTATCGGCATTTAATCCCTGAATTTTTCTTCTTTACCATTTAGTCCCTCAACTTTTTTAATTACCAACAATTTTGTCATGTAAAATTTCTGATTAACCCTTCAAATTTTTTTAGCTTTTTCAATTAATCCCCTAACTATTTAATTTGGGCCAAATTAGAATTATTGAAAATATAGAATTACTTATTTATCCTTGCTTTTAAATATGAAATTAGCAAAATACCCTTATCGACACACTTAATTGCAAAACTACCAACCATATAAATTTTCATTAAAACCCCATATATCAATAAAATTATATTTTTAGTCCTTATTTTAAAATTAATTATCAATTTAATCCTAACCCTTAATTAACTTAATTAATCAAATTACTAACTATTTTTCAATTAAAATCAACACCATTTGCTAATTAATATTTATCATTCCCCAACAAATTCTTTTATAAAATATTATTTACTAATTCTTTCATAGCTCTCAAATATAAAATTTAATTCATATACTCATATGGGGAGAAAATTTAGTGACAAAACATATAATCTATTGCCCAAAGAACTTACTTAATTAATTTCTTGAAAATCAAACTAATTAGACATAGAAGAATAACTCCCTTATTTTTATCTATAATTGAAGTTCTATTTTTAAATCATCCCAAATAAATAAATTAGTAATAAAGTAATATTAATTTAAATAAAAACTCGTTATTAACTAATACTAATATTATTATTATTAAAAGAAAAATTTTGGATATTATAGTACTCCCGTATATCTTTTAAAATTAAAATTTTGATATCTTTTTATTACAAAGTATAAAGTTTGATAACCGCCATGGAAGTTATTCTCACCATGGAAGTTATTCTCACACTTACTGAAAAACTCATCGGTGTTATTAAAATTAAAATTCAATAACCATTTAGTTACAAATTAAAATTTTGATTTATAAAGTGAAAAATTTAGTACGTGTGAATGTAATTCACTCGTATAATAAAATTTAAATTAAATTAGTAAGATAGTATAATATGGAGAAATTAATTAATTTAATTTGTTATCCCATAAAAATATAAAAAGAAAAATGCCCTTACAAAGTCATATAATGTATATTGATGTCTTTAAATTTTAATTATTTAATCAGTTTAACACTTTAACTTTCAATGTAATTTAATAAATACTTAGACTTATTTTTTATAATATTTTAACACTTTTGACATGTATCTTCATTTAATATGTATACATATATTGTACAAAAATATTTAAATATTATTAAAAAGTAAAATTTAGGTGTAAGATTAAATTAAAAATTAAAAACGTTTAGATATTAAAAGAAAATTCAAATCTCTATTAAGTTAAATCAAAAGTTAAAGTGTTAATCTGATTAATTGATATAAATTTAATAATATATATTTGGCCCTATAAATATGTGTTATCTTTTCTTATTTATTTAATTATTTATTTATACTATTTCATATTTATCTTTATTTTCAATAGAAAAGTTTATTTGACATAACTGTTAGACACAAATTGATAGCTGTTCAGCTCTAAGCAATTGTACTAATATGTTTGATAATTATTTTTGAGTGGTTCCTAATTGCTTTTGAGACCCTTAAAAACTACAATTCATATCAACTTTAAATTGAAGCTTGTTATAAACAACTTTATTAATTTAAATGCAATTATCAGATTATCCATTATTACTTTTAAAACCCTAAACTAAAAAACTTAAAAGATCACATCTCTCTTTCTCTTAATTACAGCTCTTAACTCTTTCTTTTCAGTATAAGAATTTTTTAAAATATAAAAAGCATATGCAAAATTAACTTTAAAATATTTTAAAATAAACTATTATTATGTACGTCTTCTAATTTACCACTCAATATTTTCTCATTATTACTTTTTATTTTTATTTCTTCACTGAATCAACTATATTGCAATAAAGATAAATTTAAAATAATTATATACTGATAATAGGTTATATATATATATATATATTATTAAATATTAGTATATAAAATTTCTTAAAGGTAATTATAAATATAACATTTTACTTAAAATAACAATTAACATATATCTCAATTGATAATTAAATATATAAACTGTAGCTACAGATAATTGTATTAAATATAATTATTAATCAGCTATTAGTTGCTAGCTAGTCATGGTAATTAAACATTAAAATTCAAATACAATATCAAACTTATTTTAAATGAATTTGAAAAAGAAAACTGAAAAAAGAAAAATTAAACTTCAAATCTTTTTATTTCGCAAACAAATAGAAACATATTATCTGTCATCAATGGAAAAGGAAAAAAATGCCTATTCTTTTAAACATCAAACTAAAAAAGCAATATTAGCAACAACTTATTGAAGAAAAAGAAAAAAAATCAAAGCACAACACTCTGCTTTTTAGTTAGTAAATAAAGTTATTTTTATTTTTATTCATTATGGAAAAATTAGCTTAATTTATTAAATAGATAGCAAGTTATTAGATTAAAAAGTTAGATAAAATAGACTAATAAAAAAGTAAATATTTTATGACTAGCATTCCTCATTACATTAAGAAGCTGATTTCAGGGTGTTCAGAAGAATTCTAGACAAAGTGGATAATTATATTTCTCATTAGAAGTTGAGACAGAAATAAAAACTGCTTTTTATTATAAATCTTGAAAATTTAGTGTTACTTTTTGTTGATTTTATTTAGACTACCTCCATATTTTTTCTCTTTTCTCTCTTTATATCTTGTTTCTATGTGATCTTTTTTATTTTAAAAATTTAATTTATTTAGTTTTTATGTAATCAAATTAATATTTAGAATAAGAATATATGAGTATTTTTTTAATGATAGTTTTATTCATTCCCATCAAACGTGTAGATCTTTTCAATCTTTTTCTTTTAGAAGTAATAGAAATATTATCGGTGATATTTATACAGCCGTGTTTATTTAAAAATTAAAAAGTCTAATTCAAGTCTAGTGATCTTCACTGATTATGAATGAGTTTTTCATCAACACGGTCGAAAATTTATTTTTATGTATTTTTTGAATGTAATTATTATATTTTATTTTTGTTTCACGATGTACTTCTAAATTCTATCAATGGCTCTAAAGAAAATAGTTGATTTTCAGGGTGATTTGGACTTAAAACAACAAATTAGGGGAAAATCGCCACTTATGACAATTTTAAATTTTTGAGTGATATTATTTTTTTTTCTCATTCATACATATTCAATTAATTTAAAAAAATGCTATATGATCTATCTATTTTTATCTCATTTCTTGCTCACCTGATATGGCACATAATATTTTTATATAACTACTGCTTAATCTTAAAACATTAAGGAATAATTTAGTGAAAGTATAATAGATCACATTAGGTGGATAAAAATTGGAATAGAAATAGTTGAAATATGTAATATTTTCTTCTATTTAATTATTATAAAAAAGGAAAAATATATTTTTTCATTAGGCAATTTATATATTATAAGTATGTTTCAAATTTGTAGAATAGAAATATGGTTAAGCATGCATAACTATAATATACTTAAACAGTTAAGGAATGGGAAAAAAAAATCATATGTAGTTTTCAGGAACCCATTGAGCATAAAGGTACCAATGGTTTAGAAAGATTAAAAATTCAACAAGAGAGAGAGAGAGTGAGGGGTTTGGCTTCTGTATACCTTCCAATGGAAGCTCCTCAATGTGACCATTCGATTAAAAGCATAAAAAAGCAGAACCTGATAGCATCTGCACTTACCATACCTCTCTAATATTCCAAATTATAAATAAAAATAAAAATATATACCCACATATATTTAATATATATTTTTCTTAAGAAAGAAAATCAATAGCAATAGAAAAAAATAAATAAATAAATAAGAATAAGAAAGGGCATTGGGCCAGCCTCTGACTTCCACTAACAATATTCCAAACACATAAACAAATGAAAAGTGAGATTTCCAATCAAATGACATCCCCACTCTCACTCCCCATTTCAGGATATCAATTATTCCTTTCAATTCTTCTTTTTTTTTTTCTTTCTTTTCTTCCCTTTCTCTTAATCAAAAAGCCATTAGACCCACCTCTCTATTCTTCACAATCTTTTTCTAGCTGCCTACACAAACCTCAAAAAGCTCCTTTATAAATCTTCTTCTTCTTCTAATAAATTCAACTACATTACATAGTACTGCTAATTTCATTAAATTAACAGAAAACAAATGTTAATTATCTACTTTAAATACTTTATAAACTAATCTTTCAACACTTTCCACTAATTAATAATAATAATTAAAAAAAATCAGCACCTATTCTCATTCTCTAACCCACGTTTTTAATCATATAATTCTTCAATTATTACAACAATTAATATGCTTCCAAATATTGGTCCCTATATTGGCCAACCAGCATCATTTTGCCTGTAGCTGACCCAACACTACTACCCTTACCATGTACCTTTGAATTTGTCATTTCTTTCTCTTTTCGCCATTTTCTTCTCTTCTGAAACTCCTTTGATTTTTTTTTCTTTTTTTGACATATTTTAACTACGTGAGGCTGCTGTGTTTTCTTCCTTTCTTTCCCTTTCCTTTTTTATAAAAAAAAATAAAAATCCGAACCGAGAGGACATCTTTGAGCCAGTTTGTGCGTCAGTGTGTGTTGTTTCATCTTCTTTACGGTGAAATTCATAACCTTATCATTTCTTCTCCAACTTGGCTAGGGTTTCTTTTTTTTTTTTTTTTTTGATAAGGTTATGCATTATATAGACTACTCGATCGCCAGCTAGTTTGCGTAGAGTCTGATTCCTAGCTTAGCTTCATTAGCCCGTGCTCGAATTTCAACCCATTTCTCTTTCCATTCATCTGAATGTTCCTCCAAATGTAGGGGTCCAATAATCAACTGTGGTCTCATGAGTTACTGGAAAAGTGATGGAAACTGGTACTAAACATAGCCCTCGGCTCCTAAGATCAGCTTGTTTTTGTCCTTCAGGATCCTTGGACTTGTCAGAACTCTACATATTAAGACAAAACAGTACATTTTTAAGTACTTAAGCAAAAGTAATTAATATATGTACGCACATAATTATATAGCAGGAAGGGTACAAGAAGAATATTTTCTTTTACCTGCTGGTGGTGTATGGGAGCTCCACTTTTCATGTATGGGGTGCTTAGTACCTGATAAAGAAAGCATTTTCTTTTTTCAGAAATGGATGCATTGTCTATATAAAGAAGGGATCGATTAACTTTGTATAATTATTAAAATTGATACCACGAAATTGCAAGATTAGATAGATGGATCCCGAAAAAGAGAAACTTACAGTGACTTGCTCATGGAGGAATTTGATATACTCAATAGCTTCAGAGAGCACTGAGGCTGTATCAGTCTGACACAAACACAATAACATGATCAAAAAGCAACCCAAAAGAAAGAGAAAGAAAAGAAAAGAAAAGAAAGAATCATCATAGCTTTCATCAAGAATGTAAAATGAATCATACATCACTGTATATTGAATCTTTATTGTGAAAGTATAAAGAAATTAAGGGGAAAAGAGGAAAAGAGAAGCAAAGAAAAGCATTTGAGAAAATATATTTACCTTTCCGAAAGGCGAAACCAATTGTTGAAGTGCAGTGATTCTGTCCCCCATCTTCTCTTTCCTCACCTATAAGAGATATCAAAGTTGCAAAAGAATTCTCATCTATAAATTTTTTTCTTTCAAGAATTAAATATATATATGGCAGTATATCATTAATTCAATATCATGATCTTGCCAAATTAATACCTTAAAGGCTGGCACAGTTGATGCTGTTTCATTTCGAGGCCTTTTTGTTGCTGTTTCACTTCCACTTTTCTTCACTGTTGTAGTACTACTTGATTCCCGTACTTCAGATATATTCTGCTGGGAAATGAGTGAACCAAAAGCTTGAAGGTGTGTTCTTGTTACGTTTATAGAGATACATGTATATAATTGTTATATCTAATGTTTATTTTTCCATATTATCATACGACATTTATGTAGACATACATGTACGTATTTTTATATACCTTTGGTTTTTCTTCATAACTAGATGTAGGAAATTGCTGTTGCAAAGGAGGGAAAAAGCTCGGACAAACATCATTCATGGAACTTGCAGATGCATTCCAGAAAGGGGCGTTATTAGAGAAGTGTAATTGGCTTTGAGGAGATTGTTTAGGAGGTGAATTTCTTAAGAATTGAGGCACTTTAGACCAAGAAGGGACTAATTCATTACTAGTAATGCAATAGTTTGCTCCATAAGGATAGTTCATGGATCGATTCTCGAAAGACGGCTGTTGCTGTTGCTGTTGTTGATGCTGATGGTGTTGATTATCAGATCCTAATAGCCTTTGTAGCATAGTTGAAGGGCTGCCATAAATAGCTGCTGATTCCATCTGGAAACTGGTTTTCAATCCCTGACATGTTACAGTGCTATCACTTGAACTTCCATGAGGACTAAACTGCGATTGATCTAAAGAAAATCCCCGCGGATTCATTTGTTTATTGAACTCATTCATCGAAGAATTGCCGCCGCCGCCGCCGCTAACCCCAGAAAAAACCCTCTCTCTCCACTGCACTTGAGATGATCCTCCAATCCCAGTCTCTTGCTGATTATAACTCGTACTTGAATTCAAATTCTCTTGCAGCATCGAGCGGAAGCTGCTCTCATGCTTATCGCCGCGACTGCAATAAACAAGCCATCAACAAAATTCAACCATAAAATCTTGTCAAGCAAGAAAGTAAATTTTATTATAGGGTTGGAAGTGGAACTTACAGTAAGGTTTGGTTCCAATCGATGGCATGTGAAGAAGAAAGGCCTAGCGCCATGACTTGCAAGTGGTCACCACTAGAAGAATCTTGACCATGTTGCAGCTTTTGGGTATCATGAAAAACAACAGAACTATCAGAAACAGATGCAGACTCTATAGAAGATCTTGCTTTAACATCAACCATTTCAGATGGCCAATTAGCAGCAATATTAAAGCTGCCTCCTAAACTATTAAGCTGCCCTGAAGATGAAGAAGATGATCCTGTACTGTCAAACCTCGCTCTTGATGAATCCCACCAGTTAGTGCTTGTGTTAAAGTCATCCGCCATGGCTGCTGCTAAAAGCTGAAACTGAAGCTGCTTTACAGTAGCTATGTTGATGGTTATTTTTTCTTTTCTTTTTTGCGGTTATTGCTGTAGTTGTTAAAAGATTCTTGAGGTTTCTTGAAGATTGTTTGGTTTTGGCTTTGGCTTTTGTGTGGTTACTCAAAATGATAGAAGACGGTTCGCTGCATCTTAAGGGTATTTATAGTTAGAAAAAAGAAAACTATTTGGGTTTTGTGCTGTGGTGTGCCAATCAAAGAACTAACCGGAACTTTGGTGGTTGACATTTCTATGCAAGCAGATGATGAAGTGATTAGACAAAGGAAAGGTCTTCTTGATTTTGAATTTTTCCCCTTTTTTTTTTTAAATAATTTTGCTTTACTAATTTGATGGGGTTTTTATTTTATAATTCCGTTCTTTTTGTTTATTAAAAAATAACTCTAAATCGTTATCTTTTTGTTTTTAATATTTTTTTTGCTTTTCAGTTCAATTAATCATATAAAAGAAAAATATATTATCAATGGAAGTATCGCCAATCAAACAATGCCAGCTCAGCATCCACTTGCAATGTGCAAATGTGCTATTGCCATTTCACCCTCTTTATCTTTGTTTTGCTTTCTCCCACTATTTTCTTAGATAAATTAGATTAATTGCTTACTCTTATATATGCAATTTTCACACAACTCATATATTATGTGAATTATATATACAACATTAATTAATAAATCAATAAAAGAACATAATCATTGCAAACTATAAAGCTTATATTATAAATTAAAATTATAATAAATTATATTTTATTAATAAAAGTATTTATTAAATACTACAGTCATTATTATCATTATTTTTAAACATAAGATATGTATATAAGTTATATAATACATTTTGAACGTTATATATAATTGACACTCATCTGACTAATAGATGTATAGATAGACAATAATGTAAATCAATATTGCTAATAGGTAAATATATTTTTATATAAATAAAAAAAGGTTTTCTTTTTTTATGGTTTACAATAATAATAACTTTATCTATTTTATATTAACAGCCATTTTTTAATAATTCATTTAGATTAAAAAAATATTTAATTGTTTAATTATAAAAAACTAGTTAAATTAAATTAATTTAGAATAAATTTTTTTAAAATAGAAAAAGTTAATGTTATTATTGGATATATAAAAGTAATAAATAATTAATATTTTTATATAAGAATGATAGATAATTAGTTTTTTTTTTATTTGAAGAAGGAACGATTAGTATGAAACGATGGACAACAGTGTCTTGGTAAACAAGAAAAGGAAGAAGTGCTAATTGATGTTTCCGAAGCAAGTTTAAGCACAAAAACGCAAACATCCAATAGTACTTAATTAAGTCGAATAAAAAGAATACTACTTAATTAGGGATTAGTTACCATACCCCTTCCATTACTTTTTAAGTGACGTGTTCTGGAAAATTCTTTTTTGAAATCTTAATAAGGTAATGTTAATAATTTTTTATATTATATAAATAAAATTAATGAGATAAAATAATAATATATTAAGATAAAGTATAATATGATATTCTTTAGAAAAAAATTATATACAAATATTACTATATAGAGAAATATTTTTTTAAAATGAGACTTAAAAAATTTATAATTTATTATAATATATAATTGATCGGTCCAAATTATATATAGATATTTAAGGATATTTTAGAGTTTTAATGATATATTTTTATATATAATATGGTGAAAATATATATTTTTAATTCATTTAAGCTTAATTGTCTATTTTCAGGTAATATTAGCCAAAAGAGAAAAATATGGAGTTAAATACTAGAAAATGAGCTTAATTGGATATGTTCATATTAAGGCCTAAGATTAAGATGCATGGACTGCTATTTGCAAGGCCTAGCCAAAGATTATAAGGTCCAAGAGGCACTTTAGTCATTTTGTATAATTATTAGAATTTATGTCAAGAATTATTTATGGAATAGTATTTGGTGGAGATAAAAATACTTAAAGTCTTATCTATTAGATAAACTTATATTAGGTATACATTTCTAGAGAGACTAATTTAGAGAAGGACCATTCTCTATATATATCTCTGAAAAACCTAATTCTAGAGGGGATGAGAGTTTTGTTCTATCCGCTCTCTACACCTGCCCACTATTATTCTCTCCATAATTCTCTACAGTTCTTCCATAAATACTTTAGTTTAGTTTTCATTACTCTTTTTTATGATCTAAGGAGCTTTTCAAGAAGTGGAGAATGAGGACCAATCATCTTCCTACTCGAAGAAATTCTCGATGGGGCTTTTACTTTATTGTTTTATGTCTTTCTATTTAATACCATGATCTTTGGGTTAAATATGTTAGGCTAGTTTTTATAAGTGTTTAGTTTAGCCTTTTCACTTTTGTATGAATCTTGTTATTTATTTATTTAATGAATGATTTCTTTATCTTCAAATATATATATATTAATCTCATCTATTATTATTGGTTGACCATCATATCAATTTAGTAGTAATATTTGTTATGAAAATCTTTAGGTTAAAAGTATTAGAAACATCATCTTTACTTTAATATATGTTGGTATAAGAAAACTAGGTTGCATCATTAGCTTGAGTGACTTAGGAAAAAGGCATATTACCATCTCATCCATTAGATATAGGCTTAAAGTAAAACAAGGAGATTACTAAGTAAATGGCTAGACTAAATATTATCTTTAACATATAGTTTAAATCATAAGCATTTGCATTGCATATTTATTTATTGTTTGGTTACTTTATTTTATGAATACTATTCCTCTTAAAAATATTGATTTAAAGTGTTTAGATTTACTTTTATTATTTTGTATTGATAATTAGTTTTTATAATAAGTGGCCTCATAGTTCCTTGAGAAATCGACCTCATGGTGAACTTACCATTACTATAGGAACGTTCGTATATTTGCAAGTACTAAATTAGACACATCAATAATTCATTTCTATTTCCAACTGGCTTGGGACCAAGATCTTTTATAACTATGTCGAGTATCACTACAGAGAGATGTTTGTGTAATTTTTCTTACTTTAGTTAAAAAAAAAAAGGTTATTAAGCCTTGTTTGAGTTAAAGAATTCTAGAATTCACTCAAAATTTATACTTTTTAAGAATTTTATTGTTTGAGTTAAATATAAAAATAATAAATAAATATTTTTTTTCAAAGTGAAAAATAACTTCGAAATATAAATTTATTAGGGATAATATTGGAATAAAAAAGTATTATAATGATCTATTATTCTTTTAAAATGATGAATTTTAAGATTTTCTACCTCTTGAATAGAAAATTAAAATCCAAAAAATAAAATATTTTGAAGGGTAAGAAATTTTCTAAGATCTATTGATTTAAACAAAGTTTTTTATTTTCAAACAATAAATTTAAATAAAATCTACAAGTTTCATAAAATTCCTTGATACAAACCAACAAGGCCTCCTAAACCCCCTCAGGTGATCGACTTGAGTCTAATTATTTACACTATTATTATCGATGTTAATACTATTATTATTATTATTATTATTATTATTATTATTATTATTACTATTATTATAAGTGTCACTACTAATATGACTGGAATCAAATATATAGTGGATTATTATATGATTTCATCCCCAAACAGGTTATTCAAGTAGGTTGATATTTGTGGTTTTTTTTAAATATTTAGCAAAATAGATAATTCTTTGTCTATTCTTTCTTTGTCATTTGTTTATTCTCTCACCGAGTTCTTTACTTATCGTTTTCGTTTTCTAACATTTTCATATGCTTCTGCTATGCAGTAGTAGATCTCCTTTTGAGCATTGTGCCAATTTTCACTTCTTTGAAACTCAGCTTTAGTGGAGGTTGGGCTAGCAATATTAGTTAATATTTTTATTATTATTTTGGAACTGTATAATGTTTTGTTATACTTGCCGATGGGCCTTTCAAATTATTTTATCACATTTATTTTATAACTCAAGTTCACAAATTCTTGAAGGTACTGAAGTGTTACTATTTGATATTTAAAATTGGATATCCCAATGTACTAGTTACCTAATGTGATATATATTATAGAATCATGTTGGCCAGTTAATTACTATACGTAACTACAGTGTTAGTTCCTGTTGCCCTCACCTATCAGTGTAAGGTCGGGTATTACAATTCTAAGTTAATTTTTCCTTTTGATAGGAACTTAGTTAAGTTAACAAAAACCAGCTTCAATCTAAATTTGAAATCATTCAATAAATTAGAAAGTTGATATAGAAGTCGAACGAAATTCATATTTGGGAATTGGTCATTTGAAGGCTTGTACGCTAATTTATTCCAAGGATTATATAAAGACCGCTTTAGAGTAACTAATTTGGGAATAAAAAATGAAAAACGAAGAGGACTACTTGGAAAGTTATTTCAAGTCAATTTGGAATTATTTATTCTCACATACTTTTGATTTTTATCCTTTCATAGTTTCTTTTCTGAATTTAATGTTTTAAAAAAGTTTAAAATGACAATGGAGCGAAGTAGGATGGTTCGCTCTGTCAAGGAACGAGTGAGTACGAGATGTAAAAAGTATATTAAAACGGAGCCGGGTGGGTTTAGATTTCCTAATATATTTATTTTATATATATTTTTAAATATTTTAATTATTATTAAATATAATTGAAAGAAATAAAAATCAAGATTTAAATTATATTTAAATATTTTTCAAAAATTATATTTATTTATTTATTTATTTATATTTTATAAATAATAAATAATAAATAAAAATAAAAATAGTTCAGATATAATTTGAAATAAGTTACGGGAAGAAAACGGAACTGAATGGCTTAAACATATCTCCACCGCATCAGTAGTAGCGAGATATATATCCTCTGCCTCGTAAGAATCAGATTACAAGGCGAATTGCAATCTCTAAAGTAAATCATTTTTACTCTAAAAGAATATTATAAAAATAAAAACACAAAAACTCCAAATTCTAAAAAATTAAGTAACTTACGGCAATGTCAAACTGGCTCATTATCCTTTTACAAAAGGATTCTATTTTCCCCTTTCTTCATGTACCAAAGAATTTGGTTCTAATAATTTTAGCTAATTTAATTCTCAATTAGTTACAGGATAAGATAATATAACTTGTTTATCTTCTTATTGAAATGTAATTGGGGTATAAGTAAATGATAAAAACAAAAAGAGAAAAGACAAACGAGGGAGAAAAAGAAAAGAGGAAATGCAAAAGGTCGGGAAGCATTAAAAAGGTTTTTCTTTTCTTATAAAAGATATATAATAAGGAACACAAGCTTATGCTTGTAATTCAATATATTCATGTCTGGTTGAAACAAATAACTAGCTGGAAAAAAATAATAGCTAAAGTTATCAAAATTTTGAAAAGATTTAAATTAAATTCAAAAAATGCAATAAAGTCTAAATTCTTTTTTGTTCATAACTAATAATTTATTTAAAATAATACCAATTAATTTTTTATTATAAAAAAAATACACTTGTAATGGTACTCTACTAAAACCCCTATCTATTTCCCTTCCCCTTAAACTAAAAAGTATTAATAAGAGTGAAATTAGAATTAAAAATTTTCCTTTTATTATTTACTATAATAATTTAAATTTTCCAAAACAAATTTAAACTTTTAATCTTTTCAAATTTTCTCTATTAAATATATGAAAATAATTCATTCCAAATAATGTGATTTAATTAACAAATTAATTGCAGTAAAATGAGCAGATAATCATAATGTTAGGAGTATTAGTTCTATTACGATGAGAATATTATAACTTGATAAAATTATAACTTGAAAAATATTATTTTGACGTAGTTATCCTTGATCTAAGGGTTAAACGGTAAACTATATAAGAAAAAGGTCCAATTTCATCGATTTTATTGTTAGGGTTTAATCTAGTTTTTTTAATTTATAAATATTTTAATTCAAATTTTTACACATTTAATTCAAATTAGCTATATTTTTTTATAAAAATTACAAACAAACTAAAAAGATAGTGGATAAAATAAAAAATATAAAAAAATATTAATCATTTCATATAAAATTGAATTATTTAAATTAAAAATATTGATATTTAAATAAAACAATAAAAAATAAATTTAGTGTTCTTACGGTTTTTTCTAATAATAACGGTGAAGGAGATGATTAGCGAAGAGAAAACAAATGGAGATATTAAAATTTATCTTTCCATTACATTTTTAAAAATAAAATAATAGATATAAGTGCAATCAATATTAGTGTAATAAAATAACATTTAATCCATTTTCTCCTTATATTTTTTTATTCAATGAAATAAAAAGACAAAAAAAATAACTCTCAATCCTCTTATTTTCTTTTCTCAAAAATTATTTCCAAACATAGAGCAAGAGAGAGTTTTGTGCAACTAATAGTTGTTTAAAAACTTAAGAATTAGCCGATATTTTAGAACTTTTAAATTTTTATAAGTTAGTTTTTATTAATTTATATTGTTAAAAATAATATCCGATTTTTTCCATTATTTTCATGTCCATAATAGTGCGAAACGAAGGCTTGATAATAAAATAAAAAAATTAAAAAATAAATTCTCTCTTTAAATAGTCATTCAATACAACCATTAATAACTTAATTTATCAACTATTATATCAGCTATCAACTATTAGCTACCACCTGAATTGATCGGACAAATTAAATATAACACTAAATCTTATCATAATGAATTTTTTTTATTTGGCACAACATGAAAATCACCCTTACATTTTATTTTTTTCAAGAGAAGAGAAAGTAGCAGTTTTCTTTTTCTTTTTTTGCTCCAGACATGTGTGCTTTGATTACACAAGCAAGAAAAGACAAATGGGTAATCGACAATCACAGATTGTAACCATTAAGAAAAAAGAAAAAAAATCATCACCTGAAGGAAGTTGACAATGAAGAAAACCTCATTCAGTGGCAACGTCAAAATCGTCGTTTTGATCACGTAAATTTGGTCTCCTGTTTGTGTTAAATTTCTTGGTGAAATGACTCGAAATTTTCAGGAAGAAGATAAAAAGATTTCCTGCAAAGCTTTTTATGCTAATGTGTAATTGTTTTCTCAAGTATGTTGGAACCGAATGAATTACGTGCGGTGTACGTATACATATAATATATAATAAAGAAAGAAAAATATAGTCAAGGAAAATATCATATTGACCTTTGCCGTAAGTCAGGATGTTTACTTTACAGCTTCATAGTGATAGAGATGCGTTATTATATTTCTCTGTTAGCTTTTTCCAATTATTCCAGAATTATTAACAGTAACAATTATATATTTATTATTATTTTAAAAAGTCAGAGAGATGAATTTGAATTACAGAATTAGAAAAAGCTTCCATTTTGTAGAGAATTTTGTTCTTCGGTTTAAATATTAAGAGTATAATAAAAGTAATTCATATATCAGCCGGGACTATGTATTGTTCGTCCAACGATTTCAAAGGGCATCCTTCTTGATTCATAAGTAATGATTATTAAGTGAAGTATTAAAGTCTAATCATCTATATGATAGGTGTAATTATTAAAAAAAATAAACTATTAAAATTTCTTATAGCTTTGTAAAAAATTTTTTGCCGAGACACACGCCTCTTCCTATGTAATTAATATATTTAAAAGATAAAAAATTTAAAAACAATAATTAATAATATATATATATAAGCATAGTTATAATAAAAAATCCCATAAAATTAGATTTAATTTAAAAAGTCTATCAAATCTATTAAAATATAATATAGAAAAATTCAAATTTTAAAGGGTTGAATGAGATAGAATTATAACATAAAATATGAATTTATAAATGAATTTTCATAAAAACTTGCGATAATCTTTTATACAAAACATAATATAAACAATTTTGAGTAGATTTAGGGAGTGAAATACAGTTAACTAAAATCCTTAATATCCTACACAAATAATAATATGAGGATTTAAATATGAAATATTATTAGTCCAACTATAACAATATGAGGAGAATATATAAAGTCTATATTGTGTTGGTGGAGTTATAATACATAGGGCAGCTAAATGGATACTTTTTGAGGAAAATCACATTGTATTTGACATTTTGGGACATAATAATGGACTCAAGACAAAGAATTACAGTCTTGCATAAACAGAAAAAAGCCAATATTTGCGCAAGAAACGTGTGGGAAACACAAATTTACTCTTTTAATTTTCACCAAAATTTTGAAGTAAGAAAAGAAAAGCAATGGGCTTCAAAATTTTCAGTGCACAAAATGCATCCTTTGTAAAATTATATATATAAATCAAATTCCCATGGCCACAGAAAATTTTAGATATTTTTTATTGAAAGTTTAATAATAATAATAATAATAATAAAGCCTAAGAAGACTGAAATACTAAATAGATGGAGACATCAAAAAGAAGAAAGAAATTGACAAGCACTAACCAACATAGTGTCTTATATCAAAAGAAAAATAGATTTTTGAGGTGGACACACTTCATATTGACTTAAACAAAAGTAAATACATATTTTATACATATAGGATTTCAACTAAGGAAAGGACAATTTTACATTTTGACTAATGGGTTTGAGAGAGAGAGAGAGATGTGGCGGCAGGAGACGGTGTGGGTGTCGATAGTGGCGGTGGTGGAGGTGGAGGTGGAGGACAGTAGGAGGAGGAGGAAGAAGAAGAGAAGACTAGAGTAGGACTCCTATTGCGTCACATATGGTTAATTAATAATATATAAATATATTATCAGTATGACTTTGAAGAAAGAGTCAACGAGAGTGGGGTCCATGCGGCGTGCACGCGTGGGAAGACACGTGGGTCCCAGTTGATGAAGCCCCGCCTCCGTCCTAAGAAGGTGGGCCCAAAGGCAAAGGCCTCCTCAAAGTCAGAGCCGTGACAGTGACTTGAGAATTTCATTCTTTCAAATCATTTAATCATCTGACCTGCAAACCTTTGTCTCTTTTCCCACGTACTTATCCCACTAATTATTTCTTGCATCATTCCTTCCTCATACCTTAAAAACCAAAATTCCACAGCAGAACATAACAGCACCATTAACATGATCTTTTTCTTCTGGAGTTTAAAAGGGTTTCTCACTGTTCATCACTCATCAATCATTCATAATATGATGTTTTTCTTCTCCCACATTCTAAATTTTGTTGCAATTTTATCCCATTCTTATGAATGTATGCATACATAGACACCATAAGAAGCAAGATAATTAATACAATATCATAGAAATAGAAGTTTCATAATTAATCTTTCAATATTCAAGTTGAACAGAACCTGCATTTTTAATTTAGAATCATACGGTTAAGATTTAATTAAAAATTTAAAAAGTCGATAATTTTTTATTAAATAACAAATTTTAAACATTAATTTTGAGTAAGATTATATAAACAATGATCTATCATATGTTCAATTTTATCATAAAAAAATCTTAGTTCAACCCTCTAATACTCTTGTAACACTATCATCCTCCACATATCATCATCATTTTAGCATATCACAAGATGTGAGTTTTAAATCTCTTAAGAATAACTATGTATAAGACTTTTATCATCCTTTTATTTTATAAAAGTTATACGACTTAAATCTATTAAAATCAATTGATAGAATATTCTTTGTAATGAAAATCTCATAATTCATAATGTGATAATCTAAGGATAAAACTATAATCGTTATTTTAGTATGATGAAAGATGTGAGCATTAGTTTTTTTACAAATTTCCTATATTAAAAAGGTAAATAACTACTATTTAAATTAGAAAATTCTTACCGATTTAATTGTTTCTGGCCGTATTATATTTATATACTTTTTGCTTAATTGAAGATAAATCATCTGAATAATAATAAAAGAGTTTTTGAGGGAAAAAAAAAAACAAGGCCCTCTCTTTATAATATGGCTCGAAATTTGAACTTTCATACACTTTGAGTTAGAGTTGAATAATCTAATGCAAGAGGTATTTAATATCTAAGTACTAACTTAATGATTATTTCACTCACAACAGGTCTACAATACCAATTAGAGTCGAGTCTGTTACATATGCTAAGAGGGATATTGAATAAAATATTCTCATATTATTGTTAAATAAATACCTTAAAAAAACAGTTGATGCTTAACTCAAATAGTAAGAGATATATTTTTTGAGGTAGAGAATTGGAGTTCAAATTTTTAATTTTACAATGAATAAATTATCTCTTTTATGGCAAATATGGCATGAGTACTTCTTATTGTATAATCTATGTCCATATATCATGAATGTGTTGGACGGTGTTAAGGCCACACTAAAAATTATTAAAATCATAATAGATAATTATCATTGAGTATTATAATATTAAAATATTATATTTTAAATTACTCATTTTTAATATTTTTAGTAATTTGTGAATTATTATTTTAAAAAATTAAATAAAAAATTAAAATGATCATGATTTAAAAATAAATTATGTAGTCTATTTTTTATCAAGATCCTTTTAAAAAAGCACTAATGAATTACCAATATATATATATAAAAGATTGAGGGTTTGTTTGGTTTGAGTGATCAATACAGCTAGTAGTTAGTGGTTGATAGCTGGTATTTAATGGCTGATAACTGATAGTTGATAGCTAGTAGTTGGTAGTTGATGGTTGATAACTAGTAGCTAGTAAATTAAACTATTTAGTAAATATTAATGGTGGTTATTATAAGTATGTCAAATGACCATTAAAAATATAATTTATTTTATTATACTAATATTAGTAATATAAATTAATAAAAATAATTTATAATAATTAAAATGTTATAGTTAATTTTATTTTATAAAATTTAAATTTAAATTCTACTAATGAAAAATTCTAATTTTAAATATCATAATTATTTACCTATGAAATATAATTTTAAAATATAATTAATTATTAAAAAATATAAAAAAATTAATTATATGAAATCAATTTTAAATAAACTATTATTAACAATTTTAATAAAAATAATATTATCTAAATAAATAAATAAAAGCCCATGTCAGTTATTAGTTGATGAGAAAAAGTTTTAAAATAGAGCTTGAGACTAAATCAATTACCCGTATTTCATTCTTAAATCTCTATTGTTTAGTAAAAAAATATTATTAGCTGCATAAAACCTCTGAACCAAATATCCTCTAAGATTTTCATTACAAATATTTTTATATAAACTACTCTCATATAAAAAGAAAAAAGTAAAATATGTTGATTTGCATATCAATTAACAAAAATTAAATATATATATCCATGTAATGCAAAAAATACTAATAATAATTAAAAAATTAAGATCATAGTTTAAAATGATATAGTTTCAAAATATATTAAACTAGAAATTAACTAATTTGGCCTCTCTTTGGTGTGGCCTTAACACCACCAAAGAAAGCCCTCAAATTGAAAATAGAACTACATAGAAAACTAAATTCTTGATTTCATTCAATATCATAATGTTTTTCAAATCTTTTTATTCTTTTCTTCTTTTTATTAAAATAATAATTTTAAAAGATGATAACTTTAGCACTCTACTTATGAATTCCATTTCACATAAATATTTAGATAGATATTTTCCTAGAAGTCAAAGTAGAAGCCTTCATGTGTTTTAATTAGATTTCTTTTTGTCGTTATTATGAACGTATGTTCAATGTATAAATTAGGGATATATAATAATATTACGTATGTTGACTATTGAAGTATATCAATATATTCATTAAATTTTTAGAATAAAATGAGACTATTTTGATAATATATTAAATATTTCTATACAAATTAATATTAAAAATATATAATGAATGTATTACTTTCTACAATAAGAAATTAACATTTAATTAGAGAACAAGTCATATTTTGTTTTTATAGAATAAAGAGTAAATTATGAAATTACTGTGCAAGAAACTACAGGCAGTAAAAATTTCATTCATACACCAAGAGAGACAATAATTGCGACATGTCCCTTGCTTAGTTAAATATTATTCTGGGTATTTTCACATTTGATATAAATACAATAAACTGGAATTATTATAAAATAATTATGGTACGAAGAAAAGAAATTTTTTTTATCACTACATACTTTGATTTTTTGATACAAATTTTATAATCACAGTAATTATATTTTTTTTACTTATTATTTTATTAGACAATATTACACGCATGTATTATGAAATTGATAACGAGTTTATAAAATAGACAAAAATATTACTGTAATTTCTAAATTGAACAATAGTTTAATCAACTCATAATAAGTCATACTTAAAGTAATTTAAGAATAATTTAGTCAATTTACATATTGCTTAGTGGGAAAACTCAATTTTGAATTACAAAAATGGTTTTGACTTTACGATAAAAGTAAGAATGATTAAATTTTCAAGTCATTACGAATGTCAAGGGCAAAAAGATTATTAATGATATAGGGACCAAAGTGTCTCATACGGTAAACCTTAGAAACTCAATCATAATTATCTTAATGAAACATCGTTTTACTGCTTTATTTTTAATGGAAAATATTGTATCTCTATTATTATCAAACAAGAAAAAATCATTTTTGAAAACAACAAAACCTAAAAATTTCATAGGAGAAATATTTTTTATGTTAAATTTTACATTGAAATAATATCACGAGTCGTATGTTTCCGTTTCATACGATAAATTAAGATGATAAATTCTAAAAAAGTTTTGTTATATAATTTTATAATACATTGTTTTGGTGATATCAAAATTAGTATTGAAACTCTACTAAAATGTTAAAATTTCCATATTGAATTATTTATGACATGATATAACAATTTTTATGACAGGATAAAAGAATATATTATGAGCATACTTTATTTGGTGTTGGGGAGTTGCTGACTAGCTATTTGATCAATCGAAGGTCAAGTGAGCACAAGGGGGTTTTTCTAATTTATTTTTGGAATAAGGTCGAAATAGATTCCTAAATTTTGAGGGCAGATTAAATATATATTTTTAATTTTTTTGGCTATTTTAATTTAAAATTCTGATATTTTATTTTAATTTATCTTTAGATAAGAAAATTATAGTTTCTCTCCTTTAAGAATAAAAAAATTAATATTTATTAAGAATTCATAATTTCTTAATATAATTATTAATAATTAATTCATTTTTTATTAAATTAATTACGAAAAATTAATAATTATTTTTATTTCTATTGAATTCACTTTCTTAATATAGAAAGTATAATTCACTCTACTAAAAGAGCAAATTTTAAGTTAAAATGATCTAATCGTGATATTCTCATGCATATAAACATGGCAGAATATCTTTTTAAGTTATTAGATTTTAACTTGATTTATTGAACCTTTAATTTTTATTTTATATCATTAAATTTTTATATTTTCATTTTAATTGAAATTTAATACTTTTCAATTAAAGCTAAAATAAAAATATATAAACTCAATAATCTCATACATATGTGTAAGAAATATTTAATTAAATTAAAATATAAGAACATGGAATAAAAATTAAAAAATTCAAGAGCATAAAACAATCCCATGTAAATTATTTTACTTATTTAAATTGGTTTTGTCTGGGAATTGTAGGTGAGAATTATGTTGGCCAGTTGTATATGGGGATGAAGTGGAGGTGGTTGGCAAGTTGCAAGTGAAGTGTCTAAGTAGGATACATTCCCATTTTTAAGAACCTGTTATATTCCACTGGACATTCACTCTATTTATTTTTTTTAATTGAATTATGGGATTTGCATGCCTTTGCTTAGCAATTATTTATTTATTTATATAATTAATTTTGTCAAGATAGTGGCATATGTACTTGATGATGTTGCAAATATAATTAAACCAGCAAACAAAAACAAAGTCAAAATAATAACAATCCAGCATTTCTGGGGAATTGAAATTTGTCAAATGTAGGTTACACTTTGTATAATAATCTAATGATTAATAATATATATATTATTCTTATTATTACTGTTTCTTTAATCATAAATATCTTTAATTCAAAAATTGAAATTTTTTTTATTTTAAAAATCTAATGACATAATTAATAATATCAAAGTCAAAGTTAATATTTTCTAATATTATTAGTTAATATATAATTAGCATGCGGTTTTTAGGATTATAATTATTGTTTAATATATTAATTATGTTTATATTAAGTTATATTGAAGTATAATAAACATAAGAATTACCCTTAATCATTATATTTATATGTTATAAACTGTATTAAAATTATCGACTCTTATAAAAAAAATTAGATCTAAACTTTCATTTATAGTGAGATTTTATATTTGTGTTCAATCTCCAATTATATGTTAGCATACTGAACAAGATTTAACACCCACCATGGACCGTCATATAAGCTTACGTTTTATTTGAGAGACATTCTCTACCTTGTCAAACACCTATATTTGTCTAGTGCCATAACAAGAAAGTGACTTCTTCTTTCTTTCTTTTTTTTTTTTTTTTTTTTTTTTGTCAAAATATCATATTTGATCCATTTATAGGTCAATTATATGATGATCATTTAGTTTCTTCCACTTGTAAACCTATGATTTTTCCAAGATTGGTCTAATGGGCAAGTAATTCTTCAATTCATTAATCGAAATCTAATTTCAAAATCAAATTATAAATGAAACTTTATTCTATAAATCTCTTAATCTTAAATAAAGCTAATTTCAGTTGTGATTTCTTTAATTAACAAAAAAGAAAAAACAACGATGATATTGTTAACGCAATAAACTTAATACAATAAGCAAAAGCTAAATACCAATTGATGAATATCTATTTTTAAAAAAATATCAATTCTATATATATAGCTTGATTGACATATGGAAAGATCATTTTACGCAAGAATTATTATTATTATTATTTATATGAAATCGTGAAAGCTGATTATAAAATAAGAGTACATCTTAATTAGTGTTAAAATGAAAATAAATATAATTAAATTATTCAATCACGTTAACATAATTCCTTAATTTATAATTTAATGAATTATGTATTTCATTTGATGGTTATTTTAAACCACATGTCAACTTTTAAAATTTTAAATTATTAAATTGCAAGAATATTAATAAAAAAATTTCTATTGACATTTGAGTTTTACTAAATTTTTCAAATATTTTTAAATCCTACAAAGGATACAAAGAAATATTTATCAGTGATTTAGAAAATGATGGATAATCAACTAAAAGTAAGAGACTACAAAAAACGAAAAGACGGAAAAGATATGGCATCTCATACACAAGTTATAACTAAGCTAACATTGATATTCCATAGTATAGAAAATTAACCTAATTAAAGTTACCTATAGCAATGTTAATTAATATAAGCTATTTTTAATTAAAAAGATAAATTACATGAGAACATATTAAGAATAATTGATCCATTTAATGGTAATTTGACATATTAAAAAAAATAATTTACATAAATTTACACAATAATTTATAGTTATCACGCACCAGTTATCAATCAACCAAATTAATCATATCATTTATGTATCATGGAACAGGAGGTAGGTTTCTTTTTCGAAAATAATGGTTAGATTGATAGAAAAACAAGAACATTTGGTGTAAGTAGAAAGTATAATAATATTTATTCTAATTCTATCATCTGATATGAGAACAATTCATTTGAAGTTAGAATTAGGGTTGTATTCTATCTTAAACTTTTTCCCTCGTAATCTTCTGGTTTAAAAGGAACTCTTATCCTATTTCTGTTCTAAAATCATCCTTCTAATTATTATTTTTAACTACATATTAATATAATAGAAAACTTTGTTTATTATATCTTATTTAAAAGGGAAGAAAAATGGAAATATGTCTAAGTGGGGTTAGAACACCATTTGCACAAAATCATTTGACTTAAATTAAAAATATATTTATACATCATTTTATATTCTTTATATTTCTATAGAAGTTTATTATCCGGCAGTTATTTGAACAATATTTTAATTGTAAATACTTTATAGTTTGAGGTGTGCGATTATTTCCCATGAATTTGATATGTATATAATGATTCAATTACTAACAGATTATTAAAAGACAAAATTATCAAACTAGCAGCCTTTACCTTCATGGGCTGCGTCTAACTCTTATAGAAAAAGATTGGAATTTGACATCCGGAGTGAATGTGAAAACGAGAAAAACGGCTTCAAACAAGGGCTGAAAAATATCGGTTGGGCAATGATCACATTCCTGAAAATGATGTCATAATGGGTTAAGCTTGAGGTGTGAAAGAAAGCAGACAAAACCTTGACAACCTCACCAAGATTTGTACACTGAGTGGTGTGTGTGAAGACAGAAGAATTAAGATCATATAGGGAACATCACATTACATTGCCACACGAGTGACTAATTAAAGGAGGGATAGACAGTAACCATGAAGTAGAAGCACAGCATTGTCAATTTCAATATGAATAATGTATACAAACCCATTACTTTTATTTGTAGCTAATCTAAGCATCAAAAATAGGTCCATGTGTCCTTGTCAAATCCAAGGACATTCTTTTCTTTCTTTGTTTTTCCTTTCCTGTCCTTTCATAAAGTCAACCACAGATTTTCGTTTCACAGTAAAAACACCCGCATTGCAAACTATGACGAGTTGATTTATTTATTTCTGGGGGTTGAATTGTCTTTTTAGAGTTATAAAAATCTGAGTCTGAATTTTATAAAGATGTTTATTGAGACAATTATGCCTCTTATAGCGAAACCACATCTTGATTAAACTTTTTCTACTAAGTTATCGCCGATTCTCCTTTCTTCTTTTTGTACTAGACTTATTCTTGCTCGAGTTTTTTTGAATTTTGATCCTCCTTAATATTTTGAAAAGTCATTTCTAACAAATAAACTTAAAATAAAGATGTATCTCGAAACTTAACTAATAATTATTACTTAAAAAATAATATTTTTAAAATTTATACTAATTTTTTTCTCTATATACATCTGTACGTGAATAAAATAATTATTATTAAATACATCATATTTTATGATTATAAATAATTAGACATAGTAAATGTAATTTTTATAAAAATTATTATTTAATTAATAAATAAGAAAAAATCAAATATCATGCAAACTGATGAAAAAATATATAAATTAAATAAGACTTACATAATTTTAATAAAAAAGATAACATCAAGAAATTAAGAGAATTTATTGGTTGTTGATCATAAATACACTGAAATGATTCAAATATCGAAATAATACGATTTTTGAATTTTTTTAGTATATATATAATAAAATTTTAGTTTCATGAGAGAAGGACTTCTTTGCAAAAAAACATTTAATGAACTATTTTTTTAAATAAGCAAAATTGATTTTTCACATTATTTTTCTCATTATAAAATTTATTTTCAAAAGATTATTTTTAAAAATACATTAAAAACATGAATATTTATTTTAAAACTCTAAAATAATTGGATAAAATTATTGAAAATATAAAGTTTAAAATTTAATTGATAATTAAACTTTATTTTTTCACTTTTTATTAATTTAGCAGATTGCATAGGAACTTTTATTGTAATTGAAACCCCTCTAGTCTAAATAATGTTGTAGCTGCCAATGTGAAAAAAATATATGTAGCAATCGATTTACATATGAATATAATAAATTCCTTAATTTAACATGCCAAAAAAGAATTTTCTAATCAGTTAGCTAATAAGTTTTTGTTTTTTTTTTTAATTCAAAGGATATTTAAACTTAGATGATATTTTTAATCTTAAAACAGATTGACTAATCTACCAAATTGAGCATGATGTGAAAGGTGGATATTTTTTGAGAGATCATCCAATGGGCTACCTTGGTTTGCCAAGTCAAATGAATTCTAACCATATAAGCTATAGTTAGTCAACTGATATAATTTTGGAGATTGACTAAAAGGGAGGTAAGGAAGGGTTAAGACTCTGGAGAGCAAATTGTGTGGTTCATATATATCTTAATGTTTTTTTGACTAGGGTTTTTAACCAATTGTGTCTCTAGGGTTTTGTCAATTCATGGTTTTGGTTTGTAAAAAGACATAGTTATGCCACACAAGAAAATAGTGCTTTCTGTCTTCTATGTAATATTATTTTGTTTCAGCATTGGAGTGCAATTTTGAATTTAAGGATTCCAAACAATGTTTTCCCAAGTTTTGAGTATTTTTAAGTAATAATATTTTATTTAATTTCAGGTAGTTCTTTTTAAAAAATAAAATTATCGCAAATATATTTATGTCCATGTATAGAGCTCTCAATGAAGAAAAAAAGAAAAAACATTTATGTTACTAAATGGTCATTTGCATTGTTAATAACACATTGCACAATTAGGAAATGTCTCATTCCTAGAGGGATCATACACAAATAAAATGAAGAGTAAAATAGAAAAAAAAGTATATAAAGAACCTGAAACAGAATATTAAAGAATGCTTAGGAAGTGAAAACACTTATGGAGAGAGGTGCAAGGAAAGAAAAGGCTAAAAGAATGTATACAAATCTGTTACTTATTAATATAAAAGAAAATCGAACTTTTGCAATAAGAAAGAATTAAAATTTAGACTGATCACCGAAATTAAATAGCCTTCCTAATACTACAAAACCAACTAAGAATTCCACTTTGTTATCATGGATTGCTTTGAATCCGTAAAATAGCCAAAACACCACTTGCAGACCTTTTAAAAGTAGGCTACCCAAAGAGACAAATGGAGTGACGGATATGAATTTTTATTTTATTTTAATTTAGGAGGTCACAATAATTCAATCATGTAAAGAAAAAACAAAAATTATATATTTTAAATCCATAGTTTCTTATTCCAGTAAGATCTTCTAGTGGATGAGAAAGTGGTTTAGTGACAAGATAAGTAATGTATTATTTAATTTTCTCCCAGTATTTGACAATTAATCATTAAACAAAACTCTAAACATCCTTTTAAGTACAACATTATGTTTAGAACTATACTTTTGTTAAATCTGTCTATGTTCTTGTTCTCTTTCACCAACCCTCCTCTTCGGTATTGTCATCATTCGTCATTCTTTTCTTTTCTTTTCTTTTGCTTTTCCTTTGCCCTTAACAGTTTCACATCAATTATAAATCTAAATACCCAATACTTATACCAAAAGAATATTTTGTGATCAAGGGGATTTTCTCATAAATTAATTCATCTTAAAAAGAGAGAATAGTCCTACTTTCTATATCTTAAAATTATTCAAACATTTGCACTCACTAGTTTTATTTTAAAAAAATATTGTGATAAATTAATTAGTTTCTTTTTTTAAAATATTGGGAGCTATAACATTTATAAAAAAAGAATATACTAGAGTTTTACAATTAAACAAGTTTTTTAACTATTAACAGCCTATCCAAATCTGACAATTAAACAAGTTTTTTAACTAATCTAATAATTATTTATTTTGTTAAAATATTGTCTTTTAAGTTTAAATACACTTATTTATTTAAAAATATTTAAAATCTTAGTAGGATTGTGACTGATATATATATGCTCATTATTAAATACTATAAATAGAACTAATAATTTTATAATCGGCATCGTATCTTCTGACTTTGAAATCTTATTTTAACATTTAAATGAGCTTCTGTTTTTCTTTTTTTTTTTTTGTTTTCTTTTCATCTAGACTAACCGTGTATTAAGATTTACTTGAACGACTTTCAAAGCAACTTTGTAATTAAATAGACTTTTGGTGTTTCTCAGAAACTACTTTTGCTTGAGGAATTTGATAATGTATCAGTTCTTTCTCGTTATATATATATATGTTACAAGTTCTCACTGCAACATAGATGCAACGGAGACCCTCTTAATACGTAGGGATGTATCTTTTCTTATTTAAATATACATTGATTTCCTTTTAGTTTGTAGATAAAATAATCTTGTAGTATTAGAACAATGATTTACAGTATATAATGATTAATCAAATTTAATAATATAATATTTGAATCGTATAATGTTTTTTTTTTCTAAAATATATTCCATAAGACTATAATGGTTTTTTTTGTTTTTTTACATATGTACAGAAAATGGCTTAATAATTAATTTTTCTTTTTATTTATACGATTCTTTTCTATAACTGCTTTATGGTATTTTTTGATATCCTATTAGTATTATTTTTTTTTTTATAAAGTTATAACAACATCATCTTCATCCATTGTTCTTATCTACTTTTCATTGTTATGAAATCTAAATAGCTACTATAAACATAAAATTACTATCTTTTCTAGGACCTTTAAATAATTTTTTCGATTTTATTTTAAATTTATCTTCATGTATTTTTAACTGTATTTTAATATATTTTTAATATATTGTGGTAGTTTTTTGAAACATGTTTTTTTATTGTCATCAAGACACACTAGCTTTTATAAAAAAATAAATATGATATTCTTCAATTCATGGATACCAAACATAAAGATATAAAATAAAAACGATAAATCTATCTGACTTAGTTGGTTTTTTTATAAAAATGCAAGTTAAATGATATTTTTTTAATATTTTTAGGTATATTTTTAGTATTTTCTTCTAATGAAATTTTTAAAAAAATAAAAAAAATTATATAAATAAAAAAATTTGAAAACAAACTGTAAAAAAGTAAAAAAAATATCATAAAAATAATTTTTTTTTTTAAAAACGTGTAGAATAAATCTTACAATCACTACCTTTAAAAACATCCAGTATTTTTTTTTCTCAGTTATTAGTTTCTTATTTCATATACATAAATCAAATTTCATGGTATTACTCATAAACATTTGAAATTAATGTTAAATTGAAGTAATACGTATAGACATATTTCCTTCTTTTTATTATTATTTTAGAGAATAATTAAACATGTGACATGTTACAGCTATATATCAATAAAACAAAAATGCAGACAAAATTTACATGACCATCTCTCTCTTTTCTCATTGACCTGTTTGAATTTTTGGGTTTAAGACTTAATAAAAAATTCCACCATAAAGAAGAGACTTTGTTATGTTCAACAAGATGATGATAATAATATGTAAATAAACAAATTGAGTAGTGGGCTTATGTCCTGTCCACCAAATTGGTCATAGCCCCTTCCTCCTCCTGCTGTGGTGGGGTTGACATGGATCTTGACTCTCTTTCATAAAACATTCTTTTGGTCATTATTTTTGGCCCCCACCTATCAGACCTTCTTTTTTTTTTAATATTTTATTTTATTTTAATTAATCCTACAAAATTCTTTTATAACATGGCTTTGATTTTGAAATTCTTGTCTTTGCTTTGTCCTCTTATGCTTTTCTAGTTTTCTTCCATAAATAATTCTATTATTTCTTTTGTCTTCTGTCTATGTGTTTGTGTGCTTGTGGCAAATAAGTATTTTATTTGATTGTATGGAGGATAGGAACTTCAAATCTATCTTTTATCTTTATCTTTATTTAAAAATTTATAATAAAATTTTAATGAGTTTAATTCAATGGTATTGAAATCATATGCATACATGAAGTTATATAGATTTAAATTCTAATCAAGCCTAAAAATTATAAGAAAGAAAAAGTTTAAAAAGAAGAATAAAGATAATTATTTATTTATGTTTTCGACATGATTTATTAATTTTTATATATATCATCTTCGTTGTTATTATGTAATGAACATATGAATATTTAATTTTATTAGTAACATATAATATACAACTAATAAGTGTTTCAATTTGGTCCATTTTATTTTTTTTGCGAATAAATGTTAATTCATATGTACCATTCTTTTTATATGTTAAAAAAAAAAAACCTATTCAAATAGGTACTATATGTAGAATCATTAATATTAAAAGTTGTATAAGAATCTGCTTAACTAGTGATTTGATTGGTTAATACCTGAAGAAGGCTTAAAATTACAGAAGCAGGTGGAATTGCTGAAGGTGGATTGGGTTAATCAATTAAAAAGATTTTCAAGAACAATCATTATTCTAACTGTTGGAAACATATAATTATGTAATTATTAATACAAATTATACAAACTTGCTATATACACAACATATGTTTATCACTCGTCTCCAAGAAGACTGCAACGACAAGCGTACAGCATGATCTCATATTTACATCATAAAAATGCAATACAAAGCTGTAAATAAATGTAATATACTATTATTGTTATTATTTATTTTTAATCGTAAATAAATGTACAGAAAATGGTGCAGAGAGAAAGAGAGAGAAAGGTATAATTTAGGAGGGGTTAATGATGAAGATATGAAGAGAAATGGAATTTGATGGACCCTTTTGTAACCCTTTCTTCACTTGTCATCATTATATCTTTTTAGGGTGAACCTTTTATTTTCTATTCATATTAGCCTTTATTAAAGAAAAGAAAAGAAAAAAAAAAAAGCCCTAAAACAGTCTCATTCTGCCTCATTGTTTCAGTGGACCACATCTAATTCTTATTATATAACTACTCATATTTCCGTGTTTGGTGTTAGAAATTTATTAATTTTATTCTATGTATAATAACGCATGAAAAAAGAGATTTCGTTTCAAAGTAATAATTAACATTAATATGAATAATTTAATTCAAAAGAAACTAATTCTCTTTTAATTTGTTTACAGATATATATTCATGAATCTAATTTCTTTTTTTGAGCTTGAACATTTCCTTTCTCCTTTAAGCTAAGCTAAACATAAAATTCTCAATTGATTAGCGTAATGGAGCTAAATACTTGACCCAATTTTTAATCAGTTCCAACTTAAAAAGATAGTAATGTGTGATAATAATAACAATTTGAGTTTAATAATAAAAGGAAATTTTTATGATTGTTTTAGGTTAATTTTCTTTTTTCTTTTCAAGTTATATTACTTTTATGATAAAAGGGAGAGGTCATGTCTTAACTCACAGAACCCTGCATAAGAGATTTGAGGCACAGGCATGTAGAGATAGACATGGTGGTGGTGTCTAGCCAAAATTTTGGGAACTAATAAGGGATTTAAAGCCTCTTCTTTATATTGATCTGAAGCCTCTTTTAAATAAATAAAAAAAAGAAAGAAAGTTATGCATCAAAATAGCTTTGGAACTTAATTTAATTAAGAGCATGAATTTAGATGATTCTACAAATTAATATTTCCAAAAACATGGATAAGATAAATCGGATGCACAATCGACAGAGCAAACATATATATCCCCAAAAAAGAAAAACAAAGTCTAAAGACAATGTATGCCGTTAAGGGTTGAATTTTAATTAGTTGTTTGTGCTAATAAATTTTGATTAATACACTATCATTGTTTTACATAAATCATGAAATCTATATACTTGCTATCAAAAGGGTTTTCGGGTAAGTTCATGACGTCATATATTAACTTTAATGAAAATGTGATTGTTAGCAGACTACGGGTTAAGTCAAAATGTAATTCTTACTTACACCATACTGCAATAAATATGAGAATATGTATATTTTGAAATTGAATGATTGAAAAATATTTAAATATTTAAAATTAATATATATATATATATATATATATATATATGCCGATTATTAATTGGTATTTGGTGTACAAATGGAGAATTCAGGCCTGAACTAAGCAAAGATTTTCTTAGATAAAATTCTTCTTGGAGTTAGTTGTTGTCATTAAGCAATCTTAGATGACCGTTTGAGTGCATTTGGTACATAAAACTTTGATTGAACTACTTCGGCAGGAGTATTAGGGACGAGCTTATCTTGTTGGCACGTAAGGTGTGTTGTGAGGGATGCAAGGTATAGAAAATCAAGTTAAGAAAATGAAAAGGATGGATTTTAAACTAAAACTTACCGATAAAGAGATTTCAAACACGGCTGTGATGTAGCAGAGTAGGTTGTGTCAAGATTTTGCACTTGTGTTTGAATTTGGAGTTTTGGCACTTGAATGCACGTAAAGCAAGTGCTATTACCAGGCAGGCAGGCAGGCAGGATGGTGCTTGACAGAATTAATACAGGCACGTCCGACCTGATTTCTTGGGCCATGTTACTACTTGCCTCTCAAAACAATCTTAGAAGAAACGAGACACACACGATCCTCTCATTTCAGGACACAGCCTTTTTCTTCCATGTTTTTATTTTAACTTTTGCAATTTAAAACTTTACCAAGTTTCCTTTCATATAAAACACTTTAAACGAATTGAATGTTTTTTTTCCATCGAAACGAGTTCGTAGAGCCTTTAGCCTAGAAAAGAAAATAAATAACTAAACACAGTATGCTTAAATATGTTTTCTCAGTCAATAACAAATATTATGAATTGTTAAATTTTAAATTCATATTATTAGAGACGATCAACATGGTAATAATTATTATGGTTGAATTACTATGAACTAAAATTATTTAACGGCGAGATTTGTTTTTTTTTTTATGATATGTAGCTACATACTTCTCTGTCTAGTAAGAAAACTTATAGTAAAAATTGTCGAAAATGAAACCACAACATATTTTTTAAATTTATTTCAATTCTTTTTATGTTGGCGAATATAATGCCATATGCAAAAAGTATAAAAATATAAAAGTGGAATATATGAAGTAGCTTAGGCATTAGCATAAACCGATTAGTTTTGGGGCTTTTTATACAAATGTCTAAAAAATTAAGTCAATTTTTTTATACTTGTAATTCTAAAATATAACAAAATTACGCTAAAATAAAAAAAAATATATTTCTATAAGTTGAAGTTAAATGGTTTCCTCTTCTTTCAAAATAACCAATTCAAAGTCACCCAAAAATCACAACATACATAATAATTGTTGATACACATCAACCTGGATAAGTACACAACAAATTTAATAGTATTTTTATTAATAAATATTTAAAATTCTAAATTCTAAATTTTAGAATTTATTATTAAATTATTAAAATTTTTAAATTTTCTTATTATAATTACTTTTCCTAACATTATTCTAGTTTCTTATTAATTTATATTCTATTAATATAAAAATATTATATACATTATCTAGAGTCTATTTATACATTATCTAGATATTATATACATTATAGCTATATACTGTAAGTTTATAGTATTTTGTAATATATAGTTATAATAAAGATATATAAAAACTTAATAACTTCTATAATAACTGACTATATAGAATAGAGTTATTATATAAGATATAAGAGTTATTATATATTCTTAATATATAGTTAGCTATTCATATAATATTTTATTTATTTATTTATTTATTATTATTATTATTATTATTATATAATATTTTATACAATATAAATTTATATAATATAATTATAATTATATTAATATCTTATATAATATAATTACAATTATATAGCGTCTACAGATATATCATAAGTATATGTTTTTAAAATTTAGTAAATTTGTGTTTATATTTTGTGTATTTGATTTATATCTTATAAAATTTTTATATATTGACTATTATATGAATTAAGTATATAAAAAGAATACATTAATTATACAATACATAAAAACTAATGTTCTGAAAAAATACAAAAGAATCTTAAACGCATACAGTAGACAATATATATTAAGTATATAATGCATTTATTTCAAATATATAACTCTCTGATACTTACTAAATTTTGTTCATTTAAATTTTAAATCATATTTTATATATTCTTTATATAGATATGGACATAATATCTATTTTTTTCACCATAATAGATATTGAAAAAGAAAACACGAGGTATGTAAATTTTGATATAACATGCATTCTCATACCGAAAGACAATCATTTTTCAAACCTCGTTGTTAACAATACATAGTATACTATGAGTATATTATTTATACCAAATTTATTTTGAGTATACAAAAAGTATCATTAAGGTATATTATGAATATATAAAAGGTATCATCGTACTATATGATGAGCATATTCAACTTATACTCAAACATACTTATATATAAAAATTCTTTTGATGACAAGAAGACTAACGCTTATACATTTAGATTGAAGCAATAAAGTTTTAAATATATAAATATCATTCATAATAAATTTAAATAAATAAAATCTACAACTTAAATATGTCTAAGAGAAAATGATACCTACTTTAGCTAATTTTTTTTTTTAAATGACTTCATTATATAATTTTTTAAGTATATGACTCCATTAAAAATTGTGTTTATATTGTATGTATTTTGTATATATCTTGTAAATTTTTATATATTAATTATTATATGAATATAAGTATATAAAAGGAATATATCAATTATGTATTATATAAGAAATTATTTTCTAAAAGAATATATAAATATAAATAATTTTTATTGTATATAGTAGATAACATATACTAAATATATAATGAGTTTATTTTAAATATATGTATATAGTAGATAGTATATATTAAATTTCTTCGTTCATTTATTAAAATTATCTTTTATATATCGATATGAAAACAATACCTATTATTATCCTTCATCACAATGGATATTGAAAAGAAAACATGAGATATGTAAACTTTGATGTTACGAGTATTCTCATACCAAAAAATAGCAGCTTTCAAACTTTATAAAAATAATATCAAATCAAATCAAAATTAAAATAGAGCGATCAAGAGAAGATTTGATATCAGGTTTATCTTGTTTATACAAGTAGTATCATCGAAATATATTACAAGTATATTCAATTTAAATTCAAACAAACTTATAACTTAACAGTTTATAGTATATATCAATTATATCATGAGTATATAATGAGTATTTACTACTATTTTTTAATTCATTAAAACTTATATATTTGTTGCACAAGTACTATAGATTCTAATAAATTATTTTAACCACTTATTATAGCTATAAACTAATTATAAAAACTATTTAGTTAATTCATGATATAACGTCATGAAATTGAATATAAAAGCTATTGATATTTAATATCTTTTTGCATCAAAGTTTACACATCTCTATCCATTGTCATGAAAAAAATAGGTTTTTTGTCATATATATATATATATAAAATGCAATATAATATAATATAAAAGATGATTTTAAAAATCAAAATGCAGAACAAACAGTGACAATCATAGTATTATATACCTGATATAACTCGTTATATATTTAGTATATAATTTTCACTTTATATCTTAAAAATTATTTTATCTTTTTGGAAAATAATTTTTTATATACAATGTATGGTTGATTTATTTCTTTTATATATATATATATATATATATATATATATATATATAACAGTCAATATACAAAAGTTTTATAAGTCATATATATTATACATACAATGTAAACACAAAATTTATTAATTATTATGAATATATACATATGATATACCTATTTATACTCGATATACACTATTTATTGAATTTTCTATAAAATGGATCTAAATACTTAATTTTCTATAGATCTGAGTTTTAAAATTCAATATTCATATTCTATAGTAATAACTGTCCAAATTGATATCTTAAAATTAATAATTTATAATATTTAATAAAAATTCTTGAAACTAATTGCATATTATAAATATATCTTAATATTTAAAATATGACTAATATTAAAATATATATCTTTATTAGAGACATATATCTAATAATTAATAATTTTTTATATTTATCTTATTCAATTTTTAGTCTATGCTATCATTATTTTATTAAAAATATATATCAAATATAAAATAAAATACAAGCAATAGATATATTAAACTAGCAATAATGAATAATAATATGGTAATATTGTACATAAAAAAATTTCTTAAAGAGATGTTTAATTATCGTATGATAAATTGTATCAAATTAGAGAAATATTATTTTATTTTTATATTATTATTATGTTTATTTCTTTGGAGGAATTATTATTAATATTATTATTACAAAGACAAACATGTATCTCTATAACTAAATTTATAAAATCTATCGATTAAAAAAATTTGTAAAACTCCTAAAATAAATAAATAAAAAAGGGTACAACTTGCTAATTCTAATTTGATGATCCGCACAACAAGATCAAATTAGTCACGACCCTAAGCATAATACATAAATATAAACAAAAGACATAAAAATAAAAAAAAATAAAAAAATATTTAGCAAGAATATAAAATTTAAAAAACCTATGTATTAAAGTAAATAATATGAAAAAATAGGTACAGGATGTAATTTCCAAATTAGTTTTGTGCATGGGTGAGGTTTGAATCAACCATTGATATCTTTTAACCAATGCTTTCAAGGCCTATAGAGCTTTTACATGGTATCAAAGCTTGGATGACCCAACGACGGATTTGTAATTTTGAAATCCATAGTTTAGGCTAGCGAATGAGTCTTAGCCTGTTTATTGACTTAGAGCCTAAAACAAAATAGGCGTATGCCTTCAAAAATAAGCCCATCTTTAGTAAGTGACAACTAGTTAAATTCCAGTTGCATTCGAGGGAAAGCCTTAAAAATATTTTATATATTTTTTTATTTTTTCAAATATGATTTTGTTTGTGATTTTTTTTTATAAAACAATTGAAAATAATCAAAATAATTTTTTTAAAAAAATTATGTAGTAGAAATAATATTTTTATTAATTTTAAGATATTTCTGCAAAATTTCCAAGTAATAAATGTAGAGTAGAGTAGGCAGAAACTAATTGACTTTTGTGCAAGATGAGGTTTTCAACTCCACTGATATTATTTGACCACTCTCAGGGCCTATGAAGTGTTGGAGAATATAAAATGAAATAAATGTGAACTTTAACACAAGAGTCATCTCGTAAAGAGTGTTTGCCATTGAGGTTAGCCGACCTCAATTTTTAATTTAACTTATTTTCTAAATTTTAAAAATTACCTTTAAAAAAACAGTTAAATGTGATATTTTCTTTTAAAATATATTTTTAAAAAATAATTTATAAAAATTTTAATATATTAATTAAAAGATTTTAAACCTGGTTAATCCAATTTCGATATCAATCTCAAACACAATCAAAATAAGATTTTAATGAATTTTTATGTTTTAAAACATAAATTAAAGAGTTGCTATGACTTTCCACACTGAAAAGTTAAACTTTTTTTTTTTTTTTTTTAGCCAAATGCATAATAAATTCTTATATAAAAAATTAAAATCATGAACATTTTAATAAGAATCTCTTAGACATAAATATAATATATTATATTTCATATTTATATATTTCTTACAATATTCTTAATTATATAAATGATACTCCTTAAATTAAAAAAAGAAATACTCATCTTATGGTCTCACAAACATAGGGGCAGTTTGAAAATGAAGGTGTCAGATGCTTGATTTTGCTGGTCCAATTTTCGCACCAAACATCTATATCCATATATTAGACTTTATTCGTCCTAAAATGTGTTAATAATTGATTATGTCTCATCATTTTTAGAAACATATATACTAACATTATTGTTGAATAGATTCTCAATATGATGGAAACCTTCTAAAAATTATATTCTTCCTAAGAATTAAAAAAAAGAAAAAAGAAAAAAGAAACTGGTATCTCTTTTTATTGCATTCAAGTTCTACTTCTAGTCAATATTTATATATTTTATTAAAAATTTATAATTCTTTATTCTAGTAGGTATAAAAATTTAAGTAAAAAAATAGATGTTTTATATTTGAAGTCTAGTTTCTAGTTCACGGGCATATGTGGACGGCGATTTCAAAACTGAGATTTGACCGTTCTTAACTCTTTGAGACTTGGGAGACATAGAAATTTTTATAATTTTTTTAATATCTAAATCCGAAAAATAAATGTTTAATATTAGTTGGTATAATACCATAGATACCTCTTGTTGTGTAACTTATAATATAGGGACGATAAAAGAAATTTCTTGAACTATATAATACAGACTAAGTCTTAGGGCTGATTGGGCTTTGTTATGGAGTTGATTTGAGCTTTTCGTCCATGGAGACCTTATACCTTTTGTCATGAATGAAATCTTTTTGACAGTTCTGTGTGATATTACCTCGCGATACGAAAACTGCAAACTAGGAGTGGATAGGATGCTCCAAATGATGGCCCAACTCAAATGGATTCTGGACGCTGAGATGGGCCGGGCTAAGCCTAACCCGATCCATAGCCATTTACATGATTAGAAGACGGTCATTGTCCTTTTTTGTCACATTGCTAGCAGAAGACAAAGCCTCTGCATGGATAATGGATCTTCTCTGCAACGCATATTCAAATTCTTCCGATGAAGAACCCGAAACCGTTCCTAGAATCGACCCACAATCCAAACCACTACTCGGACCCCACCAATTGAACACTGTTCTTCCTCCTCCAAAACGACCCAAACGCAACAACAACCCTCTACAATTTTCAAGTGAAGCTCCGATTCCAGGGAGATACATATCCAAGAGAGAACGAGCTCTCATGGGTCAATCTGCTTCTGCCTCTAATCGGGTCATCCAAGACCCCAATCCTTATCCCCCGTTTCCCACTTCATCTGGTAATTCTTGTGATTTTTTGTTTTTGTTATGCGTATGTACATATTTGTTTGTTTTAGCTTTGGCAGTTATTTTAGCTGCCAATTTAATTAATTGTTATTTTATATTGTATAAACAAATTAAAGAAGCAATTTTGGAGCAATCTTATGGGCTGGATTGTATTTAACTTTAGGTTCATAAGAAAGTTTGGATCATGTTAGTTAAACTTTGGGTTCTGTAAGGCGTTTTAATGTTATTAGCATTAGAAGAGGAAAAAAAATTATTTGTGTCTTTAAGGATTTTTCATCGTTGCTTAGTGTATAAAGTTGGAGTATGTGATTATTAACAAGATAGGATATGGCGGTTTGAACTTCTAAACATAAAAATTGATTTTGATGCTGTTTTAGATGGTGCAATGAAATGATTACAAAAGTCTTCCATTATGTCTTTGATCTTCTTTCTTAACTTACTGGCATTATATTTTTAATTATACCCATAACCAACTTTTGTAGTTACATAATTTCATTAGTCGTGTTTCAATTACAGTTTTTAGAACTTAGAAAAAAAACTACCCTTCTTCTTTTCTTTTGTTTCCTTCATTACAGTTTTGGGAAGTATTGAGGATTCAGTTGTTCCCCCTGATTTTTTATCATCCTTGAAACGAGTAAAGGGCCATGTACAGCTAAATAAAATACCTGAAAGGCTGTTTACTGCTCTGCATAGCCACACAAAGGCTGTCAATTCTCTCAGTTGGTCACAAAGTCATGGTATGATCTGCTTGTTGACATATAATATTCACTTTATTTTTGTTTTAGAAATTATTTCTCTTGCTTTAGTTTCTCCCCCCACAGTCTGAGAGACTCTTCAACCTAAATTAAATTCAAATGTTGGTTAATTGTCAGAAGTTATAATTTATTATGCATATCATTGGCCTTATTGATCTATTCATCATAGTTAGTCTGCAGCCCATCTTCTTGCTTCTGTTGGGATGGATCAAACCATCTGTATATGGAATGTATGGAGCAGAGACCAAAAACTAGCACGGATATTTAGATTCCATAATGCAGCTGTCAAAGATGTAAAATGGTCACAGCAAGGATTATCTGTGCTTTCTTGCGGATATGACTGTGCATCAAGGTTGATCGATGTTGAAAAGGGAGTAGAGACTCAGGTTTTCAAGGAAGATCAGGTTGTTGGGGTTATCAAATTCCATTCAGACAACTCCAACCTCTTCCTTTCTGGGGGATCAAAGGGCCACATCAGATTGTGGGACATTAGAACAGGGAAGGTGGTCCACGAATATATCCGAGGTCTGGGTCCAATACTTGATCTTGAGTTTAGCAATGATTGCAAGAACTTTATCTCATCTAGTGATGTTAGTGGAAGCAATGTTAGTGAAAATTCTATTATTGTTTGGGACATCTCGCGACAGGTTCCGCTATCCAACCAGGTTAGAGACTTCTTCTCTCATTGCTTCCATTCCATATCTAGAATTTCTTAGTCTCAATGTTTCCCTGTCTCCTTTTAGGCCTATTTAATGTGTGTTTGCCAATATCATTAGAAAGTTACTGCAAATGGTTGAAACTTTCTATATGCTGACTTTTTCTCGTGATCTTCTTTTACTAACTGTGACATATGCTTAGTTAGGTTTTAAGTCTTCGTCTCTCCTCTCCTCTTTTTCTTTTTTGTTTTGTATTACCCTAATTATCTTTACCTTACACAGATTCTCTTGCTTTTATACCTCTTATGCCTTGATATCTGATAGCAGATTAAAAGAAAATCTTACTGTTAGAATTTTATACATAATTGTGATAAACTCTGCTGTTATTGCATTGCTAAAATGATTATCTGTTTGATGAATCTGTATCTAGAATTGCACAAAGTTATAAAACTATCAGACAGGAGGCACTATTGCAGGAGACGAACTGTCATGCACTTTTCTCTTCTTCTTTTTCTTAAGTATTTTGTTTCCTTTTCTAGCTATTTCTTTTCTTTAGAAACCCATTGCATCATGGGCTTACATTGATTTGATTGTCACTTTAAGGTTATCACTTTTTAGACTAAATCTATTCCAAAGTATCTTTCAGTTTTTTTTTTAGAACGTCAATACTTTTTAGCATAATTTTTTTTTATACTGATTTAACATATTGATGCACTGAACAAAAACCTCGAAAACCACTTTGTGTTTGTCTTTCCATTTTAAAAATTTATCTACAAATTATTGTGATATTCAATTAGGTTCTTGGTTTTTTTTGATTCAAGTCATTTTCCTAATTTTGTAAAAACATTCAAGGTTGCGGCAGCTGATTTATGTTGATTTAATCTAAATCTGATTTTTGACAATTCTGTATTTTAGACCCTGCGTAACTGAATTAAATGCCTTGACAATTGTATGGAAAATATCGGAAGGCAGAATAAGAGCTGTGCAGTGTCTAGAAGTGTTGCCCCATATTGGGGCCTGCACAAGCCCATGTCTTAATATGGGAATTTCTGGTGTTTCCTTATAATTAGAGGACCATACTCAATTATTTGTATGTGTTAGGCTTCTGTCTTCATCTCGAAGAAAAGTTGTTTAGGCCTTAATGTCTGACATCATCTACTATTTCTAAACTTTTCCATTATCAGTTTCATGAGAAAATAGTTTACTCAACCCTACTGTAGCTGGTAGCATTTCTGTAGGTTATAAGTTCAAGTAGTAAATATTCTTTAGGGTGCATTCTTTTGCTAGGAAATTAAAATTGGATTCGCAAGTTGGGAGAATCTTATTAAAGTTTGTTGTTCTTTAAATAACTCAAGATAAGAATCTAAATTTTTAAGAAACCAAATGTAAGAAAAATCAATTTTAAAAAAGCCTCCTTTTAGAGTTTAAACTAGTCAATCTAGGTGATTTATAACTAAAAGTTAAGTTCTCTAATATTTAAAACATGAAACATGAAATTTTAGTATATAAATAATTGTAAGATTTCAAATATAAAAAAGTAGATAACTATCATCTCAAGTAAGGAACATTAAAATTTAAAATCTTAAGAATTAAAAAGTTTAAGATTTACAAGTCTTAGGACTTGAAAATTCGTAAGAATTTGAAATATCAGTGAAAGATGGTGTATTTAAATTCAGAAAGTTTCCTCTCAAAAGACTGTCATACTTGGGTAGTGTATGTTGTTATTCCTAAACTTTCTTATTTCTACTGTTTGGTTCACCAGAAAACTGTGAAACTTCATCAAATTAGAGTGTATGGCTCATGTGGCTACTAATTCATTCAATTTGGAATGAGAATTTGCTTTTTTATGTGAAAGATATTGGAATAGAGCAATAAACTACTGAAAAATGTAGCACTTAAAAAAGTATATTTTTGCTTTATTTTCTTATTTTTGACATAGAAACATACATATATTGTTAATCTTTGCTAGAAAGGCTTCACAAACACATGTACCATGCTTCATGAAGCTGAAAAAGTTACTTGCAGCTCGGCCAACTGCTACATTTAAAGACGATTAAGGATAAAATTGTGCATTTTGGAAGATGAGGACTAATTTGGAATGATAGTTTTTTCAGGATTATTTTGTATGTATTTTTGAACTAGCCTTAGGCATGTGCTTTGCATGAATTTTTTTTTATTTCTTAAAATTTTAATTTTATATATAAAATTCTATAAAGACAATAAAAATAATAATATGCTTATAGTACTATGTAATTGCTATTTGTTAACCATAGATTTTATATACAAACAAATAATAGCATTGGATCTAAATTTGTAATATAGTGAGGTGGGTTGTGTTGCATACTCTTATATAGATATTTTTTAAGGAATATTAATATCATATACAAATAATTATCAAAATAATACTTTTTTGGTAAAGAAATCATATTTTTCCCATTTATTTTGTTAAACATAAATCTTATGCTTCCACATATGTCTTATAATTATTGGATTACATAACATGACTTCTTATAAAATTGACTTGTGGAGTTTCTACTAAGGGAAACATGGCCTGCTTATATCTATAAATAGTCTAATGTATATAGAAGTATGGAAGTCGGGTGGGAGTAGGCTGATTTACTCCCTTATAAATCTCTTACTAATAATTCATCTAAAATTGGCATCAATTTGGTAATTTAATAGTTAAATATAAAATAAAATATATTTAAATATTTAATTATTTAGTATAATACTTCAATCCAGGTAGAATAAGAAAAGAGAGAACGCAAAATTAGTTTGTACTATTTAATATATATAATCTAGTTAGGATAAAGAAAAATATAATTTAGTTAGAAGAAGAAAAGATAGAGATATTACGTATATGAAGGTTAACTATTAACTAATACGTATGAAACTCTAATTAATGAATTGGGGTAGTTAATAGTAATAATACTTGAACTTTTAGGTTCTTATTGCAATTATGAAGATTGCATTTCATTATATTTAACAAACTAATCACCAATACATAAAAAAATGAAATCCTTAGATTGAGGCATAATATATGATTATTACACTTTTTTAGCAAAAATTTCAATTGTGCAAGTCATTCTTTAATATAACTTGGTCAGTTAAGAATATATGGATCTGAATTTGAAGCTTTATGAAAAATTTAGCTTCAAAAAATGTTTTTATGTCAAATTTAAACATGCGTAATAAAAAGAAAAATTGTTAGTTTTCTATAATCCCGTAATCCAAAAAAGATTATTAATAGGATTTATATAATAATTAATTTACAATATGAAATAAGTTCCATATCAATAAAATATAAAAAATATATCATAAAATTATTAATAAATTAGTTTACTCATGTGCAATTGAGAATAGATGAATTTAATAGATTCATGTAATATGTGAGTAATGTGTGTGTATGGGTACATGTTTTCAAGCTACTTGCTGGGATCTTTTAGGAGACACACATGTAGACAGCCTTTATAAAGATTGATACATGTGGTTGAGTAGTTAATCTCAGGGGAAGAGAACTAACACTTATCTTTTCTAGTTGGCAATCCACTCAAAGTGTCTATCTGATTATTGCCTCATGACATTTTCTCCTTTTCTGGAATGATATATCCAGTTGACCTTTGTTCAATAAATGACATGTCATGTGTGTCTTTACTGAGTTCGTTTTGCTATGAATTTTAAATATGCTGTCTTTGCAAAAGACATTTGGTCGTTTTGATTTTTGGTAGTTTTGCAGAAAGGAAATGACTACACTCAACTTGTATCCCTACATTGAACTGCCTCTTGCCTTTTATGTGCCTTTTTTTTTGGGGGTAAATAAATGAAGCTGTCTGCTTTTTCTGTCTGATCATGTGAAATAGAATGTCCAGAGACATTAGTGTCTGTGGGGCTTCGGCAACATGAAAAGAAATATATAGGAAACTACATAAGCATGGCTGAAACGATGCACCTACTGCTCCCAGGTCATGTCAGTGAACAATAGGCCTGATGACTTTTGGCATGTTGAGTGAGATAGACATTTAGTTTACATGGCATGAGTGGACCATTGACTAAGCTGAGTCACTGGAGCAGATTGATGAGGCTTAAGAAAGCCAAGTTCAAGAACTTGAAAGCAGGATGCGTTTTTTTTTTTTTTACGTGGCCTATCATTTTTAGGAGCTTGACCCAGGCTATAGCTGGATTTTGTATGAGTGGGGCTTGATGGCCTTTCCAAGTACTGGAGTAGATTTGGGAGTCTGTTATTCAGCTACTTAGAGGCTGACCTTTCTGATCAGTTTCTTACAATTTGACATAAATAACCTAGTTTTAGCCCAGACCGCTCAAATTGTAGACTAACTTGGGATTTGTGAACCAGCAGCCTCTTTTATCTAATGGGCTCTTCATTGGCTAGAGATAAAGTATGAACCATTTAAACTTTGAATTTCCTTAAAGATCAAGTATGAACCATTTAAATTATAAATTTCATTTTAGCCTCTTATAATATCTAATGATGTGCTGCATGTATACCCTCTGTATCAGGTTTACGTAGAAGCCTATACCTGTACCTGTATAAGACGCCACCCATTTGATCCAAGTTTTGTTGCGCAGTCAAATGGAAATTATATTGCTATCTTCTCTTTTAGTCCCCCATTCAGACTTGACAAGTATAAAAGGTTCGAAAATCATGGTGTATCTGGGTTCCCCATTAAGTGCAACTTCAACTTGGACGGCGAGTTGCTTGCATCTGGCTCTTCAGACGGTTCCATATACTTCTACAACTATAGATCATCCGATCTTGTCAAGAAAATCAGCGCATATGAGCAGGCCTGTATAGATGTTGCCTTCCACCCTGTAATACCTGATGTGATTGCTTCCTGTAGTTGGAATGGGCAGGTTTCTGTGTTCCAGTGAGAGCTTGATTTCACTTCATTGTAGGATAATGGCTGGCTGCTAGTAAGGTGATCCAAACAAACAAAACCGAAGGGAAAGATTTTGAAAGAATTGTTGTACATATTTTTTTATTTATATTTTTGCTTTTAGGAGGTTGAAAAGGAATGAATGAAAGTGCGCCGGCCACACTTTCAGGATGACGTTAAGGGCAATTCTTTCCCCGCGTTAAGGGCAATTCTTTCCCCTTTGACAAAATTGCTAGCCCTGTCCCCCAGCACTGCAAAGATCTTTAAGGCATTTTGTGACATGTTTGCTTTCTTTATTAGTGTTCTGCTTCTAGTCTGACCTCAATTTTTCTTTCTTCCTTGAACATTTTAACTGGTTAAACTAATTTCCATTAACTACTGATAAATGGAGAAGAGTCTTCAGCCAGGAAGAAATTGTGGAACTAGAGATGAGTGACACAAACTCAAAACTATGTTTGAAATGATTTGGGTAGTGAATGGAATTTCATATGCACTGGGTAGCAATAATGAGAGGGAAGAGGCGGGGGGGGGGAGAAAATTCCTTTAGAAAAGGGCAGAGTTATTGAAGATAGTGACACACATTGAAAAGGACACTAGTCACTGGAGAAGTTGATCTGGTCTAGTCCTGTGATTGTGAGAGTTCAGTATGATCCCTAGCATTTTGATTTCGGTGGAAATTTCTACGAGCCCGCATAAATACAGCCCTCTATATCTTAGCCCCTAGACTTAGTTTTGATGTTGGTTTCCCATTCGTATTAGTATTACTGCATGTGTGTGTGTGTGTGTGTGTGTGTGTGTATTAAGGGTTTAATTCTGCCATTTCTCCCCATTTTTCAAAATGAATGAAAGGAAAAAAAAAAAAAAAAAGCCATAAAAATATTTTATATTCCAACTCTTAACAGATGTTGAAATGTCTGCATTGAATCACTCTCGTGGAGTTCAGAATATCTAAGTATGGAGTTTAGTTGAATAAAAATTCTAACCTCTTGCCAAGTGGTGAGAGTTGATGCACATTGTTCACTCCTGGCACTACAACTATCGAAACCCAAAGAGTTGGAACAACATAACCCAACATTGTCTGGCTAAAAATCATTACTGTAGTCAAATAAAAAGTTAAGGAAATTCAGTTGAAACGATTTCGACAATCTTTCTATAATAAACGACATTTCCCTGGAGCATCCCGATACCGTTTCTGACTCTTCTTTACTTTACAGGAAGTTTTGCTTATCTCAAGCATCACCAGGTTTCAACTGAGTCTGACCTTTAACATCTCATATTGACATTAATTGAATTGAGGAACGCAGAATTTGATAATCTAGTTAATTTAAATACTAAGTGGGGACTAGACTGACTGTTGATACAATTTCTTAACCAAAGTTTGCTATTTTAAAGTTCTTAAGCAGACTCACTCTATTATATTATTCATAAATAAAAAATTAATTGTATAATGACATATGATATTATTTATTACTTGTTATTATTTATAATCGTTGGTGTTTAATTATAACTAGATAATAGTAATAAATAAACTAACAAATATAAATATAATATTCAATAAATAATACTATATAACAGCAACTAATTCAATTTATTTATAATTTCTGAACAAAGAAGAGCAAAAAGAGAACCAAAAAGAATAAGATAGATGATAACTCATCAGAAAGAAAGGAACTAGGTTAGCTAGGCGTATGAAGGTGTTAGTAAAGAGTGGTGGACTGGCAATGGTGTAAGGTAGGTGTTAAATGTAGTCTAGATACCACTAACCTATACCTACCATTATAAAACAGTTTATAATTGAATGAAGGAAGTGTGGGGGCGTACTCAAAGCTGTGCTTGTGTTCATTCCACCTTTCTTTCAAGAGAAAGATGGATGGAGAGGGGGCCAAAAAAAAATTAAAAAAAAAAACTAAAACTAAAACAAGACATCATTATGCACTTTCCCTTTCTATTCTTCGTGGGGGTCAATACTAGAGGGGACAAGACACTCCACCTCCCTTTTTAGATGCATTTTAGCTTATGGGTCCAACAAATCCAAGCCCCTATCTTCCAACACCACCTCATAAACTAAAACATAGGTTAAAAAAAAAAAAGAGGAACATAAATGGCAGAAAGATTTGTTTAATTAATTAATTAAGAATATGCTTATATGTGTATAAATTTATCTCCATTTCCTTTAGCACTATCTAGACAAAAACTAGCATTCTTCAAAACATGAATGGTCCACAGCACCTCTCAAAACTGTGTCTATTGGAAAATATGCTAATCCCCTGCAATAATAAGCTAATCCAAAATTTTAGTGTGGAACACATTTATGAAATCTTTTTTTCCATCTATTTACATGAATTTGTTTTTTTTTTTAAATGTATGTATACACATATATAATAAAAGAATTTTCAACTTCCTTATGAATATGTTCCCCACCATGCTTGGTCTGAAGCAACCCCCCACCTTCCCTTCTCCCTCTCTACAACAGACATTATCTCTTTTGCTAGACCTAGATCTTAGGTTTATATATATATATATATATATATATATATATATATATATAAAGATAAACCATTTATGAAATAATAAATAATAAATAAAAATCTAAGACTTAGTTTAATAGATATTTATCAATTATAGTTTGAATTTTAGATGTAAAATTACACTGAATTAGACATATTAATAGACTTAAAACGAGCAGTGATGTAGATACAAATGAATCGAGAAATAAAATTTGTGAAAATGGATGAATTTAAAATTATATATAAATGAGGAATAAAATTCAAGAAAAGAATAGAATAATCATAAGAATAATGAGCCCGCCCTAGCTACTCCATAGACAATAATTATAATCTAGAAGATTTATTATATATATATAGATATACATAAAACTTTTTATTTGTATTTTTTCTTCTTTTCTTGATATACTTTGTGGTCAAGCGAGTCTTCGCATTGCGGGGGACCCGCCGGCCAGCCTAACCGGCGACAAGAAACGATGGGTTGATAGGTTTTTAACCTAAGCAAATTGAGGCTCAAAGGATTTGACATGAACTCCAATATGGTCTAATCGATAATGCTGCTTTAATATGCATATTTTGATTAGAGAGGGAACAGAAAACTACAATAATAATAAAAGATAACTAAGGAAAAGGAAGGAATCTAAGACTATAGTTAACGATAATGGATTGCCCTTTTGGAATCATAATAATTATAATAATACTTTAAAAAAAAAATATTTTTCTTAGCTATTTTTAATGTGTAAATAAGATGATATTATTCTTTTTTAGCTTAAAATTTTTGAAATAATATTTAACCATTCAGAAAAATTTTATTTTATATATTTTTTATTAATTAAATTAACTGTAAATATATTTAGACTAGGAATGTGAAATATAATACACTGAAAGAAAAGTAATTAAAAGATTTTGCTTGTCACTAGAATTATTATTTGTTTAATTTGTAGTTGTCTACACTTTTTTAAAATTGGAGTCATGGGTTTTCAACTTTAGATTAACATTTATCCTCTCCTACATGCTAGACCACAATCAAAATGTTTGTGCATCAACACAAAGTATAACATAATATATATATATATATATAATATTATACATATATATAATATTATATATATCAAAATATTATATATAATATTATATATTTTTATATTCATATATGTATCACCACACCAATATTAGCCCTAAAAAGTGAGCCGACAAACTCATTTTAACGGCATCGCCATGTGATTTGTGGCCATTACCAAGTGTTTCTTTCTTCTTCCTTTCTTTAGCATTGAAAAAGAAAGGGAAAATAAATAAATAAGATTTTAGTGTTTTTGCCAAAGCAGCTATATATGATAATTTTTCTTTAATCTCATTCTTTTTTGGGTCGTTAAAGTTTCTTTTATTTACCCATTTAGGAAATATTCCTTCGTCAAGGCTCTCCTGTGTAGGCCATGTAGCCATTCAACAAGTTGGTTGCCACTTTATATCTGAAGGAAAATATATAATTAATTAAGAAAATTAAGAGTTTATTATTAATCTTATGTTATAGTATTGCTCCAGAATCCTAGACAAAACATGCATGATTACAATCTAAGCCTCAATTTAACAACAATTTAATTTCTTATCGTAATCATATCTTGAAAAAGCTACGTGAAAGATGTTCATTTCAACTATATGTCACCAGTTCATGCCACCATTGATTTGAGGCTGAGTCCAGCTAGAATCCAGTCGCTTTACCTAGATACTATATATAAATATATATCTTTTATATGCCTTTACTAATATTTATATATAAATTCCAATCTGTATACATATATCTTTTCAATTTGTTTATAGAGAAATATTTCTTTTCAGCTTTTTCCAGTGTCTTTTGCTTTCTTGAAACAGTGTCCTGCATAGTAATATTTGCTACACGATGCATGGACATATAGTCAACTAATTTTCAACCTACACACTGTGCCTATTTGCTTTAATTATCTCATGTAAATTAATATATCCAGCAAAAATAAAATTAATAAAATAAGTTCACTTGCAATATTCGAAACTCAACAAGTGGTTGCCGCAGTATGTTTAGCCAGCGACATAAATTTATTTTAATTTAAATAAGATTTACCGGTTGAATCTCTCATTTATCGTTTCAAATAAAAGCTATTTTCGTAATTGCAGTTTGAATTTTTCTTCTATTGTTTTTAATGAAAGCTTTTCTCATAATTAAATCTTATTTTGATTTGAATAGATCTACAGCTGAGTTTCTCCTTTTATCGTTTTAAATAAAAGTTATTCTCGTAATTACAGTTTAAATTTTTCTCTTATCGTTTTAAATGAAAGGTATTCTCGTTCCATCTAATGAGATTCAAAACTCAGGACTGAATAATGAATATCTCGACTTATATTATTAATTAGAATATCTCCTTGTAAATTTAATCATGTAGCATCTCTTTGATAATAACAATAGTATAGCATGCAACTCTAGTCGGTCTATTTCGATCATGAATTTATCATCTTAATACATAGTATTGTAAATTGGGGAGGTATACTCCTCCTAAATCCTTAAGAGAAAGAGTTTTGTGTGCCAAAGAATGCCTTTTAAAGGGCAAAAACGTTTGTAATATACAGGGATTACATTAATATTATGTCAAGTGAAAATATAGGTCAATTATAGAGGCAACAAAAAAACAGAAAAATAAGGAGACATAGATGGCTTTTCTTGCTAGTAATTATATGTACGTAGATTTGGTGAAGGGTGAAGAAAAGAACAATACATATAATATTGTAAACATGGCATAAATAATTAGATATCCTGAATTTAAAGTGAGAAAGTTTATATATATATAGATAGTGAACGCTTTTACAATATACTCAATAATAATTCTAGATTTTCTTCCACAAGGGAAGAGGGATATGAGGACTTAAGGAGTGTCCCCCAAATTTTGGGACACCTGACCGACAATGGTGGATGAATAGCAAGTGGATAGACCTCTGCTATAGGAAGCCCAATTCATTACAATGACATATATATATATAAAGGTGAAGAAATCCATGAAGATGAAGGAAGTATGCTCTAAAGCTTACAAATCAAAATCCATGAAAGTGAAAGAAAGAGAAAGGGTAAAGAATAGCACGTTCAAAAGGCCAAAGTTAACGGAAACATTCTTAATTGTTTGCATAGGATAGTCATTCTTCGACAAGGACTTCATCACTTACATCATAATTATTAATATTATGCATATTATACATTTACAACCTATCTTCCTTTTTTTCATTAAAGCAAAAAAGGAAAAACATTTCTTGAGTTGTCTTCGAACATCAAAATTAGAGAATTTGGAGAAAAGAAAAAGAGTTAAAAGTAATTTTTGTATTACAAGTCAATTTTCTCACTTCATATCAAGACTCTAATTCATGTATAGTTTCATAAGTTAGTTCTGAAATTGGATATATTAATGTACAAATGATTTTAGTCTAACTCGTTAATCAATATGCATTAATTATCTAATACCAAAATGTAAAACACTTGTACATATTTGTTATAGTCTATACACCAAATCTAAATAAAAAGATTATCTAAGATAAATAATTTTATAGCCAACATTGTGTAATAAAAATTATATACATTTATTTATTTAAAAAAATGCTCAAATATTTTTTTAAGAAAAAAGATAATCAAATTGTAGACATAATTAGGTGTACACTTTCTTCCTAAGGGTGGAAAGGAAATCTCAAAAGAGTATTTTCTTCTTCTTCTTTTTAATCTAAAAGAAAATTAAGAACTCAAAAAGAGATATATGGATCGAATTCAAATAAAAAGTACTGAGTTATATAATTAATTTCCACTTTTGTTGATATAGAAATGGCGTATGCAATAGGGTTATCCAATATATATGTTGTGCATGAAGTGGAGAACATATAGCATCATTTTATCCATAAAGATAAAAAGGGTTTTCTGCTTTCCCTTTGTATATGTTGTTGTTGTTTTTTTTTTTTTCTAAATTTTTAATTTTCTTTCTATTTAAGTACATTCCTGGATTATGGTACGAAACCAAGTACCTCCCTCCCTCTTGCTGTACCCATACATTTCTTGTCATTTCATCTTCTATATCTCTTCCTACTCTTATTAATCATGGAGATGATGATGTTCCCTGTGTCGGCAATATACAGTGAATTCTATTTTATTTTATGTGGGTCAGATAAATTATTAAGCACCACCATTTTCATCCAGCTCATTTAATCTTTGATTATCATGCAAGTAAATTTTGTTGATAAAAAAAAAACATTTTCATATCAAAGTTTATAAAGTTTTTATTTTTAATGTATAATGTTTAATAACTGCTAACCAAGTAAAATTAACGTTGAACCAAATAGTCAGTGTTTGCTATCAGATATGTGGGTTTTGCATGAGAAGAAAATAGAAAATAGAAGTGACCCACCAAATTGTGAAACAACAGGGACATGGATCCATGATAATATGTTTGGGACATAAGAATTGCCATGAAATCAACAAGAAAGGGGGTGCTAGAACATTAGCCATATTTTTCCTGTTTTCAACATGCATGTTTCTTAAGTCATAGACTTTCATGATTCTGTTGCATTATGATTACTTTTCACCTGAACAAGATAAAAAGATTCTACCCAATAATAATTCCACAAAGGAAGGTAGGGTTACTAATTAAACTGTTAAATAATTGTTTTTCTTTCTTCTTTTTAAAAAAATAAAAAAATAAAAAAAAGTTTTGAAAGGGGACTATTTGGGTTCATCATTACATAAATTGGAAGCTGAGCTTGACCTTACTGTGGGTAGTGATTAAAAAGCAAAACTACCATATGTAAAACCATAGTTTTGTATCATTACACTTTTTACTCTCCAATGCCCCTTTTTAAGTGTCAAAAATCTTGCTACCTTTTCTTTGCTTATTTATTTATTATGTTCACTATGTGCTTTAAAAGAAATAAATTATTATAGTTAAATAAAGTTGCATGTGAATATGTGATTATCCATCAGTTTTACTACTTCGTTTCTAACATTTGATTTGAATCTTTAATGGACAATTAAATATTAAATTATATTTTCTTTAAATTTAATTATTTGATCACTTCAATATCTTAACCTGTTAGACATTTTAACCGTGTTTATGATATTTAAACATTATAAATGGTATTATCTAATATGTCCACATGTATTTATACTAGATGCTAGGTGTTTTAATAATATTATAAAAATTAGTTAAATTAAATCATAAATTAAAAGTGTCTATAAAAATATAATTCATATATTTATTAAATTAAATTAAAATATTAATATAACTAAATAATTAATTTTTAGTGACAAAAATAGTACACAGTGCTTTCTTTGATAATTGTGATAAGTTTACTACTCCAGAAATTTTTGTCTAACAATAATAAACTGATTCAGAAGATTACTACCCTAAACCCTAAACCCTAAACCCTAATGATTATAAATTCTACTACTAACTCTAACCTTGACTGCTTGAGATTGATATGGCAGAAACTGCATTTAAGAACTCCTCACACCAAAATTTTATTTATGAACTTCAAAATAATTTACAGGAAAATTAATGGAAGCCCCTCATATATTTTTACAATTTTGCTTTGGCCACAATATTTAAGTAAGAAATTCAATTATACCCCTTTCATATATTTATATTGGCTCTTCCAAAATACAATATTTTATTTCGATTTCTTTTGTTTTGGCAAAAGAAATGGAAAGCCCAGCAAAGGTGCTTAAGCTTCGGCACTGATATAGACAGACACCATCAAGGCCTCCAAATATATACGGTAGATCTTGCTTGGAGCTGTGTTTTCATTTTTTGCACACTTTATTTAAATATAATTTTATAAAATATTTGGTGAGAAATACTAAATCAAAATTTTAAAATATATATATATGTATATATACAAATACAGAAGTTTAATGTAATAGCAGATTCACTGTGAAATAATAGTCTATTATATATTAAAAATAGAAATAAATATATAATTTGTGTATAGTAATCCCCATGCAAAAATAAAAATGTAGATATAAGAAGAGCAGGATCCTGTCTTAACGATCCCGTGAGGATTGGGCTGTATGGATTTGATAAAAATGTCTCCCTAATACTACTGTCACTGACATTATCTTTGGCAACATGATATTAGGGACCACAAAATTGGTCTCTTAAGCTTACTTAATTATGTCTTAATTAATTAAATAGTCTTTGATTAGCTTCTTAAGCAAAAAAAATTTAAAAAAGAAAAAAAAAAACAAGATATTATATGGGAATTGTGTGCTGGAAATATGGGATATAAAAAAATGTAAAAAAAGATATTGGCTTCTCGTGCTTCAAGATCTCCTCCTAAACACATACTGTGATACTATGATTGATCAAATCTGAATCTGAATCAATGTGGACATACAATTTCCTCCCCTCTTTTTTTCAAAAAAAGTTTTTTATTTAATTTTAAATCCTCCTACAGATGTTCACGTGCCTGTATTTTCTAATTATCTGTCTTGCTTAGAGCATTAATTATATTTATCAACGAGAGTTCGAAGCTGTTTTGCAATTCTGTGTTAAGAAGCTTCCCCACGTATACCAATTTTGTTTACTTTTACAATCTGCCTAGTATTATAATAAACATTAAATAGTAATTTCTTTATATTAAATTAATTATCTTATAAATTAAAAACATTATTTAAGAAAAGAAAACGTAATTTCTAGGAATTTGAAACTCTGAATGGGTGTATAAATGTGTTCCTAACATCATCTATCCGTCCAAAACAAAGTCAAAAAGTTAACTAAATTACAAAGGAAATTTATTCCTCCCCTTATCTTATCAACCAGAGTTCGTATTCTAAGAAAACCGGATCATTAGATTTTCCTTTTCCCTTTCTATACGAGATCTCTAATCCCCAGCTCAACGATCTACTTTAATTTTACTTGATTTGAAAAAAAAAAAAAACTTAATTGCTAAAATATATTACATTTTGAATTTATTACTAAATCTAACACCGTTTTTAAATTTCAGTACTATATTTTAATATTAATTTCAATTTAGTATTTAATAAAAATATTTATCAATTTTATTGGCGTTACGTGAATTTTGATAATAATAAAAAAGAGCTAAGCCAGCATTAGAATTGTTGACTCATTCTACTATTAAGATATTATAATTCAAGCAAATAAAATTATTATTTTTTCTTGATTTTAAAATTTTATTAATCTTATATGTTTAAATAATAATTTTAATAATGAAAGTGTTAATTCAATCCTCTCTTTTTTTTTTTATCCTCAAACTTCAGGCTATATCAATAAATTTAATTGATAAATTCACTAGAAACTAAACTTGAAATCAATATCAAAATATAATGTTGAGATTTAAAAATTTAAAAATTATATACTAAATTTGATAACAAAAGATAAAATTCAAATTAATGAGTTTTAGATTCATAACACCAAAGTTGTTTTTAGAATGTAAAACCTCTAATTAAAATTTGAATTAGAACCAAATTTATTTAAAAAAATCCAAATATATTGAAAAGAAAAAAGCCTCTTTGCATTGTCAAAAGTTGTTTTAAAAAGAATAAATAATGGTGATGATGATAAAGGTATTGTACAAGTACATAGGGATCTTAAGGGGACAATTTGGAGAAGAGAAAAATGGAATATAACTAGTACACATTTATATGATATAATTAAATGGGTGATTGAAGGGATAGAATTTCGGGTTTCCCCTAAGTCTTGTCCTGTGCCGAAAGCCTTGACCCATACAATTGTACTTCCTTATCTTATAAATTAGTAATAGGATTAGCAACGAAGGATACAAAATTTGGATCATTATTATTATTATTATTATTATTAAAATGCACCTTAATATAGTGATAATTTTGCATAGATATTTTTAATTTTATTGATAAAGTTATTGTAAATGACAGTTCAACGGAAAATGTACAAATATCCATTTGTATTAGTCAAAATATAACTTTATCATCCCAGAGAACATATTTAATAAAAAGAGTTCATTTTACACCTTCAATAATTTTAAAAAGAATAAATTAATCTGACATGCAAGCAATAAGAGTAGAAAGATGGAGTAATGGGAGACAAGCAAAAAGAGCAGGGATTTGGGGATTTTTTTTTATCTTCCATTTTCACATCTTTCAATTATTAATATTATTTTTTGTAATCTTGCTTAGTTCCTGCCATAATTCTTTTTTTTACTATTTTTCCTCGAGATGTTAAAAACCCAAACCAACTAAATTCTTTTTTTTATTTAAATAATAACATTAAAATAAAAGAAAAAAAATCTTCAGATGGGGAAAGTCAACGGTCAAAGATCTGGCATGACTGTGTGTGTCTCCCACAGAGAACACACACACACCACAGTTGCTCTGAGTCACATTTACATTACATTCTCCAAAATCCCTTCATTTCATCAAGCACTATGCACTCTGCTAAACCCCCGCCCCCTTCCCCCCCCCCACTTGGGCTCTGCCCTACCTGCCTCGGTGCACCCGTCTCCTCCCCTCCCACCCACCAAAGCTGCCCTGCTGTTTGTTGCTCCTGCTGCCGCCCCCACATTATTAAGATTCATATGAACATGTCCACAAATGTAAGAGGACGATTGCCCCTCTGCCTTCAACATGAATATGATATGTACCGTAATCACTAACAAAAGAATTTAGTTCTAATTGTGCCACAAGTATATAAAGTTTGAGTTTCAATGTAACATTAATTGTTTTTTTTTTTTCCTTTAATTTGAATCTCAATAAATACAACTAATTATATGGTAAAAGAAGTTGGTAAGTTTAAAAAAATTAATATAAATAATTAACACTCAAAATATTTAAAAGGGTACTTTTAGTAAAAGATAGTAAACAATAATGCTATCAACTACTAAAATAATTATTTCTAAGTAAGAGAAAGTATTTAAACTCATTCACAAAGATACATTCATTAATATAAATAAAGAATGAGAAAGTACAAAAGAATTCCAAACTTATGTATTCCCTCACATCCTTAAAAGTTACAACAACATTAATTGTGCTATCTTAACTAAAATGTTGGTTGGTTTATTTATTTTGCTCAACGGTGCGTCTCACATTTATTCAACTCTAACTAATTCTTCACAGATTTCATAATTTTTTTCTTCTCTTTAATATTCTGGTTCCCTCCTGTCCATCCGATGGTGTGACCAGTCGGCCCGTTGACTTTCATCAAATTTATAGTCATACAGATTTTAATTCCTCTGATTCATGTACACACGCTGTTCCTCTAATTTTGGTGAGCTCTCCTAACCGATCGATCAAATGACTAAGTTTTGTCTGTTGACTTTTTGAATTATTTATGTAAGTTTGGCTCATGTTATAGATCTACATTCATATCTTTTTTTCTTTTTTGTCCAATTTTGATTTGATTTCATGCTACTCGATCATCTGATAGGTCGGTACGTTGACCTTTCATATCATAAAAATGTATTTATGAAAAATAAAATAAAATAAAAACTTGCACAAATATGACAGGGTACAATTATATTTTTATATAATTGGTGGCACAAATTGGTGTTGGAATCTTAGCCATCGGATGGTATGACTGGTCGGTCCATTGACCAAAGAAAGTGGTCCACTAAGCGACACATGATATATCTTAAGCTAGACAAAAAGTGGGTAAGGGAAGCAGACAAGTTCTGATTATTGAAAATAATTTTTTTTTTAAAAAGAAAGAAAAGAAAAGTGGACAAGTGGCGACAACGGCGGGGCAAGTACACGTGGCAAAAGTGAAGACATCCTTGGTGGAGGTCTATGTGATGATGTGGCGATGACTTCAGCTTATTAAGAGGTCCTTTTTATTGAATTTTGGGCACAACTTTTTTGCGGTGGACTCAAAGGATTTTGGGATATTATTATTGAACTTTCGGTGATTACGAGTGGTGACTTGGCGATTTGTTTCTTGTTTATTAGGTAATTAACACTCCCAAGATCATTGGCCATTTGCCTTTTCCATTTCATTTTTTTTTTAACGGATTAGATTTACACACTATTAATGTTTCTGCTCAAGAACCATTATTTTATTAATCTAATTATAGTATAAGTTAGATTATCTTATGTTAAGATTGAATTTTTATTTTTTATAATAATAATGGAAACATAATATGAAAGAAAAACTTCTTAATCTAATAAACTTTTTTATATTTTAAGACTTTTTTACTGTATTTAAAAGATAATAATAATTAAAAATAAATTAATATAGGAATTATTTAGCCTATTTTTAAATTTAGAATTCTATAGCCATTCTTGAAATAAAATAAAAATAACTTTGCATATAAATGAAGCCTAATTTATGACCCAGCAATAAAACTATCACGTTAGTAAAAAAAAAAAAGGCTAAATTCATGCTAAAAATGGGTTCAACATTTTTATAGTTCAACATATATAATTATAATATATCTAAATACACAAAAATTGGGAAAATTTCCAACTAAAAATGCCCTTATCTAAATCCTAATTCCTCAACATTAACTTATAATCCTAATATTAATTCCATAAGTAATTAATTTAACGTAATATATAGTAATTGATAAATCATTATGTTAGGTAATAAATGAATGGAAATGGCTTAGATCTTCCAAGTTCAATGGACAAATGGCTTTTGTCTTCAAAGTGCAATGTCAGATTCCAGGGATTGTCAAAGTTATGCTGCAAAATTATACTTTTCATGAGAAGTCAACAAGTTTTATTTTTCTTTTTTCATTTTCGAAGGTTTTTAAAAATAATTCATTTTCAGAAGATAATATTGGAGCAGGTGACCCTAGGGAAAAAGCAATTCTATTATTAAAAAAAAGAAAAAAAGAGAAAGAAACACACTAGTTGACTTTTTATTTCCCTTAGTTTTTTAAGTGAGAGTAGTAATACTCATTTAACCAAATGTTCGAATTAGATTTTTAAAATATATCACCATTTTTTTGGGATAATAAGAAGGTTAATTTCTTAAATAGCACTAATGATTAAAAATAAAATCTTAATATTTTTATTTTATTGTTTCTATTGGATACAGTTCAATTTTAATGGATCATGAATTACACTAAAATTATGTATTCCATTCAAGTCGGATTTACTATTGGAATGAAATATTTCAATATCGAAGCAAATCAACATCCCGTTTTGGACTGTTCTGGTAATATATATATATATAATCAAAATACAACACTATAAAAATCAATACTTATAATATAATTTGATAAAATAAGTAAACAATAAACAAACAACGACACAATTTTAATTGTTATAGAATTACAATAGTAAAATTTATTTTTATAACACAGTCGACTAATGCATAAAATAATATATTGTAGATGATAAAAGCCATAAAAATCAAATTACATAAGTTATGAATTGTTATTTCTACATAGCATAACTTAAATCATAAAATATTCAACAATTAAGTGAAAATAAGACCCATGTTGAGCACAAAAATAAAATAATAAATAAAGATAAAGAGATGATTTCATAAAATTTTTTAGATTTTAATTCATTTTTATTAATAGAGGAAAAAATGAATTTTATTGAATTAAAATTAATTGTTACCGAGCTATTTAACTCAATTCAACAATATAATAATAATTTTTTTAATAAAGTTGCCTCATCTCGGTCCATCTTATTCATCTCGGACAAAATTATCATTTCGACCTAATCTTGTCAATTCTGATTCGAGATGGCTAAGATTTTGGCTGATACAAAATAAAAAAAAAATATTTTGTGTCGTTTTTTTTAGTAAAATAAAATAAGTATTCTGGTCATTCTAAACGAAACGGAATAGAATCATTAATCTTAAATTACACACTAGAAATAAAATATTTTATGATTGGTAAGTAAAATATCAGTTAGTATTTTAAAAATAGAAAAGATTATATAAATTTGATACTTCCTCAATATTTAGTCAACTTTAAGTAGCTATTACTTCTCGATTTTAAATTATAGGTAGTTGGCTTTCTTGTTCCATTTTACTTTGTTGTGAAAGACATACAAATAAGAGAGAAATGTACAAAATGTCAACATTTAATTATCAACAAAAACTTTAACAAGTAGGGCTAAAACTGTTCACACTAGTTTTTCAAAATCTTGCCAAATTTACTACTTACGAAGTATTGCATTTCCCTCTAATTGGTTGATTTTCCAAGTTCACTTTCTTTCTTTCTTGTCGCTCTAAAAACTTCCAACAATGATAAGCGCAAAATTTCAGTTGTGGGTCTATTTCATCATCCTCCAGTCCAATGTTAGGTTAACCATTCTCCCATTTTTTTCAACTCTATGTTTACCCGTATTTTACTTATTCATCCAATACATAATTCAACACTTTTCTTTTTTTAATTTAGTAATCTAAAATAATAACATATCAAATAGAACTCTTATAAGTGGTAAAGTATTATGTCAAGAATTTTAATGCAATAATGTATCCATGGCTCGAGATCTTAGTTAAATCAAAAGATATTCTTACTATATCGTCGTCTGCACGTTTTTAAGTAAATTCAACACCTTATATGTAACAAAAAGAAAAGAATTATCTTATTGTGCATTTATTTAGTTATCTATTTTATATGACATGATTAGTTTTACCAAGGCTTTCTTAAGCTAGATTTATTTATAAATTTAGACGAATGATTACCTTATTGTGCATTTATTTAGTTATCTATTTTTATGACATGATTAGTTTTACCAAGGCTTTCTTAAGCTAGATTTGTTTATAAATTTAGAAATTCGTCTAGCTCGCTCAATTCAATCTACTGTAATTAAATTGATAAAATTTGATTTTGATAATTATAAAAATTATATTAAACTGAATCGAGAGTGAGATTCAATATTACATGATTTCTAGTTTGTTTCAACCTAAATAACTAAAAAATATTTTTTTTCATATATCTAATATATTTTCATGATAATAAAATGCTGCGTGCAGCTAGGTTTCCTGCGTCAAGCTTCCTTTTCTGTTTTTCCTCCTTGTCCTTGAGCCTTTGGCTAAGCTCCAAGGCTTTTTTGTTTCCTTTGGGGCAACTTCTGTGTGTCGTTGCTTGTTTCTTCTTTTGCAGGTCAGTTTATCTACACTTGGGTCAATGGTTAGGGAACTTGAAGATTTGTGGGGTGTTCTAAACTAACTGAAACTGAGTAGGGTGATATTGATTTTGGGGGTTGATTTGGAGAACCAAGATAAAATCGGGGAAAGCCTTACCATCGAGACCTTCTAATGTCATGGCTATGAAGAATGCATTAGTGGGAGCTTAGAGGGGTTTACAAATTAAAGAAACTGAAAAGGGTTTCTTTATGTTCCAATTTCATTCCACATCATATGTGAGAGCTACATTAAATAGTGGTTCTTTAAGGGTTCACATATATAATAACTTACCTTAAATCAAAGAACTCTCGATGCAATTGGAAAAATTGGCGTAAAGTTGGACAGGGTTCTGGAATTTAAGAAGGGAAGAAAAGGATATTTTTGAATGTTTATTCCAGGGTGTGGGTTCTTGTTAATCTTAAAAAAGCCATTGACGGGGGATACTGCCATTATTAATGAAAGGCTTTGCCCCTTTTCAATGAAAAGATAATAAATTTTAATTTTAATAAATATGATAAATATTTTTAAAATATATAAATAATAAAATATGTGAATGTTCACTAGACTTTATATTTCATAATAAAAAATAACAAATTTTTTATTTATAATTAAATAATTATTAAATTTTAATTTTAATAGCACTCATGAATTTTTTTCATATACTTAAATGATGTAACATTTGAAAAGAATATTCTAAAAAAATACTTTTTTTCTAATTTCATATTGTCAATAACACAAGTAAAAGATAACTTATATCATTAGATTTAAATAAATATTATTGAACTAAACTATCATCATCCTCGTTAGATTTTGGAGTAAATAACATTAAAATCTCTAATCTTCAATTTATAACACTAAACTCTTTTACTTCGATTTCAGTATCATAAAATCCTATGCTTCAAAGCCCGTTAAACATACGGATAGAATGCTAATATGGCTACCTAAATGTTCATTTTCTTCTCTTTACTCTTCACTGAAATTTTCTTACACTTTCTCTGCAAACACAAATATTAATCTATGTTAGTTATTTTGAAGTTAGAGGTTGATCATCTAATGCGAATCACATTAATTTTTCTAGTAAAGGGAATAGACCAAGATAGTCTAGATTTTACAAGTGTCCTTAACACAGAAGATAGATAGCAATAGTTTCTAAGTCTTCTCAATAACTTTACAGTAACATAAATTCCATATTTGAGGAAATTTAGACATGCATCATTATTCTACACACGAAATTATAATTTTCCAAGTTTTTATTTTTTATTTTTTATTTTTTATTTGTTTTCTATGAGTTGACAAATTGGTTCATTCCAAGAAAAAGAAAATGTAAATTTGTAGTCTAATATTAAAAATTATCCGAGTATACGCCGAGGAAATGGAACTACTGCTTTCTTCTGACGATACAACAAAAAACTACGTGAAGGCACCAAACTCCTACTTATACACGTGTCAGTCTAATAAGTTAGGCAGCAAGCTGGCAATGTCCTTTGGATACTTCAACAAGAAAACACCCCCACAATTATTTACCGTACACAAATACACATACTATCATAATCTCTCTCTCTATATTCTTGATTTTGACTTAAAAATATCGCGATAAATCGGAAATCGAACGCCGTTTTCTGTTACCGGGAAATGCAAGTCATCTTTGAACAAAGGCCTGCCGGTATTTTGTGGGACACCCGCAGTGCAAGCGCGCGTGCGACCGGTGAAATTACTGCGGGTTTACCGGAGAATGCCGGTCGAAATTAGAGTGTAATACCGGATAATGCCAGTTAATTATTTTCATCTTGTTGCCTTTAGCACACCTTGTCAGTGTTTTCTTGGGCGGTTCGCGGTTAATCTTGTACGGTAAGCACACTGACCCACTCTATCATCACTTCCAATACATAAAACTGAAATATAAAATGGACTATTATAGTTACTTAAACATGGGAAAAGTCAAGATTAATTAAATACTTTGTCCAATTTAATGCATTTTTAATTAACATGTGAATCAAGCAATGCAGAATTTTTATTTAATATCATTTATCCTTATAATTATTTTTTTAGAACAATTTAATAAACTTCTATAAAAGTTATAATTTCATAGGATAAAATATTAATATTAATTATTTATAAAAATATCTACAATAGTTAATGAAAGATATTATTAATAATTACTTATTAAACTAGTAATTAAAGATAAAAATTTTATCTTTTAAATAAAAGAATACCCATTTTCATTGTCATTCAATTAAAAACTAAAGCTAGATTACAAATTTTTATATTAGAAATATATATATATATATATATATATATATATATATATATATATATATATATATATTCGAATATTAAGTAATAATATAAAATAAAATTCATCATTAATTACCAATCTCATAATAAATTATAATCTAGAAACTCAAAAAAGTTTGTAATGTGTTAAAATTCTATACAAGTTGATGAGATTTGAGATTGAGATTCCTAGTTAAAATTCTAAAATTTAGAGCATGGAGAAGAAAAGAGAAAAAGGAAATTGTCAAAGGGGGAAAGGTTAGCACTTAGTTGGTAGTGTAAGCCAGCCTACTTTCTCAAGTAACATGTAATTAGGTTTTATATGTAAAGACTAAAAGAAAAGGGAGTCCAAGAAAATCACAAAATTGGAAAGACAAAATGAATATTGAAAAAAAAAGAAAGAACAAAAGCAAAGAACAAACACATGTTTTACATATATACCCTTTAAAACATAAGTAATATACTCTTTTGTTTTTGGAAAAACTTTAGTTATCAATCCCAACAATTTTAGAGCATATGCCCAACCTTCTGCATATCTTATCAGTCTCGTCACTCTATAAATACCCACTTCTATCCTTTTTTTTTCTCTACACAGGCAAAACCATCTCTCTCTCTCTCTCTCTCTTGTTGCCTTCCTTCCTATTATCTTTACTACAGTGCAGAAAAGCCATGCCTGAGGCCCCCAAAAATAGCTTGATATCCTCAGATTATAATCTTTCTGAAAAGAACAGGAAAACCCTTCAGTTTATTGAAGATGTTACTTCAAACCCTGATGAGGTTCAAAAGAAGGTTCTTGAAGAAATCTTGACTCGCAATGCTCGTGTTGAGTACTTGCAGAAACATGGCCTGAATGGCTATACTGATCGTGAGTCTTTTAAGAAAATCATGCCTGTTATTGCTTATGAGGATATTCAGCCTCATATCAATCGTATTGCCAATGGTGATACCTCTCCAATCCTTTGCTCTAAGCCCATTTCTGAGTTCTTGACAAGGTTTGCCTTTTTTCTTTTTCTTTTTTGTCTAATTGTTCTCATTCTTTCCACCGAGTTTGGTCTAAATGGGTTATTCTTTTTTATTATTATTTTATAATTTGCACTAGCGTTTGCCTCTTCTATTTTTGTTTTTAAGAAGTGGTGTGTTCTGTTCATGTTTCTTTTTGTCTAGTTTAGCTTAATTGGTAGCTTTTTATTCTGTTTTTTAATGATTCATATGGCTTTTTGAATGTTTTGGCTAAATGGTTTTTGTTTTATTGTGATTTTGCAGCTCTGGTACTTCAGGAGGGGAAAGAAAGTTGATGCCAACAATTGAAGAGGAGCTTGGAAGAAGGTCACTGCTTTATAGCCTATTGATGCCTGTTATGAACCAGTTTGTTCCTGGCCTAGAAAAGGGCAAAGGAATGTACTTTTTGTTCATCAAATCCGAGGCTAAGACACCAGGTGGGCTTGTGGCTAGACCAGTTCTAACCAGCTACTACAAAAGTTCCCATTTCAAGGACAGGCCTTTTGACCCTTACACCAACTACACTAGCCCAAATGAAACCATTCTTTGCCCTGATTCTTATCAATCTATGTATTCCCAAATGCTCTGTGGTCTTTGCCAACGCAATGATGTCCTTCGGGTCGGTGCCGTTTTCGCCTCCGGCTTCATTCGGGCTATCCGGTTCTTGGAAAAGCACTGGCAACTTCTTTGTAATGACATTAGAACTGGAACAGTCAACCCACAAATTACTGATCTTTCAGTTAGAGAAGCAGTCATGAAAATCCTTAAACCAGATCCAAAACTTGCTGATTTTATTGCAGCTGAATGCAGTCAGGAATCTTGGCAAGGGATTATAACAAGGCTTTGGCCTAATACCAAGTATGTGGATGTTATTGTGACTGGGACCATGTCACAATACATTCCAACCCTTGATTACTATAGCAATGGCCTGCCTTTAGTTTGCACTATGTATGCCTCTTCCGAGTGCTACTTTGGTGTCAATCTTAACCCTCTCTGCAAACCAAGTGAAGTTTCTTATACCCTTATTCCTACCATGGCCTATTTCGAGTTCTTGCCTGTCCATAGAAACAATGGAGTCACCAACTCCATTTCTATTCCTAAATCACTTAATGAGAAAGAGCAGCAAGAATTGGTTGATCTTGTTGATGTCAAGCTTGGCCAAGAATATGAGCTTGTTGTCACTACTTATGCTGGTAATTAATTTAATCTAATTTGATTTTAAAGTTCAAAAGTTTACTCTTTTTCTAAATACCATTTCTTTAAATAAAAAAAAAAAAAAACAATAATGCTATCGCTTATAATGAATTTGGCTTTTTATTTTGTAGGACTTTATCGCTATAGAGTAGGTGATGTGCTGAGAGTGGCTGGATTCAAGAACAAGGCACCGCAATTCAACTTTATCTGCAGAAAGAATGTGGTGTTGAGCATTGATTCAGATAAAACAGATGAGGTTGAGCTACAAAATGCAGTTAAAAATGCTGTGAACCATTTGGTCCCATTTGATGCAACATTAGCTGAGTACACTAGCTATGCAGACACCACCAGCATTCCAGGCCACTATGTGCTATTTTGGGAAATTACCCTCAATGGGTCAACCCCAATTCCCCCTTCAATCTTTGAGGACTGTTGCTTGACTATCGAGGAGTCACTGAACAGTGTGTACCGCCAAGGGCGTGTTTCTGATAAGTCAATTGGACCACTTGAGATCAAGATTGTCGAGCCAGGTACCTTTGATAAGTTAATGGACTATGCCATCAGCTTAGGTGCATCCATCAATCAATACAAGACACCAAGATGTGTGAAATTTGCACCCATTGTTGAGCTTTTGAACTCGAGGGTTGTCTCAAGTTATTTTAGTCCCAAGTGTCCAAAATGGGTTCCTGGTCACAAACAATGGGGCAACAAGAATTGATTTACAAGCTAAAAAGAGAAAGACTTGAGTTCATCTTGAAGGTTCATAACAACTGTTTTTGTGGTCTCAAGGGAGAAATGTTTAAGGACATCTTTTTAGGTTAACCCATGTTTCAATGTTTTTCTTTCTTCTTTTCCTTTTTTCCCTTTTCTTTTCTTTGTTTATTTTTTTTTTAAATTTGTACTTCTTTAAATTTTTTAGCCTTTGTTTAATATGCTTAGATACTTGAATTAGCAATGTACAAAAACAGTTCCTGTTTCAAGGAAATCTTCTTCTTTTCTTCTTCTTCTTTATTTTTTTTTAATTTCTTTTTAGGTTCTCTTTTTTTCTTGCAAAGATCATCACATTTTGTAGGAAATTGATTCTTAATTCCAGCCAGGATTCCTGCCCACTTAACTCTCATGGGGCTATGAACTTAAACGGCAACACAGAAGAAAGCCAACCACTTTGGACTCCTACCTTTTTCTATTATATATAAGTTAAAGCAGACTAACTTTTTTTTTTTTAATTTAATTTAGTGATTTAGTCCAACAAAAGTTGGACTGTTGCATAATAACTGGTTCAGGTCACCTTTTCGCAAAGAGGGACACTTCTCTTCTTTTATGACTAATTACCAATTGCCTAATTGCAAGTAGCCTGTTTAAATACTAAAGAATATTCATTTTCTTTTTGTTTTTGAGCCAAGGCTCCTCTAAAATTAAACGCAGAATGTTATTAATTAAGGTCTAAGAGTTTATCGAAATTAAGTGCTTTTTTATCTATTGTCCATATTAGTTTAATTAATTTAGAGTGTACTAACACAGCTTTGAATTCAAAATCTCAGAAAAGAGTTGAAATTAAACACTCAAATGCTAGGAAGTGCCAAGAAATTAGCATTATCACATTGAATAACCCAATCCTCAAGGTCTAATTAGCTGTATTATACTAATGTTTTTGGGAATTCATTCATGAGATTGGCATGCACAATAGTGTAGTAGTAAATTTTAAGCTTTATGTAGCTCAAGTTATTCAATGGTTTCCCAAAAGGAACAAATACCCATTTCATTGGCTAATTTTAGAAGGCATTTGCATTATGGAAATTAAACTTGTAGGGGTCAGACTGTACGATATTAGTTCTGGCGTTCTCATTCCACCTTCCATCAAATGGATAATAATTTCTTATTTTGAGCTTATGGAATGGATAAGCTCTCTATAATTTAATAATAACAAAACGACCAAATCTAGCAATAAGGTGAGACTATTTTAGTAGTGACTGTCAAGCTTAAACCTTTCTAAATTTATTAAATAAAAAAAAAAAGAGTTGACCAGTAAATAGTAATATTTCTTAACTAATGTATTAACAAAAATAGTTCTTTTTTTTTTTTATAGAAAAAAAGGAGAAAAAGACTATGGGTCCATTTTATAGAAGCTGAAATCTTATTATTTGAAGTTGTGAAAGGTGACAAAAATTGCAATTGCAATTGCATGAAATGCAAGAATATGGGTCGTAAACATTACAATCCTAGCCACAACCTAAATGTAAAATGTCCTATGCAAGTATATATAATGTCATTTCCAAGATTTATATTAAGACACCAAAGGTCCCTCCCCAAACCATCCCCACCATCACATTCAGCCATTAATTGCCATTGACAAAACATACAATAATCCTAAAAACTAATAAAGCTATTACCTAGACACTAATATATACAAGTATTTGTCATTTCAAAAAATAAATAAATATGACCCAAACAACCATAGTCCAATAAATCCAAATTGAACCCATTATTTAATTCAGTACAAGTAATGAATATAATACATCATTTCATGTTAATTTGTTATAAGTGTCCACTAGATGAGATATGCAAATGTGTCACTTGGACCCCAATTTTTGTCCTCTCAGCCATGAAACTCGCCTGGAATTCATGCAGTAGGTCAAAGACAATAACTGTTGACAGGGGGCAGGCACAATTTTTCTTTCTTTCTTTCTTCTTCCTCTTCTTTTTTATTTTTTTTAGAGAAAATTTTGTTTTGGAGTGGTGGCATGGCATGCAGGACAGATAAGGTTCGAATCAGAAGGTGTTCCCCCTTCTCTCTTTTGTTTCTGTATTAGACATTGTCTGAGAAAACAAACAAACAAAATCAGTTTTTGTTCATAAAAGAGAGCATGTTTTTTCAAAAGGGATCAATTCATTCAGATAATAATAGCAGACATTGCTCCTGAAAAAGAGAGAGACAATTCTTACAGACATTTTTCAGTTTATTTTTCTTTTTCCCTTTCTGACAAAAGATAAACAAAACAAAGAAAAAAACAAAAGCAGATAGCACTTATTGAAGATAAGGTTGCTACCCTTTCTTTCTTTGTTTTGTTTCTATGTTGTGTGTCTCTGTGTGTATGTCTGTGTTTTTTTCTTTTCTGTTGCAGTTGGTCTGTGGTCACTGCTCTGTGCTGTGTGGAGCAAGTCCTGTTGTTCTTGCTGATCTTTTTTCTTTTTTATTTTTTTCTTCCTTTGAGTACCAAATTACTCTTTATCCACTCAATACAATCGGAGAGTAATTAAATTATAAAATAATTACAGAAACTTTTTGTTTCTTTTGGTCTATTTTTAATGTATTATATTATGTCAATCCTAACATAATAAATTTAAAATAGAATATGTGATTGTCCCTAGGATTAAAATATGTATCTTTAAAATTAAATGGCATGAGCAAGTCATTTTCCACTGAGTTAAAAATATAAAATAAAATAAATTTGTAGTTATCATTTTAAGACCCAATTCAATTTTCATATAATCATTTCACATAGAATTGGAGTTTGCTTGGGTTTCTCTTCTAACAAATAATTCCATCTAAAATTGAAATTCCTTCCAATATCTATCCAAAACCAATATTGAATTATTCTCAAAGAAGAGAATATTAGCAAATAAAACTCTTCTATGTGATTCTTTCAAAGTCATTTTAATATAACCAAATGTATGTTATTATTCTCTTCATTTTTTCCAAAACAAAAAGAAAGACTTTATTCACTCTGATAATTATTTTCCAGCAATTAATAAGTCAATTAAATGGAGCAACAATCATCTTATCCCTTTCTTATCTTCTTCCCAAAACATACAATTGTAAGTACTCCATCAATCCACTTCTAAATCAAGTCTAGAATTTTAAGAAAAACCTTTTTAATTTCCTCCCAAGACATCTCACATCAATGAATATATATGAAATGTGTTAGATATGGAAGGATGCTTCAAATTCGAATCTTTTTCTTATACCGTCACGACGACAGTCAGATATTTTTTTTTTCGCATTAACAATGACATCATTATTTCATAGCCAAATAATTTATCTCTGCTCTCTGAGTCACTGCAAACCAGTAATGTAAGAGATATGATCCATCCAATTCGGCTTCAAATTTTATCATACAAAGTTGAAACAATTGGCTATCTTAATCATATTGTCTTTTCTCTCTTTTCTATTATTTTTGACACTAATTATCCATCCAAATGACATTATTTGTCTCATAAACATAATGTTTCACATCAATCATAAATTGGGTTAGAGTCCAATTAGACAAATTAATTAAAGCAACTTTAAAAAAAAAAAAAAACAATTTGGATTAGCCGTAGGTATCCTTTAAATAGTTGAAATGGTACTTCACTCAACGGTACGATTTTGTGGTGATCATTTTGTTTTCCAATTAGCATTTAAGAATCTAAATTGCGTGATTACTAAGTTTAAGCAACATATTCTTGCCTTTTTTGGGAAAGTTAATACCTAATATTGTCAGATTCTTTGTACAGTATAATAACACACTATAAGCATTTTTAATTATCTTTTCATGGTTTAATAACCATTATCCAATTTCATCCGTTGAGAATACAAAGTGCAGCCCTTCTTCTATTCATTTTCACTGTGGAAAATGCTTCTTTTGGTTTCTTTCAAAAAGATTATGAACAAGTTAAATTCTTATACCTCTTCATGATAATCTTTTTGCTATTTAGACTAAAAGTGCTTTGAATAATTTTCAAGGTTACGTATATGTTATCTTTTTTGATAAATTAGAAAATGCAATATATAAATATATTATTTTTATATTTATTTCTATTTTTAAAGAACATAATGCTATTATTAGTTTGCTGATATATTGCTTATGTGATGAAAGAGAAAGATGTAACACTTGTGTAGAAAAATGTGCCATGTCATAAAAATATGGCATTAGCAAAAGTTTATTATATTATTAGTCTGTCTGTTTGAAATTGCTATGAGCAGTATCCAGGCAGCATGTGTAGAAATTATTTTTAGTTCATCAATTTTTTTTTTTTTTTATAATTCTTTTAAACTTATTTTCAAGAAGAATATCATAATATGTGCTTTTTTTCTTCAAGAAAGAGTTTTCAAATCTAAAAAAAAGGAAATATAACAAATGTTTTTCAAATTAAAAACTACAATTTCAAACATTTTCTATAACTAAAATAATAAAGCATGTATACCAAAACACTTGAAATATTTATAATTTAATTATAATGTGAAATTTATTTCTATTTACAACTAGCCCAAATTGAGACTAAGTTTTTTCTTTTTTTATATAATTATATAGATATTATTTTTATATAGAGTATTATTATAGAGAAGTTTTACAGTACTTTTTTAGAAATTTTATAGTCTTTCATTATGAAATATTGACTTCTCTTTCTATAGGAGTTTTATGGTCTTTTATTACTTGAGTATTGAATTCTTTTTTATGAAAATGGTAAAAAGAAGACTCAATTTGATATTTAAATAATCAGACTTGTCAAAAAAGTATAAAATTAATATATGGTTTAATGTTACTAAATGGAGCAATTTTTTTACAAAATACAGTCTACTACTCTTTTAATACAATTAATAATTATTAAAAATATATCTTTATATGAATTTTTTATTTTTATTTTTATGAAGATTATTTATTAATTTTTATTAATAAAATATTTTATTTCTTTTCAAAATAACAATCTTTTTTTCTCCTTAATTTATAGGACGAGAGATGGAGTTACTAATATACAATTATTCAGGCTGAAATACAATAAATATATATAAATAATATTATATTTGAGATATTTTAAAATGATCTAAACTACAATAAATACATCAAAAAAATAATATCATATTCGAGAGATATTTTAAATTAGAACACTCATTTTAGATTGGACGGAATTATAACTATAGGAGAATGATATTATTTTCTATTGGTAGTCATACTATAAACAATTTGCTTGGAATTAAAAGATAATAATAATAAAAGAAAAGCATTGGATTATAAGTGAAAGTCATTTTTCCCCCTTGCATGATTTGTTATTGTCCGGTGGCACATTTATAATACAATTATAATTAAGTATAAGCATTCTAGATATCATTAGATAACAGTCCAATGGGTCTGGAATCTCTTTCAAAAACAATGGTTTTAAAAAGAAAATAAGTACAAGCATTCTACAATTCAAACTCAATTCATTATAAGAACATCATGTCACTTTAAAAATGTAATTCATTTAAAAGGACATATTGTCCATAATGTGATTATTAGTTCCTCCATAATCTAAATATCTTATGAGTAAACTGAAAAATGGAAAGATCACCACATAGAAAAAAGAAGGATAAAATCCTTGCAACTTTCTTTTTCCCCATGTAATAAAATTACCATTTCTTAATGGTTAAGGTTATACTTACTGGATTTCTTTCTTTTCTTTTTGCCTCAATTAGCCAAAGTACTTGAGTTTCAAAAAGAAAACTTTAAACATGACCCAGGAGGATAACTTTTTTTTTTTTTTTCCTAACTTAATCAAGGTGACATTCATTTAATGATAAAAGAGATAGACTGCAAACTATTGGGTTTCTTTTTAAATTAATTGAAAAAATTAACATATTTTTATTTTTTCTTAATTATTTTAAACCATCATTCATGTGAAATTATCAAAGAAAATAATCTCAAAATGCTACCTTAAAATGGACTTTAAGAGTAAAAAGGAAAGTGTTTCAAAAAAAAGGATTAAACAAGAAATTAACTTTTCTGAACATCAAATATTTCATAAAACTCTTAAATATTACAAAAGTATGATAGAAAAGAAAAAAAAAATAATAATAAATCGGCGAGGTGACGTTCTATAGGAAAAGAGAGGAGCAATGAGAGTGACAAGGAAGTATCTTACGAAGGTGGGACCCACAGTCCCGTGCATAGCCATCCGCCGTAGAATCCGCCTAAACATTACATCCCGACGGAGATGGAAGGGTGGGGGGGGGGACCGTCGAAATCCTCTAGCCACGTTTCACCTTATCAGCGTTGACAAAAAAGGACCAGTGAACAAATTCCTGCCGAAGTATGTGGGCCCTACTTTGTTTAGCCAATCAGAGCACACGAAAATCCACGTAGGGTACTTAGCCCCCCCCCCCCCCCCCCCTCTCCCACACGCTCTGCGGGAGGAAAAAATCAGGTGTAGTCGGTAGCAATTAAGTTAATGGTCTACCTGCGTCATTTTCGGACACGTGGCAGGTAAGATGTACTTCTGCTTTTTTCTGTTTTTAGATGGAGGGGATTAGGACAAAATAACAAAAAAGAACATGTGATGGTGATGATGAGTGAGTTATTTAACCGGTGTTTGATTGATCATATGATCAGCAATTTTTCATTGTCTTAATCCGTATTAGTTCAATCAAAGTCATAATTTTTGCATGATTATCATTAATACCCAATAATTAATTTGTCACATTCTCACAACCAACTATCCTTTTCTTTCTTTTGCTTCTTCTCTTTTTGGAGAAGGGGCTGCCTTAAGCAATTGCTACTCATGTTGTGTGTTTTGAAACTTGTAGATTGATAAGGGTGTTTAGGACATACCCTGCCTGCCACTAAAAGAATTATGAGATTAATCAACTATTTCTTTGATAATTAGAAAAGTCTAAAAGTGTAGATTTTGCTAAACTTAACATTTTTAATGTTAGGGTTCACTTTTGTATTACTAGATTCATAAATTTTATAATTTCTTTTAAAGATAATATCATATTTATCTTTTATATAATACTGAATTTCATTTACACATATGTTCATATGTGAGAAGTTATAAGATCATCATATATATAAATTTGTAGGTTGACAGTATAGTATATTTTTATTACAAATTTACTGTTAAATATAACTATAAGTAATATGATTATTAAGTATATAATTTATATGTTTATTAAATAAAAAATATAACTTCGTTATTTATGAACTATAAATTTGTTAATTAATATGTAAATCTATTTCTAATTTATGAGTTCTTTAACTGTAATTTTTGAATATCAGATATACATATTTCTTTAAGAAATAAATTACATTAATAGTTGAGTTTTTCTTTATCTATTTAATTATTTTTATTAAAATGACATTAATTTCTGTAAGATAAAATTAATATATTTAATTTTTAAACTATTAATTTAAAATAATAAATAAAAATTAGAATTCATAACAATCTACACTACAAGCCAAGTACATAAATAGTGCACCACCTTTCTTTTTTCATAAGAAAGATGACAATTTTATTGCTCAATTAGTTAGTGCACCATTAGTTTAAAGGAATGGCAATGTTGGAGATTAAAGCTTTATTATAAGAGAGGCCTTTGATCCTAAATTATTAGTCTACTCTTAGAGCTATTTAATTTTATTTCTCCAGTATTAGCACATGAAATTTCCATGTAAGTACTCCTATTTACTTCAATTAATAAATATTAACAGAAGATAAAGATTTAAGTTTGATTTGTAGCAATTGATTCGGTGTCACATAATACTTATATCATAGATATTTTGAGTCATTAAATTTATTAAATTTAATTACAACTAGTGAATTAAAAATTTATTAATAGGATAATAGATTGTTCTTTTTACTAATTACTAACAATACAAGTTAAAAGTTCAGTAATATTTATATTTTATTTCACCGATTATATAAATTTTATAAAAATATCAATTTTATTTTTTACTTCTCCAGTATTAGCACGTGAAATTTTGTAATACTAAATAATGATCTGTGATTTTTCATTCATAAATGTGTCTCCTTTTTTTTGGCTCGGCCAAACCCGAACTCGAACCTACGATCATATCCAAAGTAAAAGGATGACCATAAGTTTTAGTGGGTTCTATTACAACATGAGAGTGGACTAATCAAATAACAAAACGTTATCAGTCTTCTTTAGCTACAATTCACACAGTTAATGATAGATTTTAGAACCATAATAATTCCCTTTCATACATTTTTTCCCTGTAAAGATAGTGATCTAATCACCTGGAAAAGTGGAAGGATGACTGAAGGTGATTGAAAAGTGGGATTAAAGCTTTGAGGGTGATGTAGAAAGTAAAAGCCATGCTTTTGGAGACCACTAAACCAACAATGAAAGTGATATTAGCCAATTACAGTTGTAAGTGATGTTTATAACTTGCAAAAGATGATTGATGGATAATGAAATTTATAACATCAAATAAAAACTCAAAAAAAAAAAAAAAAAGAAAAAAAGATGGTTAAGACGGATCTAAATTAACAATAATATCCTTTACATTTTTCTCTTTTTTCTTTTTAAAATTGCTGACTCATGTGTTTAAAGTTTCTCTTTTATCGATTTTTTTATATTTCATTGCAATACTAATATATTCATATGCTTTTGACTAAAGGATAAAAATAAATTATTAAATCGATTGAAATAAAATAATTATATTTTTTTTATTTTCATTATAAAAAGCGATAAATTAATAATTATGAATAAAAAAAATTGAAACTCGATAAGTGATAATATCAATTAGGTCCTTTGGAGCTTAGTTAACTAATAATTTTAAAGGACTAATACTAATTTGATGGCGGCACAAATAATGTGCCCATGCGCATATGCACGCACGTGAAGAGTCGGAGAGGAAAAGACAAGAAGTGAATTGAAACAATCCCCAAAAAAATGGGGCGAAATTGCAATGATTATAAGAATATGGCTCTAAATTGAGCAACTGAAACCTCAAAAACAGCGGCCGGTTGGGCCAAATTCACGTGAACTGTGTCATGTTTGGTGGCCGGAAGGCGACGGCCCAACTAGAATGGTGGAGAGAGAAGCATATCACATCATTGGATCAACACTAACACGTGTGGCATTAGAGAATATTGACTCTCACTGGACCCATATAATCCCACCCACACGTGGGGAAGGATCTTTCATTGTTTTCCTGTCGGGCCCTCCCTACAGGCCCAGTTAAGCCCATTTATGGCCCAAAATTACGTCACTGGTAGTAGGTGGTTTGCAATATTGGGAGGGTTATGTGGTCATTTTCCTTTAACTCGGCCTACTTTTAAAATAATCTCATCTTCCTACTTAGATTAAGGCACGAGATAAAATTTATATAGTGTTGAAGAAAAAATTAATAAACATTTTGGTCAACCTAATTATGTTTATTGATGATCATTAATACGACAACACCACCTAATCCAAAAGATTTTCCATTAGCACAATTTTATTATATTATATAATTTTCTTGTGCATTAGGGTTTCTTCGTAATTTTTTTAAAAATTTATGTTAAAATGCATGTTGCTTATGCTATTATTTTCCTCACTTCTGTGATTGCACATTACTAAGATTGAGAATTTTATTTATTTGTTTATTTATTGTCTAATGTCTCCCTAACATCTGGCAACTGTTGAAATTAACAAATAAATGCATAATGGTCTAATTAATTTAAGATTAGTGTCAATTCAAAAAGATGAGCAAGACTATAGAGACTGTTGAGAAGAAAAGAGACAAAATAGATAAAAGAAATACTTGGCTACCTGAACCACTGTTTCTAAACCCTTTTAATTTGTAATTCAACCTATAGATATCAGTATAAGGTTAAATTATTGTTCATTGACTTAAGTGGGTGTATGAGAAAGCAAAGGCACTGATCAAAATTTTAATTTTGAAACTTATACCAATGATTGATTAGTTAAACATTCTTTAATAAAGGCAAGAAACATGCTTGTATTTTTTTAAAAATGGAAATTGTCTTCAACTCGGTGCATTAGTCTTACACTCAAGCAACCACTATTAGGAGTAGTAACCAATCAAGTGCTAGAGGAAAACATAGTTTATTTATTAAAGAGGCAATCTATGGTGACCCTTGAAAGGCACAGGGGATTGAACAATATATATGAAACAAGTAATATTGTAATAATGTGAGGCACATTTAGCATAACTTGTTTGAACGAGAGTAGCCAATAAAACTATATATATACATTGGTTTTGTATGGACAAAGCAAAAAAGAAATGACAATTTATTAATAATAACTTAGAAACCTACAGTTGTGAGAATGGCAAGAATCATTTCTTTTAAAAATAAATTTTTTGAATTTAAATCCTATTTTATACAGTACATAGGGGACAAAGCAAAAGGATCACCCTTACTTATATTTATGACTCATAATATTGTAAAAGAAACGTTGGATCTACCTTTGGCTCATAATTTCAACTTCACTTGAACCAGTCTTCTGTTACGCAAACAGTTACGTACTCAATCCCACGAATAAAAACAAATAAAAAAGACGTCGATGCTTAGACAATGGGGCGAGGGAAAGAACATTCAAAAGAACAACAGGACATTCATATATTATATTGATAAAGAAAGTAGCTAACAAAACCACTCCTAGCCATATAAATTTATTTGCATGATTATGTGTCTCCACTATGTAATGACCACTTGGGCTATAATAGGTAACATGGTGATAATAACTTCACTTCATCTGCTCATTGTAACGTTTCCATCACTGATAACTACTGCCAGACATTTCTCCTGTTCACTGATATTGCCTGCTTACTACTACTGTTTTATCTCAGCAGCAGATAATATCTTTTTAGGAAATGATTTTAACAATTTAGAGTCTTTTTTGTCAAGAAAAGCAAGCTCGCTCTCCGCCCTACAAATTGATATTTGTAACTCTTATATATTTACATTTTAATTCTTTAAAAATACCTTATCTTGATTGACAGTTGGTATGAAGAAAAAGCTTTCCTTTTTTCTTGAGAAAAGGAAATTTTGCAGAAAAAGCCCCACTCTTTTTGGTTATGTTACAATAGAACCAAACATGATAATTGATAGCTAGATGTGAGATGTCTATTTGTCAGTAATTTTATTTTCTAAGTGGTCCTGTGTGAATGCATAAAGCTAAAAAATAAATAAATAATGTAGCAAAAAATTACAATGCTGACATTTTTCAATCTCTATTTTAGTACGTAACAATTACATGGAAATGTGAACGTGAAACTTTAGTATAAAATAAATACGAAAAATTGTACAGTTGTATGTGTAATGGATGCATATTGATCATATGCGTAATTATTGATCTCTACATGAAAATTCTGATTTCTTTTTTATTTTTCAATTTTCAGAGAAAACTATATTTAAAATCTAATTTAAGTGATGATTTTTTTTTTTAAAATAATAATTATTGAATTCAGTTTTTCCTTTCTGTAATAGATGAATTTTCATCCTATTGGGTAATTCATGATTCATTGCACTCTTTACTCAAATATTTGTAACCATTTTAATGTCATATGTTGAACTACATTAATGGAATATGTGGGCTTGGTTTCCCATATAATACCTATTGTGGTTTTTATTTAGCCCATATCCGTCCCCTCCTTACACTTTTCATTCATAACGCAAGCCCAACAGGAGGACCATTATGAACATTTTATGGCAAAATCCATATTTAGGTTTCTGTAGTTTTTCAAAATCTTGTTCACTCATTCTGCCTTTTGTTTTTGTAATATAACAATTAGAAAAATAGACTCAAAATACTGTTAGAATATACCAAATTGGATCCTGATTAGAAAAAAAAGTGGAAAACAACTATTAACCAATTAAAATCTGATAAATAAACTACTCATAAGTTGCGGTCTAAGTATTTGATGAAATAATTAAGAATGTATAAAATAATTGAGAGAGTTGTTTTTTCAATAAAATGTGATTATATCAACATTTTTTTACACTATATTTGCTTATGTGGCATATGTTTGTTTATAAATGGCTTAAACATTACAAAGACAACAGGGATTCTTTGAGATGTAATAGTTCACTAGTGACTAGATGAAATAAACACAAAAGTAGAGAGACTCAAACACTGGTTTTGCCATAATTCATTTGTTCCAAACATTTATGGAAAGCACACATTAATGGTAAACATAAATATAAATTAGTAACTTTATCCATATAAATAAAATTAATAGTAACTTTACTCTTTCTAAATTTTGTTTATTAAGTTCTTATATCTCTTATTTCCATATACAGTAATATGTGTTTATCATTATTCTTACGAGCTGCTCGAAGTTCGGCTCAGTATCGTTCTAATTCGTTCATTAGGATAAATAAGTCGAACTCGTGTTTTATTTTCGAGCTCATTTATTAAACGAGCTGAGCTCGAATTTAATAGTGCTCGGCTCGTCTGAGTTCGAGAGTTGGCTCGTTAAAGAGCTCGCGAGCTCGCTCATATATTAGCTCAATAAATAAATATATAAATAAATAATATATCAAATTGAAAAAAATAAATAGATCATAAAAATTCAACTTTTCCTACATTAAAGTAATAATATATATTAAAAAAATAGATTTTAATTATAAATATTTTAGTTGAATGATTTTAGTATTAGTTGAGTAAGTGCTAGTTTAATAATATTGTTAATTAAATTGATATTTAATTATTATTAATATCTTACCAATTTATTTTTTTTATCATAAATTAATGTAAGTAGAATAATAAAATAAAAACTATGCATGAAAACAATATAGTTTTGTGTATAATATAGTTAACTTAAATTCAATATAGTTTTACTATAAAATTACATAGTTTTAGTGTTGAATAAACAAGCATATATTATGTAAATGGTTAAAGATATTACTATAAAACTATATAGTTTTAGTATTGAATAAACAAACATATATTATATAAATACTTAAATATATTTAAAAATTATAGTTTATACATTTATAAATTAACAAAGTATGAGTAAATATTTTTACAATATGCTTAATATTAAACTTGTAAATAGAGTAAGAATTTTATAAATTAATATAAAAGGTATTATAGTTTAATTGATAAAGGAAAGGTACTGGAGTAAGAACTGTTATAAATTAACATGAGTAAATATTTTTGTAATATATTTAATGTGAAGCTTATGAAGCTAGGATCGCTCGTTTGCACTCCTAATCCCAATCAACTTATAAATAGATTTGGAATAAGTTTGAAATAGAAGTCTATAGAGTTTGTTTAAGAATTTAATTTAATTATTTTAGTTTCTGAATTTATATGCATATTTTAATTTTTTTTTATATAATTTACTTATAGTTATAAAATTTACAACTACATATTTAGTAAAATCGAGCTTGGTTAATGAACTTGATATCGAGTCGAGATCGAGTTCAGCTTGTTTATATGTACTATCAAACTAATTACGAGCCGAGCTTGAGCCGAGCTTGAACATATCAAAATTACAACGGACCGAGCTCGAGCTTTAAAATATAAAAGATTATCGATTATCGAGCTCAGTTAGATTTTTACGAGCCGAGCCTGAATAATAAAAAGCTCGGCTCGGCTCGGCTCGTTTGCACCCCTAGACTGGCTTTAATCATAATATTATTTTTATATAGTACCGGATGCTATATAATTCACCTATTTTTTTCTAACTCTTACTCACATGAAATATACAATATATTTATAAAATTATTCCTTAATCTTAAAATATTAAATGATAATTTAATAAAATAATATATGCCACATCGTCCCGTCAAAAATTGAAACAAAATTAGATGGAATATTTAGCATTTTCAATGATGAGGGGAGAAACTTGGATCGAATTTACCAGCTTTCCAAATATTATAAGATTGAGCCATTATTTTTAACCAAAATGGTGAAATTGAGTTAAAAAGAGGTTTTATCTAAAATGCAAAAGAGAGTTACAAAAAAATATTTTAGATTGATAGTTGTTCGAGACCCGGGATTACGATAAAGCTTTTACATACACTCAAAAGTCTAATTAACGAATATACAGGCCTAATAGAACTGGGATTCATGGTATGTCATAATAATTAATCTTACAATAATGGTTTTAAATTTCACTTCTTAGATGCTCTTTCCTTACATTATCAGGGTTTAGGAATTACTGTTTCACAAATAATCTTATTGAAACTGTCCATATCGTGTTCATTGTTCAGAATCATATTACATCCCGGATCTGGTGAAATACTTCCATTTGAGAAAACATTTTCAGCAACCTCTATCATCATTAAGAAGCGCAAGCTAATAGAGGAAAATACTATTACACGTAAATATAAGCAAACTGAGTTTTCCTGATAATATGTTAGACAATATACTGTTAAATATAACCTGGAACATCCCTGATTCAAGCGCATCTCGAAGCAATGGCGTTCTCTTACCACAAGCCACTCTTCCGTCGGAGACCACTTCTAATCAGCCAAAACAAATATTCTTTAATTATCAGAATAAAGTTGAATCAATGAGAACGAAAAGTTTTCACCACAGCCTGACGTAGGCATGCTAGATTACAACTCAATCAAAAGCGTAGAGAAACAGCATCAAGGACGAAAAGGGGTGGGAGGGATAACATCAAAATATCTCTCTTTTCCTTTCCTGCCATCAAACTGAGATTCATTGGAGATCACATGCTGCTATAATAGTATTATGTGCATCGGCATATGTAATCGTATGTTTCTATGGAAATGGAACTGCACCATTACCATTACCTGATCCCAATGATAATATTTGTTTTTCCAGCCAAAGCATGGGATACTTTTGGGTTTGATATGATTCATCATCTACCGGTCGTCAGAGTCCCTTCTGGTCCTTGTTCCACAATGTAATGACCCTAAAATAGCATTCATCAACTCTTCATACATTGTAAGTGGTCTCGCAGGCGACAACATGGAAACTGCGTTAATTAGCTTTGATTTGGAAAATTAGATATATAGGCAAGTGCCAGTGCCTCCCATTCACAAGAGCATCTTGCAAAATGTATAAAGACAAAAGCTTTATCTATATCTATAAACCAAAAGAGAGCACTTGCAAGAAATTTCAGATTGTTGGTGTTCGACTTGGATGGAATAAAAGCACTTATATATTATCAGAGTATAGTTAATCTCTCACCCTAATTTTAGTAGACGAATTCAGATAAACTATTTATATATTGTAAAAGTCTAGTTGATCTCTCACCCTAAACTTAATTCGAAAAATAATTGGTGTAATATGAACTATATAAATCTTAACAGCCACCTGACTATTCCTTGAATGTTTAGTTTACCTCTTTTATTTTTCTTATTTTACCTATGTTGCCATTATTAGCTTCATTTGTGTACAATGACATATGAGATATGATGCAAAACACACGCACCAAAGCACAATCAGAACAAGCTCCTAATTGTAACTAATAATTTAGTGCATGAAATTCTGTAGGAATAGTTTTCATAAAGCAGATAGTGATGATTTACGAGCCACCAAGTGAGCTAATGCTAACATATATGCTATCAGAAAATCTATATTACCATTGAATTGAAACAAATTAGCATTGGTCCGGAAGCATGCACATACATCCGGTGTATATGCACTGTGCAAACAAAGAAGTGAATCCCGGTTCTGTACATTTTGGACTTTCATGGATGTGAGAGTGTAAAATACACTAGATGCCGGCAACTTCCTTCAATAAATGGCATTAACTATAAATGACCTGTACTCTATTACTAAATAAGTGACCTATTTGTTGCATGTTTCAGGTGTCAAGCCACTGGTTTATAGCTTTGCACATGTCGTTAGCACGACAGAGGCTTCGTTTTGTTGCAGTACAATTAAATAAAGGGAAAAGATGCATTTTCACCCCTAATGATTGGTTCTAGGAGCAGATTAGCCCCTAAATTATTTTTAGGTGCATATAAACTTTTAAACTATAAAAATCCTGTAATCTAATGATGTGGAATATAACAACCTATTGCAATTAAAAATAAAAAAATTAACCACTAATGTGTCTAATATATTAAAAAAATAAAATAATTTATTTTCATTAAAATAAAAAAATTATAATAATTTTTTATCTTTACTGACAATTAACCATCATTGTTGTTGCTGCCGCCACCACCACCTTCATCGTCTATCCATAATTCACAACCACTACCACCACCGCCATATCAATAACAATCTTTCTCTAAAACAATAAAATCCCAATCAATAAAACGCAAGGCTTGTATAGATAAATCATTTATATATTTGCTTCACTACATACAAACTCATCTATTACAATCATCTGTAGATCTGATAAAACTAAAAAAGAAAAAAAATAATCAAGAAAAAGAAAAGCTTTTGCAGCATAAATATTATGGAGCAGAAAGATAAAAAAAAAATTAAAGCTGCTTCATTTATATTTGCTAAATTAGAAAAAAAAAATCCAAAATTTATGGAGCAGAAATATTATAGACAAGACAAATCTTTTAGTAAGGCATCTCTAATGGATGGCACTTCTTGAAGCTCCCAAAATAACAAGCCTTTGCTGGGAGGGGAAAGCGAGCGGAGGTGATAAAGAAAGAAAAGAATAGATGCTTTTTTTATTAATAATTAAGAATAAGATTTTTAAATAATAAAATAAATTACCAAAATTTATTCTATTGAATTAGTAGGACCCATTTGTGTTATATATCACCAACTGATAAATGTAAGTTAACGACGTCTAAATGCTACACCGAGGGAGGGCTTAAATAATAGTTTTCTTATTATTTTACGAGTTTAATTGCATCTAAAAATAGTTTAAGGGCTAATCGGCTGTTTGCACCATACTTTAAGGGCAAGGTTGCACCTTTTCCCTTAAATAAAGCTTGGTGGAACTGAATAATGAATGTGGGTGATTCAGAGAACAAAAGTGTATTTTCTGCACATTCCTCAACAAAAATATTAAACAATTAGGCTTAACACAAACAACATTCGTCATACATTGCATAAAAAGCATGGACTTCTGTGCACATCAAATTATCAAATAGTATGTTTTCGTACAAAAAAGGAGCTCTGTTCATACATTTGCTAGCATCTCTAATAATTTGAATTTAACCTACAGTGAAAGATAACTAGATGACTAACAAAATTCAGAACTATTCATGCGTAGATACCATCAAATATGCATTAACATATCTGTTTAATCTTCTATTCCAATTCCAATTCTACCTCAAATGCAATAAAGATTGATAAATAATGATCATTGATAACAATACCTGCATAAAGATTCAATCTTTAGAATTGGGGAGAGCCTAAAGTTTGGGCAATCGTCGTCTCCAGTGCCAGCAATTATCAGTCTTAAGTCCAAACCCAACTAAGCAATGTCGTTGCTTCTCTTTTTCTGCTTGTGCAAACATTCATGTTAAGGGTTGTTCTTGATTCCTGAAGCTTAGTGTCTTAGCCTATCGTTACTATCTTATGAATTATTCAAAATATCATAATCATCGTCTACTTCACATGTCAGTATCTCATATAGATGTTAATACCTTCCATGCACATAACGATATTTTTCAGATCATTACCTCAACTTCAATGGCATGCTTCAATATCTGACCACTGACATCACAAGCTTTATTATAAGAGACATGATGATCCATGGTCCATTAATTGTATGGCTATTGTGATAATTTGATACATAAGCTTATGTTATCAGTACAAGCTGCTAGCCTTGTAGATGCAGCTCAGACCCTCTGTGGCCGCAGCATGATGGAACTTCTCAGGCTCATGGATTATTCTCCTCCCTCGTAATGACTGCAAAACTCAAAAGATGTAGTTTTTTGATGCATTACACTGCTGAGAAGGCCAGTGCAAGTGTTAGTCCTATTCAATCTTTCCTCTCTGAAATTTGATGCATCCACTTTTTACGCTTCAAATAGAAACTCTCAAAAACTCTAATGTATATATGCAATCACTTCTCAAGTAGCAAGAGCTTTATACTTTTTTGAGAGGTGAAAATCTTGAGTTTAAATCCTCGCATTTGTGCTAAATAAGTTTTTACCTGTTTTTACCTTTACGGCCAGTGCAAAGGATGATTGTTCATTGTTATATAGCCCATAATTTATTATGCTTCTCATGGATAAAAAGAAAAAAAGACTTTCTCTATTTATAAAATTTCTATAAATCTCATTTAGACCTATTCGCGGGCTTGGGTGTCTAAACCCCATCCAAAAACTTCCGGGCTTGGATACTTTCTTTTTAATGTTAAGCCCGTTTAAATTTAAACCTGCAAAAGCCTGCTTATTTTTTAGATGGATTTGAGAATATCATTTCTTTAAAGCTCGCCCAACAAATTCGATCCTTTTAAAAAATTCTAAAAAAAATATAATATATTTTTTATGAAGGACCAAGCTTGGTCAAAAATTTAGACCCGTATAACCGGATTGGGCTGGACTTAAACTTCAGAACTTCAAACCCAATCAAAACCTGGTCCGAAATTTAAACTATTCTAATGTCATCAAATTAGCAACACTATTAGTAAAGAAGGAATATTTTAGGGGGAAAAAGAATTTGTATCCTTTAGAAGACTTTTGCCATATCCATGATGATCCCAGTTATATATGAGATTAAATTCCTTTCTTTGACAAACACAAATAGCAGGTTTTGTGTCCGTTAATTTTTCCTTTTTGGCAAACGACTAACTAAATTAGTGAAAATGAAAACAATGGTACTATACATACTGGACTTTGGTGCATTTTGTATACAACGTCTTTATAGTATGTTTGAACATAGAAATAGAAAATGTTAAACTAGTATATAAAAACAGTAAAAGCTTAACTTTGGGATACCAAATCATAAATAAAATCATTGAGAATAAGAAGAATAGTTATATGCTTAGTTTTCCCAACACTTGCATATATCTAAATTGTATGTATAAGCAGATAACACTGATCGATTCAAATTATATGTAGATATTTAAGGATATTTTAGAGCTTTAATGATATATTTTATATATAATATAATAAAAATATGTATTTTTACCTCACTTTAGTTTTTTTATCTAAATTCAGAAAATAATAGCCAAAGAGAAGAATTTAAGCAAAAAATACTTAAATAGGCTTTAAATGGATTGCAACTGTAAAAGGCTTGAAAATAAGACACATGGGCTACCAATAGCGCGGGCCTAACCAAATTTAAGGAGAGAAAATTAATTAGTTATGATGTAATTAATGAATAATTATCTTTTAAGTTGCTTATTTTATTTAGCACAGTAAGAGATAACTATAGTAGTTATGTGATGAGAAAAAAACCCTAAAAAGGAAATTTCTATAAGAAGTAGAGATTAATTAAACAAAGGAGGTTTTTACTACTATTCTCCATGCGAGAAGAGGCTTCTACTACTCTCTCTGCAGGAATTCCTACAGTTCATCATCTTTTATATCTAGTTAGTCTTGTTACATTATTCTTTCAAGAACTAAAGAAACTTTTTAAAGACGTAGAGAGAGATGATCAACCTTCTTTATTCCTTGAAGGACCTTTGGATTCTCTGTTCTTTGTATCTTATATCTTTGTATTTAATTACAATGACCATAGGATTAAGTATGTCAGGCTAAATTCCATAAGTGTTTAGTTTAGCTTTTTATTTATGTATGAACCTTATATATTATGAGTTTAATGAATGATTTCTTTACCTTCATATATGTATTAGTTTCATCTATTATTATTGGTTGACCATCATATCAATTTAGTAGTAATATTTATTACGAAAATCTTTAGGTTAAAAGTATTAGAAACATCATCTTTACTTTAATCTATGTTGGTATAAGAAATCTAGGTTGTATCATTAGCTCGAGTGATTTAGAAAAAATGCACATCACCATCTCATTAATTAGTTTTTGACTTAAGAGAAATAAGGGGATTACTAAGTATAAGCTAAACTAAATGCTATTTTATCATATAGTTTACATTAATCATTCTAGTTACATATTTATTTTTTAATTATTTAATTTATTTTATAAACCTTGAGATTATTTTCAAAACATTGGCTTAGAATGTTTAGATTTACTTTTAGTATTTTGTGTGATAGTTGGTCTTTATAATATATGCTCTATAATTTCTTGTTAGATTGATTTTGTGGTGAACTTACTCGTACTATCATCTGGTTCGTACATTTGCGAGTACTAATTTAGACACCTTATAAAACGTAGCAAAGGCAATATTATTTCTTTACACATAATCAAATGCACGCACTAGCAAAAAGCAAAGATCTATTCTACATGAGAGATCAAAACCTGAAAGTTGCATTCTTCACTTTCACTCGTGTATGATCTTCATGTTGTTAAAATGTATTAGATATGAATTCCTATCAGGTGTAGGCAAGCAAAGACAAGGTGAAGATATACCAAAGCTAAATCTGATTATTAGAATAAAATCTAAATCGAGGGCTCTTTGCAAAAAATCCTGCCAGCACAAAATAGGCATAAGGTGTATGTATTACTTGATAACCTAGAAACTGGTATTTTCTCAAGATATCAACTGGTGTATTACTACCCTAATATTTTCAGATGTAGAAAATCTGGAAATGCTAACCATTTAATTTGTCTTTGGTTCCAAATATAATATAATATTTATTTCATTTTTAAAGTTGAGTTTCAATTTAGTAGATAATATTTGTTTATGTGACAGACTTCTAGGATGATAACACTTTAAGGTACGGGAATACATGAATGGATTGAATTGCACATCGAAATGTGACAATAAATTATTGATAGCATATAAGAGTTGGAACTAATCACATGAAGTGTTTTTTGGTTGTTTTACTATGTAATTTTAAGAACTTTAAAATTAATAATGTTTTGTTCGGAGAAATTTCATCCTGAAATTTTAGGATGGGTGACCTTCTAAGAATTTCTTGAATCCATTAAAGACAAAACCATAATACCAGAGGAAAGATCAAAACAAACAATATCTCACGTGATCTGATTACAAATCATTACAGTTTATAAACTTATTTATTAGAATTTATTTACAAATTCTATCAGTTTTTCTAGAATTTGAATTAAACAAAGATTTTTTTGTAAATTTTAAAATATAAAACTGCAAAACAAATTTTATGCACATCAAACATGATTAATATAGATTTCCAAATAAATTTTATAATTTATGGGATACAATCATAAATATGGTGTTGCGTTGTCAAGGTGTTCCCACCAAAGAGTACCGGTGGCATCCGATCTTACCATGAGTTTATAAAAGAAAAGGAACAAGGAAATAGCAAGATAATCAAATCAAAACTATTAAATATTTTACTAAATATACTCCATATTTTACACCTAAAATAAACTATCATTTAGTAAACTGTTACTCCCTGCTTATTATAATAAAAATTAGAATATAAATATTTAATAAATTAATATATAATGTAATATTTTATTATTTTATAGGTATTTTCTTATCATATAATAAAAATATATTGACCACATAAAATAATTATCTTATATTAATTTTACTAATAAAGTATTATAATAACAATGAACACATAAATTAATATATCAAGAAAATAAAATTATAATTTTTTTTATTTTTTTATCTTCGATTTTGTATGAAAATTTATATTAAATTATTCGAATTCAATTATAGGTATATATAATGTGAGTAATTCATTAATTTGTTATAGAATTAAATATATATATATAATTATATAAAATTAGGATTGGATTAGATTAATCACTAATTAGTTCTATTAAAATTAAAAAATTAAATTAGATTATAAATTATAGATAGATATATTGTAAATTGATTTCATAATAAATTAAGAAAGGAAAAAAATGTACGTTCTTTATGCCAACATATTGAACATCTAAAATTTAGGACTCTTATTTATATTAAAAAAAGGACTTCGTAACTTTGTGCTTTTGTTTCCATTTTCTTTACTATTTACATTATATAAATAAAACAATGATTAAAAATATATATAAAATTATAATAGAATTAGAATTGAAATAGATTAATAACTAATTAATTCTATTAGAATTAAAAAATTAAATTAATTACATATAGAATTAAAATAGAATAAAGTTAGTAATTACTTATTAATTATAAAAGTATCTCAGTCAATTCAAAAATTTTCTCTACGTTTTTTTATGTATATTGCACTCCGCTAGTAAATAGGAGACAGAAATGCCGGTTTCACTTCTAAAAACTAAAAATAAAAAAAAAATAAAAAATAAAAAGCAGAGAATATGACCAAGAAACAACTGTGTGACACAAGTATAATAATGGTCGTTACCCACAGTTTTATAAGTGTGAAATTTAATCGTTGTAAGAAAATAAAGAAAAATAGAAGAAAGGCGGAATTGGAAAATGTTAAATTACATTAATACTTGGAACAATATGGTAAATTTCGTTTGAAATCCATTAGTTGAGAATCGACTTCAAATGATTTTGTAATTTAAGTATGTCTATGTCAGATTCTAGAGTAGTGACAGGATTTAAATTGAAGAAGCTATTGCTTGAAGGTATCTAGCTTCTCATAGTAATCTCCATCAAGATGGAAACCAACCTTTGTAAACAAGAAACAGAGATGGCATTTTCAGCTTTTGAAAACAGACAACGCATTTTCTTGCATAATCAAAGCTTTTTCTTTTTTTTTCTTTTTTAGCTCAAATTCTTTCAAACAATCAAAAACATGTGAAAGAAATTACAAAGGCAAAAAAGAGAATCCAAGCAGGCGATTTTGATAAACTTTAATTAAATGTTTCTAGGTAGCCGTAAGCAACACATCTTTGAAGGTTGTTGCCATTAATAGCAATTTTACAAATGCTGAAATATAAGAACAACAGCAGACTGGAAAAGATCTTTAGTCTTTTACCAACTGCTAGCATGTGTCGCAAAAGAGCCTGCCACACGATGTCATTTTCTTCTGAGCATCTTCTTTGACGGTTATATATTGCACTGCAGTTGCTCAATTTCTCCAAGTTTATTCTTTCTCAATTGCACTGTAGACTCTCAACACATCTCCATTCATTCTCCCAGTGACAGACATCAGAAGGTAAGACAGCAGCATAATGGTATCCATATCACGGTTCAATTGGTTAGTCCTGATGCAACATATAGCAAGTTTAAGTTGATTGATCATAAGTTTTCTCCTAATGATACTTTAAACACCATGCAGATCAAACCACAGTTCTTCAATAACTCTCGTCGCAACAAATATCAAAGGTAAGATTCTGCTGAGAGATATTGTTTTCTTCATTTAGTCAAGACAACTTATATCGTTAATGAAATATAGCTAATATCATCTCCATCAATCTATGTGATGCAAAATAGAAAGATCACTGACTCATTCGTTTTGTGACCATTTGAATCTTAATTTGAATTATTAATTAGAAATTAGGACTGAATTTCCATCCTAAATATTTGCAACTACTTAATCGTGAACAGGAAAAAATATTTTTCGTCATTGAGGGGTTTTTTCTTTTTTTAAAGATTTTCTCATTATCAAAGCAGTAAAGTATCTTTCATTTTTTTTTTTGAAAAACAAAAAATGATAATATTGAGCTATTCATTTTCATTGTCTGTATGTTTATGGAATGCAATTGATGGATTTAATGGGTAATTCATTATATCTCTTCTCATCATTTAAAATTTCAAAAGTACACAAATTCATATTAACGAAACACCCTGATCTTATCAACGCCACTGTTTCCAAGTCAGAAACTATAAATCCATATTAACGAAACGACATGTGTTTTTCTGTTGATCGATGTGAAAGCATCAACTTCTTGTTTATACATAAAAGTCCTGGCATATGGCTTATCGCTTAAGGGCATTACAATATTTTTATCCATATATTCAAGAAATGCTGAACTCCCTAGGCAATGAAATCTTGGATGGTCTCTTTAACTTTTCCCGGTTCCAATATGCTTAGTTATTTTGCCCTCTCTTACCAGATATTAAATAGTAATATCAATTCCCATATCCAACAGATGGAAACCTTTGGCGGAAGCAGTTCTAGCAGCAGTAACGACAAGGATAATACTGTTGACTGGAAAAGAGTCGCAGACACTACTTCTGAAGGCATTGATTACATAAGCAATCTTCTAGAAGTACTTATACTTCACATTCTCTCTTTTCTGCCTTTGAAGCAGTGGATTGTAGTCAGCCTCCTATCAAGACAGTGGAAATATCTATGGACAAAAATTTCGATCCTAAATCTCAATGAAATTGAGATTATCAGTAACATCATGAAAAAGGATATATTCTGTCCCCTATGTGGTGACATACCTAGCTCCTACCGATGCTTGCACCACTCAAGATACGCAGCAAGAAGCAAATTCGTGGAGTTTGTGGATCGAATGCTCCTTTTGCACTCAGGGTCAGTGATTGACACTATGAGGCTTTCTTTCCTGTATGATTTTCATGATGGATATAACCAAAGGATCGACACTTGGGTCCGTTATGCCTTGGCAAGCAACGTCAAAGAGCTTGAATTAAACTTCAGTGATGCAGAACATTTCCAATTCTTTGATCAGAAAGGATTAACAGTAAGGCATCCCGACCCACCTCGACCGTATGAATTGCCTTGTGGATCTTTTGCACCAAAGATATTGAAAAGTTTCATACTAACCTTTTGCAACTTCAGAACATCCAATTTTAATGTATTAAGCTCTCTTCAGAAATTACATTTGAAACAGCTCAAAGTCCTTGATGGCTCCATAGAAGAGATAGCATCTAAGTGTCCTGTCCTAGAAGATATAATCTTGGAGTACTGTCTTATTCCTGATGGTTTTTTCGTGAGTAAGGAGGACATAAAGATCAAAAGACTTTCAGTGGTTCATTGTGCATCAAATGAAAGGTTGCGTATGAGTATATCAACTCCAAACTTAGTAATGCTGAGAATTATAGGAGAATGCCTGAACTCAGCATCAATTCAGAAGGCAACACATCTTATTGATGCCCAAATAGGTATTTGTGTAATATATACAAATAATGCAGACGGAGATGCTCTAAACACACTGTTGAGAGGTCTGAGGCATTGCCAATCTCTAACTGTAAGCACCTGGAGCATTCAGGTATGACTTCATTCTCAGCCTATGAGTTATTACATAACTAAAGATATTTGTAACTTTATCTTTCATGTTTTTCTGGTTTCATCATCTTAAGGTTCTGCCTATTGAGTCAACACTGCAGCAACAACTACCAATTCCACTTCGAAAAGTGAAGCACTTGAAACTGATAGCAGCCATCTCAAAGAAAGAACTGGCCAGATTATCTTGCCTATTAAGGAGCTGCTCCAACTTGGAGATTCTAACTGCAGTATTATCTGGACCTTTGGTAGGCATTACTAAACTCTACACCGCATTTCGCAAGATTAGATTAACTATGTATAACATATGTCCTTGAAATGCTATACAATTGCACCTACAGGATCTTCTTGGATTCGAGCTTCCAAATTCAGCCACAGACGACATTTTTGAGCAAACCTTTTGGGAATCACAAACTCTACCATTCCCTTGCTTGCGAAACTCACTAAAGCAACTCACAGTAACTGGGCTAATGGGAAGAATCAATGAGGTAGAAATGATCATGTTCATACTAAAGAACGCAGTAGCCCTTGAAAAGGTGATACTATTGCTTGCTGGACTAAACAAGTATCTATGCTACAGCCCAAATGAATTTGAAAGCTTCCAACAAAACTTAAACCAAATCTACGACTTCATAAGGACATCCATTCAAGCTGAAGTATCAATTTTCATGGAGCCCCACCGCAACCTCCATCAAGTTCCATAAATCCCCATGTGATCAAGTCTGTTCATCTAAAAAAGATTGCAGGATGCCCTTTTTATTTTCATGCTTTCCTTTATAATGTCCCCTCTTGTTTTCCTTTATTTATGTAAGTTTAGTATGGAATGGAATGCCATCCATTGCATAATAAAGTATGGAACGCCATACACATTACATTAGGCCTACAAATAAGCTGAGCTGCTCGCGAGCTACTCGTAGCTCAACTAGATAAAAGCTCGTTCGAGTTCGTTCGTCAGGATAAACGACTTGAGTTAGAGCTTCATTTTCGAGCTCGTTTAGTAAATGAGCCGAGCTCGTAACTTAGTACTTTTCGGCTCGTTTAAGTTCGCGAGCTAGCTCGTTAATGAGCTCACGAGCTGACTCGTAAATTAGCTCAAAAAATAAATAAATAACTAAAAAGATAATATATTCTAATTAAAAAATAAATAAATAAATAAATAAACCATAAAAATTCAACTTTTATTACATTAAAATAACAATATATACCAAAAATTAGATTTTAAGTTTAAATTCTCTAATTGAATAATTTTAATGTTTTTTAATCAAGTGTTAGTTTAATAACATTATTAATTAAGTTGGCATTTGATTATGTACGTTTAATTATTATTAATATCTTATCAATTTATTTTTTGTCTACATTAATTGAAGTAAAATAATAAAATAAAAATGATGTATAAAGATAATGTAATTTTGTCCTAAACCCTAACTTAAATCAACTTAAACTATGCTATCTTACTATAAAACTACATAGGTTTAGTATTGAATGATCAAGCATATATTTTTTAAATGCTTAAATATATTTGAAAAATTATAGTTTATACATCTATAAATTAACGAGGCATGAGTAAATATTTTTACAATATACTTAATGTGAAGCTTATAGATAGAGTAAAAACCATTATAAATGATCATTATCTTTAGCACTTTTTGCAAATTGTATTATCTTTAGCATTTTTTATAAAAGTAATATCGTATTATCTTTAGTGCTTTCAGAAGTTTCAGATCATTGCAGGCTGCATTATATCACTTGTGTTGTAACATGTTGTAGTCATGGAGTTTGTTAAACTCTTTATTTTTATTAAGAATTTGATTTAATTATTTTAATTTTTGAATTTATATGTATATTTTACTTTTGTGTATAATTTATTTATAATTATAAAATTAAAACAGCTACATATTTGATAAAATCGAGCTTGCTTAACGAGCTTAAAATCGAGTCGAGCTCGAGCTTCACTCATTTATATAAGTACCGAGCTAATAATGAGTCAGGCTCGAGCTCGTTTATATATAGTATCAAACTAATTATTAGTCGAGCTCGTACTGAGCTTGAGCTCTAAAATATAAGACATTATCGAGCTTGAACCGTGCTCGAGTTTAGTCAAATTCTACAAACCGAGCCTGAACATTGAAAAGTCTAGCTCGGCTCGGCTCGTTTGTACCCCTACATTAGATTATGGAATAATATGTTCTTTTTCTTATGTAAGGAGGAGGAACTTATTTTCTTGCATTCTCTAAAATTTTAAACACTTTTGAGTTTAGCCTATAATGAGAATTAACTAAATGCCTACAAAGTTCAAAAACCATTCGTACATTGATGCGACCAAATTCGGAATAACCCTATGCCAATCTCAATTCTATTTCAAATGCAATAAAAGGATGATAAATTATGATAATAGATAACAAAACCTGTATAAAGTTTCAATCTTTACCAGTAGTAGAGCCTAGAATTTGGGTTGCCGGTGATTATCAAATTTTTAAGTCCAAAGTTATGTAAGCGACACTTGTTTTCTATTTCACCTCGTGCAAATAGTAGTTTTGGGGGAGAATGTTGAATCTTGAATGTAAGAGTTATTGACTTTATATGTCAATTTCTATTTTTAGGCTAAAGCTTTAAAGTTCGAGCCCATAATCACTTAGCATAATAAATTCTATTCTTCGTTTAATCTACTTATACTCCCCGTAAAAAAATGGCAACTTTACACGCACTCCCAACTTAACACATCAAATAAACACTACAAACAAATGGTGATTTGAATACCTCTATATGTGGTCGCTAAATACATATAGAGATCACTTAGAGACCACATCTTGTGGTCGCTAACAAAAACAACGACTATAAAGCCGTATAGTCTCTAAAAATAGTAAAAATAACTTGTGGTTTCTATTTTGCGACCCCAAATGTGGGTGCTATTTAGTCTCCAATTGATCACTATAGTACTGACATGAGAAATCACCAAGAGACCATTTAGCTACCACGTTGTGTGGTCTTTAAATCATACGGTCGCTATTTGTCTCATTGTGATCATTAATTAAAATAATGGGAGACCATATGATACAAGATAAAGGCCATTTAGCAACCATATTATGTGATAGCTAAAGTTAGAGACCGTAGCAAAATTGATCTCGAATTATATTTTATAATTTAATTTATGGTTGATATTTTTATTTTAACTTATAATTATTTTAAACATTATTAATATATTTATATTTAATTTTAGTATTATTATAATTATAATTATTTTTAGATTAAATATTGAAACTAAATATAAAAATTAAAATGTATATATATTCATAATTATTCTATAACAGAACGGGCGGGCGTGAGAGAAAGAAATATATATATACAAGGTTGAGTTGAGTCAGAATCAAATTCTATATATCTGGAACAAATGAAAAGAAAAAGTTAAATTATATAGAACAAAGTTGAATGTTGAGATTTAAAAGTAAATGCAAATTGTACCTATGAAGATCCCAATCTCCTCTTACAATTTTGTTCAAAAGCTTAGGATCAGCACAAGTAGGTATCCCATTAACACGATTAAAAGAATACATAACACTTCTAACATCTCCTTCTTTGACACATCTCGATAGATCAAAGGAATGTCTCTACTATATGTACTTCAGTTATCTGCATTAAATAAATAAACAAAGATCAAATTTTATTTATTTGAAAATTTAAAAAAGTTATAAATTTTAAGAATTGAGGGGCTTTTCTGTGGAAATTATTCTGGTATCAAAAGTAAGGCATTCAAATCCTTGCCATTTATCAACATCATAGGTGGCATGGTGTTTACAGCATGAGGATATTTTAAATGGTCTAGTATTCAAATTTGTGTAGTTCTCAGTACCTTCAACATCTTGTGGCAGCAGGAACAAGATCATCAAAGAATGTTTCTGGACCAACGTCAAAGGCACCATAAAGAGCTTCACACCACCACTCATATTCAGGAACACCCAACCTAGGCACCCCATAACTAAAGAAAAATATAAGCTGAACAGTATTTGTTGGAAAGCTTCTCAAGTTTCAATGTGAGAAGAGAGTTTTTATATTCCTCAATATATAGACATTTTCAACCTATAAAATACTGGAAAGATAATATTCTAAAGATGAAAAATAGAAACTTTGTACAAGATATTTGATGCTGTCACATAGCTATTTTAAATGAGTAGATTGCTCCAAGGATTTCTCATTATGCAGTGATTGGATTTCAACAAGACCCCTTAAATTACTTCACGATTCTTCTATTTTTTGGAAGGATAGCCACAGCTTGATTTACTTCCTTATCACTCCAATTCTCATCCTTATCACTCCATGTTGTGGACTCAAGGTGATTGTTATGTTTAATACCCTCCCGTAAACTATGTCGAGGCTGTAGGCATAGTTTGTTGCGAAAGCGACTTAAGGAAGCTTTACATATGGGCTTTGTAAAGATATCCACAATTTGGAGAGTAGAGGAAACGTATCGAGTAATAAAAAGTCCCATGGAGACCCTTTCACGAACAAAATGATAAACCAATTCAATGTGCTTACTGCGAGCATGAAAAACAAGATTAATAGTCATATGTAATGCACTTAAGTTGTCACAAAAAAGAGTTGGCGGTTGCGATTGAGAAACATGAAGATCACGTAAGAGAAAGGTTAGCCAAGTTAATTCTGCAGCAGTGTTGGCCAAAGCACGATACTCGACCTCAATACTAGATCGAGAAATGGTTGGTTTCTTTTTGGTGCACGAAGATATAATATTTCGCCCTAAGAAGGTACAAAAACCAGTTGTGGATCTTCGTGTAGTTGGACAACCTGCCCAATAAGCATCAGAGAAACCACAAAGATCAAGTGTAATATCACCAGTTAAATGTAACCAAAATGAATAGTACCTTTGACATATCATAAGATGCGATGAACCATTTTCATATTAGCAAGAGAAGGTGATTGCATGAATTGAGAAACATAATTGACAGAAGAAGAAAGGTAAGGTCTAGTAAGTGTTAAGTATTGTAGAGCACCAATAATGCTACGATAAAAGGAAGGGTCTGGATAAGGTATGGTAGCATTAAGTCCTTTAGTCTTCGATTCCATTGGAGTATTTATGGGTTTGCAATCAAGCATTTGAGACTTATCGAGAATTGAATAAACATAGTGAGTCTGAGAAAGATGTAAAGAACTGTTACCCCGCTAAATTTCAATGCCAAGGAAATGATGTAAGGAACCAAGGTCTTTCATAGCAAATTCAGAGTGCAAGAGGTGAACAAAATCATCAAGTAACTTCGAATTGGATCCTGTCAAAAGCATGTCATCAACATAAAGTAGTAAAATTAATGAACCAAGTGAAGAGTGCAAAATAAAAAGCGATGGATCAGCCACATTGCAAAAGAATCCATTGGCAAGTAAAAAGGAGTTAAAACGATCAAACCAAGCTCATGGTGCTTGCTTGAGCCCGTAAAGAGCTTTGTTTAGTTTACAAACATGAGAGGGAGAAATTGACTTATGCATACTAGGGGGTTGATCCATAAACATATCTTCACTTATGAAGCCATATAGAAAAGCATTTTTGACATCAAGTTGTCTAATGTCCCATTTTCGAACTAAGGTTATGCTAAGAACTAAACGTATCGTACCTGGTTTTATAACTGGAGAAAAAGTTTCAGTATAGTCAATGCCATCAACCTGATGGTACCCCTTTGCAACTAACCTGGCCTTTATTCGATCAAGTGTACCATTTGCATTTAATTTAGCTTTAAACACCCATTTCGAACCGACAACATTCATGTGAGTTTCCCAAGGTACCAAGGTCCATGTTTGATTTTTGTGAAGTGCATCAAGTTCCTCAATCATGGCTTGTCTCCAACCAACATGTTGTAAAGCCATTTTGACATTACGAGGTTCTTTAGGAATATCACCACATGCATGCATGAGAGCATATCGAGGATTAGGTTTGTATATGCCGTGTTGAGCTCAAGTGACCATCGGATGAGACTCTGGTTAGACCTGTTCAACATGTAAAGGAGAGTAAAAATTTAAGGGAGAGGAAATAGGTGAGGAACTACCTATGCTAGGTAATATATCATCGGCAGGAGATGGAGGTGATATTTCCATAGAATCATTGTCTATAGCATTTGGTGATTGAGGTGTAGTAGATTGGTCATGATCACAAATCAAAAAAAAGCCAGAGATAACATCTTCAACTACAGGATTAGGAATAACCAGAAGGTCATGCAAAGTATTACACAGTATAGGAATTGGTGGACATGCAGCCATTGTGGAAACAATGATCTGAGCCGTTGGTGAGGACGGTAAAGGATCCAAAAAATCAGTGAAACTTGTGAGTAAAGAAGATGTAGGCATTTTCATTTTGCAAAGGAAATGATTTTCATCGAATACCATATGTCTTGAAATAAAAACCTTATTGGTTGTTGGATCTAGACAACGATACCCTTTATGTTGGTTGTTGTAGCCTACAAAGACACAAGGTATAGTTTTAGCATCAAATTTATTTTTCTTCATATTCCAAGTATACGGATAGCATCTATGTTAAGAACCTCCAAGGATTAGAACCACGAACCCTAATGATTATGAACCCGTGAATTACTATCTTAGAAACCCAAGAACAAATTGAGTTTCAAAACCCAAGAACCGCTTAAATCAGATTGCAAGGTATGGTTGATCAAGATCAGAACCTAAAGAAAACTAAGTTCTTTAAACCCTAACCCTTAACACGCCACAAGGATAGATCAATGCCTTGATAAGTGGTTTATGCATTCAACAAGAATTCAAGAATTCAAGCAAATATGCAAAGGAAACAACTACTATATTTTTTTATCAAAATTCGAATTTCCAAAACACAACTTAAGGGGCATTTTTATAGCCACCTAACATAATAAACCCTAGTAAAACTATTAACCCTAGCCTACATAAGAAAAATAGGCAATAACATTGTTCTGAACTTAAAGAAGAGATTTCAGCCCAAATATTAGCCCACATTAGTCTTCATGTATTTGGACTTGCAAAACATTAAATAAAGCCCATTCAGATATGTCTTTACTTGGGCCTATCCTAGCATGACCAATTGGGCTTCCTTGACTAGCCCAATCTTGCATATAGCCAATTAAGGCTTCTTGTAGCTTCTTGGACCTTGACCTTGTAATTGGGCCTTGTAGCATGCTCAATGGATCCTTAGCTTTATCTTTGATTTTCCTGTTGTCCTCTCCATCAAGTCCATCTTTAAGCTTGGCCATGTCCATATCATTCCCTCCTTCTTTAGGATGATTCGTCCTCGAATCAAGTTCATCACCGTTATTTTATTGATTGCACCACAGTCCACACACATTCTCCATGTGCCATCCTTCTTTGGAACCAAAATCACTGGAACCGCACAAGGACTTAAGCTCTCACGCACATACCCCTTTGACATCAGTTCTTCCACTTGCCTTTGAAGCTCCTTTGTCTCCTCTGGATTACTTCTATAGGCTGGTATATTTGGTATGGAAGCCCCGGGTATGAAGTCTATTTGATGTTCTATCCCTCTTTGAGGAGGTAATCCACTTGGCATTTTCTCGGGAAAGACATCAGCAAATTCCTGCAAAAGATTAGCAAACACACTCGGCAAGGAAAGATCAAGTTCAGTAGTGTTCAAATATACATCTTTATAAGTAACAACAAATAACATCCGACTTGAATAAAATGCATGCCTAACTTCACTTTCCCTAGCCAAAAAACTACCATTTGCCTTTGTTTTCTCTTTAGGCTGAATCTCACCCTTTGGGTTTTCATGTTCCTTTTTGTTATTTTCAGCCTCACGCCTCTCTCTTTCCAACTTACATTGGTCATCATACACTTCCTTAGGAGAAAGAGGTGTCAAAGTAACTTTTCTCCCATCCTTCACAAATGAGTACCTATTTAGAAAGCTATCATGGAAGGCCCTCGTATCAAATTCCCATGGCCTACCTAACAAGATATGGCCAGCATGCATTGGCACTACATCACATAGCGCCTCATCTGAATATCTACCAATTGTGAAAGGTACAACAACTTGCTTATTCACTTTGATCTCACCACAATTATTTAACCATAATAATTTATAAGGTCTAGGATGTGGAATTAGATTTAAACCCAATTTTTCAACCATTAAAGTGCTAGCAACATTTGTACAACTACCACCATCAATAATAACAAGACAAGTCTTACCTTGTACATGGAATCTTGTGTGGAAAATATTGTCTCTTTGCTGCTCCAAGGTATCATCTTCCTTCATTTGAACACTTAGTGTGCGCCTAGCCACCAAGAGCTCACCTCCCATAGGACCCTCAATGCAATCATCGCTGTCGTCTTCCAATTGTGGTATCTCATCATCATTATCACTCTCTTCACTTGCTGTTTCAATCTCCCCATGGTCTCTAGCCACCATTGCCCGCTTGTTTGGACATTGTGAAGCAATATGGCCACGCCCCAAGCATTTGAAACACTTGATGTCTCTATTCTTTTCTTTGTTAATTTCTGGTTTAGATGTGTCTTTGTTGCCTGAAATGCTTTTCCCTTTGTTGTCATTGGGAATAACCTTATCATCACCTTTCTTACCTCCTTTCCAAGAATTAGACCAATGTGGCCTCCCACTCGAAGTGCCCTTATATTCAAACCTTGTTGTCCCTCTAGGTTTTAGTTGCTTTTCCACCTTAATTGCAAGGTGAACTAACTCCTCAAACTCCATATAATGTTGCAACTCTACCCTATCAGCAATCTCCTTATTAAGCCCACCAATGAATCGTGCCATGGTAGCTTCTCTATCCTCATCCAAATCAGCCCTAGTCATGAGCATTTCCATCTCCTTATAAAAATCCTCTACACTCCTTGTACCTTGCCTCAAAGATTGGAGTCTTTGATGTAACTCCCTATGGTAATGTCTGGGTACAAAACGCCTTCTCATGATAGTTTTGAGTGCAATCCAACTACCAATAGGCTCTTCCATGTTCCTCCTCCTACTAACCACCAACTGATCCCACCAAACTATAGCATAGTCACTAAATTGGGTAACCACCAATTTCACCTTTTTCTCCTCTGAAAAGTTATGGCAATCAAAGATAAGGTCAACTCGCTTTTCCCACTCCAAATATGCCTCCGGATCAGTTTTTCCCAAGAAGGTAGGAATACTAAGTTTGATACTACCTAAGTTCCTATCAACATCATCATAGTTCCCATAACCACCAAACTCACCACCAAAGCGTCCTCTAACTCTACTAAGATTTTGGTATCTCCTAGCTCCTCTACCCATGCCTCTACCAACCCCACCATAGGCTGCATTATCATACTCCTCAAAACCCTCATCAAAATCATCCTCATTCACCCCAATTGGCTGCCCATGATCACCTTGCACATTCTCCCCTTCATTAAGCCTATTTCCTAGACCTCGGGCAAGTGCATTAATTTGGTCCATAATGGCTTGTTGATTGGTTGTCATTTCCCTTCGTTGGGCTGCCATGTCAAGTTGCAACCTCTCCATTTGCTCATTCATATTTCTTATGCTTCGTTGCACCCTCTCATTTTCATGCATTCGTGCTGTGGGTATGCCAGTAGTTGGCACATTATTACCTCCACTAGAACCACTTGACATGCTGCAATAAGAGTTAGTATGCAATAAAGAAAAAAAAAATCGAAGGAAATTAAGGACCTCACCAACACTCCCTCACGTGTTTACTCTCAATTAATGGGGATGGTCACTCGTGTTTCGCACAATCAAGAATGATCACACAAGGCTGAAAACTCACACCACTCAGCTTATTTTCAAGGATTCTTATGTGAATCAATAACCACACATCAAGTTATTTCACTATGCTTGTAATGCACCAAGAATTATGATCTAAAAAGCTTAGTTGAGGCAAAAACGCAAAAGTTAAGAAAATTAAACAATTAGTCACACTTTCAATAAAATTAGGACTGCAAACAAGTGAAAACTTCAAACGGATGCAAATGACATATGAAGAAATAATCTAGATGTAAGAAACAAGAAAGATGCAGTTCAGCTTGAAATAGGAAAAGAAGGAACAGATTTAGGAAGCAAAAATCACAAAGAAGGTTGATCAAGAAAGAAGGTTACCTCTTTATGCTTTAAATGTGTCAAATCTGCCCAAACTCAAAAGACACACAAAGAGAAGAATAAATGAAGGACAAAAACGAATTTAGAGCTGAATCAATTCAAATAAGATGGTATGTATAGGGCTCAGGTAATTGGAATTTAATGTCCCTTTGAATCTTCCCAAACAGCCACCAAATCCTTATTTATGTAGGATTGTGAAAATCTCCCTAAACCTTTTAACAACCCTAATATCTATGTAATCACCCCAAGAACAATGATTTCAACACCAAATACATTTTTTTCCACTAACAAAGACAATAAAACCAATCAGACCTATTCCTTCTTTTTTTTTTTGCTAATTCGGATCTGATATTTTTCTTTTCTTGTTTCATTTTTTTTTTGAATCAGAATCAAAAACTACAAGAATCAAGAACTAAACAATGTAGATCTCAAGAATACCAAGAATACTTCAAGAACAATATCAAGAACTCAAGGAAAACAAACAATAATTTAAAGAAAAGGGATAAATAACCTGATTTAAGAGCCAAAGCTCTGATACCAAATGTTAAGAACCTCCAAGGATTAGAACCACGAACCCTAATGATTATGAACCCGTGAATTACTATCTTAGAAACCCAAGAACAAATTGAGTTTCAAAACCCAAGAACCGCTTAAATCAGATTGCAAGGTATGGTTGATCAAGATCAGAACCTAAAGAAAACTAAGTTCTTTAAACCCTAACCCTTAACACGCCACAAGGATAGATCAATTCCTTGATAAGTGGTTTATGCATTCAACAAGAATTCAAGAATTCAAGCAAATATGCAAAGGAAACAACTACTATATTTTTTTATCAAAATTCGAATTTCCAAAACACAACTTAAGGGGCATTTTTATAGCCACCTAACATAATAAACCCTAGTAAAACTATTAACCCTAGCTGCCACATAAGAAAAATAGGCAATAACATTGTTCTGAACTTAAAGAAAAGATTTCAGCCCAAATATTAGCCCACATTAGTCTTCATGTATTTGGACTTGCAAAACATTAAATAAAGCCCATTCAGATATGTCTTTACTTGGGCCTATCCTAGCATGACCAATTGGGCTTCCTTGACTAGCCCAATCTTGCATATAGCCAATTAAGGCTTCTTGTAGCTTCTTGGACCTTGACCTTGTAATTGGGCCTTGTAGCATGCTCAATGGATCCTTAGCTTTATCTTTGATTTTCCTGTTGTCCTCTCCATCAAGTCCATCTTTAAGCTTGGCCATGTCCATATCAATCTAGATCCAAACACACGTAAAATAGAATATGCAGGATGAGAACCATATAACCGAAAATAAGGTGTATCAAATGCTAGTGAAGAGGAAGGCAACCAATTGATTAAAAAGGCTATTGTAGTAAAAGCTTTAACCCATAAAAACTTAGGCACACCACTATGAAAAATCATAGTTATGCCAAGTTCTCTAATAGTGCGATATCGACGTTCAACAATTCTTGTATGTTCAGGAGTATAAGGGCATTAAAGGTGATGAATGATTCCTTGTTGCTGAAAATGAGATTTGAGTCTTTTATTCACAAACTCTCCACCACCATCAATATGAAATTTTTTTATTTTCATGTCAAATTATCGCTGCACATAATTTTCAAATGCCAAATACACATCAAAAAATTCAGATTTAGCACAAAGAGGAATTACCCACATATAATGAGAATAATCATCAACAAAGCATGCATAGAATCGAAATTTTCCAAGAGATAAAATGGGAGCTGGTCCCCAAATGTCACAATGAATTTTCTCAAAAGCTTTACTACTAGCAGAGCTAGATGAATTAAAAGGTAACTTGCTAAGTTTTCCCAGTTGATAACTTTCACAAATAGTATCAACTTTTTTATTTGGTTTAATATTAATTAAATTCTTTGTGTGCAAGATCTTGACAACAGAACTTTATGGATGTCCAAGACGTTGGTGCCATAGCTCCTCTGTTCCTAAATTTTGTCTAGTTGAGAAATTTGCTTCCTTCATGTTAGATAAAACATAAAGATCTCCTTTATGCTGACCTACTAGTAAGATCCGCCCTATTGCTCGTTCCTTAACACAAAATAGCTCATTAGTAAATTCACAGTTCAAAGGGTATTGTGTTGTTAATTGACTAATGGAGAGTAGGTTCCTTGTTAATTATGGAACTAATAGAACATCACATAACATTAATTCACTTTTACCGTCAGATACTAAGGTATCACCAATTGCATCTATCTTCAGAGGAGAACCATCACCAATAAATACAGAATCACAACCAACATATTTTTTGAGATTAGAAAGCATACTTGAATTTGTAGTCATGTGATTTGAAGCAGCAGTATTAGTGGTCCATTCAGTATCAGCAATAGAGGTGTCCATGGTGAGAGCTGCAAGTGCTTGAGGAAGTTCATCATTGCCTGATCCCATTCAGTATCAGCCTAGAGGTGTCCATGGTGAGAGCTGCAAGTGCTTGAGGAAGTTCATCATTGCCTGATTGTTTTGGTAGACTCCAACAGATTTTGGCGATGTGTCCTTGCTTTCCACAGAGCTGATAGTACTCATTTTTGTACATCTCTCTTTCTCTAATGTTCATTTGTTTTTTACCAAGTGGTGGTGGTCGATAGACACGATTGTTGCTCCTTTGAGATGATTATTGTGATTTTAAGTTATTACCTGTAAAATTTGAATATTGAGAACTGTTATTTGTAGCCTGAAATCCTCTTCCTTTTGATGTGAATTGATTATTTTGATGATTTTGATTATTATAATTTTGTTGCTGCTGACGCTGATTACGTTCTCCATAGAACACATATGATGGAGTATTTGATGCTTCAATCCATGAATTTCGTTGTTCAAAGCCTTATAAGAGTGAGATAACTTCTGAGTAAGATGGCATTGGAGGTTTAAGCATTGTTGTTGTGAAGGATTCATATTTAGGGCCAAGGTTTGCCAGTAAGGAATAAACTTTTGTTTTTTCAGGTATAGAATTGCCTATGGCTGCTAGACTATTACATATACTTTTGAATTTTCTCAAATGTTATGCTAAACATATACTTTTTGAGGTATGTAAGTTGTTGTCGTAAAGTAAATTCCCTTTCTTGTGAGTCTGGGGCATATGCTTCTTTCAAAGCATTCCAAACTGATTGAGATGAGTCAAGGCCAATGACCAGACCCAAAGTTTCTTCTGTAAGTGTCCTGATGATCCATCCACGTAGGAGATGATCTTCTTTTTTCCATTTGAGAAAAAATTCTGAGATTTATTTTTCTTCTTCGTTGTTTGTTAATATATTTTCTACTGTGATATTGGTGTACATGGCAGGTTTCATTTTCTCACCTGTGAGAAGTCTGACCATGTCTTGACTTTCAGATAATACAAGCATCTGCTCACGCTAGAGGGGATAGTTGTCTGGTGTGAGTTTGAGGGTAATGAAGTTGGCAACATTTAAGGAAATTGTAGAAGCCATTGATGAAGGTTAGAACTCTCTTGTCTCACAAGAAGCTCTGATACCATCAAGAAAAATATAAGCTGAACAATATTTGTTGGAAAGCTTCTCAAGTTTCAACGTGAGAAGAGAGTTTTTATATTCCTCAATATATAGACATTTTCAACCTATAAAAATATTGGAAAGATAATATTCTAAAGATGAAAAATAGAAACTTTGCTCCAAGGATTTCTCATTATGCAGTGATTGGATTTCAATAAGACCCCTTAAATTACTCTTCACGATTCTTCTATTTTTTGGAAGTATAGCCACAGCTTGATTTACTTCCTTATCACTCCAATGCTCATCCTTATCACTCCATGTTGTGGACTCAAGGTGATTGTTATGTCTAATAATAACCATTGTTAACTACCAATTGTCTATATGCCTCCTGAGTTTCAGTAACATGTTGACTTTTACTATTCCATAAAGTGTAAGGCATTTGGCAAACAAAACTCATGAGAAATAGCTAATTAGTAAACATGTACCTTCTATCAAAATTTCCCCAAACTTTTAGCTGACATAATGGTTCCAGTAGTGAGATCAAGGCATGTGTTTGTAAATTTGTTACTAGAAAAAACTTTAATAATGCATCCCGTAAAAGAAGTCAATTATAGTAGCACTATCTAGATCTTTAATAGATAAAATATAAAATAAAAAGAGAGAGAATCATGCATTCTTGTTTTCCAAATACAATGTGCCTTAGATTCTCATAAAAATATAAAATACCAAAGCTTTAATTAATTGTAAAAACAATTGCAGCATAAGATTTTCTAACCTTAAATCTGCAGACTAATAAACTGTAGAGATACTAATTAGCAACCACAAACATTTGGTCACTGAAAAGGTCTCTAAACTTAAGTTATACGACAATAGCTTTGTCGTTTTATACAATTATTATGAATATAGCGACCACAAGCTTTGTGTTTGCTAAACTGGTCGGTATCCAGTAATATACAAGGCATGTGATCACTATTTATAATAACACCCCATTATACAATTAATTTAATATATAATTATATATTATTTATATATAATTCCTTGGCTCTGATACCAAGGAGAGACTAACAAGTTTCTGATGTGCAAGATCCTCAGACGAGGCAAGCACAGAGCATACACTTGTTAAAGACTATAAAGAACAATGTAGAATGAAAAGAATAAATTCTTATTGATAAACAAATTTACAAACTTTGAAATGTAAGCTTTAAAATGAAAGCTTTAAACAAAGAAATATAACTTACAAGAGTTTGTAGAATACAAGAGGAAGGAAGTTTCTCACTATCACTCTCTTCTCACTAATTTTTTTATGGTAGGACTTGAAGAATACAAGAGTTTTTATTTATAGAGGTCTTCCGCCTTGAGTCTCAATAATTCTTGCTTTGGATGCTTTCGATAATGGAGCGAGGGGCTCCACGTCTTTTGGATGCTTTCGATAATGGAGTGAGGGGCTCCACGTCTTTACTGAAGAGAAGCAGGAATTGTCTGCCATGCTTCATTATTAAGGAATCTTCATCATTTTCTTTTAAAAATGTAATGGTGCAGAGTCTTTTGTCTTTTTTCTCTTTTGAAAAGATTTTATTATTATTATTATTGGGTATTTGGCCCTTTACAAAATTATCTTGGGCTGCCATTTCTGGTTTTCAATCCAAGGGCTTTACAACGATATCATTTGATGGACCTAAATATCCCAAAACAGTCATCTCCATTCGAGTCACCATCTAGATCAATTGATGTTGAACTGGTGCTGGAAGAGGAAGATGAAGCTTTAGATATTCCTTTTGAAGAGGCGGTCTCTGACAACTGTTTGATCAATTGTAAGAAATCTTCTTTTGTTTGAGCCGCCGCTAGCTTTAGAATAATGAAAGACTTCTGTGCCAGGAAGGTAGTTTGTTCTTTCGGAGCTAGCAAGAAGCTATTTTTTGTAAGAGAACTTTGTACCATCTTTGGACATAGTTTTTCTTGGTGGTTGAATTTATCCCACCATTTAACTTTGAGCCTTCGGACAAGGATGATTTCTCCATCTGCTGCTTGGTTGAAATGGAAATACCACACACATACCCATGGGAGGAAGAACTTTGAACAAAATAAAAGTAAGGGAGGAAAATGTCTTTCTATTTTGTTGGGTTTGTAGTGAGCTTTGAATAGATTAAATAAAGGGAGAGATACTGGTATTATGGTTTCTGGAATGTTGTCATAATAATTCCACCATTGTTTAAACCAATATGGGATTTTGGAAGTTTTGATTGTGCTTGTGTCGAAGTAGAAAAGCCAAGAATGGCTCTGTCCTTCATTTTGTAAAAGAAAGGTATTAAACCAAGCTTGTTGGTAATCCCAATAGTTAAAAGTTGTATTTAGGCTTGAAGGGTAGATGCTTTGGAGGGAGGTTGGAAAAGATCTTGACGAGTGTAAATCCATTCCCCAATCTGAAGGGTGAAGGATTCTTTGGATGGTGCATGTGGAATATGCTGGGTCTTTGTGGTCTTTATGCTTTTTGAAGTGTTTGAATTTTGCAGAACCAGTTACCTCTAGAATAGACTGGTAATAAGATTGGGGTTTTATTTTATTCTAGGGTTTAAAGTACCATCCTGGAGGAAAAACTTTTGAAACTAATTTTGAGGAACTTTCTGTACAAAATCCTTTCTCAATAGTTAAAATGCTTTGAAAGTTTTGCTTTTTTGCGTATTCATTGGTTTTGAAAAGTTTTGTTTGAGATAAACTATTTCTTGTGAGTTAGACTTTGAAATACTTTGAGAGTTTTGAGATAGGTTTTGAGGAAAAATTACTATCTCAGGTTTTGAAACAGGGATAGAGAGTATACCTTTACCTTTGTTTGAAGAGGATGATGACTTTGTAGAAATTTCTGGCTAGACTTCAGCCATAGGTACTTTTTTTGAATATTCTTCGACCATTTTTAAAACTCGGGAGTTTGCTGTGCAAGCCACTCCTGAATTTGGAATTGCTTTTGGGCCGAGTCTTCTTTGCTTTTATCTATTTCTTCCTGGATAATCTCAGTCCAGGTTCTGATAGGCTTTGAAGAGGAGGGTAAAATCTCCTTTTTTGGGCTTTGAACAGCTTTTATATTTACTGTTGGCTTTTCTTCCTTATCTTTTGCTCTTATTTTTCTCGGCATTGTCACTCTTATTTTTGAAGGAACTCTCTGGTTAGAAAGTCTGGTATTGAATTCGAATCTCCTCTTATGTATTCGATTTCAAAATCAAAAACGAAAAGAATGGCTTGCCACCTGGCAAAAATCTGTTTTGAAGCTATATTTTGAACATTTTTTTGCAATACTTCTTTTGCGGATTTACAATCATCCTCAAAAGAAACTTTTGATTTAAAATGTCACTTTGAAATTTTGAAATGCATAATACTATTGAAAGAATTTCTTTTTTGATAGTTGAATAATTCTTTTGAGTATCATTCCAGTGTGCAGAAATAAACTGGACAATGCATTCTTTTTTGTTGTGAATTTGTTTGAGAATTCCACCATAACCTAAATTTGATGCATCAGTTTCAACAATTTTGAATGCAAATGAATCAGCTAGATGTAAACATGGAATTTTAGAAACTTATTTTTTAATGCTTTGGACAATCTTTGTATGCTCATCAGTTCATGCAGGGGGATTTTTCTTTAATCTATCATGGAGGAGTTTAGCTAAAAAGTTTAAATTTGGATAAAAATCCATGACATAATTTAAACTGCCAATTAACCTTTGCAATTGAAATTTTTCCAAAATTTTATCTAGAAATTTTGAAGTAAAAGCTAGAGATCTTTCAATTGGAGTGATGGTTCCCCGAGAGATGTAGTGTCCAAAAAATCTAATTTTCGTTTGGAATAAAGATACCTTGGACTTTGAAACAACCAAACCATTTTTCTTAACAACATAGAAAATTGTCTCTAAATGTTTGAAATGTTGCTCTAGAGAATTTGAAAAGATTAATACATCATCGATGTATACAATATAGAACTTTGAATAAGGATTAAAAATGTCATTCATAATTTTTTAGAATTCAGAAGGAGCATTTTTTAATCCAAAAGGCATCACATTCCATTCATACTGGCCAAATGGAACTGTAAATGCAGTTTTGTACCGATCTTTAGGATGAATTTGGATTTGCCAAAATCCTGGTTTCATATCAAACTTTAAAAAAATAAAAGCAGAATGTAGCTTTTGAAGAAGATTTTTTTTGTTTGGATTAGGGTATCTAATCCACTTTAGAGCTTTATTCAAAGGTTTGTAGTTAACTACCAATCTAGGTGTTCCTCTTTCTATTTCACTATTTTTGTTGACATAGAAGGCTGCACACGACCAGGGAGATTTGGATTTGGTAATTAAACCCTTTTGTTCTAAATCTTTTATTTCTATTTTACAATGTCTTTCAAGAGTTTCATTCATTTGGATAGACCTAGTTTTGGTAGGAATTTATTTTTCACTAAAATCTTTTTCATATGGTAAATCCACCATATGCTATTTTCTTTTCCAGAAAGCATTAGGAAGGTCATAACAAACTTCTTTTTCGATTTTTTTTACAAATCAGAAATTTTTCTTTGGACAAAATCATTTTGCAATTGGCTTTGGATTCTTTTTAAACTCATATTTTATTTTAGATGAAAAAGTTGTGTTTGTTTTCCTTTAATTAAAGCATTTATCTCAAAATTATAAATTGAGTGAGCTTTTATAAGATTGAGATTTCTTTTCTTGGGTTTTTCTAAAAAGGGAAAAACAATCTTTGAATCTTTAACTTTAAAAATGATACCAGCAGTAGTTACTTTGAAAGGAGTAATTAAATTGATAAAAGGGGTTCCTAAAATAACAGTTTGTTGTAAATCCTTTGTAAGAATAAAAATATTTTTTAAAGCAATATTGTTGTTTAGAATTGCAGCTTCAGTTTTTCCCGCAATTCTGATCTTTGAACTATCAGCAGAGGTGAGTCTTTCTTTTATTTCTTGATGATATCTTTTAGGAACCAGCTCATAATTGATACAGTTGAGGTTTGCTCCTGTATCAAACAAAGCTATAGTTTCTATTTGGAAATCATTAGGGAAAATGAGTTTTATCTGAATCAGATATTTTCTTGAGGTTATTTCTTTTAAAACATTAATAAAGTTTTCTGGGACGTTTTCAGAAACCTCAAAATTTTGAAAATTATTTTCTTCTCCAGAATCAGAATCACTATTTTGTTTAAGAATCAAGCTTTGGAGCAAAACAGAATCATTTTGTTGTTTTTCTTTTAATTCTTTGAGTTCTGTTTTAATGGTTTTAATTTCTTTTTGGAGTTCTTGGATAGTAGGGAGAGGGTTCTTTAGCTTTTTCCCTTTTTTCAAGATCATAGTAAGATCATAAGTGTTCTTACTAGAAGAAGGGACGAGAATTTCAGTTTTTAGAATTTCTTTCAAAACTTGTTTTTGAATTTGAGGGTCATTAATATGCTTGACGGCTTCAAGAAGAGCTTCTTGTTACCTAGTGAGCATATTAATATTTTTTGGAATATCATCTAATTTCGATTTAGAATATTCGGATGAGGTTTTAATTTCATCAATTTAAAACTCTTCCTCATCATTTGAAAATTCTGATTCAGAGGAATCAACTAGAAGAGCTGAAATTTTGCTCAAAATTTCTTCTTCTATTTGGAGCTCATGAAGTTTTTTAGCAAACTTGCAATACTTTGAAGTGTGCCCCTTTTTTCCACAATTGTAGCAAGTAATTTTACTAAAATCTTTTTTGGAATTTTGTTTGGAAATTTTGAAGAATATGGTCTTTTGTAGAAATTTTCTCTGTTTTTTGGCACTTTTCTATTTTTAAAAAAATATTTTTTCTTAAAAGGTTTAGAAAAGTCTTCTTTGCATTTTCCTTTGCAGGTAGGGGAAGGTTCTATAGAATTATACTCAAACTGGTTACAAAAGCTACCTAGCTCCTGTCTAGTCTTCTTCATTTCCCATTTGAGCTGTCTTTGAAGTTTAAGGTCATGGCAAATTTTTAATCCTTCCTTCTGAGTAAGGCTAACTAATTCAACATAGGTGTATAGATCATAAGGGATCTGGCCATTATAAGCTTCTCTGATGATATTCCTAACCCTTTTACCTAGTATCTTAGGTAAACCAGCTAAGAATTTTTCTTTCCAGAAAGGTTGGTTTGAATCTTCCCTAAGCATGACTCTGGTCAGGAAAGTATCTTTATAAGTTTGGAAATTGCTAAGTTTTTTGCAGGTTAGATTGCTGAGGAGCTCAGCATTCTTATTTTTTAGAAGAGATGGGTCTTTTATGAAATGGAGGGAAATCGTCAAAATTAAGGTTGACACAGCATCCTCAATAGGATTTCCTAGCTCATCTAAGACGGGGGGTCCCTTCTATGGTGGTTTGGATGGCACCTAGGATTTGGAGCTGCTATGTTTGGGTGAGATGGTAATCCCACTATCCTTTAAGTTGGCCAGAAAAACCAGCTATAAGGAGCTCAGCTATAGCTCTATCGAAGGTACTGCTTTGGGTTTTGTAGGCATTAGCTGCCATGGTCATCTGTTGTAAAAGACCAAGAATGTTATACTCCGACATTCCATCTATATTCCATTCATAGACGGAGGAAGCATTGAACCTAGATTGGGTGAGGATATTATTTCTATTTTCTATACTTAAATCTGGGGCAGTATTCCTAGAAGTATGCCAGGTCAATCTAGGAGCTTGCCATCCCAATCTGTTGATGTTGAAAAGTTTTTCAGTGACACTTTCAAGCTCTGAATCATTGGATTCATTGCTTTGGGCTTGATCTATAGCACTGATATTTCTACTGCTTTGAGGAGTATCGGGTATTAGATTTTTGGAAGACTCAGAAGTGGCTAATTTGCTAAGTTGTTCTCTGACTGCCCTAGCAAACTCAGTTTGCTTATGAAATTGGTCTTGACTAGGCTTTGAGATCTGGTAGGGTTTGAAAATTAGGTTTGTTGAGCTTTTATGTTTGACTTATCTCTCTAGGATGACCAGTGTTGGGGATCGAAGAGGTCAAGACTGTAGGAGGTTTTTGAATTTGGCTTTCTATCCTAATAAACTGTTTTCCTATTGTGTTAAGATAGGTGTTTGAGAAATTATTTTGCTGAACAATATTTTTGACATTTTTCTCAAGCTCTTCTCCTACTAATTTGTAAGATGCGGCTTCGATTTTGTTCTCTCCATAAGAAATGGTTATTTTCCTAAAGGGAGAATGTTCAAATTGGATGGTTTGGTTTTCTCCGACCTTCCACTCTGGAGCCTTGTTCCTTACAGTAACAGGACTAATGAGTTTTTCTTTGAAATGATAAAAGATACTATTTTCTTTGTAATAAATTTGAAACCAATCAAAAAATTTGATTTGGATTATGTTTTGTATGCAAAATTGGTAGTATCCTTCTTGGATACTGTCTTTTTCTTGTAGAAAATGTTTAAAAAACCAAAATTTTTTGGAATGGTTTTTCTTTGAATAGAAATCTTTATGTAAAAGCTTTTTATTGATTTGAAAATCTTTTAAAATCATGTTGATTTCTGCTTTTAGATTTTGGATTATTGCAGATGGTGATGGTAAAGAGGGGGTAGAGACGGTCTCTATATCATCATCCTTCTTTGGTTCATTGTAAACAGGTCTAGGGATATTACTTTGGTAATCAACATTTTATAATATGGTGTTTGAGCTTGGTATATCAGATGTTGAAAATCTTGGTTGTGTTTGTGATGGAGTTGATTCTTTGTAAGGGGCATAAATAACAGAAGGTATATTTGATACCCTTCTAATATCTATGGTCGAGATTGAAGAATCATCATCAGAAAATCTAGAAGAAGTTGATTTCCTGTTGAATGTAAGCTTGACTTTCCCATCTGGAAACTGGGTTATGTTTCTGAGATTGGTATTTGGTTCTGTCTGCTTTGGTGATTCAGGTTGGGTTGCTCCTTCAATGATCCATTCTTCTCAAAGAGTAATATCTTTCTATTGAATAGTTTTTGGAATAGTTGCATTGGATTTAGAAAGATCTGTTTGGAGGAATAAGGTTTCTCCTTTTGGTAAGTGGAGTTTGTGTTTCGAACCAAAAGTAGAAATCATGGCTTTGTAATGTATTTTGAAAATCAATGCTATCGGAATAGATCCTTCAAGCATTTTGTAATTATGTGTTTTTATTTGGAGAACAATGCTCTTTAAAATATTTTTGTCATAGAAATTGTAATATTTGGAAAACAATTGAAAGAAATTGGCCATTTATTAAGGCTTGACTCAATAGTACCTAATAAAAAATCATAGAAATTTATAAACCTAGCATCTCTAAGGACTGCTAAGATGGAAGTATCTAAACTTTCTCTAGTAAGGGGTTTTATTCCTACCTGGACAAGGCCTATATGGATGTATTTATAGTCTTTTTCTTTATGTTTCTGAAGGGTTTTTGGATTCAGAAGATAGATTTCTCCAAAAGGCTTTGAAATTTGGATATCTCTTTCTTCAGTTTTGATAGTAAAATCAGTTTTGAAGATAGGAAACTTTGAAAACTCATAGATTTGCTTCTTTTGAATCTTGGGTATTTCTCAATCATCAATATGCTTTGAAAAATCTTCAATAGTGATTTCCTCACTATTTACTAATCCTTTAGACTTTGAAGACTCAAATGTAGAAGAGTTTGAAAAAAAAGATCTACAGAAAAAAGGTTCTAACTTCATTCTGCATTATATCTCTGTTAAACAAACTTGTTCATTTATGCACAGTAGTAAGTCCCGTCTGAATTAAGGGTAGTAAATCTGGCGGCTTTATCCAAGTTTGTTTAGAAAGTTATTTTGATTTATTTTAAAATGAATTTAGAACCTTTTTTCTGTAGATCTATATAATTATATATTATTTATATATTAATATATTAATATATTAATTTAAATAAATATGAAATTTGAAAATTACAAAAATGAAATAACATATGAATAAAAATTTAATTAATAAATAAAAATTATGTTAACAAAGTAAAAACAAAAACATAAATAAAACATAAATACTATATTATTTTAATTAATAAATAATATATTCATAAGTAGTTTTACTATTTTATTTACTGTTTATATTATTTACTATTTCATTATTTTACTATATTATTAACTATTTTATTATTAATTTCAACTTTACTTAAATTTTATTCTAATAATTAAAATAGAGACTACATAATTGGTCTCTAACTCAAAAACCACACAAGTAGTCCTTACGTAATAGCTAAAAACTCTCGCTATTAAATGGCGCTAAATTAGCGGAAATATCGTGATATCTGAGTTAGTAGTCTTTAAAATGGTTACTATTTTTTTTGTTATTTTTTTATGGGAGGTTAAAGACTACTTAGAGACCACATCCGGTGGTTACTATTATCGTGGTCGCTATTTTGTCGCAATATGGTCAAAATTTTTAAAAAATGTATTTAGTCTCTAAATGGAAACAAAATGGTCGGTATGTGGTAGCCAAACAGCGACCATTTTACTGTGATAGCTAAAAATGGTCTCTAATTTTTTTAGTACGAAAAAGCTATTCTTGTGTTCTCTTAAATTCTCTATTTCACCAACTCTTCAGTTCCTTATTCTTTTATCCAAGTTAACTTACTAGCCACCCTACTCTCGCTCTTTCCATATTTCCAGCTGCTGTGGCGATTATTCTTCAAAAAGAAGCAATACTAATAAGCAGAGAGAGACTATAATGTTACTGGTTGTGACTAGACCTGTTCATGGGCCTGGGTACCCGCCCAGGCCCGCACTCTTCGGACCGGGCTTGGACAATAATTTTTGTGTACAAGCCTGGCCCGGCCCGAACCCATAAAAAGCCCGAATTTTTGGAGCCAGGCTTGGAATTTCCATAAAAACCCAAGCCTGGCCCGGCCCGGACCGATATTTAGTTTAATTAGAAAAAAAAAATGTTATACCTAGCATTTGAACTTGTGACCTTTAACTTATAATTAAGTGCTACTTATCACTTAGTTACCTATTATTTTTATTTATAATTTTATTGTTATTAATAATATATTTAAATAAAACTAAACTCAAGCCCCACCCGAACCCGCACAGCCCGACCCATATTTATAGGTTTAACAATTGGTCGGGCCGGGCCGGGCTTTTTAAAAAAATTAGGGCCCGGGCTTGGGCTAAGAGATATTAAAAAATTTCCGGACTTGGACGGGCTCGGGCTTATTCAAAATAAAGTCAAGTCCGGTCAGGCCCGGCCCGAGCCCTCCCAGGCCCGGCCCATGAACAGGTCTAGTTGTGACTATGTATCATTGGCTTATTGTTATGGAGTTGCCTAAAGACCCTTCTCCTATTAGAGAGCAAATGATTGACCCTTCTCTTAGTAATCTTGTTACTGTACTTGGGAGGTAAAATTAGCATTCCCTTCATTTCTTATTTTATCTTAAATTCTTATAATGTCTTATTTATTGTTTTATAGTTCAATGATAGTTTTTTTTTTTTTAAGTATTTATGTATTTATTTATGCATTACCTTAAATTGTATTTACTCAGTTGCTTTTTCATAAATAAAATATCTTACAGTAATTGGTAGTCCAAGTTGAATATGAATTAAAACTATTAGTTCCATGAAGAATGACATGTTTTAGCTATATAATTATTTAAAATATATAACTACTAACATCACAAGATTGCCAGAGAGTTCTTGGGTGTTGCCAGATGTTTGGCACTTTAGTGTGAAAAATAGCTTTGGAATGTTTTTCTTGTTAATTGTCATGCAACCTAATTCTCTTGCATCTTGGAAATTTATAGGATATATAAATAGGGAGATTATTCTTTGTAGTTAACCAACTTTTCCACTAAAGCAATGAAAAGATTTTAAAATAAGAGCAAGAGATAGAAAGGGCTGAATAAAGGAGATTGGAATCAGCCTTAGGTTAAGGTATACATACCCAGAAGACATCCTCTATTATCTATATTCTATAGTATTTATTAATTTTGATTGAATGAAGGTATTATTTCTCTCTCTCTCGTAGTTTGATAATGCCTAGACTCTAGAGTTTGATGCATCCATTGAGCTGTTATGAGTTTCAGGTGTGTGATGGAAACACTTCTTTATAGGGTACATATTGAATTTTTTGCAAGTCTATGGTGTAGTTTTTTCGTTTGGATAAAACACAGTGTTTCATGCTTGTCACAAGATTCATACTATAAACTTGATAAAATAATTCAATGTCAATCTATCATCGAAAAAATTAAAAGCTGCATTAAGTGAATGAATATCATACTTGTATAGGAAAAACTCTCAGGTAAGATGTTATCCACTCAGGAAAAAAGAAAAACTAATTCACAACTTAAATTTATTAGACATGCAATAATCTCTCTGTTATTTTTGAAGAAAGGAAAATCTGTGTATCTGTTCCTTATTTAATTGCCTCGCTTGATGACTCTTTTCTCATTTTCTCCATATCCCTAGCTTGTCAATGTTGCAAGGGAATGAATTTAGCATGTAACAGTGACTAACTTCCACATACTTTATTTGTGGCATCGCCCGTTGCACCATCTCCCACTCAATGTTCAACCTTGCTAAGAATTTCAAACATAGGCCCTGAACCTTCCAAGTATTGCCATTTCTGCCCTCAAAGCTTGGGTTCATGGATTTCAAGTCTCCATTTTCAATGCAAAGATACTGCAAATGACAGAGTGATGTGGGATTCACCCATTGTGGTGCAAGCATGCCGTGGTAATACCTGAGATACAATTCTTCAAGATGTGGAGGAGGGGAAGCCTATCCAGCTTCTGAAAAATCTCATCTTTCTCACATCCTTCAGTGTTAATAGACAAAACCTTTAGTTGTTTGAGATGTAGTAGGACTGGTAATTCCTCTTCTGCAATTTCACTTTCTTCACATATATCTATTCTTAGTAGTCTGAGTTGCAATAAGCTTTGGAGCTCCCTCAACCTACAGGCATTCTTGTTAGCAGCACCTGCTACCTTAAATCCGGACAGCTCTTGAAGATTAGAGAGCCTTCCGATTCCTTGAGGAATTTGTTGAATAGGACAATACCCTATATCCAAGACAGTCAGCTTCTGCAAGGCTATAATTGACACTGGCAGTTTTTGTAGGTTATTGCATCCTGAAAAAACAAAATTTGGAGGTTTCGGAGCTTTCCAATTGAATATGGCAATTCTTTTAGGGAACATATCCCCCTTAAATTTAGATATGCTAGGCGTTCAAGGGAACTGATCCAATTTAATAGGCCAGCGATGCTAACATTTTCCAGTCTACCTTGTGAGAAATCCAACACCCTGAGTGGCTTAATTGCAAACAATTCAAATTTGCTACTAAATTGAATTGGGGAGTTTGTCATCACCAGCAATGCCCGGAGCTTTGATTTTTTGCTTATTGGTTTTACTTCTGTTTCATTTATAAAACCCAAACACCGAGATTCTGCTAAGAGTCGTTGCCTGCCTTATTCATCAAAACTGCAAAACATCTGCTCTTTGGCTATTTTGATTGTCAAATCCCTCACCAGATCATGCATCTTGCAACTGTACACTCTTCCATCGTAACCTCTTTGTTGTACAGCTTCAACTAGGCATCTGCTGATGAGTTCGGATATATAATCAAAGGCCATTTCCATGGCAGTTCTTGTTCCTTTTCCCTCAATAAAACCCTCGCCAACCCACCAACGAGCTAACTGCTCTGCCCATATCTCAGAGTCCTCCGGGTACATGGAAAAGCACAATAAACATTGCTTAAGGCGGATAGGAAGCTCATCGTAACTAAGTTGTAAAGAAGCCATGATAGAATTTTCACTCTCTTGTGGCCAGCACATCCTGGAAATTGTTAGATATCCTTCTCCAAACTTCTGTACGTTGAGTTTTTTGATTTCAGTAAGCCTCCACATTTTCTCACTGTCTTTCCCCACTTCTTCTAAATCAGAATGTTGTTGTGCTTCTGCATCTAATGCAAATGCAATTCTACTAAAGAGTGCCCAACTTTCTTCTTCATTCAGAATCCTTGGCTGATGAATTCTTGCCTTCTCAACCCCCATTTCAGTTGCAAGATTTTCTATCCTTGTTGTGATTATTATGCCACTGCTTTTCCCCTCCCTCTTTGGTAGCCCAGCACATATATTGTCCCACCAGCCTTCAGCGCTCCATACATCATCCATCACTATCAGATAATTTCTATTTTCAAGTGCTTGTTTAATCTTCGGCAGCATTTGAGCCATGTCTAATCCATTTACATCCTCTCCTAATTGTTTCAACATGGTCTTCATGATCTCTTCCTCGTTAAAAGTTTGAGATATTGAGACCCAAATTCTCTTCTCAAAGCGATCAACAACTTGTTTGTTGTTAAATATCTTCTGTGTGATGGTTGTTTTCCCCAAACCTCCCATCCCCACAATCCCCACTTGGTGCAATATCCTGCTTTCAGGAAGAATCCAACCAATATATTTTTCGTGTCTTCTGTCAAACCAACTATAGTAGATTCATCATAAACCGGTGAAGTCCACCTCATCCCTATGCTACCACAATCATCATGTATGCTCCGTTGTCCAATTGTCTTGAAATATGATTTTAGTATCTTCTGCTTCTTTTCAATTCTCTCATTGATATTTTTCAACTTTTTCCCTGTTCGATACTGGAAAATCAGTTCAATCCGGTAGAAGTTCTTCAAGTGAAATCCTTGTTTCCATTATTCTGTTCTGAGTAGGCAATCTGTCAGTATGTTCTCTGCATCATAAACCAGTTCTCTGAGCATGCTTAATGTTGTCTTTACAGTTTCCTCCTTTCTTTTGACCTTGTAAGCATCAACTAGAAAGGATTTCATCAGGTCAAGGTGTGCCTCCATTTCACTAAATTCACTTTGAAATTCAAGCACATACTGACCTTGTTTCTTGAGGGCATCAATCAATTACTCTACAATGACCTCAATCATAGCTTCTGCGATCACAGAATTCACTACCTGTAAATTGCAGCAGACAAATTATTTAATATTCTACGTCCAGTTTCCTGCTTGATGCATCATATTTGCTACTTTCTAATTTTCATGTTTAAATTAAATTTCTCAACCCCCGACAGTTTTTCATATCCATGTTAGTCCAGTGTCTTTGACATACCTACACCAGTTTCCTGCTGTCTAGTCATTGATCATATTGAGTGTACAATTTCCTTCTAATCTTTACATAAATTATGTTCCAGTTTAAATTTATCCCACTTTAGGCTTTATTTTATTTAAAGGAAGATTATATATGAAAAAAAATTCAATCTTTATAGGACAAAGCAATTGATGGATTAGGAAATAAGACTTCTTGTCTTTCCTCCTTGAATCTGATTTATTTCTGAAGTCCATATTTGGTTCAAGGTACATAACAGATATGAAATAAAATATTGGAATAAGCAGGAATTAAATAGTTTTTCGTACATAGAATTAATTAGTCATAAACAAAATTGTAGTTACTATATGTAAGCTTTCTATTTAATTATTGGTTTGGACGAAAAACTGGTAGACCAAAAAAATTTCATAAATAATATAATGACTCCCTTTTTCTTAATATGAATGTAAATTTTCTTCTCCCAAAGAAAATAGGAATGTATCTTTTCATTTATAAAATAACCCATAATAAAACTTTTTAGAATATATTTAATAATACTAAGAATCTAATCTTGATCATTTTTTTTAATTAAATCCACGATCAGCTTTTTTAGGTTACCCTATATCTACATGTATTTTGAACAATTTCTTGATGATAATTTACATATTTACGTGTCTCTGAATCTATGCATTATGTAAGTTATATAAAAACCAAGCTGCTGCTTACAAAAAACCAGATAGGTTGCCGCTAATATAAAAATCAAGAACTTACGTTTTGAAGAATGGCATACTCAATTTTCTCTTTCAGCTCTTGTTGGTGATTCCAAGCCTGTGTACTTACGATCCTGAAAAGCAGACAGATCATCAGTTTGTGGGTTAATGAACAGCCTGGCAGAAAAGCATTATGCATACATCAAACAAGAAAAAAGAAAAGGAGAATCAAAGAGAACAGCTGAACTTCACCTGAAAGGAAATTAAGGTTTGAAGAGGCAAAGGGAGAGCTGCAATTAATATATGCTAGGAATTTGGGATATTTTATCTGGTGGGTTCAAGATGTTTTATCCGGTGATTTCATGCACTTGAGAAATATTCTGCTTATGCATTTGATTTCTTGCTTTTAATACATTATCTGATATCCACTATAAAAATCATTATAAAGACTTGCACCAGGTTGACAATTGTGATTGCCATGCGTATGAACTTTGTGTTTTGTTTGGTCTTCCTTTCTGAAGTGGAATTGAAGATGAATAATGAAAGTCCACTGCAAAAGAAAGTGGATTTGCTTTTGGTTCTCAATTTACTTCGATTTGGTTGCAGAGGTCAAAGGCAAATTGCATTGGGGTCCTACCATTAAAATCATTTATCATTGCGTTCCTGAAATTTATATATGACCACCCTTACATGTATAATTAGATCTTCCATGTTCTACTTACAACTTACTGTTTGCATTCCTATCCATACTTTCTGTATGACTTATTTTGTTTGGATATCCACTAACGCATTATGAGAATATCCTAATCTTGTGGGTATTTGTATTTTCTTCTTCTCACAATAAAAAATATAGCAATCTGCATAAATTCTAAATAAATGTACATTGTGTGCGTGTATATATCAAAGTATAGTGCTAGAACATTAGAAGCTCCAGATCCTGACTTTCAATTCTTCCCTCTCCAAGAAATCAACTTCTACATTTGCTAGAACATTTTATTCATCATAGTGCTGTCGCCGATACGCACTGCCTCACCTCAGTAGAATCACCTGTTTCTGGGAAGAACACAGCTGATTTCTTGAGGTGTATCCTCTGTTAGAAATGTAGCGTGTTTTGAGGCGTAGCTCGTGTCGTGCTTGCTGTATGGCTGCCGGAATGTTATTTCAGTTTCGAGAGTTAATTGACTCCTTTCTGGAACAACTGAAAGTCCGTTGTAATAATACTGCACAGTGTTCTCTCTAAGAACACTCACCTGGGTAGCGGCAACTACTGACTTGACTTTGACTGTTTTTTCAAGATTTTCTAGTAGATAATATTAAAGTTTTAATGGAATTAAACACGCTTGCTTATGCTTTTGATCACATGTTAACAGATCCACTAACAAAAGCCTAAGATTGTATTCAGTTAGTGAGAGCTTATTTTGTATTGTAAACTTGTCTCGCATTCAATTCTTTTTATCGGAGCAATTCTTACTTAAATCAAATATATATTGTATAAAAATGATATATAAATTATTTAAAATTAATAAATATATATTAATTATTTATCATAATTTACACATACAACTAATCTAGAAAAACACTGTGTTTGTGATGGGTATGTATATTTGTATTTGTAATCTCGTGGGAGCAGTAATAAGTCTGATGCATCCCATATTGTTTTGACAACGGCACATCTGTTGTGTTTTTTATCAATGTATGATTGTTATTATATTATATGTATCTTTAAGGCCAAAAATAAAATTTACACTTAGATCTATCTTGTCGATACTGTACCATGCATTATAGGCAAATTTTAGTTGTTCAAAGAGTAATGTAATTTGAAAATCTTATATTTATTGGACATCAAATTGATGATTATATGAAAAATGTTTAGATAGATGGAGTCTTTCATGTCACCCTTAAATAAATTTAATAAAAATATATTATATTAATTAATAATTTCACATCATTTAAGATAATTAGATTTAACTTTTACAGAAAACAAATTGAGAAAGTTCGATATTCTTTCTTTGATAGGAAAAAAAAATTATTTAGAAAAAGGGAAAAAAAAAAAAAAAGCCAACACATCCACTGTTATCATTGCTATGAGTTGGAAGAGCTTAGATATACTCTTAATGTTCCCAATTTAATTTATTTCTTGCTGGTTAACGGAAGAAATTAATAATGCTGCATTTAATACTAAAAAATATTTTTAAATAATTTTTAAATTATTGTACTAATAGAATTTTAAAATAATAATTTTTAAAAAAAATATCTAAAAATATTTAATGTATAATGGGATTTTATTAGAATATTATGGTAACGTCTTATTATTATAAGTTTATTTATTAATTATAGCTATTAATTAATATTATTTCAAATAATTTATTTATTTATTAATATAGATTTTCAATGAATTTATATGTAATTTTAGTTATTTATATTTTTTATAATATATATATTAGGACGATGAGATGTTGGTCGACAGAATGATAATTATAGCTGAATATTGGGCTCACTGAATATGCATTTGAGTGGCCCATTAAGTCATTACATTCTGTTTGTTTTGGTGATTTATTGAGCTTTGGGTTATAAACAAAGCATATAATAAGCAAACCATTCAGGTCTCAACTTAATAAATACTACTGACACTGTTTTCTCAATGAAGGAATAAAAATGTAAGCATTTCTCAAACTGATAAATATAAATTCCCCTTTTCTTTAGCAAATTATAAACCATTAATTATTAAGATTTTGTTTTCCCCTTTGCAATGAACCACTGGAGGAAAAGGAACCAAAAATCGAAACACTAATAAATTGAAATCTTCAGACATATAATAGGCAGAGAGGCAGAGAACCCATTGATTGCCTCCATTCTGTAATAGTAATAATAACAATCAGACACACACAAAAAGAGAGGAAATTACACCTCCTCTGTTATTTTATTAGAGTTCTTAATGTTTCTTGATTTTATTTTTATTTTTATTAATGTTATTTAGTTGATTTTTATTTTTTTGTCTTATAGCGATATTTGGCATTAAATCTTCTATTTGATTTCGATTTTTTTTATCTTTAATTTTTATTTTTTTTCTCGGTTTTTATCTTTTTTTATTTTTTTTATTTTATCTTTTATTTTTTCTAAAACTTTTCATTATTTCTTGAAAATTAGTGGTTTGTTGTTTATGTAAGACGGTTTTTCTTTTTAGTTAATTGTTTGTCATAGATGGTGGAGGCATCTAACAATAATAAAAAATCACATTTCTTATCAAAAAAATTGATCCAAATTTTAAATTACAAATCTAATAATAATCTCATCAGTAATTTACAAATATACCATATTAAACACAAAAACTAAAGATCATAAACTTTTTAAAAATATAAATTCATTAATTTTTTAATTTTATAAGAGCGAAGTCCAATTTTAAATATATATATATATATATATATAGTTGATTTTGTGTTAATTTAAATTTTAGTTTTTAAAATTTTTCAAAAAACTATCACATTATATGATTTATTAAATATTTCAAAGTTGGAAGAAAGATGAATATTGAATTTCAAAATTCAGATCTATAGAAAATAAAATATTTAGATATATTTTACAAAAAATCTAGAAAATAGTGTATATCGAGTATATATAGATATATTAAAAGTATATAATTTCAAAATTTAGTTTTATGTTTATATTATATGTACTTGATATATGACTTATAAAAATTTGTATATACCGACTATTATATGATATAAATTTTTAAAAGGAATAAATTAATTGTATATTTTATAGAAAAAACATTTTTTCTAAAAAAATATAAAATAATTTTTTAAGTATACAGTGAGAAGTATATACTAAGTATATAGCGAGTTTATTTCAAGTATATGGTATTATGATTCTCATTGTTTTTTCTCAATTCAGATTTTTAAAATAATCTTTTATTTTATATATATATATATATATATAGACTATCGACTTAAAATGGTTTTTAGTATTATATTAAAAGAATTTCTTTTAATAATCTCTAAAAATATTATACTATTATGCAATTTTTATACATGGTTGATTTTTGCATGTATTTGTATTGTGGCTCACTTGTCCACATCTCCCGCATTAGTAAGTAATTGTTTCAAAAAAGAGAAATAATAGTATATACTCGTTATATGCTCATATATACTCACATAATATATTATACTATTACATTCCCTTTATACATTTATTCTATATTTTTTTATGCATATATGAGTTGTGTTTTAATACTAATTATTTTTCACTTATTAATTATATTTAGTCATAAAATATAAACAGTTATTACTTTAATATATATTAATTTAACATGTATATACATTTATAGAAATAGTAATTGATATGCATGATACCCTCTTTATATACTCAGAGTATACTATTTACTGTTAAGAAATAAATAAAAAAAAATCTATATCTTTAAAATGATCTTTAGTATTATGTTTAAAGAAGTGTTTTTAATAATTTTTAAAAATATTTTTATTATTCTATAATTTTTATACATGGTTGATTTATACATGTCTTTCTATTGTGTTCCACTTGTTTGCATCTTTCGCATTTGATTTGATTCTTCTTTTTCCATACTGACTTTGCTCTTCTTTTCTTTGGTCTTCCTGATTTGATTTTGCCTTCTGATGCAAACACTTTTATTTCTTTGATATCATCTGATATATTTTATATATTTTTATTTTCAACAGGGTAAACTATTGACTCATATGTGGTGAGCATCATCTCTTTTGTATAATAATGTAAACAGTAACCATAAGAATTTTAGTTTATTTCTTTCATTATTTTCATTATATTTGATATTTTCTTCCCAATGTCTATTGTGGTGAAGAAAAATAGGTATTGTTGTCATATCTGTACATGAGAAAAAAATATTAAAGGTTATTTTAAAATCAGTAATAATCGTGATATAATATACTTAAAATATACTAGTTATATACTCATTATATACCTCTTACTGTATACTTTTAAATGTATTTTTTATACTTATTGTTTATATATATATATATATATATATATATATATATATATTATTATTATTATTATTATAATAATACTATTATATAGTAGTATTAGATTATAATATAATAGTATTAATAATATTCGATTATTATAAATTAATATAATTATTATAATAAATATAATTATTATATTTTTATTATATTATAATTATATTATTAATTTTAATATTAATTATTTATAATTAATATATATATATATATATATATATATATATATATACACACGCCTGCATATACTCATTAATCTTCAATATACAAATTTTGTACAACATATATATGAATCAAACATGATTTAAATATTAATTTTTTATAATTTTATAATAGATATTTATTGTATGCCTATATATATTTATGGTGTACTTTTTACTGTATACTATTTTCTTCCTAATAGATACTTATTGTATACTAATAGATACTTACTGTGATCTTTAAAACTTGTTTTATATTTTATTTTAAACCTTTTTTATAATTTATTATTGAATTATTTTATTTTTTATTATTTATTATTTATAACAATATAATAGTCAATATATTTTATAGGATAGTTTGAACCTATTTTTGTAAAATTTCAAGATATACTTGTAGTATATTTCTATATACTTGTTATATATAATTTCTTGGGTTTTCTATAGGATAGTTTTGATTACTTACTTATCTTTAGATCTGACAACTTTAATTCTTTAATCACCTTATTCTATATATAAGTACTTAAGAAAATGATATAATGTACTTGTTCTGAAGAACTTTAATATTTTTATTATAAAAAAAACATAAGAAATCAAATAGATAGATGTTTGAGATTGGATTACCTATTTTATATTTAAATTTGATGAATGTATATTGAAGAGACATTTCATTCTCTCATTTTTGTTGAGATTTCTGGTTGATCTTTTAAGATTTGGTGTCATAATTTTGTTAGATTAAATTCTTGCGATTTTTTAGCTTTTTAGATCTATTATTTTTGAGCTTTGAACACGCGTGTTTTTCATAGATTGTACATAAGTAAATTCTTTTGGTTATGAGCATATTTTTGTAAGATTTTATATCTGGTGGTATAAAAGTTAGGAAGCTCTACTTTTTAGACATTTCTGTAAATTTTTCAAAAAAGGATTGAAAGGAGATTGGTTGTGAACTTTTAGTGGATTCAATTTAAACTAAGTCATGGACAATTTTATTTCTATCATTGAGTTAAGTCAATAACTAATAGAGAAATTGATAATGATTTAATATGCACAAAAGGAAATTTATAAATATTTCTTGAGGTTTGTCATAATCTGGATTTACATCTCTTATTTTATAATAATATACATTTTCATATCTCGTATTAACAAAGTCTATTTAAATATTAGTACTATATAAAATTACTCAAAAAAGCAATAAAGTTTGTCTAGTTATGTATTTTTATTATTTTTTTAGATGCAAAAAAATACTGCATTCTTTGCTTTAATTTAAGTGAAAAATGTCTCATTCCATTTTAAAATAAATTTTGGTCTAATATAGATTCGTATAAAGATAAAATATTATTTTAAATTAGTAAAATATAACTCCTCAATACCTGGACCAATTCAAAATTTATTAAATTAACATACTATTGATAGAGTACTATTACAGTGAACATACAAAAAGAGAATAAAACTATATATTCTTAAAAACACTAACAGACTATCAGTCTATTTCTCGGACACTTGTTATCACTTATTAAGAATTGGGTCACACACACACATGCAAAGTTATCAAATTAGGGTATAGTTGTATACCTATATTTTTTTATTTTTTTTGTTTTGTTAAAGAATACATATAATTCATTAAAATGGCTAAACTTTCTTAGCTAATATTTAAGGAAGCTCAATTTCTCAAAAGCAAAAGGCTTATTTTTTTCCAAATAGGTATATATATATATATATTGCAATTAATAAGAAAATAATAAATAATTTATAAATATTTTAAATTTTAATATTAAATAATTAACATATATTTAATTAGACGTATGAATATAAAATATTTAAAATGAAAAATTTAAAAAAGAGATTATTATTAAATAATGAATTATACATTCACGAGGAGACATAGGAGTCCCCAAACAAATTCAGCCAAACATATATTCCAAAAACAGAAGTATAAATGTAACGTATGATGTCGGAAACCAAGAAATCTCAATCATGTCCAATAATAAAAGGGCATTCTGCTCAAATATAATACTAACTATATGTTGGGTAACAATAATTATGGACCTATAAGCATTCACTTAGTAATAATAATTAAAACAGAAGTGCAAAAACAGTTAAAACGCCTTCAAAACTTTTTGTATTTTAGGCATAAAAAGCAGCACGAGCACTGCATTAAAGGTATGAGATAATCTATATATTATAAATAAAAGGGAAATGAAAAGAATGGTTACATTGGATTCTTCAGAATTGTGATAATGTCACCATTAAATCTCTTGGGTCGAGGTACCCGTGTTTCATGCTCTCTCTCTCTCTGGGTGTCTTTTTCGCCATTTTCGCCTTCACACCTTTACATCCATTAATGGAAGACATTTATGAAACCTTCATCCTGCAAACCTAATTTAATCTTATCAAATGGACATGTTTTTCAGTATGGAATTACGTCCCTAAAATAATATAAATATATTATATATTTTGAGTCTAATTTTATTTACTGTAATAAAAAAAATTACGATTTAAAAATCAACAGAATTAATAAAAAAAATTATAATTTGATTCTTAAATTTTTTATTAAAATTACAATTCTACTATAATAAAGTTATTAATAAAATAATTTCTTATTTTATTTTAATAATTTAATATTAATTTATATAAATTTTTAATAAGTACTTTTTAATATTTAAATTTTACTAAAAATTACACTAAAGTTAGAATAATTAAAGAATATTAATTAATTATTTTTATATAAATACTAAAATTAATTTTTATATAAAAATTAAATAAAAAAATTTAATATAATAAATAAACTATAAGAGACCATTTGTATATTATATCAAAAATTAAGGGGTAAATAATATAATATAAAATAAAATCTAATTTAACAGAAATTTTATTAGAAGGAGTTTCAATATAAAATTATAAAATAAAAGATAAAAATTATAATTTTAAATATTAAAAGGTAATTAATATAATATAAAAAATATAAGAAGTAAATAATAATTACCCTTTTAATCTATGTAAAATTGAAACTACTAAAATAAGAGTCTAGCATTCGATTTCTAGATTCCTTAGGTTGTCTTTGGAATTGTTTTTTTTAAACTAATTTTTTCAGAAAAAAAAAATCCTTTTTTTTATTAATAATTACTTCTGAAAAAAAAAATGTAAAATGATGTTATTGTCAAACAAATATAGTTTATAAGAAATTCAATCAATCAATTAAATCAAAAAGTTATTCTCTTTATTTTTTTTTTTAAATTGTCAAATAATAGTTAGTGATCATTTTCAACTTATTAGTTCAAATAATCGAGTTGGATTCCACTATTGTAATATTTGGCTCAAATAACTTGTGAGCTTAGTCCAGCTTATTAGGTGTATATGATGGACATATAAATTGAAGTCAAGAGTGAATTTACAAGAATATATTATTCATCTGAGACTAATAATATATAATTCTATAATAACTAATTTTTAATTATAATTATATATATATATATTAAACTAATTAATTATATAAAAAATATTATTATCAAATAAAATATTACTGACTAGAATTTTATAAGCATATAATAAGCTGGTTAAGAATTAAGTTTGTAAAAGTAAATTTAGTTTTCATCTCTGTATTTATTATCTGCTTATTCTTTGCACTTTTTTATTTTTATTAATTTATGTATTATTTATATATGATAGTTTTCCTTCTTTCTTATTTTTAGTATTAGGTATTTCAATCTTTTCTAAACTAAATAAATATAAATTTAAAAAAATTTAATGACAAAAGATATACATTTATCAAATTATAATATATTTTGGGTATTTAAATTTTTTTAAAATGAAATAAATTCAACTGCATGTTTAAAGTATATATTTATTAAAATATGTGTTAAATATTTGAAAACTAATTTTTAAAAATAAAAAAATGAAAAATAGGTACTTCTAAAAGCAATAAGGATAATTTTAAAAACAAAAAAAAATATATCTTTATAATTATTTTAAAAAATAGAATAAATGGTGAAATTTTCACAAAATAAATTTTGAAGCTCAAAAGCTGTAATTGAATATGTATTAACTCGAGTCCGCTCAGTTGCATCCCTAATTGATAATAAGAAAATCCAAGTCTTTCCTGACCAAAAAAAAAAAGAAAAAGGAAAAAAAATAGTCAATCAAGTCTTTACTTTCTTTCTTCCTTTTCTTAAGATTTCCTTTGAAAAAAAAAAAAAAAGGAAATTTTGCTCCTGCACCATCATAGGAGAGGTCACGCACAGGTCACGGACGCGGACCTGCATAATGAACACGTGGGCCAACTTTAACCGGATACCTGCTGTCCTAGCGTAGTATTTGGGAACCCGCAACGTTAATGACACGTCAAAAATAAAAAAAGGCAAACGCAATTAGTAAGTAAGCCGGTCATTCGTTGGTCCACGTGTGTCAAATCATAGAGCCAGGTCACTCTACGAAGGAAGGCCCCTTCACGAGCAACGTAATTATTACTCTTTACAGGCCTTTGTCCATACATGTATAAATTGAGGTGATTTACATTAATGGTCCCTCAAACTTTAGCCCATATATTAATACATTCTTAATTTGTATCTCAAAAGCGATTATTAATAAATAATAACAAATACACATGACAGTCCATTTATGAATATTTCTTAATAAAAAATATATCACTAAATATAAATTGCATCATTTATTTTTTCTATCACCACTGTAAAACTTTCATTTTCTTTCTGTCAATCACTGCCACTGACATTAATCTTGACAAATTGCTCCTCAATTCCAACAACTTTGTATCAACCAAAGTCCCTCTAACACCACCATCAACTATTATTATTATTATTGTTCGAACCAGTGGGCAACATCAGTGGAAGATAGCAATTCCTCTTGTCAGAGTCAGCATCATCTCACTAGTGGAAGAGGACACCGGTAGCAACGATGAGGCGAGCAACGACAACCATAAGGCGAGTGAACGCATCGGTGACGAGCAATTGCGATGACAATGAGGCATGAGATGAGCGGCTGCAACGACGACGATATGATAAAGAGCGGTGGAAGAAACCTGCGATGGAGGAAACCGACCGAGTTCTGTCTTTCTTATTTAATTTGTTTCGATTGTGAGAAAGTGAAAAAAGAAAAAGATAAGTGTATTAATTTTGATTTTTTAGTATTTTTAATTTATTATTTGATTTAATTAATATAATTTAGTTATTTTTTAATTTTAAAATATGTCATATGTTTATTTTGATGTGGCATATGTGAACCACATGTATTTTTTTTGAAAAAATAAATTATCCAATTGGGCTGTCATCTTATTTTTTATTAGATTCTTACGTGGAGACTGATAAAAAAAGGTTTAGTGATATTATAATTAAAAATTAATAAATTTTATGATAGAAATTAAAATTTAAAAACAGTTGTTATACACGACCACATAAAAAATGAGTGATGGGAAACGCAAATTATCCGTACGAAAATTTCTATCTATCTTTTTACTATTTTTTTGCGACGTTTGAAAGATTTTAATTATGAAATTATTACGATGATATTGTAATATCATTGGTTTTAAACAAAATTTATTCTTTGGATGCTTAAAAATTTTGAAAAATGAAGATTCACGACTTTTTCATTATCTATCAAAATTTAATAAAACTATGGGTTCTTAACAATTCTGTTTTTGTTGAAGGTGAAACTTTATTTTTTCTAAATTATCTTTAAATTTCATAAATTTTGATAATAAATAAGTTATAATTTTAAAATAGCTGAATATACAATTTTAATTATAAATTCTATTAACTGAAATTTTTGATATATTTTAGTTATTATTTTATCGAATCTTTTTCTTTTAATCTTTTTCACATTTTATATTTTCATTCTCTTTTACTTTTGTATATGTAATATTTATATTTTTATTGAGTAAAGGCAAAATATATTTTTAGTTTTATTTTATTGAATTTCTTAACTTTTATTTTATTTTTATTTTCATTTTTGCCTTGATTAAGGAATTAACAGTCATTGATGAAAATAAAATAAAAGTACAATAGTTAGAAGGAATAAAAATTTAATGCAATATGTGCAAAAAGTCACTAATCTAAGTAAAATAAAAGTATAAGAATTTAATAAAAAAAAAAGAACTTAATAAAAATAAATTGAAAGATTCAAGACTTAATAGTAAATTTACTATAAAAATATTTAAAAATACATTAATAAAAGTTAAAGATATTAAAAAAATAAAAGTTAAAAGATACCATAACTTAAAAAAAAAAAACAGTTAAAATTATTAGAGGTTAGATTGATAAAATTTAAGAGTAAAAACTAAGCCCTAAACTATTTAGAAACCCCATAAATATGTAAGTTTTTTATTTCCATGGATTTTCAAGCAGGGTGCTCGTGAATCAGGTTGATCGGTTTAGATGCTATATACTAATCCAATCGTCTTGGTCGGTTTATATTTATTAAGATTGAAAAATTAATAATTTTGAATTTATCGATTTTTAATTAGGTTCAGTTTTAAAAATATAATTCAAAAATAAATTATAGTAATAATATAAAATAGTAAGTACAAAAATATAATATATAATCATTAATATAGCTAATAATTTTATATTGTATGAACAATATCAATTGTAAATAGTTAAAAACTATTTAATATAATATTCTTCTATCAATATAATATTCTTTTTTCTTCTAATGGCTTTCTAAATTCTTCATCTCTTCTTCTCGATCCATTGGCTATGAGTTATTTGTTTGCACGATCTGTTCTTCTATGATTTAAAAGGACTAACTCGGTTATAAGGATCCAAAAGAGCAGAAAGACCTCTCATGGCAAAGGTGCCTCTATACGGTCTTAGCTTGAGGATTTCTCCTACCTTGAGTTTACAGTATGAAAATTATAGAATGAGCAGCTCTCGGCTCCATATGGTATCAGAGCCATGGTGACAGAGAAGAGAAACCCAACTATCATGACTTCAGAAATCACTACTCATACCTCCACTCTACAACTCTCTCATTCTTGCAGAAAAACTATATCCAATAAGATCGACCATCTTGTAAAAATTTCTCATATTCCTGAAAATGTCCAAATAGAAAATACTCTTGTACCCATTATCAAGCCCTATAATATTTTCAAGAAACAGAACTTTGTCAGAAAAACCTTCAACCAAATCATCCACAAACAACCCTTATCCGTTAAGGAGTATGTCCAATCTTCCTCTCTTTCACAATGTTCCCTTACCTCTACCACTCAGGAGTAGTATGTTACTCTTGAGATTTCCACTTCCTTCATAGAACAATGGAAGAAACAGGGATACACACACCTCCATCTTGGAGCTGTCAAGCTAGTCCTCTCATATCATGGCAGGATGGGTCTACCAGTTACGCCCCGTATGTCGCTTTCGGATACCAGATATCTTAGATACAAGCATGCACTAATCGGACTATAGTCACAACACTTAACACTGGAAGTGTTGTTTTGACTTTCTTTTCCAATTTTAATCTATCTCTTAATGATTCCTATTTGTCAACTGCACTCAAGGTCCAAGTCCATATCACTAGAGTAAATCAAGTGACCGATGCTCTCTCTGCGACCCTGTACCACCAGATTGTCTATAGATTACAGGACCATGCCTTTAATCTTCAAATCTCAGGCTTTCAAGCCTCTTCTGATGCTTTGTTTATTATGGATGACTCTGGTCAAATTCCTACAACAGTCCAGGCTCCAAGGCAGCTGGAAAGAGAAGATCTGCAGAAGTTAATCCCAACTGAATGGGTGACCAATTATGAGAAACTCCAGGCATCTCAGGCCAAGCCTGTTCAGGCCACTGACCCTCTTTTTGTTAACCAAAAAGATGGTACTGTAAAAACGATTTTCACAAAAATGGAAGAATCTTCTTCTGCACCTTCTATCTTCCAGGCATCGATGATACAACCTATATCTAGACCTAGAGAAAAGATCCTTATTCACTTTTTTCAGTCCTCTAGACATTATATCTATGCTGCCAGAATTAAGGGACACTTTAGCTAGGATGTTGACCCAGGAATGTACAGATCAGGATGTACCTGCGGAGATGATCTCGAGTTTGCTGAACCATATTTTCAACACTCTAAGAAAACTCCACGAGACATGACTCCAGAAACTTCATGTTCAGTCATAGAGCCAAGGCCAGATGACCGAGATCCAGACGGTCCTTGGATTGGCATCCACAGAAAACGAAAAGAAAATCAGAATAAAGCTCATCTTCCTATGTATAAGAAAGCCTTAGAACTTCTTGTAAAAGAAGGAAAGACTGTCATTGACATCACCTTTGACGATATGAAGGTACTTTTGGCCCAAATGGGAATTGTGTTTGGGAAAAAGCCTTCTACTACTTGCAGAGAAGAGACTCATTCTGATTTACCAGAAGTTCAACCGCCCCATGCAATCCAAAGTTGTTTCATGTTCCAGCCTGAAGATTTCCCTCCCCTAAGGAAGTCCGAAAATAAAAGATCGGAGATCTTCCCCTCAAAGATTACTCCCTCAGGATCCATAGAGCCTCTCACTCTACCAGAAGAGGTCCTAAATTGGCAGACCTCAAATTCCATAGTTCAGAATTCTTATCTAAAGAAGATAAATGGAAAATTGGATCAGGCTCTTCATTTGGCTCACAGGTTGGACCAGAAGTTCGACACCTTCTCTCAAGAAGTACTCCAACTATATTCTTCTATAACTGCCAAATATCAAAGCTTGGATAGAGAGCTTCAGATTCCTCAACCGATTACACCAGCTTTCATCCAGAAGGAAAAAGAAATTACAAGGCTCAAAAGGCAGATTGATCAAATTGAACATGACCTTAGAAAAGATCAGTCTTCTACAATCCCTTCTTTTACATCAACAACTTCTACATCTTCTGCCATTGCCCTCTCATACTATTCTTCATTTCCTTTCCTCCCACAGCCAGAACAAGAAGGAACTCTTTACCAACCTTTTGGTACCTTCTCACATCTATACCCAAAAGGCTCCATAATTTAACAAAAGAAAATATCTCCTCCTCTAGTTTCTAAAGAAAATAAATTGCCAGACCAATCACTCATCAGCCTTTATGATTCTGATTCTTTCTCAAATACCTCTGAGATGGCTGATATCACAGAAATTCTCATGAACACCTCTACTACTGAACCCAGTCCAGAAGTAGTGGAGCCTGAAGATGGTACAGAGGATGCACAGTCATATTTTGCTCCCACTGGAGCTTCATACCCGACGTCAAAATTGACAACTGGCACGGGACCTTGGTTCACCTTTGATGATTTGCCTCCATCAAAATGGAGAGATAAACTTTCTAAATTTTTAGCATGGATTGATCTCCAAATGACTTTTGATGGTGCCACACTTAAAAAGGTTCTTGCTGGATTTGTTATGAGATTCACAGGGAGTTTAAGAGATTGGTTCTAGTCACAGCCTGAATATACCAGGCTACAATTTGTGACGCTACCAACTCCATCAGCTACGGTCACAGTCCTCCATAATCAGTTCCTTGAAAGTTATGATCTCATTATACGACAACAAAAATAAGAATACTTTGATCGAAAATATTATTCGTTGAAGATCAAGGATCTAGAAAGACATTACTCTGCCATGTCCAAGCTATATTATGTCATTGGAGGGCATGGCGGTGATGATACATTAAAATATACTTTCATCACCTCATTACCATATGAGATACAACTAGAAGTCAACAACATGATTGCCGCAACAAAGAAACTAGTCACCTCCATTACTCTTGGAGAAATCTGGCAGTTCACTCTTTCCTCTATCAAGAGATTATGTGACCAGCAAGAATTGTTCAGAAGATTGTCTCAGCGAGATTTGATTGTTCAAAAGGCCTGTAATAAAAGCCACCTCAAGATTAAATGCAAGGCTTCTAATTATGTTTGCCCCAGTCACAAGAAGAAAATCAGACATCATTTCCAAAAATACCCATGCAGCAGAAGCAAAGAATTCAGAGAAAAAAGGCCACATTCAAAAGGATTCAGATACTTCCGGAAAAAAGAGGAATCAAGGCCACAAATCAGACAGATGCTACATCTACCGAAAGAAAGGGCATTATGCTAAGAATTGCCCTCAAAATTTAGAAAAATCAGCAAGAATGATACAGCAAGTCAGCATGTCTATGTCTCTACCAAATTTGTTTGAAGAAGATATAGAGTCTCTCTTATTAGAACAAGACGATCTTACACCAGAAAGTCTCATTGAAATAGAAGCAGAATATTCAGACTCTACTGAATCTTCAGAGGAGTCCTCTTCAGATTCTGATGATAGTGAGATTCCAATTCTGATAATCAGTCTCTCCTTAAGAGAAGAGAAAGACATTCTGACAAATGCGATGCAGTACCCTTTCTCTCTATATCCAGTTCTTAAGTTATCTCAGCTTGCTACTAAAATTCCTCCAGTTCCTTATGTTAAAGTCTCATTGAAATAGAAGCAGAATATTCAGACTCTACTGAATCTTCAGAGGAGTCCTCTTCAGATTCTGATGATAGTGAGATTCCAATTCTGATAATCAGTCTCTCCTTAAGAGAAGAGAAAGACATTCTGACAAATGCGATGCAGTACCCTTTCTCTCTATATCCAGTTCTTAAGTTATCTCAGCTTGCTACTAAAATTCCTCCAGTTCCTTATGTTCCTATACAAGTCTTGCCTTCAAAATATGCAAAACCTGTTCCAGTTATAGCTCTCTTTGACACTGGAGCTCAAAGAAGCATGATGAATCCCGAAGTCCTCCCATATGAATACTGGAAATCTCATATTCAGTTTTTTAGAGCAGCAAATGGTCAAACTTTTAAGACTACTCTGATCACAAAGCAAAAGATCATGATACAGTTTTTTCCAGAATCCCATTCACATTTTCAACACCCTCTTCCCTTGTGGAAAAATCTCCAGTTCTATATCAGCCTCCCTTTCAAGCTCAATGACGATATCAACCCAACAAAGGCCACCCATCTAGGAATGTCTCCTACAGATCTAGCCTTTGCCAGATCAGAATGCTTGACTCTGCTACAACAAGGCCTCATTAAGCCCACAACCTCACAATGGGTCTGTCAAGCCTTTTATGTGGAAAAAAGATCTGAAAAGTTAAGGGGGAAAAAGAGACTTGTTATTGATTACAAGCCTCTGAATCATTTTTTACAAGACAACAAATTTCCTCTTCCTCGGATTTCGAACCTAAAAGTCCACATTCAAAAGGCCCAGTACTATTCAAAATTTGACCTCAAGGCTGGATTTTGGCAATTGGGTATCCATCCCTTAGAAAGATACAAAACAGCTTTTTGTATCCCAAACGCCCAATATCAATGGACAGTCATATGCCTTTTGGGCTCAAAACAGCTCATTCTCAGTTTCAAAAAAAAATGATAGAAATCTTTGGGCCTATCCTTTACTCCTCCCTTATCTACATTGATGACATTCTCCTATTATCGGAGACAGCTGAGGAACATCATCAACTCCTGAAACAATTCCTTGCTATCATCCAAAAGTATGGAATCATGCTGTCAGAGAAAAAGAGTATTATTGGCCAGCAAGAGATAGAATTTCTTGGCATGCATTTCAAAGACGGCCAATACATGTATGGTCCACACTTGACAAAAGAGCTTGATTACTTTCCAGATGAGAATCTCTCTATAAAGCAAATACAATAATTTCTTGGGATACTCAACTATGTCAGGGAAGCCATACCACACCTATCCAGTTACACATGTCATCTTTCCAAAATGCTCAAAAAGGACCCTCCCCCTTGGGGAACAGAACAGACTACAGCTGTCCGGAGACTAAAAGAATTAACTCACAATCCTCCGCCCCTCACCATTCCATCTACAGGAAATCTAATCCTACAGACTGATGCATCTGATCATGCGTGGGGGACCATTCTTCTTGAAAATCTCAACAACAAGGAACAACTGTGTGGTAATGTATCAGGACAATTTTCTCCATTAGAAAAGTATTACCACTCAACATACAAAGAGATCTTGGCAGTCAAATACGGGATAAAAAAGTTTGAGTTTTTTCTGATTGGTCAACACTTCTTGGTTCGGATGGATAATTCCTCATTTCCAAAAATCCTTGAGTCCAACCAAAAGACCTTACCAGAACCTCAATTATTGAGGTTAAAATCATGGTTCAGCAGATATGATTTTGAAGTTCAGCATATAAAAGGGACGAGAAATCTCATCCCAGATTTCTTATCCAGACTGTCAAAGCCACAACCAAAACACCAACCTATTGTCCTCCTCACCTCAACAGTTAATCTTCCTATAATCTTCATGGCCTTTTCGTCCTCAAAAAATCCTTTGCAACCTCCCTCACCACCAGACTATCCCACAAATCTCACAACAAGACAGGTCAACGATTTTGCCAAAAATATGATGTTTCATTATTTGGCAACTATCCAACAAACTTTCTCGCTATCCATCCAACCCAATTTCTTTTATCCAGATTACCCTTGGTGCTTAACTTATCACCTTTCTCCTACCCATCCATAAATTGAAAGTGAATTATGGTTTCTATGGTGTCTTTCCACAGTTTGTTATCATGCTATAGAAATACCAGTCATGGACCTCCTATACTTCTTCAATATTGAGACAAATGCAGGAACATATCCATGGAAATATCTCACTTGGTTCAAAACCCCATACCAATGGAAAAAGGATCTCCTCAAAATCATTCATGAAAATAAATTGTTCACAGACAATGACTTCAAGGCTTCAGGATATCATACCATCTATATTCTTCACAGGCCTTACCTTCAGCTCTCAGAAGACACTTATGCCACCCAAAACATCTGTCATTATTGGAGAACAATTGAAATGCCCTTACATCTTGCTCCTCTAACAATAATAAGGGATTTAAAGCTCACTTTACAACTAAGAAATGATTTAGGAAGGACTGATATTTCTACACCACTTGTCTGCACTTACAGTGGACATCTATGGACTGAACACTCCATTATTGAACATTCCACTTTTCCTATACTACCAACCCTACTAGATGATCCGAGTCTGACCACTGAACAGAAGGATGCCATTATGCAAGATTCTCAACCTACGGATGATGATGGCTATGACAGTGGTTCGTGAGCTGGCAATGATAGTGGTTCGTGAGCTGGCCATAAAGACTATCTTTCTCCTCAATAATTCAAAATGTAATAAAAAGATGAGATTTCAATTTCATCTTTTTCGTCTTATTAGGTGTATTATTTTCTGCTTTTCTGCATGTGATATGTAAGTGTATTATTAAGACTTATCGTCTTAATATGCATGTGATATGTCAGTGTATTATTAGATAGGACTTATCCTTTTGTAAGTGAAAAATCTCATCTTTCCTTCTAAGGAAGACATGTGTAAGAGATAAGATTCCCACCTTATCTTTTCTGTCTTATTGTATTTAGGCTTCTCTATATAAGGGGAAGTCGAGAGTAATGAAAGCAAACAAGTTTTTTCCTTTCATCTATCAATATAATATTCTTCTTTCTTCTCATGGCTTTCTAAATTCTTCATCTCTTCTTCTCGATCCATTGGCTATAAGCTATTTGTTTGCACGATCTGTTCTTCTATGATTTAAAAGGACTAACTCGGCTATAAGGATCCAAAAGAGCAGAAAGACCTCTCATGGCAAAGGTGCCTCTATACGGTCTTAGCTTGAGGATTTTTTCTACCTTGAGTTTACAGTATGAAAATTATAGAATGAGCAGCATATATTATAATTAAACCATTTAAGATGATGGAAAGTTTTCAGTAGATAAAATTATAATATATTTTATAAAATTTAATTAACAAATAAATGTCAAATAAAATAAATTTTAATAGCACTATATGAATACCAACATTAAAAATAGCACTGCATTATAAAGTAATAAAATAGATACTCATTAATTAATCTATAATTTATAATAAAAAGTAATTATTTTAACCAATGAATTATTAGAATAGTTGTTGTCACATGCACGATTAAATTTAGTAAAATATACATAATTTAACTCATCAAAATTATTATGTATAATCATTTAGCCATATATATAAAGGAAAAAGTTATAAGTTAACTAAAAGAATAGTTTCATAATCAAAAGTCATTTCCTATATATGGATTTAAATTTTTTAATTTTATATTGGTTGGATTAGTTTTTAATATATTTTTTAAATCAAAATTGAACATAACCCACCCTTACTCGATTTTGGACATTTTTAAATCATCTCCAACCCAAAACAGTTTAAACCCATTAAATTTTTTTAATTTTTATTATATTTGTTATACTGATCGGATTACTGGTTTGGTTGAATATCCTTAGCTTCAATCCAAACAAAATATACGGTAAAATACACAATTATATTCTACGATTTAATCTATTTTCACTTGCATGCATCTTACGCCGTTCCCACGTAGAAGCAAAATTGCTCAACAGTATTAAGAAATCCTATGTGGAAAAAGTAAAATGATAAACTTATTTAAACATGTCCAAAACTCGGCTGACATGGCTATATAAAATTCAATGAGAATGCATTTGTTAAAAAAAAAAAAAAGTAAAAAATACCTAAATCTGAAAATGACCATTAAATTACTTTGTAAGTAAACTTTAGAGTATTATAGTTTATATTGACTAATTTATTTTAAATTTGTATATATTTATTCCATAAAAAATCAATAAAATTTAGATTTACATAATTTAAAAAAAATTACAAAATAAATTCTAATAAATAAAATCTATAAATATTATACATTTACATAAGTTTAACTTAAGTTTTATAAATTTCTAACAAATAAATATATAAAAATATTAAATAAAAATTACATCACTATAAACTATAATACTCTGAAATTTACCTTATTTTGCATTCAATATTCTTTTTTCTACACTATCTCTACATGCTAACTACCATAATACCACCACCACCATCTTCATCACCATCACTAGTCTCTCTTCTTTTATTCCCATTTATCATAGATCATATCTATCACCATTTCCATCAACACCATCTCCACCATGATCTATTATACATTAACATCTAACATTATTTATTAAGTATAATATTTATATTGACTGAATTTTATATTACTATTAACTATCAATGGTTAATAAAATAACTACTACAAATATTACATCTAAAAAATAATGAAATATGTCAATATATAATTAATTTTATATATAAATCATATAATAGACTAAATTTAATTAAATTTTTTTTCATAAAAAAGGGTCTATTATGAATTGGTAGTATGCATAATATTATTTATTTATGCGTAATACCTTTGTGATATAGTATGATCAACGCATACTGAGCTAAATGGCCATAAAATTTAATAGGTTTTTATTAATTTACTGTGATTGTGAAATTGGATACAACTTTTTTAGAAACACACGTGCTATAGCTCGATAAGCCATACTATATATGCATTAGGGCCGTAGGGTTAGCATTTATCAGCACAAGATATTTATTTGGAAAATAAATCTAAATCCAATAATAAATAATCTTCCAATTAATTGATTTGTCTTTTTTTATTTTCCACAGGTCCATGGGGATTATTGACACTTTTCCTGTCTAGCTTAGTGGCTGCTTTACGGACAATAATCCAAAGTCTATGATTATATCTTTTTTAGGAGTTGGCCACTTAACTTTAGTGACGGGTAGAAATGTCAGTAGGACGGGTCGGATCGGGTTTTGGCCTCCTCCACAGATCAGAGTGGATACGAGTAATATAAGTTTTCTTAAGATAAGAGTCCGACTGAATTCGAGTAATATCTATTATACATTTATTTTTTATATTTTTATATTAGAGTATATTCTTAAAAATACTTATCTAATATTTTAACTGTTATTAAGTTCTATTGAAGAATAAAGTTTAAATTTGAAAAATATTTAGTAAATTTTTATTTTTATTTTATAAATAAAAAACATATAAAACAGTTTGGCTATAATTTAGAGTGAGTTATGGAGCTGAAACAGAACGGAATGGCTAAACTTGTTCACACCTCCTCACTAATAGCATATATACCAATAGGTACAGAGAAATTTCCATATCTGGTGACAGGGAAAAATAAGTCTTTTTGACTTTTTGAACTATTTAAATATGATATTTAATAAATTCAGTTTAAATAATTTTTTTTAAAAGAATTATAAAATTTAATTTTATGATTTAACTTTTTAATACAAAATATTTTTATAATTTTTTGTGATAATTTATACCCTGAGAATTATAATGTTGTCAATTTGTGTCAAAACCATTGATACTGTTAATAATTTTGATAATTGAATTTTAAAATAAATCACTGCAAAATCGGTCTTATAGGATAGATGACGAAATGTAAAGTTTTTTAATGTTGTCAGATTATCCAAAACTCATTGTAATTGAATAAAATTATAAAAAATCGAACTGTGCTATTATTTTCTTTTTTTGATATTTTTCTCTAAACTCTACAAAAATTGATATAGATTGTCTGGTTAGTAAGGAGTAAAATGGCGGTGGATTCACGAGCAATTGACACTATAATTATTAAATTAACATATTAGTGAATTTGGATACAAATAATTAACTTTCAAAATATTAAAGTATTGTAAAAGAAACCACAAAATCCTTTATCCCAATAGATTAAATCAAATGTTCAAATTTTGTAGTTTTTTTTTTCATGTTACAAGCAATATTAAAGAATAAGATAAATAAATAAATAAGAATTATATAACAATATCTTTCTTACTAACACATCTGGGTCACTCTTTTACGATCTTTGGCAGTAGGACATGATTGATTCCACTCCCTAGCTCCTCCATCACCACTACTGTAGAGAGAATGTTTGCCCTTTTCTTTTTACCTTTTATAATTTTCTCATTCTTCTCCCCTGCTACCAAGCAATAGTGTTGTTCGTAGAACTATTCTTACTATTGATGGTGGTGGTGCTGCTAGGTTTTTGTTGATGTTGTCAATGTGGTTCGACATTGTCGATGGTGATGGCTCTATTAACTGGGTGGTCAATGTTGTGTTTTGCTGGGCATTGTTGATGCAGGAGGCGGTGATTGCTATTACAATGATAGTCCTGGTGCTTTTGCAGGGATATTAGTCATTTGATAAAATCATTATTCATAATAGAAATATTTTTTTTATTGAATTTAATTGAAAAGTTATTATTTATTTCATATTCACTCTCTTTTCATATAATGTATAGTCCTTTCTCTTCTTTTGACAAAAATCCATTAAAATAAACTAAATATATAAAAATTTGGTTAAAATAGCAGAAGCCAAAAAATTAAGGGGTCAAATTTAACCTTATTACAGTCTTTTTATTGTACAACAAAAGTGTAGAGAATCAAACCTGAACGAGGAATGTTAACTTTTTTTTTCTCAATATTCAGTTTGCAGAACCCTTGAAAGCCCAATATATGCAGCCGTTAACATTCTTATTGTATTCTCATCAATATCATATATGCTAAAATGACTAAACTGTCCTTTACTATTAATCTTGGTTAATTTCCTTTCCACTACATTTTTATTTTTGCTTAAGAAAGGGTAAAGAAAATGCACATGTTTTTATTTTATTTTCTTATTATAAGGTTTAGCTTCTGTGATCGGGTATTGAAAATCAAAGATGTAGATTGATTGGTATTGGCATGTTTCCATTATTTTGGTAGGGGTCCCAACTTTTATTTTTATATTTTATATTTATATTTATTAGGAGATGAGGGACCCAATTTTGTAGAGAAATTATTGAAACTTTGCTTGTGGTAATGGAAAAGCCAATTTGTAGATATATATTTTCATCAAAGTCCTACTTTTTTTTTTTTTGGCAAGCAATTTCTCTTATATATCATTTTTATTATAGAAGTGTGCATCAGATTGTTCTTGATCATCATGTATATATCCAATTGATTTCTAATGCACAGCCTCTCTGCCTAATTGTAAGCAATTGATTAATTCACATTCTTTTTCATCCAAAAGTTTTCTTTTCACTAAGGAAAAAAGATTATTTGTTAAAAAAAATTCTTGAAAACATTTGTTGATAATGTAGAAATTAATTAATTATTATTTTAAAAGAGTGTTTGATTCAGAAATTTGATTCAACTGATAGTTGTTTCTCATTTAACTAGTATATTAAAGCATTTGATAAACACTTAAGAAATAATGGTTGATAGCTGATTTAGTCTCAATCAGCAGCTGATTGTATCAGCTATATTTTAAAATTTTTTCTTATAATGATAGCTAATTTAATTATTTATTTATTTAGATACTACTATTTTAATTAAAATTTATTAATAATAATTTATTTTAAGTTGATATTATATAATTTAAATTTTATATTTTATAATAAATAATTATTATATTAAAATTATTTTGAATAATTAAATAATTATAATATTTATAATTATGGTCTTTGAAATTAGAAATTTTCATGAGTAGAATTTAAATTTAAATTTCTACTTTTAAAATAATTTTTATAAATATTTTTAATAACAAATATAATTAAACTAAAAAATTAGTTATAATATTTTTAATTATCATAAGCTATTTTATTAATTTATATCATTTAATAAATATAATATAATAAAATATATTTAACGATAAATTATATTCATTTAACATACTAACAACGATTGTTATTAAAATTATCATCAACTACCAGCTATCAGCCACTAGCTACCAGTTGTATTGATCAGTTAAACCAAACAGACCCTAATATTAAGCTGTTTTTAGATGACTTAATATTAAGCACACTAATGTATTATTCTTTTTTCTTCATATAAATCATATGCAATCTGCAAAAGATTAATAAGCTAACATTCTCTAAAATTGACAAACTTTCTTCTATGATTCAAGAATATCTAATCTTATCATTCTTTTTTAATAGAGTTCGACCCACCCAAAAAGATTCTTATACTTGCTAGATAAATATTGTTTGAGATTCTGTATCACATCCCATAAAAACTAATCTAAATCTCAAAATTGATAATCAATTTCTTTTAGAAAATGATTATCTCAAACAGTTTATTTTCAGAATCTTTTTTAAGAAAAGTAAATAGAGAATATCAAGATATTATTTGATGGTGGACCTCTCTAAATGTTGCTGCAAAATTATTCCAAGGTGCATTGCTTAAGGAGGTATAAAACCTTACTAAACAATCCAATTCAATACAGAAACACAAAGCAAAGCACCATAATCAGTAATTCTAAAATATAAATAAGTAATAAATCCATTATAAAATTAATAAATTATAAATGAAAATTCACTATAAAACCCAATAATAGGATCATTAGGTGATACACTACAAAAACAATAAAGTCCTAAAAATCAAACCACCCTATTGGCCCCAGCTACCCAACAACAACCAAACTATGGCAATTCAGTAAAATCCTTCATGTCATACCCCCAACCCCAACTCCTTTTTTAAATAGTCTTTCCACTTTCCATCCTCCAAAAACCATCCCTTAAACCCCTCCCTCTTCCTTTCTCTTTCTCTTATTTTTTTTTTCCCTTTTCTTTCCTTTTCTCTCTCTCTCTCTCTCTCTCTCTCTCTCTCTCTCTTTCTTCCTCTAAACAAACAAAGAACAACAATGGCCACACTCCTTTTACATAACCTAAGCTTCTTGATGATGATGATCCTCACCATATTTTCTCTTGTCTGTCCACAGCTCTCTCTTTCCTCTTCCATCCATGACCTTCTCATCTCAAAAGGGCTACCAGCTGGTCTTTTACCTAAAGGAGTTAAGTCTTTCACATTCTCTGATCAAGATGGCCTGCTTGAAGTGTTCCTTGATGGTCCTTGCTTAACAAAATTTGAGAATAGAGTTTTCTTTGAAAGTGTAGTTAGGGCTAACCTTACCTACCGTAGTCTTTCCAGTGTTGTTGGTTTATCTCAGGAAGAATTGTTTCTTTGGTTACCCATTAAAGATATCTCTGTTGATGATCCAAGATCAGGGCTTATACTCTTCGACATTGGTGTTGCTCATAAACAACTTTCTTTATCCCTCTTTGAAGAACCTCCTGACTGCAAGCCTCAAGGTATGCAGTCAACCTCTTCTGCTAATTACTATTTTCTTCAACATTGTTCTTGCAGTTATAGTTAATCAGCAGTTTCTTGTTTTGTTTGTTTTTTTTATCACATCTGTTATGAGAGGAGCCTGAATTAAACAAGAAACTGCATGTGCTTTTAAATTTATTTACTTATCTTTATTTCTTTTTAACGTACCTATAATGCTATATAGACTGACAATTCTCAGTCACATTCAGTGGTTGGTCATATATATTGTTTCAGAAACTGATGACTGAAGTCTGTTTCCTTTTTCTTTTTCTTTGTTTTGTTTCTTTCTTTTATGTTTTGTCTCTTTCTTGAGAAAATTCCACCTATCCCCTCCAATAAAATTAAATGTATGTACTGCATAAAAAATAAAAAAAATAAAAAACTACAGACAACTTTTTCTCCACTTAGGGTCTATTTATCATATTAAGCCACAAAAATCGAACAAATATGTGAACGCTTTTATTATTTTTTTCTCTTGATTTTCTTCCTTTTTTCTTTCCTTTTTCATACATTGATTTGATCGGTAATCATGTGAATGCACAGGTGGGTTGAAGAATGGCGTGAGGAAAGAGAAAGGATTTGAGGCCTTGAGATAGAAAAAAAGATGCCAAGTTGTTACACCTTTGTCTTTTCTTTTTATTTTTTTTTCCTCCATATAATGTTTATATATATATAAGTATATGATGTTATGTGGTGAGTAATGGACCATCTTTTTTTCTTTCCTAATCATAGTTTTATATTTTTGTAGGGTTATTAGATTAGAGAAAGTTTGTTTTTCAGTTGTAAAGCATGTGAAAAATTATGGAATCTTTTGTGTCCCTAATCAAATTAGAAGTTCTAATCTTGTAACTTTTGTTCATTCCTTTTGTTTTGTTTTAGGTGTCTAAAGCGATAAAAGAGAAGATATTAGATAAGAACCCAAGGAAAGAATCAAGTCAAATAATTCTAATATATCATTGCATTTAGAGTAATCTTAATTATTCTTTTTCTTTTAATTTATTAAGATAAAAACTGGTTTCTTTCAGAAGGTAACAGCCTGTCTTTGGAAGGAGTAGGTTTGTTTTGATTATACATCTTTTGTGTTGTCTTTTTGTTATGCTAATCTTTAACTTTAAGGGTGGATTTGAATTATAATACACATGATAATGTATGCATGTCATTTCTTTTGGAGTAGAAGCTAGTTAACTAAGTTATATATGTTTATATATATAGTGTCATTTTGTGAACAATATGAAACTATGATATGCTAATATTAATACAAATTTATTATCTTTATAATGATTGTAAGATTATGACTATTATATTGCATAATTCAGGGCTTATTGAGTTTCTAATAAATTTTGGAGAAAAATGATACTTTGAAATAATACCCAGAATAAATAAATTGAATGAGATAATTATGCTATTAAATGTCCTAAAATTTATAATTCAAAACCTTGAGGGTTTTTATTAGGTCCTTCAAATTATAAGGGCTTATGCTATAGAATTTATAACTGTTTTTATGATATAGTTAATAATATAACAATTCATTCAAATATTCTTCATATAGATTAAGACAAATCTTGCACTAGAGAAAGGAACATAAAAAAAAAAAAAAAGCCTCTCTTCACGGGCGAGTTTTGTGCCATTTTGGAGACAAATGGTTTGTCATTTCATTCTTTGCCTATCAATTTCTAAAATGTTAATCTAATAATCATTTTTACACTGTTGTAGCAAAAAAAACCTTTAATTTACGCGGGAATTGTGGGCCATCCTTGGTAGGGTCGAGCGTCTTTTGTCTGTAGACTTAGGTGGGCCCATAAGCACTATAAAGTGGGGTCTCTATAGCCACTAATTCCTGTAATTCGGGTGTTTAGTCTGATGATGAAATAAGAATAAGACCTCTTTAAAAATAAATACTAAATTTTAAATTCATCATGAATCCGGCAGACTTGGCGAGGACTTGAAAGAGAGTGTCCGGTGGGTTTTTGGTCAAGGAGAGGATCTGTAAAATAAAATAAAAAAAGCATCCAAAATGGAATCAAAATCCGGGGATTCAATTCCAGACATCTAAATTAATTCATATAATAAAAAGTAAAAAAAATAACTGTACGATTAAATATATTAAAATTTTTATTCTAGTAAAATTTTTAATAGTATTTTTAATTATTATATCGGATTCAGATCGTATGAATTCTCTTTCATCCACATTTTTAAATTTAATCTCCTAATACTTATTACAGTATAATTTTAGATTTTATCAAAATTTGGTCTTCTAAATTAACCGATGTACGACCGCTAAGCTAAATAACTTTTAGTCGTATTTTATCAAAGCTGAAAGGAAATTAGTATAAATCTAGCTAGGGAACCAGTGAGTTGGAGATATCTATGTATCATGTATATGCTATGCACACACAAAAATAGCCAATTGGGAATAAAATGATCGTTTCTTCTTCAGGATCTTTGTTAATGATTCACTGCCTAACATGGTAAATTTTCTGTTCATTGTTCTTGTTTCGGTTTCAATTATTCATCTCCCTATTAATTTGACCCACATCCTTCATAAGAAATAATAATAATCAGTGATAATAAGAAGGGAAGGCTATCTAAAGTCCCTCCTAAAAGGCCCACAACATTTTCTATTAAGGGATAGGGAAAAAAATTAATGAGATCTTGAAATTTTGATTTGTTCTTCTGCATATTGATTTCTGCAGAATCTTACTTTGAATTCATCTTATTTTCTGAGCTTGAAATTAATTAATTAATAATAATAATAATAATAATGCATCTCCTTTTAATTAAAAATACATACTTTTCCACAAAATCAAAGTGCACAAGTGAACAGCCCATGGAATTGCAGATCTTTATGAATATTGTCAGACTGGCATTAGCAAATGTCTAAAAAGCTTCCAGTGAGATTTATTTTAAGTTTGACTTCTCTTACTGATTTTCACCCTTTTCATATTTTTTTTCTGTAAAAGAGAAATTAAAATTTGAAATGATAGGAATATAATTATAACTAATAAAATCAATCATTGATTTGCTCATTTATACCATTACTTATTACATTTCAGAGAACTAATCATTTATTTTTTTAATTTATTATTAGCAATAGCTCTAACTTGTTTAAATGGTAAGAATATTTATTTTTTTAATTAAAAAATCTGAAATTTAAAAGTGTATTAAGTGTAACGGAATGACTATTCAATTAATAAATAAAAAAGAAAGTGACAACTCTAGCAAGGTGATGATATTTTTTTTTTAAGTCGGACCTATTAATTTTGGAGTCTACTGATATTGAGAATCTGAATATGGATTTGGCTGCTTGGTTTGTCCTTTCATACTTGTTACTTGATGTCTATATATAAATAATTTAGCATTAATAAATATTTGAAAGAATATATTGAAAAAGGAGTAATATTGCATTCATCCAAAAGAAAAAGGGGCCATTGTCTACAAGTATTTGCCCTGTATAAGCATTATTGTTCATAACTTTAAACAAACATTTATTTAACTCTTTCAGTTTCGTATACAATAATAATAGTAATAATAATAATCTTTTTGTTAAAAGAATTCTAAAATTAGGAATTTTAAATGTTGTAATTACTATAATTTTTTAATATTTTTATATATTTATTTATAAAATTTAAATCAAATTTATATAAGATATTTTAATATGTGATTTTTATGTAAAATTACATGATAAAATATTTTCATGTATTTTTTTTTTAAAATTCTTTTATGTAGACTAATTCAGAATTTTATAATTTTTATTTAATAAATACGTATACATTGAAAAGCCATTATAACTACGACATCTTAAAATTTACCAAAAAAGTTTATATTAATTAAATGGAAGGATATTATATATTCTGTAAATACACAACCGTCTGAATTAAATACTATTTAAATTAAGAAATTTTTTTAGACTAACTGTCTATCATGTTATTTATATATAATATTAATATATAATATTATTAAGTGTTACATTTGTATTAATTTATTTATTATTTTTAATCATTCATGAATAAAAACTAACAAATGCAACTGCAATGATTATATCACTATATAATTAAAATAGAGGATTCATTTCAAATTAGAACGCAACCAAAACCAGTATATTTGGTCAACCTAAAATCAGATTGGTCAATGATTCTGGTTTATAAACCACATAAGGGACCCCTAGCCGTCCAACTGGAGCCGGCCAGCAATTCAAACTTGCGGTTCAGGCTGGTTCATATAGAAATGAAAAGAAATAAGGAATTGGCTAACTGAAACTTTAAAGCGTGTTTTCTTTTTCTTAACAAGAAAATCTTAAATTAATCAAACCCAAATCCAACCGCTACTGAAACTAAAATCGAAACTGAATCTAAACTAGCAGGAAAATTAAAACCGAAACCATCCGACCCCAGATTGTCCAAAGGAGGACGTGAACCGGCGGTTCCGAGCCATTTCGGGTTCTGGAATGAAACTATGTTTAAATTTGACGTGTGAATCTGGGAATCGACGTGACCGTTGAACAGTGTTGTTCCCTCTTTTTTCTGTATTCCTGCACTCCTTCCTCTCCATTCCACTGACCCGCCAACTGCTAACAAAACTGATGTATAAAGGGCGGAGAAAAGTACGGTTTACAGGGCCATTAGAATAGTAACTTCTCTAGTCAATTTGGTAATTCAAGCGGTCAAGGGAGCAATTTCTGACTCTATTTAAAACAAAAAACAACTAGGGGACTAGTGAAAAACAAAAGTAATTGGCACACTTTCTGCCATAGCTAACTGAGAAACTGCAACTGACTCATTTCCTTTCGTTCTCCCTAGTCTTATCCTAATGATCATAAAAGACTTTCAGATTTTGTCCGACTGTGTAGTGCTTTGTGGGTCAGGAGGGGGCTTGTGCTTTTGTGAACTGGACCTCATCTGTCTAATCTTTAGTTGATAAAAAATTTAGTGCCCTTTAAGGCCAGCATTTTTTAGGGCATATAATGAAATTATAAATGGTTAAACAATTGAACTTATGAACATGTTACTAGCTGCAAGATCCAATTGGCTGGATGAAGTATATTCAGAATTCCGTTAATTCTTAAATTTCCAAAGAAAGACAAGTTATATGCAAGTAAATTGTTCAAATGCAAGTTTCTGAATAGTTCTACAAATCAACGACTTGCTCAAATCACTAGTACCGGTACTTGGTGGAGTAATCTTTTGGAGCAACAACCAGACCTCGACCCTTTCTTGCCCCGCGGTAGACAGTTTCGACGATGTCGATGAACTCTTGCTTGTCCTTGAGAGCCCAATTGATCTTGTTGTTGTTTCCGGTTCCCAGATCAATCATAATGTGCTTGTTCCTGAAGAAGAACATGACTGTGGATGGATCATACAACTCGTACATTGTGTTAAAATCAGGAACTTCTGTGATGTCCACAAGGTAAATGACAGCAAAGTTCTTTATCTTTTCAGCAACCGAGGCCAGAACTTCATCCATCTAAGAATCAGCAACAAATTAAACCAAACAGTAAGGAAAAACTTGGTAATGGAACTGACTATTTCCTAATCTTAGAGAACAACTAAAACCCAGATCACATAACTTCTTATCAATTTTCTTTTCTGTATTATCCTTCTCCGAATTACTTCTTAATTCACTTTCATACATATGCCATCAAAGATAATTAGTTTGTTCGAAAAGGATGCTCTATATCTTCAGAACTAATTTTTTCTTTTTTAAACTTATTCCGAAACTTGTAAATCTTCCGAGCTTCTTAATAGACAGTATAGAACTCGACATAGCCACTAATGAGTTTGTATACCTTTACAGATGAAACATCTATTGACATTTGAAACTTTAAAAAGGGCAAAAGGAAACTACTCTTAAGACTTTGATATATGGTTTCTGCACAATTTGCTTCCAGAAACTTTCATATAATCTTGTTTCAAGCCAAATTAGAAGGTGGCTACGGAGTCTCATGCAGTTCTCACTTACAAACATACGGTCACTGTATCATCGAGTCGAAAATAAATTAATTTGCATATGAACTAAGACGGAAAAGCAGAATAAGACCATCTTTCACGCTGCAGAAAACTAAAAAATTTTACCTGCTTTCTGAACTATCCTAATCATCTATCATGAGCTAAAGATCCAGGAAAGAAAAGAAAATACAGGATCAAAGAACTAGCATCCAATTAAGAATAAAACAAAATTTCCACTATGGATTAGAATACTATCAAAGCACATTATATTCAAAATTTATGCACATTGACAAATTAACAGGGAATTAACAATATTATGCCTAAAATTTTGAATATATATAAACAAGTTTCTTTTACAAACACCATAGCGTGACTGATCCTAAAGATGGAAACAACTCTTACTAGCACCAACCATGCTTTAATCCTATGCAACAGGTCATGTGCGTATACTCGTGGCCTACAGTTGGCCCCAGAAAGTTTTTGGTCGTGACAAACAGCATGTGTTCGTGTAAATTTGTTGGTCCAGAGACTCCAAACACAGGACCAGGAAATCTTAGTTAAGCAATTCAGAAGAAAACTACTTTACCCTGTGAATGGGAACTTAAAGAGAGAAAACAAAATAAGGGTGGAAAATAAAAGTTGAATTTCACCTTTCTATTTTCCATCCAATTGTTTGGATTGTAGAAAATCAAAGTGGAACCCAAACTTCTTACTAATTTTCTTTTCTCTCATTCTAAAATAAGATAAAAAGTTTAAGATAAATAGAAAATAAGATTCATTTTCCTTGCTCTTTTATTTCACTACGTCTCCAAATAAGAAAAAGCTACATTTCTTCCCTTAGTTATTTTCCTTCTTTCCAACAAAAAGGCTAAAGATTACGAACTGATAGTTTAATGAATTTTAGCATAGAAGTAAAAAGGAAAAAAAATAAGGGGTAATTACTATTTACTCCCTGTATTGTCCATTTTTATACTAGTTACCTTGACATTTAAAGAATATATTTTTCTATTCTTCTATTTTGTAATTTTATACTAAAAACCCCTTCCGTCATAATTTCCGTTAAATAACCATTAACTAGGTTTGGTTTTATACTATTCGCCCCTTGATTTTTTTGTATAATATACAAATTGTTCCTTATAATTTATTTATTATAATAAAACTCCCTTATCTAATTTTTTATACAAAAATCAATTTTATTGTTTGTACAAAAATAATTAATTAGTGTTCTTCAATTACTCTAATATTTAGCATAATCAAATTTAAGTGAAATTTAAATAGCTTAAAAGTACTTATATTAATCATAATATTGAAAATTCATATATATTGTTAAAATAAAATAAATAGTATTATTATTATTAATTTTAGTACAATAGAATTATAACTTTTTGATAAGAAATTTGAAGATCAAATTTTTTTTATCAATTTAGATCCTAATTTATATTGACTTTCAAAATGTAAGAGGATTTTAATGTAATAAATAAAATATAAGGGACAATTTGTATATTACACAAAAAAAATTAGAAAGTAAATAGTATAAAACCAATTCTAATTAATGATTTCCTAATCGAAGTTTTAACGGAAAATTTTTAGTATAAAATTGCAAAACAGAAAGATAAAAAAGTATATTTTTTAAATATTAAAAGTTAACTAATATAATATGAAAAAATTCGGAGGGTAAATAATAATTATCCCAAAAAATAAAGAAAAATGATAAAAGAAAAGAAGTCCTCTATGATACTTGTATATAACTTGATCATAAATATCATAGGCCCACATCCAAGGAACTTAGGGCCATTGTTTCAAGAACCAAATCGCCCTGCAACACGACATTATAGAGGGCAATATACAGAGCATTTCAAATACAAATTACTTATTATACTTGAGATAAAATACGTTTAATCCAATAGAGAATTCTATTTTATTTTCCTTATTTTAACTACATCAAAAACTAACATCCAATTTGCACTTATAGGTATCTCCACTTGAGTGAGTTCTCAAGTTCTGAGTACCCTTACTCATTTGTAAATTTAAAAGTAGAAAACCATAATTCAGACCAAGTTTGAATCCTCCCTTCCTCGCTGTAATTTAAAAAGAAAAGCAGAAATCAATCTTAACTTCGTTGATTATGTTATTAATCAACAATATTTATCTTGATTTCAAGTTAAACCCACAATCCTCTAATTGTTGATATTTGAGGAGCATTTTCTCCCACATTGCTAAGTTAACAATGTGGAGGTACTTTCCAAGCCTATATAATAGAGGCCTCACCTTATTATTAAAGCATCCCAAAATAAGAGAAAAATATTAGAGAGTTAAGCAATTATTTTTCTCCTATTATAAAGAGAGAATTTTAATGTTTTCTCCTTTATACATAGAGAGTTTGTAACTCCTATTATTTTTTTTTTCTTATAGTAAAATTCTTCTATCATTGCCCGTGGTTTTTACCCTAATTTGTTTAGGGATTTTCCACGTATATCTGTGTGTTCTATTGTGTATTTTGTCTTTCTTTATCTTTATTTTTTCAAATTATTAGCTGTGATTTTGCTCTATCAGGTTCATATTTTTCCACAATTGGTATCAGAGCACCTGGTTGGTAAGAAATTCCTTAAAATTCTGTGATTGCAGCTCAGCCTGATCTTTCATAGGAGTTTGAGGTTTTCTTTGGTGCAAAAGAGCTTGTGTGGAATAGTAAGAATACTTACAATCTAGGGAAGGTTCTGTCTAAGGAGATTGGTATTTAAGAGGTCCGGCCATGACCTCCGGGTCTTTCTTGGGAACTTACCTAGTGAGTTGTGTTCATTACTGCGGTTCATTTTACAAGCTAAAACGCACCGTTTGTGATAGAAGCAATGGCGGCAAAATTTGAGATTGAAAAGTTCAACGGGAATAATTTCTCACTGTGGAAATTAAAGATAAAGGTTTGTATTGAGAAAAGACAATTATCTTGCCATCGCTGAACGCATCACAACACTCACAGGATGATAATAAGTGGAACGAGATGGATGGGAATGCTATTGCAAACTTTCATCTAGCACTTACAGGATGGGATCTTGTCCAAAGTATAGAAGAAAAGAAAACGAAAGGAGATTTGGGACCACTTCACTAGACTGACGAGGCCAAGTCATTACACAACAAAATTTTCCTTAAGAGGAAACTTTACACCTTAAGAATGTCGGAATCTACTTCCGGTGTGAGCATCTTAATGTCTTGAAAACTCTATTTTCTCAACTCACATCGTTGGGCTATAAAATAGAGTCACAAGAACGTGCAGAACTTCTACTCCAAAGTCTACCTGATTCGTATGATCAACTCATCATCAGTTTGACAAATAATGCTGTTACCGAAATTATAGTCTTTGATGATATAGCAACCGCTATTCTTGAAGAAGAAAATCGGCGAAGAAACAAGGAAGACAAGCAGGCAAGTTCATAACAAGTGGAAGCCTTGATGGTGATGAGAGGGAGATCAACAGAACGTGGTCCAAGTGGGAGTCACAATCATGGTAGATCAAAATCAAAGAGTAAGAAGAATTATAAATGCTACAATTGTGGTAAGAAAGGTCACCTAAAGAAGGATTGTTGGAGTTTAAAGAATTCCAATCCTCAAGGGAATGTGGCATGCATTTCGGATGATGGAAATGTATTATGCTGTGAAGCAGCAATATCAACTGAAAGCAGGAAGAGATTTGGCCGATGTATGGCTTCTTGACTCGGGGAGCAACTTATCACATGACCTCTCGAAGAGAGTGATTCCATCATTATGAACCTATCTTAGGAGGATCTGTGTATAGTTGTGAAGATAATGCCTTAAAGATTATAGGCATTGGAACTATCAGGTTGAAGATGCATGACGGTACAGTCCGCACTATTCAAGGAGTGCGACATGTGGAAGGTCTGAAGAAGAATTTGTTATCTCTGAGACAGCTGGATGATCTTAATTGCATTATCAAAGTTCGGAAAGGAATCATGAAGATTAGCCGAGAGCGCTTGTAATTATGAAAGGAGAAAAAATTAACGCTAATTTGTATATGTTTTGGGAGAGACTGCATGAAGCGGAAGCATCTGTTGCTTCAAGTAGTTCAAGCGAGACATCTGCAATGGTGTGGCATCAGAAGCTTGGACATATGTCTGAACAAGGCATGAAGATTCTTGCTGAGAAAAATCTACTTCCTGGTCTCACAAAGGTGTCATTATCCTTTTGTGAGCATTGCATAACAAGCAAGCAGCATCGACTACAGTTTAATACATCCAATTCTAGAAGCAAGGATGTTCTAGAATTAGTTCACTCTGATGTATGGCAAGCACTGGTTTCATCACTAGGAGGAGCTAAGTACTTTATGTCCTTCATCGATGATTACTCAAGGAGATGTTGGGTGTATCCAATCAAGAGCAAGGGAGATGTATTTATAATTTTCAAAACTTACAAAGCGCGGGTTGAACTTGATTCGTGCAATAAGATCAAGTGTTTAAGGACGGGATAATGGAGGAGAATACACAGTCATGAATTTAATAGCTTTTGCAAGCAAGAAGGCATCAAGAGACAGTTCACTACGGCATACACTCCTCAACAAAATGGAGTGGCGAGCGGATGAACAGAACTCGCTAGAAAGAACTAGAGCATTGTTGGGAGACTGCAGGGCCTAAATAAGGCATTCTGAGGCGTTAACACACTTTGTTATGTGATTAACCGGTCTCCATCTACGAGAATTGATCAAAAGACACCGATGGAGATGTGGATCGGGAAGCCGATTGATTATTCAAACCTCCATATATTTGGAAGTCCCGTATGTGATGTATAATATCCAAGAAACTACAAAGTCGGATCCAAAATCCAGGAAGTGTTTGTTCTTGGGATATCTTACGATGGTGTGAAGGGTATCGCTGTGGGATCCCAACGCCCACAAGGTTATAATCGGGCAGGGATGTAATCTTCCTAGAAGATAAATTGAAGGGAGAAGATGATAGCACTTCAAAAGAAAATTCGGAGACTACAACTATACAGGTGGAAAGAAAGTCTACAGAAGAAGATTCTTCTGAAGTAGCACCAGAGCACGAAGAGGAAGAACCAGTTGAGTTTGAAGAGTCAGAACTTGGAAAGGAAAAACGTATAAAATTTACACCAACCTGGCATAAAGATTATGATATAGGCGTGAATGTCGCATCGCTCTTCTAATCGAGGAAGGAGAGCCATCAACTCTCCAAGAAGCAATGAAAGCGATTCGGATGCATCTCGTTGGATGGCGGCAATGCAAGAAGAGATGGAAGCTCTACATAAGAACAAGACTTGGGAGCTTGTGCCACTACCACAAGGAAGAAAGGCCATTGGCAACAAATGGGTCTTTAAGATCAAAAGAAATAGTGATGATCAAGTGGAGCGGTTTCGTGCAAGAATGGTGGTGAAAGGATATGCTCAGAAGGAGGGGATTGACTTCAACGAAATATTTTTCCCTGTGGTTCGATTAACAACTGTTCGAGTAGTCTTGGCGATGTGTGCTACATTTGACTTACATCTAGAGCAGCTAGATGTGAAAACAGCTTTTCTCCATGGAGATCTTAAGGAAGAAATTTATATGCTCCAGCCATAAGGTTTTGAAGAAAAAGGAAAACAGAACTTGGTTTGTAGATTGAACAAATCTCTATACGGTTTAAAGCAGGCGCCGAGGTGTTGGTATAAGAGATTTGATTCCTTCATCATGAGCCTTGGATACAATGGGACTTAATGCACTTTGTGCATATTTTAAGAGGTTTGGTAAAAGTGATTTTGTTATCTTACTGTTGTATGTAGATGACATGTTGGTAGCAGGCCCCAACAAAGATTATATTGAAGAACTAAAGGCACAGTTGGCTAGGGAATTTGAAATGAAGGACTTGGGACCAGCAAACAAGATTCTAGGGATGCAAATTCACCGAGACAGAAATAATAGGAAGATTTGGCTTTCTCAGAAAAATTATTTGAAGAAGGTCTTGCGACGCTTCAATATGCAAGATTGTAAGTCAATTTCTACCCCACTTCCTGTTAGTTTCAAATTATCCTCCAGTATGAGTCCTAGCAATGAAGAAGGAAGGATGAAAATGTCTCGAGTACCGTATGCATCAGTAGTGGGGAGTTTAATGTTCGCGATGATTTATACACGACCAGACATTGCACATGCAGTGGGAGTAGTAAGTCGGTACATGGCGAATCCTGGTAGAGAGCATTGGAATGCTGTAAAGAGGATTCTAAGATATGTTAAGGGAACCTCAGATGTTGCATTATGTTATGGAGGATCAGACTTTATTATCGGGAGGATATGTTCACTCAGGATTATGCAGTGATCTTGATAAAAGCAAATCTACTACAGGGTATGTGTTCACACTTCGGTGAGTGGGTATCAAAACTACGGTCGGTTGTGGCGACATCAACAATGAAGGCGAATATGTAGCGGTACACAAGCTAGTAAGGAAGCGGTATGGTTGAAAATGATGATGGAGGAACTCGGGCACGAACAAGAGCATATTCCTCTATTCGTGATGAGTGCCTTGCATCTCGCAAGGAATCCAAACTTTTCATTCAAAGTCAAAGCACATACGAGTCCAAGATCACTTCGTTCGTGAAAAGTGGAAGAGGGCAACGTGGATATGCGGAAAATTCATACTAAAGACAACCTAATGCTTTTTGACGAAGAGCGATTAACACTGACAAATTTATTTGGTGTCAATCCTCTAGTGGCCTGATAAAAGTATAAGCAGCATGGAAAGGCAAGGAAGAAAGAACGGTGTGAAGATCTGATTGATCCTCAATCAAATCTTCAAGTGGGAGATTGTTGATATTTGAGGAGCATTTTCTCCCACATTGCTATGTGGAGGTACTTTCCAAGCCTATATAATAGAGGCCTCACCTTATTATTAAAGCATCCCAAAATAAGAGAAAAATATTAGAGAGTTAAGCAATTATTTTTCTCCTATTATAAAGAGAGAATTTTAATGTTTTCTCCTTTATACATAGAGAGTTTATAACTGCTATTTTTTTTTTCTGATAGTAAAATTCTTTTATCATTGCCCGTGGTTTTTACCCTAATTTATTTAGGAATTTTACACGTATATCTATGTGTTCTATTGTGTATTTTATCTTTATTTATCTTTATTTTCTCAAATTATTAGCTGTGATTTTATCATGTTCATATTTTTCCACGCTAATAACGATGATATCGCATCATTTTCTGATTATACAATCCAATAATGACGAACCCTTTTAAGCATTGTAACTTATCATAGATATACGTGTTACCTTTGAGTTATTCCAAATTTGGCTTTCTTTGACAATTCTGCAATCACAAATGATTTATAATATAATTGTTTTGGCTTTCCTTACAATACGTGCACCAATTTAACACGAGTGTTCACTTTACCTGCATGCATGTGTCGTCCCAGTCATGGCCGAATCTGATGATCACAACGCGTTCTTCTTCGGCTAGAATCGCCTGATCAACTGCCCATCCTGAGTGCAAATGCGGCAGCAGATACGACAGCGTTCTGTATCTCTGTCTCTCACTATTTTTCTTTTATGGTTCTAACCAGCTACTTAACTCGATAACTTTGTCTATAGCCAACAACACCCAGAACACTCTAGAACAAAAAGAAGCAGCCTGAAGCTTCCTTCGTCTTTTTCAGATAGTCAACTAAGTTCTGACGCGTGTATTCTAAAACAACAATTAGGGGTAGAGTAGTAAATACCCCTCTTGCACTAAACATTCATCACTTTGGTAGAGGTGCCTGCAAGTGCAAGCTCTCCAATTATCGTCTGCATTCACGCTTAGAATCCTTAGCTTCCGATATATCAAGGTACAATATTTAATTAATTCTCCTTTATATTATTAATTAATTAACTCATATGGTAATGGTCTATTGATGCTGATTTTTTTATTTGGGGGTTTGTAGGAAATTAATCAAAAATCAAGAAAATAAAAGAACCCTGTTTCTTGATTCTTGCAGTAGCAACAATGGCAACCAGATGCCCATCGTCATACAAGAAATATGAGATCAGAAGGAGAGACCCAGATCCCAAATTTTCAGTTCTTTTAGTAGTTGATGCACAGAACTATTTTTCTTCCATGGTCAAACCTATCCTACCTAACCTTCTTCAAACCATTGACCTCTGCCGCCGTGCTTCCATCCCCGTCTTCTTCACGCGCCACCGTCACAAGTCTCCTGCCGACTACGGCATGCTGGGTGAATGGTGGAATAATGACTTGATTATCGATGGCACCGTTGAATCTCAGCTCGTGCCAGAGATTAAAAGGCTAGTGTTAGGGAAAGATCACGAGGTGGTGGAGAAGAATACGTACAGTGCTTTTACAAACACGCGCCTCCATGAACGGTTATTGGAGATGGGTGTTGAGGAGGTTATTGTGACGGGTGTTATGACTAATCTGTGCTGCGAAACGACGGCGCGTGATGCGTTTGTGAGAGGGTTTAGAGTGTTCTTTTCTACAGATGCGACTGCCACGTCGGATTTGGAGCTGCATGAGGCTACATTGAAGAACTTGGCTTATGGATTTGCTTACATGGTTGATTGTCAAAGGCTAGAAAATGGATTATTTAGAAACTAAAGGGTTTGTTTTGTAATTTGGTTATGGAAAAAGATAAATTATGTACATGAAATAAATTAACTTTTCATTTTATAAGAAGATAATGCTTGCTAAGTAAACAAAATATCAGTGATATATTTTGAACTCCACATATTTAAAATTCGTATTTTAATAGTTATATGAATATATGATGATTACAAATATTGTGATTAGTGCAACCAATTTAAGCTTTTCATTGTTTTTAATTCTCTGATTCTTTTTCGGGTGTTTTGAGAATTCAAATTCAATACTTACAATGGATATAAATTTAAAAGTTTATCTTTACAACAAAATCAATATATATATTATTATTGATATATATATATTTTAGATATAATCAGATTAAATTATTTATATTTATTAATCTTATCTTATTTAAATAATATATAAATATTAAAATTTTAACTTTTTATTATTTTTAACATTCAAAATTTTATTGCATCAGATCTAAATTTAAATATAATTTATAAATATTTATAATAAATTGATTAAAATCTAATTATATTTTTAATATTATATTAATTAATAATTTAATTTTTATTTTTATAATGATTATAATTTCTAAAAATAATATTTTAAATTAATTTTTTATTATTATTTTAACTAATAAATTAGTTTAGTTATATAATAATGTTTAATTCTAGAAAATAATAATATTAATTATACTTATAGTACTAATTTTATAATATTATAATTGATTAGTAAATATTTTTAGAATATTTTTTATTTTATTAATCGGATCTTAAAATATTATATCCTTAAAAATACTTTAAGATATCATATTATTATTATTTTAAGAATATTAGAAATAATTATAAAATATTAAAAAATTAAATCTTAACAACAAAATAAATTTTATATATAATTAAAATAATAACAACGACCATCAAGTATTTTTACTAATTTTAAGTAGGATTGCCCCATCATTATATGCTTAATCCACTTCGGAACTGACATCCTACGACGTTCACATCCTGAAAATGATTTAAACAATATTAATTAATTAAAATTTACTTAAATTATAAGGAAAAAATTTTTTATCGAAGACCTTTGTTATTATATCTTTCGAGTACATTTGGTATGATATATTGGAGGATGTAATAAAATCACTGATATATTATATATTTTATTATTTTATTTAACTATTAATTTTTTAATGTAATATAATAATAAATATATTATGTAATTAATTATTTTTAAATTAATATAATGTTTAACACGCTGAATTTCATTGACCGATGATCGGACTCAACGACCAACGATTGAATTCCGAAAACCATCTATCTTTAATAAGTAATTTTAATATTACTTTTAAATAATTTACTTTAATATTTTTATACACCAATTATTATAAATAAATTAAATATTAAAATAAAAATTATAATTATATTATATATGTAATTATTTTATAACTAAACATAATAATAAAATGATAAATATATTACATTTTATTATTTATTTAATTCAGTTAGTTATTTGATTATATTATATTTCACTATGCTTTGACAAACATAATACATGATGGAGCCGCCGTTATATTCTTAATATGTGAGCTTTGATTTTTAATTGTATTAAACAATAGCAATTGTTAATGTCTATTTTACCAATTTTTATGTATTGAAAGGTTTAAATTTTTATTATAATTGTACTAAAAAAATACTCATATTTTTATTTTTTTATCAAATTTATATTTTTTAAATTTTATTAATATTATTTTTTATTTATTAGATAAGCAACATGCTATGCACTATGCAATATAGATAGTTATTTCCTTATAATGAATATAAAGGCAAAATCTTACTAGTGTGAAGGAAAAGACTTGTATTTGAAACTTCTCATTCTCCAAAGCAAACGCTTTTATCACTTAAACTATGGTATAAATATAAATTTTTATTGTATTATAATAATATCGATATAAGGTAACTTCTATATTACTATGTTAATAGATAATGATTTTACTAATTTTTAAAATAATTAATTTATAAATTAATTGAATCTTATTCATTAAAATATATCCAAAAGTGATTAGTAACCGGTTAAATTTTTCTTAAATTTATTTTCACCAGATTATTGTAAGTTAAAAACTTACAAAAAAAATAGTAAATTTATAAAAACTAATAAAATTTTCGTAATAGTGAATTAAATTGCTATATTATGGAAAATAAGAACTTTTTATAAATTAAAATATTTTTCATAAGTTCTATTATTATTTATGGAAAAGTGATATTATTTTTTAAAAATCAATAATTTACAAAAAATTATAAATTAAAAAAAAAGATTTTTTATAGTCATAAAATTATTTACTAACTTAAAAAAATGACAAATATTTTTCTATATTTTTATAAATTAAAATAATCTTTTAAGAGACTTATTACTTATTAAAGCTTATATAATATTATAAAAATATAATTAATTTATAATATTAAAAAAGTTTATGAAAAATAAAAAATATTGAATTTATTTAATCGCAAAACGGATTGCTATTTATAAAAAATGATTATTTTTAATAATTTCTATATATTCAATAAAGGTTTCATATGTTTTAACCGTTTGTGTATTTTTAATATTAATTTTAGTACTTTTCTATTTTAATTAGTAACTTTATAGGGTACAAAATTTAAATACTTTTATATTTATATAAAATTAGTTATTTAATAAATTTCTAAACATTACTTTCATAGAATTATTCAATTATTATTTTTGGAAAGTTAAATTTCTATTTTTCTTGAGAACGGAAAGTATAATTATTCACTTATTAGATCATAATTAATTTACTACCGGGTAAAAATTTGGATAAAACTGTATAATTGTCCAGTTACATTCTCGCATACGACGCAATCCCTCGCCGTATCTATATCCTAAATAATTATCCCTTATCTATATCCATCATTTTAACAATAAATAAACACCAGAATAATAATTAAAAATCAATCTCGATTTTTTCTTTGTAATAAATACGAAACTTCTATCAGAAACCGAAACTCGCGATCCATTTAAATCGGTAAGTTTCGCCTGATAATAACAAACAAACACCAAAGATTTGGCTAGGTTTTTTTGACAACCGCTATGGGAGGAGGAGCAGCCATGAGAGCCGCTGGGAAAGTGGCGGGTATAGCCGCGGTTAACAGTGGAATCAGAGGAGGACTTTCCTCCGTCTCGAGTCCAGCTGAACAATCGGTGAGAAACGCGAAACGCCCCGTATCGGCGATAATATCATCATCATCGGCACAGCAGAATAAGGTGCAAAAAGAGGGATTTCAAGGGCCAGCCTTTGAGGTTAGCGATGATTGGGAAATAGCCGGATTTGAAGAATCAGAGGAACTACAATTGATTGAACCGTTGCCACGCCTCGTGTTTGGTGGTCCACCTAGTCTTGAAGAAGCCAAAGCTGCTACTAGTGAAGTTAAAGATGCTTTAGAGAAGTAATTCCTTTTGGTTTATATATAATCAAAAAAATATTTATTGATTCTTTTTTTCCCAGAATTTTCTTTTAATTATTTATAACCTTGTGATTAGCAGAGTGTATCTGTCATCCCCTGGTTTAGAGACTAAAAGCTGCATCATAAGTGATGCAAGAGCATCTTCTGCACCAACACATGCTATTAAGGCATTTACATTGCTCAATCGGAGTCCTCAGGCACAGGTTATCATATTCATATCTGATTGAGCGTTTAGATTGCTCAAGATATTCATATAAAATTACTGATCTGTGTTCATACACAGACTATTGTTGCTTCTATTGCCACAGACCCAAATGTCTGGGATGCTGTTTTAAAAAATGGAGCTCTTCAGGAATACCTTCTGTCTCAAAACACCAGTAAGAATAGCTATTACATGCACCTCGTACTTTGTTTTTTTTTTTTTTTTTTTTATCTTTGTTAGAGTTGAGCCCTTATAAGTGTTAAGTTTCGACCAGTCAAATTTTGTAGTTGTTCTAACCATTTTGGTGATGGCTGGACCCCGACTCAGCTCAATTTAATAAAAAATAACCCTTGCAGATACTGAGTTCCAGGACCTGGGCTCTCCAGGGATGTCCAGTGTATCATCTGATGATGCGAGCCAAGCCGAAAAGGTTGAAAATGGTCCTATGGATATATTGGAGAGTATCAAGCATACTGTGGCTGAAATGGTGAACAATGTCTCTACATTTGTTCAGCAAATCTTTGGGTATTCACCTGCGGATAACATTTCTGCAGCTGCTGATGCGAATGCCCGACCATCCTTCATTGATAAGACCATGGCAGCTTCTTTCATGGCTTTGGCTGTGATGGTCATCATGGTGGTGGTGCTAAAGAGAGGTTAGAGTTTCTTTGTCGGAAGCCGATCCGTGAATTTGCCGAGAATACAGACTTTTTAAGACTTAAATTCCTGTTTGGGTTTCTACTATAATGTATATACTGAAGTTTATAGTTATATTATAGTTGCTCATCTTCTTTACCAATGGATAGTTATTTTTTATAGCATTAAAATAGTCAGTAATTACTGTCTGTCTTTGTTTAAATGATTCAGCATCAGTTTTTTCTGCCTACTTCATTTATAATCTGCAAAGCTGGCCAATGGCTATGGCATCGGATACCTTGTATGCACCACATAAATGCTAGTATCAAAGTGATTGAAACTGATTTTTGTTTTTCAATTTTATTCTTAGTTCACATCTTTGGATGTGCTTCTTAAATTAGAAGCATATGTTTTCTCTTGGCTTCAGATTTAACCTTCAATGGCCCGCTTTGACAACATGGACTTTTAGTGGGAACAACCTTTCTGGTTGCTTTTGTTGTGATTCTATTGCACTACCACGCATTATCTTGTTCACTGAGAAGGTTAGTGAAATTCTGAAGCATCGCATGGTCCCTGCTGCTTCCTTTTTGTTTGGAACTTCGATTATTGACATCCTAGACTGTTTCCATTTGAGATGTTTACTACCAAGTGTTTTGTCTATGTTATTTGTTTTTCTGAAATGTTATGCTAGTGGTGATCTCATATTATTTGCCTTGTTAATGTATGGTGAAATCTGGTTTGATACTGTAGAAGGTTCAGGCCATGAATTTCCTTGTAGTGAATCCATCTGCAAGAGGAATTCCATAAGATCTAATGAGGTTTGTGTTAGGTATACTGCGTACTCTCAAGTGAGAGAGGAAGTTGGGGATGCTAATATTAGCCTAACTGGATGTTTGTAGTGCTAGTAGCTAGTCTTGACGGCCAATGTTACCCCGAGTATTATGAAAATCTGTTTACTTCGATAAATTTAGTTAAATTTGATTTTTCTTTTTACTTTAAAATTGTACCAAATTGAATTTATTTTAGTCTTTAGATTTATAAATATAATAATACACAATTGAGATTTATATATATAATATACACTGAATTGATAATTTATTTTGGTTTTTTGGATTTTGGTTACGTGAAAAGGATTATAATTGTACAGTTTGTACATAGTAAGTTGCTTCAAGAACTTCTAAAGTTCATGTTTTGACACCAGAAAATCATTTCACTGGCTTCCGGACGCTAGAAAATCATGGATTTGACTTCTTCTTCTTCTTCTAACAATTTCTTAAAAAATATATTAAAATGGTCAATCCATTCAGGACAGGCTACAGCATCCTGTAATAAAAAGCATAGGTCTTCTTGTTAGCTACAGTTTAGAATCAATGTCTGCCACTCATAGCTAACAGACTGATGTCCAAAAAACTTAGGCTTGTAGCCTTGAAGTCTGAAAATAGAAGGAAAAACCTGCAACTAGTAAATCTTTTCACAATTTCTTTGGATGTCTAATAACATATGTTTCAACTGTTGCCAAATTTATAAGTCTCCCTCTCAAATCTGCCTTTGGTTTTCCTTTCTTTCTTTTTTTTTTCTTTTAATTTTTGAATATGAGTGGACATTTAACTTGTATTTCTTAAATAGTTTTATATATTTACGAATATCAGATGGAATATGGCATTTATGCTTTTAAATCACGTTAATGGAATTTTACATTTGATGAAATGTAAGGGTTTCATATCTCAGTTAACCAGATTCTTTAAGGTGCTTTCTTTTTATGTAAATGATTATCCTACTGCAGTTTAGGCTTAACATTGAATTGTTCTTCCTTTAATAGTTCCTATCTAGACATTCTTACAGATATATTGAGGTTATTAAGGCGAGCAACAGGCTGCTTTAATCACTTGGACTAATTCTGGAGTTCAATTTATTATTATTTTTTAAATTACTAAAACATATCATTATTCCCTGGAAAGGAAAAGGAAAAGAAAAAAAGAAGAAGCAAAATTCAGGTATGAGGTGTCAAGCAAACCCAACACCTCCATTGAAAATCCCAACCTTTGGCCCCATATTTCGTTAACCCATGGTTTGTTCTCTTATTCCTTCTTTGATTTTGTTCTAAAAATCTCCAATTCTTGTAAATTAATATTTGTCTTGTTTTTGCTTCTTAACATTTTCTTTTTCAATGGTACATCATGTGCCTGATATGTGATTTTGTAACAAAATACATTTCAATGCAGGCTTTATATATCACTGTTTAATCTGAGTATACTTTTGAACCATTGAACAGAAGCTTTTGGTATTCTTGTAAGATTATTTTTGTAATCCACATAATATAGTCCAAATCGGACAGTATATCCTGAGTTCCATTCCCAGTTGTCTAGCACAGACCAAACGAAATACCCTCGAATATCGCACTTATCCTGCCTGCATCAATCGATTCAATTTCCCGTTAGATAGCTTAAATGCCTCAAAGAGAATGCAATTCTGCAGAGAGCTATTGCCATTACCTTATAGCTGCAGACAGGTTTGACAGATAGTCCCTGTGGTACTCTATCCGTTTATGATCCTGTAATGCCTTGTTTAAAGATGTAAATGGCGTATTTGGATCGTCCATTCCTGAAATTTGCCAATTTGATTCATGAATTTGTGATATCAAAACTGTGCTCTGCAACTGCAAGAACCAGAAGAAACTACTTACCGTTTTCTGTTATAATCACTGGTGGGTTCCCATACTTATCTTTCACATAATTGACCAACTTACGGATGCCCCAGGGGACAATGCGTAGCCAACGTGAAGCTGCCTGGAGGAGGAAGCACTTTGTGAGGTGACTTTAATTTGAAATCAATAACAAAATCCTAGGGCCTTGTAAGTGGCTGGAACATACTCGTTCTCCGATGGCTACCCCGTGTCGATGAGCTATTATTAAGAAGAAAGGTACAAGAGTTTATCAGTTGATTGTTTATTTTGATTTTGAAATTCTTTTTTCTTTGTTTGTTTAAGATATTAAAGATTGCGTTCAAGTATCTTACGCGTGGTAATTACGGCACTATCAGATGAAGCATCCTGCAATATTAGTTTCCGAATTTGGGTCCTGTCATTTCGAGCAAACAATGTTGTGTAATGATTAATGCCAATAAAATCCAAGCATCCCATTAGGAATTCGGAGATCTTTGGAGTAATCTCAGGTAATCTTTCACCCACGAGCTTTTTCATCGAAGGAGGATACTTGCCGAAGAAAAGTGGATCCAGGAACCTGTTTCATCATTTGTTCTGTTAAAAACATGTTCATGACTTTTGTGTATCTGGAATTTGATTCCTTCTGATTAATATATTTACCATCCGATTGTGAAGTCCATTGCTCTATGCGCCGCATCTTTGTCCTCGTCAGCATCTGATATTGGCTCATACCACTTGGAATCTAATGCTATTCCAATCTGACCTCCTTGTTTTGCCTGCAAGAAGGAACAATCCGGAATCCGTTTTATATTCCAATATTTCTTGCAGCTATGTTCTTGGGGTTTTTCTCTAGTTAAGATTTTGAAAGAAAATATTTATCATTTTAGGGTGAAATTTTTTATAGAATTTCTTTTTAGGGTAATATTAAAAAATCCCTATTTAGAGTTTTTTTTTTTTTTTTTGCTGTGGCTCTCCACTAGTTGGACTGGAGTATTGAAGCTGGACACCAGTTGGACGGGCGATCGGCTGACAGCTTATGTCTATATCATCCGGTGGATAGATGCTTGATTTAAAAAAAAAAAAAATTAAATAATTTATAGATTTTTTGGAACGAATTTTTTAGGAATTAATATTCGGTGTTTAAAGGTTATTCAGCTAATTTCATTACTTCAACAATGAAAATGTCAGTTTATTTTTTTTTAAAAGAATCACATTCACAGCCCTGCCCGCCAGTCTTGGGGCGGACAAGCTGAGAAAACATTTGTCAGCCTCAACATGAGGCGGAATGTTGAGGCAGACACTCTTCTTTTCTTTCTAAATTCCTTTGACTATTCTAAATCACCCTAAGTCTGGTTGTTCCCTAAAGTGAGAATTATGTTTTTTCAAAACCCTAAATTAAGAAAAAGCCCAATATTCTTGCTCTGGAATACCTTGAAATTTAACTGATAAGAGCGATAAGCAGCAGCATGTGACAAGAGGATGTTATGAGCTACAACATAAGGCTCAACTGATGAATTTCCTGTTTTACAAAGAAGATGACCAAGAACAGAACACCTTCCCGGAGCTTGGATCCCTGTATCATAACCTTGGATGGAAAAACCATGAGGTTCATTGAAAGTAATCCAGTGTTTAACCCTATCTCCAAAAGCTTGGAAGCAGGTGAAAGCATAATGTTCGAAGTCCTTTCTGCAAGTATATAATTATTTATTGCCATTTTGTAAAACTTCCAATTGTCTAACCAAAGACCAATTAACTTAAAAAAAAATTAACAGAAAATAGAAGTCATACTAACAATTGCGATATACTTACACTACTTGCTTGCTCAACCATCCTTCATATTTATCTTCAAGCATTTGGGGAAGGTCCCAATGATAGAGAGTTACGAAAGGCTGAATTCCTTTGAAAAGAAAAGTTTATAGCTTCAGATTGTCAATTTTACTATTCTTCAACTCAATATGAAATTAGAAAAAAAAAAAAAGAGTTCTTCAACCTTTTTCCAATAAGGCATCTATGAGGCTGTTGTAGTATTCTATTCCTTCTGAATTGGGTTCCCCTGTTCCATCTGTCAAGGATAAATTCTGATACAGTTTGCTATAATCTGATGACTAAGAAAAATGTGAAGCAAAAGAATTTTTCAGGACATGATTTATTGTTAGCTTACTTGGAAATATTCTTGGCCAAGATATTGAGAATCTATAGGCATCCATTCCCAAATCCTTCATCAAATCTATATCATCCTGTAAAGATTTATTTATTTTTTTAAAATTCATTTGCAGCTCAGTTATTAGTAGTAAACTAAAAATTTAAAATAAAAAAGAAAAACCAAAGCAACTGTTTTGGATAGGTTAATAATGTTCTTTGACTTCATACGCTAATTAATTGTCTTCTTTTGTATTTTTTTTTTCTAATTCCATTTACGTACGTTTTTGATACTTTTATATGAAGTAGGAGACACACCATCCTCATCTCAACATCTCTTACTAAACAAAATACCAACATAAGTGATAATTTATCATTGATTCTTATCCAATTCGATTCTTTCCCAAATGTCTGCCATGTATTAATATAATTTTTCCCCCACTTTTCTTTAATGAATACATTTGTAACAAACACTTTTTTTGGTACAAAACGTGGGAAATAACCCAGGAGATAGAGAGCAACTAGGCAATATAAAAAAGACTAGAGAGCAACTAGAGAACCTAGGAACTATTTTAAGAACTTAATAAGTGGGTATCCTGGTTCTTTTTTTTTTTTTTTTTTTATAATCAAATATTGCCTAAGATAAAAAGACTAGAATAATTATAAGCTTCGATGATAAATATATTTTTTAAGTAAAACAAAAATTAATTTCCAAGACTCAGTATTGAACTTTTTCTAATGAGGAATACTTGGGTAGGCAAATTAAATGAATAGAAATAACAAAGAAAAGGGAAGTTCTGAATAATTAAAGCATAGAGGTCTATACTCCATAAATTTTGATGTCATTGTCCTCTGATATAGACCTTGAAGAGAAAGGAATGAAAAGCCTACCATTTCTCATCTATTTCTGTATATTACAAACCGATGACTAAAGAATATCTACATTAAGAAGTTTCATTCTTCTTGGGAAAAGAATAAAAATGGAAGAAAGAAAATGAAAGGAAAGTGTTGAACTCATCAACAATAAAAGTCTGTAATTCTTACCTTAAACCTATGATATTGGTCAACTGTTGTATCTGCATTACTAAAGTCCAGTATTCTCCCTGTCCAAACACATTAACAAGTTCTTTCATATCAGACATTTTCTTCTTTTATTTTTTGTTTATATAAAAAATAACAGAAAAGTCTCCATCTCAAAATCCAACTCTTACCACCAGTAAGCTTTAGCTTAATGGTGCTAGAATTTTTCCTAATACTGTAAGGTCTGGAATTCAAACCAGTAGTAATAATTAATCATTAGAAGAGGAAAAACTCTTACCAGGTTGCCTTGTAAAAGTGTCCCAAATGCTAACTCCTTTATTTCCTTCATTTACAGCTCCTTCAAACTACAACAACATCTCTTGTACATAAAAGTTTTTGTCCAAAACATAAAACCGAAAAGCAAAACAAAACAGTACCTGATAAGCAGAAGAGGCAGTTCCAAAGATAAAACCTTCAGGAAACTCAGCTCTAGAAATGGATTCAGAGCGTACAAAATGACAAGTAATTAAGAAGAAGATTAGGAAAATTATTGACATGGATTGTAAATGGTTTCCAATGAGTTTTGTTAGATGGGTAGGTGTTGAATTTTGTATAAATTATTTATAAAAGAGAAGAGAGTTATGTTAGTTACTTAATTGTAAAGGTGAAGAATATATAGTTGAGGAAGAAATGGAGAGAAGGGACATGTGGTTTTCTCTTGTGCAAGAAGGTGTTACTTTGATAGGTTGGGGTGGCTGTGAGAGGTTGGCTTATAAACTGTCTTTGCGTCCTTTGTGTGCACGTTATTATATTATCCTACGCACCAACTTACATTCAACTCCAATGTGTTAGCCCAGCTCGAAAAATTCTTATCGGATCTGGTTTATGTATACTATATTAAGTAGAAAAATTATATTTACGTAGCAGTATTTTATATTTTGATATTAAATAATTTATAAATATTAATTATTTAAAATTAATAAATATGTATCAATTATTTATTAATTTAGTGATAGATAGAGATATAAACTACGACTAAATATAAAAAAATCTTAATTTATTTGCTAGAGGATTTATTTAATAAAAATGTAAAATTAATTTATTAAAAAGATAAATTATTTTTTCTATTATTATTGATATTGATTATGACATTTCTATGATGTCTTGCTTGTTGAAATATAAAATGATTTTATCAATTATATTTTATCCGTAACTACCATTAAATGATAGATGTCCATTATATTTTACGATGAAAAAAGTAAAATAGTAAAATAATTAGAAATCATAAATCGCCTCATCTATTTTCTTAAAAATAGAATACACTATATTAAAATATTCTAAATTTAAATTTAAGTAGTATATAGATGAGGTATATTAGCATTATGTAAAAACAATTATTCGTAATATCATTTCATTGTTAACGTAAAAAAATTAATAGAAGCCTTTATAATTTTTTTAGATTGATGAGATTTGATTATAGTATTCAATTGGAGTTATATTTTTAGATCCTAAGAAATTATTATTAATAATTAGAATAGTAATTGCTTGATAGTAAAAATAGGAATCGCCTCATTTCCCTTCTTTCACTTTTTAATATTTTAACTCTATTGATGCTAAAAAAAATAATTTTTTTTAGATGGATTCAATTTATTATTTCATCTGTATCAAAAGTGCTTATCATATGGATTATATATATATATATATATCCAATGCCCCGAAAACCTAAGGGTTCCTCCACAAGGTTCGTCCACGGAGGGTGAGTCAGGGCCTAAGATCAGGCCGAAAGGCGTAGTCGATGGACAACAGGTGAATATTCCTGTACTACCCCTTGTTGCATAGTTATATGACAGGTCGATCTTTTTATCAGATAACCCCGCCCTCAAGCCTGAGGTTTTAATTTTTTCACAGTAGCACCTTCGTTGACTTCGGCTTTACTAATGATTAAATTGGCTTCGTTTATGTTATATAGACTTGTATGTAACTATTGAAAGTCACGATATTATACATAACGCTACTATTCCACCAAAGAGTTTCCTTTTAGTTCAAAACAATCAATATGTAGAATCACCCAAGATTCAAAACTTTTATTAAATAAAAAAGAGATCCACCAGGGCAAAAAAACTATAGCTGTAAGATATAGAAAGGGATATCGCAGGTTTTTTCTTTTTATTTCTTTTTATTAAAATTAAAAAGAAAAAAAGGCCAAAACCCCTTATCGGATTTGAGCCGATGACTTACGCCAGGTCAATCCATTGGAGAGTCGGGTACTCAACTAACATTAAGAACATTTCTCAAACTTTGCATCACTCCGATTTTGAATCTCCAGTTGTATATAGCTCCTATCTCCTCTCCAAATATTTCAACTCATTATTCTTTCTCCATCAAACTAAATCACAAAAATTACCTCATGAAAAGCTCAATTCTTTTCTTTACTAAAATATCAAAGGTTGGCATCATTTATTGATAAAACAATTCTAACAATGCCACACCTCCTAGAATCATTCCAAACCTAGAATATGAAGCATGGTTTGAGAAAAATCATATACTTCTTTGTTGAATTTTATCCTCTTTAACCGAAGAGATTTTTCCATGTGTAATTGGATTGTCATCATCCTATTAAGTAGGGCAAGCTTTAGCTCTATTTCTCAGTATAGGTAGCTCAAACTTCATATAGAATTACGAGAATTGAAGAAACATAACCTTATTGTATTTCAGTATTTGTAGAAAGTTGAAGAACTAGCTTCCTTTAGACGTCTTATGTCTATAGCTGAATTTAATGCAAATGTGTGTCGTAACATTGAATGTGATTATCATAGCATAATCATACCACTAAATTTAGAACCAGAACATTTATCATTCATTGAATCACATGGTCATCTTGTGGCACATGAAGTCTTGCTCAAAGGAGTACAAGATTCTCCAACGGTTTACATGGCCATCAAACCCAACTCTACTGCACCATCATTACTGCCTACACCTAGTACCACACCTATTCCACAAACACAATCCAAAAATAATAATAGAAACTAAAGATACCATGGTCCCTCTCAAATTTGTTGATGTAAACCTTCTATGGAAGAGAATATTACACGCCAAGATCAATACTTATAAGGTTTGCCAAAAGTTATTTGCGGAACTATCACCCTTATTTATAAAGAAATAAGATCAATAGATATAATGAGATGAACTTAATTAATCCTAGGAACTAACAAGTTAATAGAATTAAATTAAGATAGAAGTGAAATCAAAACCTAAACAATAAGCTTTAATCTCAAGAACACTCAAAAAAACTCTTTAAGTAAAAACAAGGTTTTTTATTCAATCAAAAGATGCTTTTGCCGAATTGGTTATACAACCTATTTATAGTGTTTTTAAACACTTAATAACGAAATTAAACCCTAGAATATAGCTACATATTCGGCTAAAATAAGGTTCCTTATTCTAAAAGAATTCCTAAATAAAAGACTTCCTAAAGAAACAAAACTTGAAGTAAAAGAAAATTTAAAAAAAAAAAAACTCATATTTTGACTTGGACTTGTTAAAAGAAAACTCCTATTTTAACTTGGATTTTGACTTTGAATATTCAACCTTGGACTTGGGCTTTACGTTTGGACTTGAATTCAGCATAAATCAGATCTGATCTTCATGTCTTCACGTTGGGCTTTAATCCATGAATGAAATACAATTAATCAAAGTTGAATCTTGATCTTCTAAGTCCAACTCGCTAACATTGCTTCTTAAATGCATCTTGTCTATCATGTGGACCATGAAAGAACACAAAACAGCCTTGAATCTCTTGCTTCTAGCTCGTGTGATTGGACCCTCATACTTCAATGGATCCATTCATGGCTTGCTTGGTGGTGAAGGATCAGCCTTGATTTCATCATCTGTGGTTATAAAAATCACACGGATAATCGATGTAAGCGTAGGTATGAACATAAACAATTCAATCAACATCAATCATATTCTTACTCACCATACCCTCATGCAAACATGGCTTACACTCCATTTTCTTTTTCATGCTACCCGATAACTCACAATCAAAACCAACCATACGATCAGACTAAGTAGGCAATGTAGTGGGTAGTTGGTTCAAGATTGAATTTTCATGTTACATAGGATCTAGCTACTCTTAGCATCAGTAATGGTCACAAGGGTTGGGACTAATAAAGGGTTTGCAATAGTCAAGATTTGCGCATTAATCAAATTGATAATGGTTCTCTTGCTATTGATTCTAATAATTTCAATTTCAATAATGGTTTACATGTTCCTTCTATTGAAAAGAATTTACTTTCTTTGAAAAATTTGTATTGATAACTCGTGCTTTTTTAGATTTTGGTCAATTTTATTTCTTATTAAGGATCAGGTAATCAGGTGAACCCTAATGCGGGGCATGAGTAAGAATGGACTCCTAATCGTGCAAGTGCTACTTAATTTATTTCTTTTGATGAATGACATGCTAAATAAGGCCATCCAAATGCTAGAATTGTCTCCAAAATAATAAAGGACAATAAGCTGAAATCTTTGCAAAGGGATCCTAGTACTAAATGTTATGCTTGCCATACGAGAAAAATGGCTAAAATTCCATCATGTTTAGTTGAACGTACTAATGACATGTGATTTTATTTTTTAATTATTATATTTTTATTGATTGATTGATTTATTACTATTAACAGCCCGTGATTAAAATTCAATCAATGAAAATATAATAATTAATAAATTAAAACCATATATCACGTAATTGATATAGTCTACAAATGATATAGTAGACTAAATTTATATAAATTTTTTTAGAAAAAATATATTGTGCCTGATATTATCGTAATTCCTTGAAAAATACTATCTACAAAAAAAATTGATCAAAATGTTTCAAATTTTTAATAAATTAGCTTTACGTTAATTAAATCATGGTTTCAAAATATTTTATCATAATATTTAAACTTGTATTTAAAAAAAATGATACTTTGGAATCATCATCAATTACAGTAATAATGTAATAAATACATATATTAATATCTCTATCTTTCATTTAACAACAAAAAGAAAAGCAAAGGATTCTTTTGGCTATCTAATATAGGACATATATGTAAGAAGTGGATAGAGCAGAAGAATATATGAATAAACTAAAAAATATAATTATTTTCTGTTTAATAAAGTTTAGTGCTATTAGAGTTGGATTAAAATAATCTATATATATTAATTTTTGAGACTTAATTTTTTTTTTTAAAATTTTACCACATAAAATTTTTATTTCGACATGTGTACTTGTGTTTGACACATGAAATTAAGCTTATATATAATTTTATAATTTTTTTCTACTAAATTATTAATTTATAATTTACATTACTAACTAAACTCTAACTTAATTCTAAAAACTAGTACATTAATTATATTTTAATATTACATTAACTAATAAATAGTTTTCTAATCAGATAATAATACTAATTCTATTTTAAAAAGTAGCATATTAATTTTATTTTAATATTATATTAATTAATAAATTATTTTTAATTAGATAATAATTCTAATTCTAAAAATAATATTTTAAATATCATATTTAATTATATGATAAATTTTTAATTTTAAAAAATAGTGATATCGATTATATTGATATGTTAATTTATATAATATATAATTAATTAATAAATAATTTTTAAAATAATTTGAGATATTAAATCAATATAATTTTAGGAATTTAATAAAATATAAGATAATTAAAATTAGTTAATTTATTATTATTTTTTAAAATTTTATAAATCAATATTAAATATTGAAAATGTATTAAATTGTATCTATCAACTTAATTTTATAATCAAATAATAATAATATCGTGAAACCCATGGATAAACGATTAATTAGGATTTAAAATATATATTTTAAAAATTAGACTTTATACACTTATATTTAAATGTCAAGTTATTGTTTAATACCTATTAGATGTAAGAGAATAAATCATGATTATTTAACAAGCGTGACAATTTTAAAATTTTTAACCTCTTAATATTCGAATTGTTAAATAATTTAATTCAAATGTTATTATAACAAAATTAATATACTTTATTAAATTAAAAATCTATAAAAGCAGATATACTTCCACGTATTAGAAAAGGAAAAGAAATTTGAGGGACTTGCTAGAAGAGAAAAGAAGTTGATGATACAAAAAGATAAGCAACAACTAATTATTAATTTCTTTTTTTAGAAAATAATTGAAAGCTAAACTTGGACCGTCAGAAATGGCACTGAATATATCCACGTCAACGTCTTCAAATTTATAAACCTCAAGTGTATTGAATAAGTTTAGAAGAAATTGGAATGAAAATAAAAATATGTAAATTAATGATTAAAACATGTGAACTATAAATACATATCCTACGTTCCTCCTCTTAAAACAAGTGGTCAGAACTGTTTGCCAGTCAGGCCTCGGACAGTGCCTTCTAAACTTAGCAGTCTATCAGAATCTGAAGTGCCATTTTCCAGGACTGTCAGGTCTCACTAAACTCTAATAGGAACCGATATATTAAAACAAAAAAACCTGATTTTCATATCGCCTATTCTTTTTACCTGTTTCAGTTACAATCCTGATAAATGGGGCCTTCCTTCTTCTTCTGCTTGTGCCAGCAGCAAATCTTTTGGCCATGAATTCAACTTTGAAAATGAAATATTATTTTTTGTTTAATATCTTCAACTGAAATGGAAAGATTCATGCAACTTAAATTAGAAATGAGAGATTAATCTGTTTAGTAAGGAAGATACTTCAATTCTTATCATTTGAGATTTAATCTCTTAGAAAATAATTGAGGATATATTTCGGAACATACTCAGTTAATATAGAGAAATAAATCATTAAGATCGTTCAGTTGATGCATAAAATTGGCTAAAGAATAAAAATATCTTATGAGTAAGAGTTTAACATCCTTTGGTAAGAAATTTGCCATAATTGGAAAAACATCAAACAAATGCAAATCTTTATCTTATTTCCTTTTTTTTTTTTTTCTGGACTTGGAAGTAAGGAATTATTAAGGGTTTTTGCTATAAAAGTAGTTTAGTAATATTCGTCGTCTATTGTTAGGTGTGTTTCAATTTGATTCTTAGGTTTTGTAGAAAAAAAATATTATTCTCATTACATAGTTCTTAATAAATAAACGATTAAAAAGAAATTAGCAAACTAAATCACACATGAACTTCTCTATTTGTAAATAATAAAATATAAGTTATAAGTCATAGCAGTTTTAAATTATATAATTTTAAATACGTTGATTGGAACATAGAAGTAAGTCACGAATTGGTGGTCCATGCTTAAGAATAAGGCAAGACTATTAATTTAGACATGATCAGTTTTTCTTTTCCTCTTTCTTTAATTTAATATTTTTGTGTTGAAAATTATTAGTAAAAGTGTGATATTTTTTTTCTTCTTGATGGTCTCAACTTAACGCTGTATAATTTTAATAATACTTAAAATTAACATTTGCAAAAGTTTATAAACTTAACTAATGGTCTAAGAAACTTGAGAAAGGAAACCTTCTCTAAGAATTTAATCTAAAGAACATTATGAATGTTGTTAGTATCGTGGCTTGTAACTCGTACATGTGGGTAGATCCGTAATTCGATTTAACAGAGTGGGAATATTTACCCCGCTATAAGTAATAGGGTGGAAACAGATTTAAGACACTTTGCTCTATCCCTGTCCCAAATTATACTCAATATATATATAAACAGAAATAGATCAACAAGTATCTGGTGTGCAGGATCCTCAGACGAGGCAAGCATAGAGCATATACTTGTTAAATCTTAAAATTATAGATAAAGAAGATAAATTTTATTGATAATCACAAACTTTGAACATAAATTTTGAAACAAATATACAAACTTTGAAAGCTTTAGAAATGAAAGCTTTAAACTAGAGAAATATAACTTACAAGAGGAAGAAAAGAATATAAGAGGGAAAGTGTTTCTTCTCACTATCTCTCTCACTCTATTTTCTCTCTTTTCTCACTATATTTCTTCTTCTTTGTGCGACTTGAAGAATACAACTTTTTATCAATTTGAAAATCTTTTGAAATCATGTTGATTTCTGCTTCTAGATTTTGTGTTATTGCAGATGGTGATGGTGAAGAGGGGGTAGAGACGATCTCTATATCCTCATCTTCTTTCTTTGGTTTATTGTAGACTGGTCTGGGGATATTGCTTTGGTAATCAACATTCTGTAGTATATTGTTTGAGCTTGGTATATCAGATGTTGAAAATCTGGGTTGTATTTGAGATGGAGTTGGTTCTTTGTAAGGAGCATAAATAATAGAAGGTATTTTTGATACCCTTCCAATATCTATGGTCGATGTTGAAGATTCATCATCAGAAAATCTAGAAGAGGTTGATTTCCTGTTGAATGTAAGCTTCACTTTTCCATCTGGGAATTGGATTATATTTTTGAGATTTGTATTTAGTTCTGTTTGCTTTGGGGATTCGGGTTGGGTTGCACCTTCAAGGATCCATTCTTCTGGAAGAGTGATGTCTTTCCATTGAATGGTTTTTGGAATTGTTGCGTTGGATTTGGAGAGATCTGTTTGTAGGAATAAGGTTTCTCCTTTTGGTGAATGGAGCTTGTGTTTTGAACCAAAAGCAGAAATCATGGCTTTGTAATGTATTTTGAAAATCAATGCTATCAGAATAGATCCTTCAAGCATTTTGTAGTTATATGTATTTATTTGAAGAACAATGCTCTTTAAAATATTTTTATCATTTAATGATATTGTAATGTTTGGAAAACAGTTGAAAGAAATTAGTCCTTTATTGAGGCTCGACTCAACAGTACCTAATAAAGAATCATAAAAATTTGTAAACCTAGCATCTCTAAGTATTTTGGTGAATGGAGTTTGTGTTTTGAACCAAAAGCAGAAATCATGGCTTTGTAATGTATTTTGAAAATCAATGCTATCAAAATAGATCCTTCAAGCATTTTGTAGTTATGTGTCTTTATTTGAAGAACAATGCTCTTTAAAATATTTTTATCATTTAATGATATTGTAATGTTTGGAAAACAGTTGAAAGAAATTAGTCCTTTATTGAGGCTCGACTCAACAGTACCTAATAAAGAATCATAAAAATTTGTAAACCTAGCATCTCTAAGGATTGCTAAGATGGAAGTATCTAAACTTTCTCTAGTAAGGGGCTTTATTCCTACCTGGACAAGGCCTATATGGATATACTTATAATCTTTTTCTTTATGCTTCTCGAGGGTCTTTGGATTTAAAAGATAAATTTCTTCAAAAGGCTTTGAAATCTGAATATCTCTTTCTTCAGTTTTGATAGTAAAATCAGTTTTGAAAAGAGGAAACTTTGAATACTCATAAATTTGTTTCTTTTGAACTTTGGATATTTCCCAATCATCAATATGCTTTGTAAAATCTTCAATAGTGATTTTTTCACTATTTACTAAACCTTTGTACCTTGAGGACTTATAGGTAGAAGAGTTTGAAAAAGAAGAAGATCTACAGAAAAATGGTTCTAAATTCATTTTAAAATAAACCAAAATAACTTTCTAAACAAACATAAACCAAGCCACCAGTTTTACTACCCTTACACCTGACGGGACTTACTACTGTGCATAAATGAACAGTGCTTGTATATCAGTGATATGATGCAGATTAAAATGAGTTTAAAATCTTCTTTATACAGATGATGCTTCTTTCCCGGAACCCAATTGGCTCTGATACCAAGATATAAGAAAAACAGAAACAGATCAACAAGTTTCTGGTGTGCAGGATCCTCAGACGAGGCAAGCACAGAGCATACGCTTGTTAAATCTTAAAATTATAGATAAAGAAGATAAACTTTATTGATAATCACATTCTTTGAACATAAACTTTGAAACAAATATACAAAAGCTTTAGAAATGAAAGCTTTAAACTAGAGAAATATAACTTACAAGAGGAAGAAAAGAATACAAAAGGGAAAGTGTTTCTTCTAACTATCTCTCTCACTCTATTTTCTCTCTTTTCTCACTATATTTCTTCTTCTTTGTGCGAATTGAAGAATACAAGAGGTTCTTCTTCGTAATTTTCAGTCCGCCTTCTTCTAAGATGAACTCCTCTTTTTATAGAGGTCTTCAAGCTTTGGATGCTCTCATTGAAGGTTTGGATGCTCTTCTTAGTGGAATAAAGAGGGCTCCACTTGTTCTTGTAGTCTTGTGATAATGAAGTAAGATGTTTCACGTCTTTTGAGAAAGCTGTCGGCCATGCTTTGAAAAAGAATCTTTTGCTTTTTCTTTTGTCTTTTTTCTTTTCTTTATATGACTCCTTTTTCTTTTTCTTCTTTTTTTTTCATTGGGCCTTTTGGCCCATTACAAAATATTTTTGGGCTGCCATTTCTGGTTTTCAACCCACGGGCTTTGCAAAGATGTCATTTAATGGGCTTGAAAATTCCAAAACAGTCATCTTCATTTGAGTCACCATCTAGGTCTATTGCTGCCGAGCTGGTGCTGGAAGAGGAAGATGAAGCTTTTGATTTTCCTTTGGAAGAAGCGGTTTCTGACAATTGTTTGATCAACTGTAAGAAATTCTCTTCTGTCTGGGCTGCTGCAAGCTTTGGAATTATGAAGGACTTTTGTGCCAAGAAAGTGGTTTGTTCTTTTGGAGGTGGCAAGAAGCTATTTTTTGAAAGAAAGTTTTGGACTAATTTTAGAGATAATTTATCTTGGTGGTAAAATTTATCCCACCATTTGACTTTGAATCTACAAGTAAGGATGATTTCTCCATCTGCTGCTTGATTGAAATGGAAATACCAAACACATACCTAGGGGAGAAAAAAGTTTGAACAAAATAGAAGTAACGGGAGAAAACATCTTTCTATTTTGTTTGGCTTGTAGTGGGCTTTGAAGAGGTTAAACAGAGGTAGAACTTCTGGAATTATGGTCTCAAGAACATTGCCATAATAATTCCACCATTGTTTAAACCAATAGGAGATTTTTGAAGTTTGGATTGAGCTTGTATCGAAGTAGAAAAGCCAAGAATGGCTTTGTCCTTCGTTTTGGAGAAGAAAGGTATTGAACCAAGCTTGTTGGTAATCTCAATAGTTGAAGGAAGTATTGAGGTTTGAAGGGTAGGTTCTTTGAAGGGAAGTTGGGAAAGATCTTGAAGAGTGTAAATCCATTCCCCAATTTGTAGGGTGAAGGATTCTTTGTATGGTGCATGTAGAATATGCAGGGTCTTTATGGACTTTGTGTTTTTTGAAATGTTTGAATTTTGCGAACCGCTATCTCGGGGATAGATCGGTAATAGGATTGAGGCTTTGAAATATTCCAGGGCTTGAAATACCATCCTGGGGGGAAAATCTTTGAAATCAGTTTTGAAGGGCTTTCTGTACAGAATCATTCCTCAACAGTTAAAATATTTTGAAAATTTTATTTTTCTATATATTCGTTGGATTTAAAACGTTTTATTTGTGACAAAACTATTTCTTGAGAGTTGGGCTTTGCAATGTTTTTAGAACTCTGAGATAGGTTTTGAGGGAAAATTTCTATCTCAGTTTTTGAAAAAGGGATAGAGAGTATACCTTTACCCTTGTTGGAGGAGGAGGATGACTTTGGAGATGCTTCTAGTTGAAATTGTATCATTTGCTTTGAATATTTTTCAACCCTTTTTAGGAATTCAGGGTCTTGCTGTGCAAGCCATTCCTGGATTTGGACTTGTTGTTGGGCCAGATCAGTTTTGCTTTGATCAATTTCTTCCTGGATGATTTCTGTCCAGGTTCTGATGGGCTTTGAAGAAGAAGGCAAATTTTCCTTCTTTGGGCTTTGGACAGGCTTTGAACTTGCTGTCAATTTTTCTTCTTTTGCTTTTGATTATCTCGGCATTTTTCACTCATGTTTTTGAAGAAACTCTCTGGTTAGAAAGTCTGGAATTGAATTCGAATCTCCTCTTATGTATTCGATTTCAAAGTCAAAAACAGAAAGAATAGCTTGCCATCTGGCAAAAATATTTTTGGAAGCTATATTTTGAACATCTTTTTGTAAAACTTCTTTTGCAGATTTGCAATCAATCCTTAAAAGAATTTTTTGATTTAAAAGATCGCTTTGAAATTTTGAAACACACAAAACTATCGAAAGAATTTCTTTTTTGATAGTTGAGTATTTCTTTTGTGTATCATTCCAGTGTGCAGAAGTAAATTGGATAATACATTCTTTGTTGTTTTGAACTTGTTTAAGAATCCCATCATATCCTATATTTGATGCATCAGTTTCAACAATTTTGAATGCAGATGGATCAGCTAGGTGTAAACATGGTATTTCAGAAACTTGTTTTTTTATGCTTTGGACAATTTTTGTATGCACATCGGTCCATGGAAGGGGATTTTTCTTTAATCTATCATAAAGGGGCTTTGCAAGACAGTTCAAATTTGGATAAAAATCCATAACATAATTTAAACTACCAAGAAATCTTTGTAATTATGCTTTTTCCAAAATTTTGTCTGGAAACTTTGAAGTGAATGCTAGAGATCTTTCAATTGGGGTGATAGTTCCCCGGGAGATATAGTGTCCAAGAAATCTAATTTTTGTTTGAAATAAAGATATCTTGGATTTTGAAACCACTAAACCACTTCTCTTAACAACATAGAAAAATGTCTCAAAGTGTTTGAAATGTTGCTCTATTTGAAAATACCAACACATCATCAATGTAGACAATGTAAAACTTTGAATAAGGATTAAAAATGTCATTCATGATTTTTTGAAATTCAGAAGGAGCATTTTTTAATCCGAAGGGCATCACATTCCATTCATACTCGCCAAATGGAACTGTAAAAGCAGTTTTATATCTGTCTTTTGGATGAATCTGGATTTGCCAAAATCCTGATTTCATATCAAACTTTAAAAAAATGAAAGCCGAATGAAGCTTTAGAAGATCTTTTTTGTTTGGAATTGGATACCTAATCCACTTTAGGGCTTTATTCAAAGGCTTGTAATTGATCACCAACCTAGGTGTTCCTCTTTCTATCTCACTATTTTTATTGACATAGAAAGCTGCACATGACCAGGGGGATCTAGACTTGGAAATCAAACCTTTCTGTTCTAGGTCTTTGATCTCTAATCTATAATGGCTTTCTAGGGTTTCATTCATTTGGATGGGTCTGGCTTTGGTATGGATTTGTTTATCAGAAAAATCCTTTTCATATGGTAAATCTACCATATGTTGTTTTCTTTTCCAAAAAGCATTGGGAAGATCAGAACAAACTTCATTTTCAATCTTCTTTTGCAAATCAGAGATTTTTCTTTGGACAAAATCATTTTGCATTTGATCTTGGATTCTTTTCAAACCCATATCTTGTTTCAAATGAGAAAGCTGGGTTTGTTTTCCTTTAATCAAAGTATTTATCTCAAAATTGTAAATCGAGTGGGCTTTAATGAGATTGAGATTTCTCTTATAGAAGGAAAAACAATCTTTGAATCCTTAGCTTTAAAAATAATACCAGCAGTAGTTACTTTGAAAGGAGTAATTAAATTGATAAAGGGAGTTCCCAAAATAACTGTTTGCTGAAGATCTTTTGTAAGAATAAAAATATTTTTTAAAGCAATATTATTATTTAGAATTGCAGCCTCAGTTTTTCCCGCAATCCCAATTTTAGAACTATTGGCTGAAGTAAGCCTTTCTTTAGTTTCTTGATGATATCTTTTAGGAACCAGCTCATAATTGATACAGTTGAGGTCTGCTCCTGTATCAAATAAGGCGATGGTTTCTATTTGGAAATCACCAGGAAAAATGAGCTTTATTTGAATCAAATATTTTCTTGAAGTAATTTCCTTTAAAACATTAATGAAGTTTTCTGGAACACTTTCAGAAACTTCAAGATTTTGAAAATTATTTTCTTCTTCAGAATCAGAATCACTATTCTGTTTAAGGATCAGACTTTGGAGCAAAACAGAATCATCATGTTGTTTTTCTTTCAAATCTTTGAGCTCTGTTTTAATAGCTTTGATTTCTTTTTGAAGTTCTTGAACGGTAGGAAGGGGTTTTTTTAGCTTTTTCCCTTTATCCAATATCATAGTAAGATCATAAGTATTCTTACTAGAAGAGGGGACAAGGGTTTCAGTTTTTAAAATTTCTTTCAAAACCTGTTTTTGGATTTGAGGATCATTAATATGCTTGACGAAGGGCTTCTTGTTGCCTAGTAAGCATATTAATATTCTTTGAAATACTTTCAGAATCTGTCTCAGAATAATCGGATGAGGTTTTGATTTCATCAATTTGAAATTCTTCCTCACTATTTGAAAATTTTGATTCAGAGGAATCAATAAGAAGAGCAGAAATTTTTGTTAAAACTTCTTCTTCTATTTGGAGCTCATGGAGTTTTTTGGAAAACTTGCAATACTTTGAATTATGGCCTTTCTTGCCACATTTATAGCAGGTAATATTGCTAAAATCTCTTTTGGATTTTTATTTTGGAAATTTAGAAGATGGCTTTTTGTAGAAATTCTCCTTGTTTCTAGGAGTCTTTCAATTTTTGAAAAATCATTTTTTCTTAAAAGATTTGGAAAAATCTTCTTTGCATTTTCCTTTGCAAGCAAAGGAAGGTTCTATGGGATTGTACTCAAACTGGTTACAAAAACTACCTAGTTCTTGCCTAGTCTTTTTCATTTCCCATTTGAGTTGTCTTTGGAGTTTAAGGTCATGGCATATCTTCAATCCTTCTTTCTGGGTAAGGCTAACTAATTCACCATAAGTATAGAAATCATAAGGGATTTGGCCATTATGGGCTTCTCTTATGGTATTCCTAACTCTTTCACCTAGAATCTTAGGTAAACCGGCTAAGAATTTCTCTTTCCATAAAGGTTGGCTTGAATCTTCCCTAAGCATGACTCTAGTCAGGAAGGTGTCTTTGTAGGCTTGGAAATTGCTAAGCTTTTTGCAAGTTAGATTGCTAAGGAGCTCAGCATTCTTGTCTTTCAGAAGATAAGGGTCTCCTATGAAGTGGAGGGAAATCGTTAGGATTAAGGTTGACACAGCATCTTCAATTGGATTTCCTAATTCATCTAAGATGGGGGTCCCTTCTATTGTGGTTTGGATGGCACCTAGGATTTGGAGCTGTTATGCTTGTATGAGATGGTAATCCCACCATCCTTTAAGCTGGCCAGAAAATCTAGCTATAAGGAGCTCAGCAATTGCTCTATCAGAGGTACCGCTTTGGGTTTTGTAAGCATTGGCTGCCATGGTCATCTGTTGTAAGAGACCAAGAATGTTGTATTTCGATATTCCATCTATATTCTATTCATAGACGGAGGAGGCATTGAATCTAGACTGGGTTAGGATATTGTTCCTATTTTCTATTCCTAGATCTGGAGCAGTATTCCTAGGAGTATGCCAGGTTAATCTAGGGGCTTGCCATCCCAATCTATTGATGTTGGAGGGTTTGTCAATGGCACTTTCAAGCTCTGAATCATTAGATTCATCGCATTGGGCTTGATCTATAGCACTGATATTCCTACTGCTTTGAGGAGTATCTGCCACTAGGTTTTTAGAAGACTCAGAAGTGGCTAAATTGCTAAGCTGTTCTCTGACTGCTCTAGCAAACTCAGTTTGCTTTTGAAATTGATCTTGGCTAGGCTTTGAGATTTGGTAGGGTTTGAAGACTGGATTTTTGAATTTTTCTGACTGACTTGTCTCTTTTGGATGTTCAGTGTTGGGGATTGGAGAGGTGAAGACTACAGGAGGTTTTTGGATCTGGCTTTCTATCCTAACAAGGTATTTTTCTATTGTGTTAAGATAGGTATTCGAGAAATTGTTCTGCTGAATAATGTTCTTGACATTCTTTTCAAGATCTTCTCCTATCAATTTGTAAGGTGTGGCCTCTATCTCATTCTCTCCATAAGGAATGGTTATCTTCCTAAGGGGAGGATGTTCAGACTGGATGGTTAGGTTTTCTCCGACCTTCCATTCTGGAGCCTTGTTTCTTACCGTGATAGGACTAATGATCTTTTCTTTGAAAGGATAAAGAATACTATTTTCTTTGCAATAAATTTGATCTGTTTCTGTTTTTCTCATATCTTGGTATCAGAGCCAATTGGGTTCCGGGAAAGAAGCATCATCTGCATAAAAATGATTTTAAACTCATTTTAATCTGCATCATATTACTGATAAACAAGCACTGTTCATTTATGCACAGTAGTAAGTCACATCAGGTGTAAGGGCAGTAAAACTGGTGGCTTGGTTCATGTTTGTTTAGAAAGTTATTTTGGTTTATTTTAAAATGAATTTAGAACCATTTTTCTGTAGATCTTCTTCTTTTTCAAACTCTTTTACCTCTGAGTCCTCAAGGTACAAAGGTTTAGTAAATAGTGAAGAAATCACTATTGAAGATTTTACAAAACATATTGGTGATTGAGAAATACCCAAAGTTCAAAAGAAATAAATTTATGAGTATTCAAAGTTTCCTCTTTTCAAAACTGATTTTACTATCAAAACTGAAGAAAGAGATATTCAAATTTCAAAGCCTTTTGAAGAAATTTATCTTTTAAATCCAAAGACCCTCCAGAAGCATAAAGAAAAAGATTATAAGTATATCCATATAGGCCTTGTCTAGGTAGGAATACAGCCCCTTACCAGAGAAGGTTTAGATACTTCCATCTTAGCAGTCCTTAGAGATGCTAGGTTTACAAATTTTTATGATTCTTTATTAGGTACTGTTGAGTCGAGCCTCAATAAAGGACCAATTTCTTTCAACTGTTTTCCAAACATTATAATATCATTAAATGATAAAAATATTTTAAAGAGCATTGTTCTTCAAATAAAGACACATAACTACAAAATGCTTGAAGGATCTATTCCGATAGCATTGATTTTCAAAATACATTACAAAGCCATGATTTCTACTTTTGGTTCAAAACACAAGCTCCATTCACCAAAAGAAGAAACCTTATTCCTACAAACAGATCTCTCCAAATCCAACGCAACAATTCCAAAAACCATTCAATGGAAAGACATCACTCTTCCAGAAGAATGGATCCTTGGAGGTGCAACCCAACCTGAATCCCCAAAGCAAACAGAACCAATACAAATCTAAAAAATATAACCCAATTCCCAGATGGAAAAGTGAAGCTTACATTCAACAGGAAATCAACCTCTTCTAGATTTTCTGATGATGAATCTTCAACATCGACCATAGATATTGGAAGGGTATCAAAAATACCTTCTATTATTTATGCTCCTTACAAAGAACCAACTCCATCTCAAATACAACCTAGATTTTCAACATCTGATATACCAAACTCAAACAATATACTACAAAATGTTGATTACCAAAGCAATATCCCCAGACCAGTCTACAATGAACCAAAGAAAGAAGTTGAGGATATAGAGATCGTCTCTACCCCCTCTTCACCATCACCATCTGCAATAACACAAAATCTAGAAGCAGAAATCAACATGATTTCAAAAGATTTTCAAATTGATAAAAAGCTTTTACATGAAAATTTCTATTCAAAGAAAAACTATTCTAAAAAACTTTGGTTTTTTAAGAATTTTTTACAAGAAAACGACAGTAATCAAGAAAGATACTATCAATTTTGCATTCAAAACAAAGTCCAAATTAAATTTTTTAATTGGTTTCAAATTTATTGCAAAGAAAATAGTATTCTTTATCCTTTCAAAGAAAAGATCATTAGTCCTGTCACGGTAAGAAATAAGGCTCCAGAATGGAAGGTCGGAGAAAACCTAACCGTCCAGTCTGAACATCCTCCCCTTAGGAAGATAATCATTCCTTATCGAGAGAATGAGATAGAGGCCACACCTTACAAATTGATAGGAGAAGATCTTGAAAAGAATGTCAAGAACATTGTTCAGCAGAACAATTTCTCGAATACCTATCTTAACACAATAGAAAAACACCTTGTTAGGATAGAAAGCCAGATCCAAAAACCTCCTGAAGTCTTCACCTCTCCAATCCCCAACACTGAACATCCAAAAGAGACAAGTCAGTCAGAAAAATTCAAAAATCCAGTCTTCAAACCCTACCAAATCTCAAAGCCTAGCCAAGATCAATTTCAAAAGCAAACTGAGTTTGCTAGAGCAGTCAGAGAACAGCTTAGCAATTTAGCCACTTCTGAGTCTTCTAAAAACCTAGTGCCAGATACTCCTCAAAGCAGTAGGAATATCAGTGCTATAGATCAAGCCCAATGCGATGAATCTAATGATTCAGAGCTTGAAAGTGCCATTGACAAACCCTCCAACATCAATAGATTGGGATGGCAAGCCCCTAGATTAACCTGGCATACTCCTAGGAATACTGCTCCAGATCTAGGAATAGAAAATAGGAACAATATCCTAACCCAGTCTAGATTCAATGCCTCCTCCGTCTATGAATGGAATATATATGGAATGTCGGAATACAACATTCTTGGTCTCTTACAACAGATGACCATGGCAGCCAATGCTTACAAAACCCAAAGCGGTACCTCTGATAGAGCAATTGCTAAGCTCATTATAGCTGGATTTTCTTGCCAGCTTAAAGGATGGTGGGATTACCATCTCACACAAGCACAACAGCTCCAAATCCTAGGTGCCATCCAAACCACAATAGAAGAGACCCCCATCTTAGATGAATTAGGAAATCCAATTGAGGATGCTGTGTCAACCTTAATCCTAACAATTTCCTTCCACTTCATAGGAGACCCTTATCTTCTGAAAGACAAGAATGCTGAGCTCCTTAGAAATCTAACCTGTAAAAAGCTTAGCAATTTCCAAGCGTACAAAGACACCTTCCTGACCAAAGTCATGCTTAGGGAAGATTCAAGCCAACCTTTATGGAAAGAGAAATTCTTAGCCGGTTTACCTAAGATTTTAGGTGAAAGAGTTAGGAATACCATAAGAGAAGCCCATAATGGCCAGATCCCTTATGATTTCTATACTTATGGTGAATTAGTTAGCCTTACCCAGAAAGAAGGATTGAAGATATGCCATGACCTTAAACTCCAAAGACAACTCAAATGGGAAATGAAAAAGACTAGGCAAGAACTAGGTAGTTTTTGTAACCAGTTTGAGTATAACCCCATAGAGCCTTCCTATACCTGCAAAGGAAAATGCAAAGAAAATTTTTCCAAATCTTTTAAGAAAAAACGATTTTTCAAAAATAGAAAGACTCCCAAAAACAAGGAGAATTTCTACAAAAAGCCATCCTCTTCTAAATTTGCAAAATAAAATTCCAAAAGAGATTCTAGCAAAATTACTTGCTATAAATGTGGCAAGAATGGCCATACTTCAAAATATTGCAAGTTTTCCAAAAAACTCCATGAGCTCCAAATAGAAGATGAAATTTTAAGCAAAATTTCAGCTCTTCTTGTTGATTCCTCTGAATCAGAATTTTCGAATAGTGAGGAAGAATTTCAAATTGATGAAATCAAAACCTCATCCGATTATTCTGAGACAGATTCTGGAAGTATTTCAAAGAATATTAATATGCTTACTAGGCAACAAGAAGCCCTTCTTGAAGCTGTCAAGCATATTAATGATCCTCAAATCCAAAAACAGGTTTTGAAAGAAATTTTAAAAACTGAAACCCTTGTCCCCTCTTCTAGTAAGAATACTTATGATCTTACTATGATATTGGATAAAGGGAAAAAGCTATAAAATCCTCCTCCCACCGTTCAAGAACTTCAAAAAGAAATCAAAGCTATCAAAACAGAGCTCAAAGATTTGAAAGAAAAACAACAAGATGATTCTGTTTTGCTCCAAAGTCTGATCCTCAAACAGAATAGTGATTCTGATTCTGAAGAGGAAAATGATTTTCAAAATCTTGAAGTTTCTGAAAGTGTTACAGAAAACTTCATTAATGTTTTAAAGGAAATTACTTCAAGAAAATATTTGATTCAAATAAAGCTCATTTTCCCTGGTGATTTCCAAATAGAAACCATCGCTTTATTTGATACAGGAGCAGACCTCAACTGTATCAATTATGAGCTGGTTCCTAAAAAGTATCATCAAGAAACTAAAGAAAGGCTTACTTCAGCCAATGTTCAAAAATTAGGATTGCGGGAAAAACTGAGGCTGTAATTCTAAATAATAATATTGCTTTAAAAAATATTTTTATTCTTACAAAAGATCTTCAGCAAACAGTTATTTTGGGAACTCCCTTTATCAATTTAATTACTCCTTTCAAAGTAACTACTGCCGGTATTATTTTTAAAGCTAAGGATTCAAAGATTGTTTTTCCTTTTAAAGAAAAACCCAAAAAGAGAAATCTCAATCTCATTAAAGCCCACTCGATTTATAATTTTGAGATAAATGCTTTGATCAAAGGAAAACAAACCTAGCTTTCTCATTTGAAACAAGATATGGATTTGAAAAGAATCCAAGATCAAATGCAAAATGATTTTGTCCAAAGAAAAATCTCTGATTTGCAAAAGAAGATTGAAAATGAAGTTTATTCTGATCTTCCCAATGCTTTTTGGAAAAGAAAACAACATATGGTAGATTTACTATATGAAAAGGATTTTTTTGATAAACAAATCCCTATCAAAGCCAGACCCATCCAAATGAATGAAACCCTAGAAAGCCATTGTAGATTAGAGATCAAAGACCTAGAACAGAATGGTTTGATTTCCAAGTCTAGATCCCCCTGGTCATGTGCAGCTTTCTATGTCAATAAAAATAGTGAGATAGAAAGAGGAACACCTAGGTTGGTGATCAATTACAAGCCTTTGAATAAAGCCCTAAAGTGGATTAGGTATCCAATTCCAAACAAAAAAGATCTTCTTCAAAAGCTTCATTCGGCTTTCATTTTTTCAAAGTTTGATATGAAATCAGGATTTTGGCAAATCCAGATTCATCCAAAAGATAGATATAAAACTGCTTTTACAGTTCCATTTGGCCAGTACGAATGGAATGTGATGCCCTTCGGATTAAAAAATGCTCCTTTTGAATTTCAAAAAATCATGAATGACATTTTTAATCCTTATTCAAAGTTTTGCATTGTCTACATTGATGATGTGTTGGTATTTTCAAATTCCATAGAGCAACATTTCAAACACTTGGAGATATTTTTCTATGTTGTTAAGAAAAGTGGTTTAATGGTTTCAAAATCCAAGATATCTTTATTTCAAACAAAAATTAGATTTCTTGGACACTATATCTCCCGGGGAACTATCACCCCAATTGAAAGATCTCTAGCACTCACTTCAAAGTTTCCAGATAAAATTTTGGAAAAGCACAATTACAAAAATTTCTTGGTAGTTTAAATTATGTTATGGATTTTTATCCAAATTTGAACTGTCTTGCAAAGCCCCTTTATGATAGATTAAAGAAAAATCCCCCTCCATGGACCGATGTACATACAAAAATTGTCCAAAGCATAAAAAAATAAGTTTCTGAAATACCATGTTTACACCTAGCTGATCCATCTGCATTCAAAATTGTTGAAACTGATGCATCAAATATAGGATATGGTGGGATTCTTAAACAAGTTCAAAACAACAAAGAATGTATTATCCAGTTTACTTCTGCACACTGGAATGATACACAAAAGAATTACTCAACTATCAAAAAAGAAATTCTTTCGATAGTTTTGTGTATTTCAAAATTTTAAAGCGATCTTTTAAATCAAAAATTTCTTTTAAGGATTGATTGCAAATCTGCAAAAGAAGTTTTATAAAAAGATGTTCAAAACATAGCTTCCAAAAAATAATTTGCCAGATGGCAAGCTATTCTTTCTGTTTTTGACTTTGAAATCGAATACATAAGAGGAGATTCGAATTCAATTCCAGACTTTCTAACCAGAGAGTTTCTTCAAAACAAGAGTGAAAAATGCTGAGAAAATCAAAAGCAAAAGAAGAAAAATCGACAGCAAGTTCAAAGCCTGTCCAAAGCCCAAAGAAGGAAATTTTGCCTTCTTCTTCAAAGCCCATCAGAACCTGGACCGAAATCATCCATGAAAAAATTGATCAAGGCAAAACTGATCTGGCCCAACAACAAGTCCAAATCCAGGAATGGCTTGCACAGCAAGACCCTGAATTCCTAAAAAGGGCTGAAGAATATTTAAAGCAAATGTTACATTTCAACCAGAAGCATCTCCAAAGTCATCCTCCTCCTCCAACAAGGGTAAAGGTATACTCTCTACCCCTTTTTCAAAAACTGACATAGAAATTTTCCATCAAAACCTATCTCAGAGTTCTAAAAGCATTTCAAAGCCCAACTCTCAAGAAATAGTTTTGTCACAAACAAAACGTTTTAAATCCAACGAATATATAGAAAAATAAAATTTTCAAAATATTTTAACTGTTGAGGAAGGATTCTGTACAGAAAGCCCCTCAAAACTGATTTCAAAGATTTTCCCCCTAGGATGGTATTTCAAGCCCTGAAATATTTCAAAGCCTCAATCCTATTACCAGTCTATCCTTAAGATAACTGGTTCTGCAAAATTCAAACATTTCAAAAAATACAAAGACCATAAAGATCCTACATATTCTACATGCACCATACAAAGTATCCTTCACCCTAAAGATTGGGGAATGGATTTACACTCTTCAAGATCTTTCCCAACTTCCCTTCAAAGAACCTACCCTTCAAACCTCAATACTTCCTTCAACTATTGGGATTACCAACAAGCTTGGTTCAATACCTTTCTTCTCCAAAATGAAGGACAAAGCCATTCTTGGCTTTTCTACTTCGATACAAGCTCAATCCAAACTTCAAAAATCCCCTATTGGTTTAAACAATGGTGGAATTATTATGGCAATGTTCCTGAGACCATAATTCCAGAAGTTCTACCTCTGTTTAACCTCTTCAAAGCCCACTACAAGCCAAATAAAATAGAAAGACGTTTTTCCCCGTTACTTTTATTTTGTTCAAACTTTTTTCTCCCCTGGGTATGTGTTTGGTATTTCCATTTCAATCAAGCAGCAAATGGAGAAATCATCCTTACCCATAGATTCAAAGTCAAATGGTGGGATAAATTTAACCACCAAGATAAATTATCTCTAAAATCAGTCTAAAACTTCCTATCAAAAAATAGCTTCTTGCCACCTCCAAAAGAACAAACCACTTTCTTGGCACAAAAGTCCTTCATAATTCCAAAGCTTGCAGTAGCCCAGACAGAAGAGGATTTCTTACAGTTGATCAAACAATTGTCAAAAACCGCTTCTTCCAAAGGAAAATCAAAAGCTTCATCTTCCTCTTCCAGCACCAGCTCGGTAGCAATAGACCTAGATGGTGACTCAAATGAAGATGACTGTTTTGGGATTTTCAAGCCCATTAAATGACATCTCTGCAAAGCCCGTGGGTTGAAAACCAGAAATGACAGCCCAAAAATATTTTGTAATGGGCCAAAAGGCCCAATAAAAAAAAAGAAGAAGAAAAAGAAAAAGGAGTCATATAAAGAAAAGAAAAAGCAAAAGATTCTTTTTCAAAGCATGGTCGACAGCTTTCTCAAAAGACATAAAGCATCTTAATTCATTATCACAAGACTACAAGAACAAGTGGAGCCCTCTTTATTCCACTAAGAAGAGCATCCAAAGCTTCAATGAGAGCATCCAAAGCTTGAAGATCTCTATAAAAAGAGGAGTTCATCTTAGAAGAAGGCAGACTGAAAAATACGAAGAAGAACCTCTTGTATTCTTCAAGTCGCACAAAAAAGAAGAAATATAGTGAGAAAAGAGAGAAAATAGAGAAAATATAGTGAGAAGAAACACTTTCCCTCTTGTATTCTTTTCTTCCTCTTGTAAGTTATATTTCTCTAGTTTAAAGCTTTCATTTCTAAAGCTTTCAAAGTTTGTATATTTGTTTCAAAATTTATGTTCAAAGTTTGTGATTATCAATAAAGTTTATCTTCTTTATCTATAATTTTAAGATTTAACAAGCGTATGCTCTGTGCTTGCCTCGTCTGAGGATCCTGCACACCAGAAACTTGTTATATATATATATATATATATATATATAGCCGGTGTTATCTGACTGAACATGGAGTTAGCCAATGTTACCTGAACATGCAGGATATATGAGTTAGTGAATTGAACCCTTCAGGTAGAAGAAGTAAGGTGTGCGGCGAGCGGGGGCCGGATTTTCTTCCAAAGTAGAAAATTCTTCCACCACTAGAGAAAGGGGGGCCGAGTTGACCTACTATATCCTGCGCGTTTCCATCTCGGATGAACCGAGCGGGGCGGCGGTTAAAAAAGTAGATCTAATAGAAGGAACTGATATATAGTCAAAACTAGAACGGATCTGGCTGGAACTTCTTTCTCTATAGTTGATATATATATATATATATATATTATTTAAGACAAGCACAAATTCATAGTTAAGGAAATGTGCAACCAAGGGTTGCAGATGGAGATATTGAAATCAGAAGCATTGTTGGTACATTTCAGGATTAGGTCTGTGCTTGTTGACAAAATCAAGTTAGCTCAGAGTCAAGACCCATAGTTAAGAAAAATCTTGAAAGAAGTGTTGCAGAGTCGAGCTAATGCTTTTGTTATTGATGATGACGATACTCTTAGGATGGGCACTAGACTGTTAGTTCCCGATGTTGATAATCTCAAAAAAGAGATTTTAGAAAAGGCTCAATGTACAGCTTACAACATGTATTTAAATTCTACCACGATGTATCACGATTTGAAAGGCAATTATTGGTGGAACAGAATGAAAATGGACAAAATTGTGAGGCCAGTGAAGGGCCAAAGTAGACAATATTTCATATGATCTGGTTCTGGGTTGTTATAATAAGAAAGCATGTGATGAATACAATTTATAAAAAAAGACTATTTGCTAGGACTTGAATTTCTGATATTGCACCAAAAGCTATGGAGAAGTTGGAGAAAGATAAAGAAGAGGTATTCAATTGGTTTATGAGTTTTAATAGAGAATAAGGCTTTAAAGTGGAACATATATGTAATACAAAAAAAGACATACAATGCATTTAGATAAGAGGGAGTGTACCTGCAGAGAATGGCAACTGAGTGAAATCTCATGTGCACATATTATTTTTGCTATATACAGTCAAAAGATGCTCGTTGAGGACTTCTTTGCTAAATGGTATCACAAATATACTAAAGCATTTACATATTTCATATAGTCAATGAGAGGAAATGAGGTATGAGAAATGTAATGTTGAACCAATTCTGCCACTACAAGTTAGAAGAATGTCTGGGAGGCCTAAAAGAGTAAGAAGGAGAGGTAAAGATGAGATAAAGAAGTGAGAAAATATCTTGAAAAAGAAAAATTATGACACTGTCAAAGGCTGTCCTAGGAGGGAGACATCTTACAAGGTAAGCATACTCTAAAATGGAACAAGAATTGATCCTTTTGTAGGTTAAAATTAAAGAGAAAATGTGCATTTACCCGTAATATTTATAGCTAGGAGCATATTTGTCCTCAAACAATTTTTTAGTGCAAATAAACCATGAAACTTCATAAAACTTGTATTCTATGCCCCTCTTTCTAACTAAAAAATAAACTTCGTTACTTATAACTGACGTGGCTAATAAAGAGCCTGTTAAACTGATATTAGCATTATTTCATCCATATTTTAATTAGTTTTTTTTTTTGAAAAGTAATACTTTTATTAATTAAACAAAATTAAAATTAACATAATTTAGAAAAAAAAGAGAAAAAAATCATATTCTCTCCCCCGTCTCTTCCTTCTTCTCTTCTTTCTTTCCCGTCTTTTGAAAAATTTGCAGTGTTCCATTAAACTGACATTAGCAGTGTTCTATTGAAATTTTACTTAATTTGTTTTTAAAATGTAATATTTGTATTAATTAAGCAAATCAAAATTAACATAACTTATAAGAAAGAAAAAAGTCACCTTCCCCGTTTGAAAAATTAAATAATAGAAGAAATTTTGAATGAACCAAGAGAAAAGTCCAGTTGAATAAAAGCTTGAGATCTATATATAAAGGCACTAAAATGAATGAGAAAAATCACTGATAATGCGCAAGAAAGTCTAAGAGACACAATAAAGAAAATGGAAAAGAGAAGAAACAGAGAAATTCATGTGTATACCTATGTAATTAAGCTAAAAATTATGTGCAAAATAAAATCTTCAAAGAATGGTTTTAAGGCGATGATATATACATAAAGAGATAAAAGGTAAAGCTTTGAGCTTGTCGTGTTCAAATCAAAACAAACTTATTATGATACAAGAAGCTGCAAGACAATAAGTGAAGTTTATCATAATTAGGCAAGAAAAAGAGGTTAGAGAGAGAAAAAATATGTAGGTTTTAGAGAGTGTGTGTAACCATGTGGGGTTGGTGTGGTGGCTATGGCTTGGCTTCTTTTAGGTCGTATTTACTTCACGAAACAACAAGTGTAGTAAGATTGTTCAATTTCGTGGCAGTGCTGGAGACAAAGCTGCAGATTTGATCTTCTTGTTGGTAAAAATTGATCTTTGCTTGTGACTTCTAATCCTATTAATCCATTAGCTATTTCTCCAAATTTGAGTTAAATTATTAAATTCGGAATTTTTAATTTTAATTTTTTTTTAAATCTTTTTAAAGGGACGGAAAAGAAAGAAGAGTAGAAGAAAGAAATATGAGAAAAGATTATGCTTTTTCTTCTTTTTTTAAGTTATGTTAATTTTAATTTTGTTTAACTAATAAAAATATTACTTTTAAAAAAATTAATTAAAATGTTGGTGGAACAGTGCTATTGTCAGTTTAATGGGCCCGTAATTAGCCACGTCAATGGCAAACAATGGAATTTATTTTTTAATTAGAAAGAAGGGTTCAGGATATAGGTTTTAAAGTTTCATGGCTTATTTCGTTAAAAAATAATTTAGGGGCAAATGTCATCCTAGCTATAAACATTAGGAATAAAAATGCACTTTTTTTCCAAAATTAAAAGAAGAAATAAGAGAAATATGAGAAAGAAAAATAAATCTACAAGTATAAAAAACTCAAGTAAAAAAGATTTAAAAAGGCCTCAACCAAGTCAAGAAGCTGAAAAGGGTTTTGTAAAAAAATTCACTAAAGACCAGCCACTGAAAGCCAAAAGTAAAGAATTTTTTTTTTTCTGATTTTTAACTCGTTATGCAGTTTTTATTAAGATTAATTTATTTTGTATAAAAGCCACTAAGTTCAAGAAATTTGTAAGTGCAAATGTGACTGTAAGGGATTCTGGTCCTTCTCAACATTTGCCACACTTCAATAAATTAGCTGGTTCAAGTGGAATGACTATTGATTTACCAAGTCAAGATTCAAGATAGAGATTTGGAACAGTTTACATGCAGAGATCAAAATCCAAATTACCTACATGAAAGATAGTTTGGAAGAACAAAAGAATTCATATTAATTCTGTAGATTCATTTATCGAAAATAGGTTTGTAAGTATACTCAATCCTATTTTGTTTCGATTATAAAATTTGAAGGTATAATTATATTTATGAAAGACTGAGTATTATTTGGATATGCAAAACATTTCAAATGCATAAACACTAATTGTTGATACAAATTTAAGCTATGGCCAAAGAAGATTACAATGGAAAGTGAATGAGGCAATTACAACCAACACTTTGCTTGCAACTAGAGAGAAAATGAAATCAACAATGGGCAAGAAAAAGTGAAAGTAACAGTTGTTGTATTCTTTTTGTACTTTTTTTTGGCATATTGTAATGAGTTACTAATTATAAATGGGCCTCTTATATTTTTATATTTCTCTCAAGTTAAAAAAATAGAAAATCTTTTTATTTATTACCTTAATGATATGAATTTGGAATATTATCGGACAGCCATTGAAAGCTAAGGTTACAAAAGTGTTATTTCTAAAAGGCCATTACCCTACATTATACCTACTTAAAATAATACTTTGCCACTAAAAATTCAGTAACAACATAAAACCTTACTCTATACCAATCTTTGGTATCCTGTAGAAACTTTACTTTTTGTCTTAATTGATCGAGCATTAACCTCAGATCATGAACCTCTTGAACAGTAGAAGCCATTGCAATATCCTCTAAATTAGTGTTCAAGTGAATAGATTGCAATGCTCCAAGGTTTGCATTAAGCCGAGGTAGTTCATTCAGCATCAGTAGAGTTCTATCACTCAACCATTCATCATACAAGTAAAGAAAATCAAATTGATTGGTTTGCCAAACATGAAAAAAATAAAAGAAATATCATTATCCACAAACAAAATCAAAAGAAGAAAAGAATAAAATGTTTAAGCTAAGAAGTTTCATTACTCGTCTTGCACACCTATAAAATCTCTTCCTATTATTATTTTCATTTCTTGCAAGGAAGACTTTTGCATATTCACTACAATCATAAATAATATTTGTTTGCTCAACAACAAAGTTAGTAGCTTCTTCATAGTCATTGGACATCGTACTTACCCTGCTAAAAGCCATTGAGATTTTTTTAGTTTGAAGAAGACAAGAAGAAAGTTAAAAATTTTGATTTTGACCTAGGATTTCTAAGTTCAATAAGAAAGAGCATAAATTGATTCATATGTGGTCCCAGCATACCAAAACGATATGATTTTTAAGTTTATGAGGTGGCTTTTTAATATATTACATGTAAACGACGTTATATCAATTGAGTCAATGCTAGCAATTCGGTCAAAAAAGGTTTAATGTAATAGAAGATAATTATTAAGTGTGGAATACAACAAAATTGATGTATATGGGTTTAATACAACAAAGTCGTAAAATTTAGGGGTCTCCTAATATGTTTTTCCTAAAGCAATATAATAGGATTTTACTATAATGATTGATGCTTTAAGGATTTATATGTCACCCATTTAGACCCATACTCATATATCATGCTCCAATTAAGATGAATGAATGTGAATAAATGGTATATACATTATTTGGCATCCGCCGTCCAAATCAAATTATTAATCATATTGATTAGCTGAATATTACAATTTACATTGTATTTGTTTGAAATGAAAGTTCATTTAAAATTTTACATATTAGAATTTGTAAAAATCATTATAGGAAAAAGTAAAAAAAAAAAACGATGTGGTTTCATTATTTTACAACTTTTAGTATCCGTTTTTTTTAGGCAAACAAAGATATGTGGTTACAAATTGTAAAAAAGTATCTCATCATTAAAAAATCTCAATTTGTAAAGATTCTATTACCTTCACTCTAATCAACCATCATTATCATGTTATATTTTGATAATATGAGTTTAGAGCTTAACAACTCTTAATTCCATTATTTGATAATTAAATCGCAGTTTAAAAAGTTATTAATCTGATAAGATCGATTTAGCAGTCAAACAATGATGTTTTGAACTGTTAAACTGTAAACTTATATTATTAAACACGAGAAATATGATAATAATGATTTATCAGATGGCTAAATTCTTACTAATCGATACTTTTTAATGAAAAATATATTTTTTTTTCACGATTTTTAACCAAATATCTCTTTTTATCTAAAAAAAAATCAGATACTAACAACGGAAGCATTGGAAGTTTTTAGTAAAGGTTTATGGCTTGTTCATGCTGAAGAGTGACTTTCAATGTTCATTTTTGATTTGGCAGATATGGACGTTCTCCATCTGGTTGACTAGATTAGAGAATCGAAAGTACAAGGCTATTTTAGCAAGTCCAATGGTTGATAGTCTGCTACTTACTTTGTTTTTGTCGGTGGCGCTGCCGTAGCTGGTGACAATAAAAGGATTGAGTTGGAGGGAGACTAAGCAGAGATTTTTTAGTAATTTGACTGATGTTGTAGGCTTTTTAGGCCAATTGATTTATGGACTTTAAGTCCATTTATTTGGGTCTTAAGTATTATGAACCCTTGCTTATTTACCCTTTTATAGTTGTTGTTTTCATGGTTTTAATTTGGCCCAAAGATCAATTTAATAGTTAGGCATACTGGTGCAGTTTGGACTTTCTGCCCTTGTTTAATGCCATCCTTTAAGTTCTATTGATAAAAAATAAAATCTCCACTTGCCAACAAACTATGATGTGATTTAGTCGTTTGTTGCTAAGATATTATACTTCTACCACATGAGAAAGTTTAGATAGCTCAACTCAATTAGCTTCAGTAGTTGCTTCTTGTTTTGTTTTTTTTGTTTTTTTTTTTTTTTTTAGGGCAATAGTAGTTGGTTAATTGAATTATGAGTTATATATATCATCTTAAATAAAAAAATTAAAGATAAAATTTCATTGATTTAGTAAATAAGATTTCAGTTTTAATAAAGTCAACTGATTAATTGATAGGTTAATAATAACTTTTCTAAAAAGTATAGAAAATTGAAGAAATTAGTCTAGTTAAAAAATCAAATGGATAATATTTTATTATAAAAAATTAAAACCGAACCAAAAGTCAAAAAGTATGTTTTATTCAACTTTGGATGTTAAGAAGTAGGAAAAAAAAAAAGAAAACATATAAGTGTTGTCATTTTATAAATGCCTAATTATAAATTAAATTTTAAATTTTTTAATAATTTTATCTAATTATTTTAAGATTTTAAAATAAATACTTATTCTTTTGATTTGTTTTTAATAATATTTTTTGATGACAATTTTTAAAATTTCGAGGTAAAAAAGATGATTTGGGAAGTCGATAATACTTACTAAAAGAATAACAATTATGAATAAGTAAAAATAGTTTATTATAAACTTAATAATATGACCATTAAAAATATCACGTATATACATTCTTTTACATATTTAACATCTGAATATAATAAATTTTTTGTTGACTCATTAACTTTAATGTTAGTAAGTTGAATTGACTTGTAACATTATTTTTTTTTATTGTAAAATTTCAAAAATTGTTATTGAAAAGTATTTTTGAAAATGAACTGAAAGCTTAGGTATTTATTTTTAAAAAATTGAAATAATTGGATAAATTGTCAAAAAGTATAAAATTTATAATTTAATTAGTAATTAGATTTTTTATAAAAAAACTTAGAGGCATCCCAATAAGAAATTATTCTGAGAATTACGGTTTAATTGCTAAATAAATTATCCACTTTGAATTTATTTTTAGATTTAGTATGTTATTTTTATTTTTTTTTTAATTTTTGCAACATATAATAATATTACTTTTAATTTTAACTTCTAATAAAATTATCAACAAAAATTTATTAATGTGGGTACAATTTCAACAGTAATAATAAGAGAAAAAAACTAACCAGTATTAAAAATAACGTTATTGAAGTAAATAAGTAAATAATTTAATTTATTTTTAATATTTTATTCATCTTTTCTGAATTTTTCTTAAAAAAATTAACAGTTTAACTTTTTATTAATATCTTGCTTATGTTTTTGGTCGTTTGTTGTAATGTCAAAAGCATTTTAAGTTTTAGATTTTAGAATTTAAAATTTCTTTAGAGTGTGGAAGGATGAATTCACAGCTCTGATTATTTTTATCACTACTATTATAAAACTTTTTAAAATAATTAAGATTTTAATTATTATTAATAAATATAATTAATAATTTTATCAGATATTAAAATATATCGCTAACATTGCCTGCTTGCTAATTAAGCCTAGAATTACACGTATATCGAAGGTTATGATTGTAATTTTATTTAATACATGGAAAAGGGCAGGTCATAACTGTAAATTTAACGAAAATACATAAACCTGTATCCGATCCTTGCCCATATAATAATAGATGCGGACGAAACGCAGCCTCTAGAAAAAGGAAAACTGAAGAAAAAAGGTATCATTTCTCGGGGTTTAAGCTAAAACCCTAGATAGAAAATAATCAATAATTCAAATAATCATCAGTCATGGCTCTGAGAGCAAAGGCGACGGCGGCTTTAGCAGCAGCTCCTCGTGGATTGCTGCGGCTGTTCTCAACAACAACAACTCCATCGGATTTATCAATCTTTTCTTCTCAAGCCAACACGGCACCTTCTGCTCGTGAACAGGCTGAGCCTAACACTAATCTCTTCGTCTCTGGCACGTCCTCTATTCTCTCTTCTATTTATTTCCCTATTTCTTCCTCTTATCTTCTTCATTTTATCAATTTGATTCTGTTAATGTCAGTTAATTCTTTTTGTTATAATATATGAGAAATGTTGGAAATGACAGGATAAAATTGGAGTTGTTGATGTCTAATTTTGACCCATCCCTCATTCTGATTACATTTTCAGGGCTTAGCAAACGAACTACTACAGAGGGGCTAAAGCAAGCGTTTTCCAAATTTGGTGAAGTAGTTCAAGGTTTGTGCTCTCCCTGTAAAATTATTCCTAGAATTTTCCTTGGTGAATTGCTAACAATTTTCCATCTCTTTACTAATTTTATAGCTAGGGTAGTGACTGATAGAGTGTCAGGTTATTCCAAGGGGTTTGGTTTTGTCAGATATGGTTCCTTAGAAGACGCTGAGAAAGGTATAGAAGGCATGGATGGGAAGGTGAGTATCTGTAGCTGGTTTTATGCATTGCTTCCTTTTATATAATTAGAGATGGATTAAAGCCATAAGTCAAATTGTAGATACAGCAGAACGTAAATAGTTATATACTGGAATTAACCATTTCTCCAATAAACATGAGTTGTGCATGGGCTTTACAAGCTATAATGACAACCCTAAAAGGAAAACTCAGCTGTGAAATAAGAAATTTACAAGAACTCTCATGCAAAACATACTCAGACCAATATCTAAGACAAGATTGGTGATTTTTCATGTTTATCATCAAACGTACATTGCCAACTTTTGAGCAGCTATTATCATTCTGGGACCACTTGACAATTCTAATGTGGTAATAGAGCCAGCGCTAAAGGTGCTCAATTTGGGAATATAGTAAAGCACAATGAACATGCAATTTATTTCATTTTTTTGTATGCCCAAATTCATTTTATTCAGAAACTTTTCCCCTTCATCGGCAGGCCTTAAAATACAGGCATTATTATTACTTAATAATACCTCCTGGGGCAATGAGGCTACCCTTTGAAGATGCTCAATTTGGGGATTGTAACAAGGCTTAACAAAGAACATTCTGTTAATTGCATTTGCTGCATACTTGTATGCATTTTATTTCACAAGTTTTGTTGCATACTTGCGTGCATTTTATTTCATAAAATTTTCTCCATCGTTACAGACCCTGAAATCTAAATGATTGATGTTGTGCCTTATTTGACTGTGGCTCATTCCATACTGCCATCATCATTGGACTGGCAAGTTTTAGGAACTCATTCTACCCCATGTTTGGCTCTTTTAGATTCTGATGTAATGTGAGGCTTCAAAACCTTGAAATGTTTGAGCTTGTTCACATCACACCTTTTATTTTCTCATATTTCCAATACTGGACATGATGCTTAAGGATTTAATCTAAAGACTCGCATGTTTTATGATAACTTGTGTGTTCCCTTTAGATGGATGTAATAATCAGTTGCCACATATGTAACTTGTTGATGGTTACTTGGCCATATTAGCTTAGTAGGATGCATAGAATATCCTTTTAAAAAAAAAAATTCGTTCTTCTTGTGGTAATTTGTTTATTGAAATTAACTTATCTATTTCAACAAGTGTTATTGATGATGATGATTATTTGTTGTCATTCTGTTTCTGATTTTACATCTTGAGTAGTTTTTGGATGGCTGGGTTATATTTGCTGAGTATGCAAGACCGAGGCCACCCCTACCTGGGAACAACACAGGCTCTGCCTACGGTAACAACACAGGCTCTGCCTACGGGAACAGCACGGGCTCTGCCTACGGGAACAGCACAGGCTCTGCCTACGGGAACAGCACGGGCTCTGCCTACGGGAACAGCACGGGCTCTGCCTACGGGAACAGCACGGGCTCTGCATACGGGAACAGCACCGGCTCTGCATACGGGAACAGCACCGGCTCTGCGTATGGGAGTAACACGACTCCTGCATTTGGGAATAATACAGGACCTATGTCTGGGAGCAACATGGCTGGTGCATTTGGGAATACAACAACTTCTGCATATGGGAGCAACTCAGATCCTGCAACTGGGAGCAGCACAGGTCCTTCATATGGGAGCAACAATTTTCATGCATATGGAAGCAACACTAATCCTGCATATGGGAGCAATGATAGTCCTGATTATGGGAGCAAAAATGCTTCAACATATGGAAATGCCACAGCTCCTGCATATATGAGCAATTCAGGTCCTGCCTTGAGTGATAACATGGGATCTATGTATGGCTATTCCTCAGTTTCTGAATATGGGAATAACACATCTCCTGCAGATGGGAACAGCATGGATCCTGTAATCAATGACAATATTAGTGCTGCATATGGCCGCCAATGACTTCTACGAAGCTAACAAGCTCAACATCTTCAAAACTTTTTAGTCGATGAGCACCATTGCCAATTCCTTAACATTATTCTGGTTTATCTTTCATAGTTGGAACATGGTGGTGGAGATTGCCACCTTACAATGAGCAGATTGATCTTGGAAACATGAGAATCTCAAAATGTCACATGTTGAGAACATTCTGTACAATCTATTATTCATAAACATATTCACACAATATATGATGAACTGAGGTAAAATGTGTCCTCACCATTGCATCATTAAGAATTTTGTTTGTCATTTGAGATGGAACTTTAACCTGAGCTTTGTAGTCCACATTCAGTATTGTTATGCATTAGGAAGTTATTATCTCTACCAGGCAGTACAGAATTTGAGGTACTCATCTGGTGTATCTATGCTTAACAAAAATGGAACTTCCCATGTTACTAACAGAATATAGGGATTTAGGGGGCATGATTTAGAGTCCGAAAATGAAGGATGACCACCTGAACTTGCTAATGTTATTCTCATACCATGTATGATTAGTTTTTAATGAGTTCGCTATTAACGGGAAATTTTAGTGATACTTACCTGGTTAGGAAAGAACATGCAAGTATGAAAATGTAGCTGTATTGTATTAGTATGAGCTTCGTTCTTCATGTCATATAAAAGGTTTAGCAAATGAATTAGCTTACGCTGATTAGTAGAACCCAGGGTATATGTGAACTTTAAACCTAGTGTTAAAATTTAATGCGAGATTCAGATAAAAGGCATAAAGTGGTAACAGTAAACTTTTGCGAGGATGGCTCGACTTTGCTTAAACAATTTTGGTCTGTTTATTTGCAGAAATATATACGGTTGTACATCAAGAAAATTCGGATCATTATTATTAATTGCAATTATTGTTAAAATAGACTAAGCCCCAAGCGGACGAAATGTAGAACTAAAGTATTTTGTATAGTATAAATCAAACTCGCTTGTCAAAATTTATTATTATTTTTATTCGTGTGAGATTTAATGTACCGTGGACTACAAAGAAAGTAGTCATTTCTGACATTCATCATATAAGATTAGCATGTCCTTTTCAAGATGCTTACATTTGCAGCTGACTGGCTAGCTGCTCACTCTTTATCTTTTGATTTGGGATTTCATATTTAGGCTCTCGTCCTGCTGGTTCTGGTTTATAGATTGACCATATGACTTATTTGGTATTTCGTTTGATAGGCCAGTTGACTTATTTGGTATTAAATTAATATAATATGAAAAGTTATATATTATATTTTTTATATATTTATTATACGATTATTATAATTATTTTGCATGTTATACGATTATTATAATTATTTTATTATCATTATTTTAAAAAATTTATTTTAGTATTTTTAATACGTAAAGTTATTTTTAAATTATAATAAAATAAAAATAAAAATAATATTATATTAAAAATAATATTTTAAATAAATTATTTTATATATTTATAAAAACTAGTTGTTTACTCGCCTGTTGTACGACCTTCACAACTATTTTGATTATAAATAATAATATAAATTAAATTTATATATAAAATTAAACAGATCTCTTAATATTTTATAATTATTTAAAATAATTAAAAATAGTAATAAATTAGATATTTTTAATATATTTATTAGTTTTTATATTTTTTAATATAATAATATAAAATTATCAATAAATTAGTAAAAAAACTACAAAATGATACATAAATTTAAATTTTACGTGTTAATAATAAGTATACATGTTAAAAATCATATATATCGAAATAAAGTAACACATGTCAAAAATAATTTATTAGACCAGATAGATATTAATATTTTTTTGTTTATTTACATATACTAAAATGTTCATTTTTTATATGTATAATGTCTATTAAATATAATATTTATAATAATTAATACTTTTGTATTTAAATATCCATTATTTGTAAACTTAATATTAATTACAGCTAATCTTTATGTTGATTTTGTTTCATATATTATTTATTTTATTTCATGTATTATTCGTCAGTGTTAATATTAATGTTTATTATCTATATATATAATGTTCATCAATATTCTCAAACAAAAATATTAATTATTTATGATAGCTTATATTGTTTTTGTGATGTATATTTGAAAAACTTTTATGATTGATATAAGCATTTATCATTTATAGGTATAATATTTATTAGCTTGTCAATAGATATTCATGATTAATAAAAATCATTCTCACTAATATATTCAAATAAATATATATAATATAGACATAATATAAATCGTCCTTATACAGTTGTTAAAAAAAATAAAAAATAAAACTAAAATTATATTGTAAATATTTATATTGTGGTACACGTATTTTTTTAATAAAATAAAATAAACAAATAATGAACATTTAACATATAGTTAATGAACATTTAATACAAATTTAAAACACCAATTCTTATACGGACAAAAACGATGTCGATCGACTTTGGATTTATAAAACTAGATAGACAAGAGTCCGTCTTATAATTTGTGAGATATATTTCACTAGGCTTTTTTTAATCATTTTTTAATTGAATTGGACTTTATTGGCTCGTGAGCTTTATTTCTTTATAGGAGCCCAATAAATTCATACTTGATAAAAAAATAAAGTTTGTTTATTTTTACCATAAAATCCCAGCGTAGAATTTGTTTATTTTTTAATCAATGGAGATGATTTTTTAATAAAAGAGAGAGCCATTATAAAACCAAATAAAGGACAAACTCATACTACAAACCGACATAAAAGTGGACTCAAAAGCAATTCCATTGTAGAATTAGTATGATATTACAAATTTTCCCCTCGTAAACATTCATAGATATGTAACTTTTAGGACCAAGAAATTGCGAAACCATCAAAACATCTATAGAACATTTCAGATTCCAAACACTCTTCAATCCCCTTTTCATAAAGTAAATGTAAAATTAGAAGAAAGAAAAAAACATTCTCCAGGCTCCAACAAAAATATTCATCATTATAAAATCATCAATCTCCACAAAATATCAACCTATTCCACAAAAAAGTCTTCTAATGGACCACATTCTTTGTCCCATCTTTTACTTCTCTTTAGCTTTATTTTCTGCCTCAACTTTTCTATTGTTGTTTTGTGCACGATATTAGTTTTCTAGAATCTGAAAGAACCCTTAAGCCAGGAGCAAAATGGGAGTAGTACATTAACTATAGCACAAAAGTTCAAACCCATCACCAATTTCCTCATTAATTGCAAAAACCATTGCTGGCCAAGAAAAACCCATTAATACCATGCACATTTCTTTGTCTACATGGGCCAGTGTTCACATTGAATTTGCCCTTTGGACAAGGCAAAACCCCCCAGAAAATTTATGACATTGAAAGTTACTTAACCATTAGATATCTTGATTTCAGGACCCACTTAGGACAAACAAAGAATTGATTCTTACATGAAATTTATTGGTAGAAATTACTACATAAGTGACAAAATTTGGTGCGTCTTCGTTTCTTGACAGTATTTGCGGCATTTCTTTTTTGTTTTCTCCTTATAGCATTTTTCACAAGAACAGACACTTAGGATTTATATGTATTGCACTTTTTGTGTTGTCAATTTTAGTAGGGTTAGGGTTTCTTGATTTGTTCTTTTCCTATTTATATATGGAATTCTCTACGGAAGAGAAAAAGAAAAAGAAATCAAAGATTCAAGAAGCATCCATATCTTAATTAGGAAATTGTGGGAGTTGGAGAAGATACTGCATATATAATGTGTATGAATGGTATCGATTAATTTCCTCAAAAAAAAAAAAAAAAGTGTAATGGTATAGATTGATGACAGGAAAAACTTGTGTGGTGCAAATGGAATATACATTTTGTAGGCCTTCGTGTTGACACATCTTTTTCTTTTCCCATTTTTGCAATTGTATGAGGAGGAAACAGTCCTTCCATTGGTGTGATTTTGACTTGAGGTAGTTGAGCTAAAGTTAAGGGTTTCAAAAGAAATTCTTAACTGCACCTTAAATATATGCAATTAATATATTTTATGAATAAAAAGGTTATTAAATAATATAAGTATTAATTTATTAAATTTATGAAGATCAATACTTATAAAATAATATGAGAACAACGTATAAACTTAAAATTGATAAATTACTACATAAAAATATTATTATAAAAGGAACAACTCAAAAATATTTTTAAATTCTAATTTCTGCCAACCATTAGTATCAAATAACAAATACTAAGGAAAAAACAACTCTTTCAGATTTATTTGTTCTTTTTATTTATTATTAAGATTTCTTAAATTTTCTATTCATGGATATTTGTATTTTATTTGTAGAGTTAATGATGCTATTTGAATCTTCTTTATAGATGTGTGTTTGGAGAATCTAATAGATAAAAAAAAATGCTCTTAGTAAGAAATTTTCTATTAATGTTCTTGCAATCAGATTAGCCACCAAGTAAAGTATTTAGATTGCCAAGTTGCAGGTTAAAAGATCACGATCGGCTGGTGTTTGAAGAGAATAGATACATTGATAGAGATGTTGTTTTCTCTATTGTTAACCGTTGCGGAGATGGAGGGAGCCAAAGGAATTTGCTGAATGGGCATATGCTGATGGCTTTGTCAAGCTCAATACTTGTAGTTCAATGAAGCTACAGCCTGGTGGCATTCTTCCGGATAATAAGAATTGGCTGAGAGGATTTACTAACAGTATTGGGTCTGTGCCCCGATAGAATCGGAGCTTTCTGGGGTGCCTTCAGGAATGTGGCATGGAATTTGGGCTACAGAAAGATCATTTTGGGGCTTTATCGATTACATTCAGGAAGCAGACCTTGTTCATGAAACGGCATGAAAGTGAGTTAATGGCCAAAATCCACAGGCCAGTGCTGGTGCTGATTGGTATGGATAATTATTAATAAATCTTCTCAAATGAATCATGGAACTCAATGTTTTAGTAGCCCTTCTCAGGATATTAGCAGCATTCTTTGTATTGATTTAGTGGAGGCTACTAGTGGACATATTTTTATTTTATATTTTGTATTTTATCGGGGTCTTTTTTTAAAAAAAGAATATAAAAGAACTAACAAGTTGTCGATTATATTTTTATATTCGCTATAAAAGTAAAAGTTTATATAATGTAAAAGAGAAGACTCGAACTTAAAACATATCATTAAATTAGCCTCAAGTGTTATAAAAATTAAAAGACTGTATTAATAAAAATTGAAAAATTTAGATACAAATTTATACTATTTAATTAATTTCTTAATATTTTTTAATTATACTTGTTATTTTTATAAGTTAGCAAGATATACTTTTATTAGTTATTGAATGAAAGATGCCCGAACATTGAGTACAAAAAGAACAAACTATTAACAAAGTTATTAAGCTTCGAATTTAATGAATGACAAATGAAATAGGTTGAAAGTTGGTTGCATCACTATGCTTATGACAATGTTTTGATTGGATATGTTTACTGTAGGCACAAGTGGAAGTCTAACTTTTTTGAAGGAAAAAAAGAAAAAGAAAAAGAAAAGAAGAAAGCTGCTAATCGAAGCTCCAGTGAACCAATAAACATATATGAAAAGAATAAATTCAGTTGAATGACTAGCAAATCTCAAACGGCTGGAGTCTTATTTTTTCAGTACGCTATAAATTAACTTTAAATCTATATATATAATTTTTATAAATAATTTTTATAAAAAACTTTATTAATAGATATATAATAAAGTATGTTTATAAAATTAATATATCTTATAATTGACATATTTTAAGTTAAATGGAGTTTATTTCTATTTTTAATGATCATACTTTATTAAAAAAAAATTTATTGGCACTACCTTTAAAAAAAAGTATTTTTACGGTCAAAGTAATTTTTTTATAATTTTATTTATTTATACGAGCTTCTTTGTAAGAGAAAAGATACTAACAATATACCTAAAAGATACTGAAATGATAATATTTTTAATTTGTATTATTATGAATTTAGTTTTAATTTTATATCTTTTTTATCTTTTCAAAATTTTTTCAGAAAAAAAGGATATCAAAAATATATTTAAAAGATATCGAAAGTTTATTTATTTTAACTTATATTATTATGAATTTTCTTTTAGAATTCCATTTTAAAAAGATACTAAGAATATATCTAAAAGATGCGAGAGAAAAATTATTTTTAATTTGTATTATTATAAATTTAAATTTTACCAAACGGTTTAATTTATCAACTATCAACTACGAGTTATCAGCCACTAGCTACCAGCTGCACTGATCAACCGAACCAAATAAATCCTATATCTACAAAATAGCAAAATTGTATAGTTTTAACTTGTATTATTATGAATTTTCTTTCAAAATTATGCCCGAAAAAAATAATTAAAATATATCTATAAAATACTGAAAAATATTATTTTAACTTGTATTATTATGAAATTAGTCAAATGAAGTAAATTTATCATTTTATTTTATATTTTTATGTTTGATATCCATAAATTGAATGATATAATATTCTTTTTTGATAGCAATTAGTGTCTTGATGATATGGAGATGTGTTTTAAAAAATATATCATAATATACCAAAAGAAGTTTAGAATACATGAATATATAATTTAAATAAACTAACAAAGTCATTTAACGGTAATAAAAATATATTAAAAGAATACCAATAAAATATTAAAAGAATATTATAATATAGTTTTAAAAACAGAAGTTTATAAATAAAAAAAAATTGAAAAAAAATCATAAAAAGAAATGACAGTAAAAGAATCGCATCCATTTTCTGTAATTTTGTAGAAAAACCTTTATTTAAAGGGAAGACATTTTTATTTCTTACAAATTCTTTAATTCCAATGCATATGATTCAATTTTAATTAGATCCGAAAAATAGATTTAAAACATATTTGGTTCAACTGATCAATACATCTGGTAGCTGGTGGCTGACAGTTGATAAATTAATCAGTTTAATAAAATTTTATTAGCGGTTGTTATTAATATATTAAATGACTATCGAGGGTATAATCTATCGTTAAATATATTTTATTTTATTATATTCAATGATAAAAATTAATAAAGATAACTTATAATAATTAAAAATATTATAATTAATTTTATAGTTTAATTGTATTTATTATTAAAAATTTTATAAAATATATTTTAAAAATAAAAATTTAGATTTAAATTCTACTAATAAAATTTTTTAATTTCATATACCATAATTATAATTATTATAATTATTCAACTATTAATAATAATTTAAAATAATAATTATTTATTATAAAATAAAAAAATCAATTTATAAGATCAACTTAAAAAAGTTATTATTAATAAGTTTTAATAAAAAAATTGTGTCCAAATAAATAAATAATCAAATTAGCTATCAGCTGATAAAGAAAAACTCTAGAATAGAGTTGATACAATCAGCAGTTAATTAGAACTAAATCAACTATTAGCTGTTGTTTTTTAAGTATCTCCTAAATATTGCAATATAGTTATTCAGTAAAAAAACTATCAGATGCACTTTTAGGCTGATTATTTAGAGAATAGCTTGATTGATTTTATTTTATTTTTCCTTCCTTTTTTGAGAAGTAAAGTTTTAAGTAGGAATCTTCTCATTCTACTATTATATGAAAGATTATCATCTGTATAGGGTTTTGAATATTGATTATTTATGTGCTGATGCTATTTTCTTATTCAAAACTAAATAGCACCTTAAAAGGTTTCCAATTGATGTGAAATTTGAAATATTTTATATTATATAAGGTAGATGTTTGAATTATTAAATTATTTAATTTAATTGTATATCAATATTTGAAAATATAAAAAAAAGTTACTTTTTCCTGTCAACTTTCTGAAATTATTACTCCTTTACAATCACTCCGGAATCAGTATTGATAAAATATTAAATTATTATCAATCTGGTTTGTATGAAAAATAGAAAAGAATCTTATTCACTATTCTATCTTTGATTGGGCAATTCCATTTTCCTTTATTTTAGGAAAAACTAAGTCATTGGTCAGTTGGAAAATTAATTTCCTTCTTTTTGATAGCGATTAGCCATGGTGGATTTCTGATGTATTGTTGATTAATTTAATTAGATAAGCAAGAGACCCAACGTGTGTGTAAATGGACATCTAATATTAATTGCAGACTAATTTAATTGAGATTGCCAATAGGTGGATATTTAGAGGGTCCCCAACTCATTTTGCATTATAGATTATTAATTATTAATTATTAAAGGTGGTTGAGTGAGTAGATTACCCACAAAGACAATATTTATAAAATAAATTTGTGGCGTTTATGAAAATAAATTTGTGGCTTTTCTTCCATTAATTAATCTAACAAAATGAGGCTTTTTTGTTATAATAAATTATTTAATTATATAATGTATTTTTTCAGCTTTTATAAAATTTAAATTTTAATATCCATTCTTAGGGTGTGTTTAGGTTAAGGTTGGAACACAAGTTTTATTTAATTTATTAGTCCAATAATTATTTTTACAAAAACAGATAAATTTATATTTTTCTTAAGATCTTTTAAAAAATAACTAATAAAAGTTTAAAATATTAAAATATTAAATAAAAAAATTTAAACTTATTTTTTCAACAATCAATAGATCGAAATCCTTAATGTCATAAATTAGCTGCTGATTAATTGGCATTTTTACCTTTATGAATAACGACATGTTTGGTTATGCTATTATCAATAATAATAGCAAATTCTGGAAAGAAATCCGTTTTTCTTTTTCCTTTTTTTTTCTGGAAAAATCTGTTTATATAGTAACAGTAATTGGCAAATTAAAGCATTTCAACTTTTCTTTTTGAGGAAGTTTAGTTCACTCTCACCGTTAACAATTATAATTTTCTAAATAAGTGCTAATAAGAATTAAAGGAATTCTAAATAGATATAGTGCAAAAAATCACCATCCAAATGTTTAATAATTTATTTGACAAAAACTACCATAAATAATTAGTAAATATAATTTTGTAAATTTATATGTTCACCTCATTTAATAATTTAATTATAATTCTTTTAAAGATTAGTAAAATTCGAATCCTGACCAAAGTGATTTAATTATAATTAATTTAATTATAATTGTATTCACTAAATACCCTAAACCATTTTTTTTTTGAAAGCAAATACCCTAAACTATTCTAAGCAACTAGTTACGCAAATATGTGATTACATAAAGTTCGTCATCAACTTTCAAACATTATCTTCTTTTTTTTTTAATCAACTTGGACCATATTAATCCTTAATTATATAGTATTTATTATTTGTTCTGCAAAGGGTATCTATTCTATATTAGTTTAGCTCATTGAAATTTTCAAGATAATTTAGTTGCTTTATATGCATCCCTCCGAATCAAGCCAACCTACAGATAGAAGATATGGTTCTAATAAATAATGGGGACAATGACAAGAAACTACACATGAGACAGGCAGACACAACAATCAGCATTTATTTTATATCGAATACCTAATTTAAATGGAGAAATGATTTTATTTTTGAAAAATAAAAATTTTACGTTAATTCTTCATCTTAATGATATTAAATGATTGACCTATCATTTTAAAGATATTTTTGAGGCGAATATAAAAAAATAACTATCTATTATTGTATAATTTATAAAAAATTATATTTTCTACCATAAATAAATCAATAATAACTATTTTACTCTATAAATTTTAATTTCTAAATTTATGCGTTCGATAATATCAAATCACTAAGTTTTTATGGTCTATCTGGCGTTGTCAGCAAGTAATTAATTCAGTTCAAGCAATTAATAAATCATAAAAGTTATGATAATAACATAGTGATATAATATTATCAGTTCACTAAATGGACTTCAGGTCGTTTTTTTATTTTCTCTAATTAGGTCATTGTTAACATCTTTTCTTTTCTATTTTCATAAGCTTCTAAGTATGAATTGAGTCTTACTAGACTGACTCACTGGCTGTGACCAAATAATAATAATAATAATAATAATAATTGTCTCATTGGACTATGTAATTTATTGTATTATGAATTATTCAAAATAAAAAGACAGATATTTTTTATTATTAAATAAAAAATATTTTAAAATTAATTTTCGCATTGTAAATATGCTTAATAATTTTATTTTTGCTAATCAAATTGAAATGGCGATACCATGTTGACCAATTTTTATATATAAACGCTGTTGTTTTTTATCTTTAGGATGAATAAACAATTGTTCTTTCTTCTTTTTTCGTTATTATTCATTCTTAATGATTCAGAATTATACAATAGAAGGTGATACCTCATTTATTATGGAGTAAAGAATTTAAATCTAAAATCTTTATTTAAAAAATAAACGCTTAATTAGATTTATTATTATTTATTATTTCATTTGGAATGATTTTTATTGTGATTAAATTCGAAATGGTAAGTGAGAAAGCATATTCAGTTATTGCACAATCTAAACCTGCCACACATTGGCTTTTCACCATTTTTATATCTCATAAGATGATGATAATTTTTTTTTATTTTAAGTTTTAACTAAAATTGCGGGTTCAAATTTTAAAATACAGTTGTGTTAATTAATAATTTTTAAAATTCCATCTAAAGTAATTTTCCTTTTAAGAATACTTTTACTTTTATCAATATCTACTTATTATGTACCTCTTTCACTTCTCTTTTGGTTTAGGCAAAATGGGAAAAAAAAAAAAAAGATTCCCATATGCTTATGGACAAATAGGTTAGCTTCTTTCTCTTTTTTGCATGTTCTCAAAATGGAATAAGCCAATTCATTTGATTTGATGGTTCAAGAAACAAGTTTATAATTAGTTTGTATTAAAAATAGTTGTTTCTTTTAATACGAATCTAAAAAGTTAAGACTTAAGAATGGTAAAATAATTAGGTGGATTTTATTTTATCACTTACCTTGCTAATTAAGGATGTAAAGGACTAGTTTTTTTTATATTGTCTTAAAGGAAAATAAAACCAATAGATTCTTAAGAGAATCTAAATCAACACAAAATTCAGGCTGGAATAGAAAATCTAGTTGTTATTAAGGTTAAAGTGTAACTGAAAAAATTAAGGTTAAAAGGATAAAAGATGCTGCCAATGTAAGAATCTTATCCACCAACTTCACGTTTCTCCAAAATAACAGGAGTAAAAAACGGTTTAAATTACTAAGATGGCCATATAAATCCAACCTGTGTCACCATCCAACCGGCGGGTCCGCCGCCAGATCCATCAGGGCAAAACTCGTAATATACTTCAAGCCCCGTCCAATTTTATCTTAACAGGATAACGCCAAAAGATTTCTCTCTATAAAACCTTACAAATCTTGCCGCACCACCACCACCACCACCACAACAATCCACTCTCTCACCCTTACCCTTTACGCACCAAAAAAAAACTCAAAAGCAATAATGTTATGAAACAAAACACCCAAAACCTGAAATCACAGAAAGGAAAAGAGCGTTTCTGCTCTGATCTTCTCTGTTGATTCTTTTTGGTTGTTTTGATTGTTTGCTTAAATTCTGTTTTTGAGCTTGTAATTGTACATATTTACATATAGATATGAAGTTTTTATTAGAATTGGTTTCTTGTTGTGGGTCTTGTAATAGTTCTCATAAGGATATTGCTGAAGAGTCCAGCGATGGAAGTGGCAGCAGCAGCAGTAGGCGTTCGGAGGAGACTCGCTCCCTGATGGTCCAGCGGGCCACAAAGACGATTGTGTCGAGAAGGAAGAAAAAGAGAGGTAGAGTCGGAACAACGTCTCCTACGTGCTCCGGTCCTATGGTTGATTGGCAGCCTACGCTTTCTTCGATATCAGAGGACAAAGTGCCGGTTACGGAGGAGAGAGCCGTGAAAAGGAAGGGTAGCACTGGCCGTGGTGGTGGTCGGGCAAGATCCCATGATATAGCTTACGATGATAGGTATGTACATATGTTCCTCTTTTTCATTATTGCTGCTGTCTCGTTTCTTTAATCCGAGAATCGAATTTGTTATGTGTTTTCTAATTAAGAACAAGTTTAATATTGGTGCTTGTTTTTTCTTTTTTTCTTTTCGGCCAATGAACTGAACGCTAGAATCTTGTTTTGCATATTAATTTCAGGCGAAATCACTTTATGGCTATTCCAACATTCTCTCCGACTCCATTCATGATCTAGCAGCTTGAATTCGCTATTCGATCAGTGATGTGTTCAATGTACTGATGTAAATATAAGGCAAAATAATATTTGTATAAAAGCTTAATTTGGGGAGTGTATTAGTATTCGTATTGGGAGGACTGTGTTAATTTGGATATGATTATGAAGGGGCCTTCGCTGTGCACCCAAAATGGGTGTAAATGTTTGGCATTTGTTAATAGAATTACCTCTTTTCTGCAAACCTTATTCTCTCTAATCTGCTTGTACTTAACTACATTGAACTGGTTTTTCTTGTTCTAACTGAAGCTAGATTTATCTGTTGTGAAACGATCTCCATAAAAGCTTCAGCCCCTTTGACTTTTTTTTTTCTTTTTTTTTTTTCACGAATTCATTGCTTCTGGGGATAAGTTTTGGACCTGCTACTTAAATGCTTGATAATTTTTCTTGAATAACTTCATCCGCAAGCTCTGTGTTGAAAACTCCTTTGTCTTGAATTCTAAAGAAGCAAAAAAGAAACATCTCTCTCAAATTAAGGAGGACGTGGGGATTTCAATTAATAGGGGGAAGAACATATGTAATTTAAGAAATGAGGAAAAGAAAAGAAAAGAAAAAAGAAGCAAAGAAGGCCCATTATAATTTTTTCATTATTCTTTTTTTATTATACAGTGCCCTTTCACTTTTTAGATTTATATAAAGTTTAGTTTCTTACGATTTCCTTTCCATTCTTTTATTTTGTTCTTATTTTTATACGATTTCTCTCTCCAACTAACGAAATAACATCATCAACAAGTAATGAACCAAAGCTACACCAGAAAGTTTCTTTCAATCTCTTCTTCTTGATTTTTGTCATCTGTAGATCTTTAGATTGTTATTTTTCAAGGAAGGCACCAAGATGGTGCTTTTAGCAGTCTTAGTGCATTGAACAGTTACTATGGAAATTCTTTTTTCAGTCTCCTTCGAATTCCTTTGATTTTGAGCTCAGATCTGGTATACATTTTGCTTCAGAGGCTATAACTTGAAAAGGTTTGTGTTATGAGAATTAGAAGGATAATTTGAAGTTGTACGACTTCAAAAAAGATTCAATCTTTCTTTCTGGTTTTGAATTCTAATTTATCCGTCTCTTTTCATGACGCAATTATTCCTCGGTTTCAGCTTCTTTTTTAGTTTTTATCATCATAAGTGTGCTATAAGGTAACAACAATCTGCTTTCAATAATTCAGTCAGTTATTTGAATTAACTGTAAATGTATAATGCCTATAATTATTGCGATACATCTGGGTTTTACAGGAAGAATCATCGCAAACATGAAAGAATGATTACTCAGGAGCTCAGTAAGGGGATTTTTCAGGAACATCAAAATGATTCTCATTTATGAGATGATTATTCTTTGGGCATATACAAGGAGTTGTAAAAATTAAGATAATTGACCCATACTCTATTATTTAAAATTAATAAATTTGTATTAATAATTTATCAATTTAATGTATATGTTAGGACATGTACCAAACTAGATAAAATTTTTTTGTAAAAATCAATAATTTTTTTTCTTGGATGCTATAAAAAAGTATAGTTCTTTGACGTAAAAGATAAATAAAAAATTTTCAAAGTAATGCATTAGAGTAAAATTTCATGTTCGATGAAATAAAAAAACCCTTTTGCTCTCTCTTTTCATTTTATTTTGTTTCTCCAAGCATCTTTCAGGAAACAGTCTCCACTATAACAATAATGATATATCCACACCAGGACAACTAACCTCCACAGCCTCTTCCTCCGACTCCTCCTTCCCCGCCATCATCTGTGTCGCTCCATCAAGAAATAATAGCAACTAGTAACAAAAGCATTATCCTACACTCTCTCCAGTTGCATCTCTCAACGCCTTAACATCTACAAAATCTCTGAAATTTGTGCGGCCACTAATAAATTTCTAGTCAAGCACCACTTCTCCTCCGCGTGCTAAAGTTACTCTCTGCGACACAGAAACAATCATTTTCCAGCGAGAATCTCTTCAAGAAATTAAAATGTCACACCTCATAGAAAGACTCTAATTTATGCAGAAGCCACCACATAAATGTAATCAAATTATTAGGCTTTCAATATCTAAAAATTATATTTATCTAGTTTATGATTCTACTGATGGTGTTAATCTCCCTGATTGTTTAAGAGACCCAATATTATATGTTGGCTTGTCTGAGTGTTAACTACATTATTTTTCACGATATAAGTGAATAAAAATATAAAAATATATATTCAAATTATGGGGGGCCGGACGAGGGATATGACAATTTTCTAGAAAGGGTGTAGTAATTTGATAATTTCTACAAGGCTATTGGTCATTATCTGTTTGTGTCTTGAGCCCAATTGCAAGGATAGTGCACCCAATTCTTTTAAGGAAAGATATGAGAAATACTTTTATTTTTTTTATTTTTACTGTATTAAAATATAAAAATATAAATTTTACTTTTTTTTTTAAATTTACAGTTTTCATTGATTTATAGTGTTTTTTTTTTTTTTTTTTTTGTAGTTTTAGGGTAAAGCAACCGAAAATAACTAAGAATATCTAAAAGATAACCGAAGACAAATTGAAAGATAATAGAAAAAATTGAACAGTAATCATACTTTAAATTTGAAATAAAAAGTGAAAGAATACTATTTCTGAAAAAGAGTATATACACTAAAAGTGACATTTATTTTATACTTTACTATATGTTTGAAAAATCCCCTCTAACCTATTAAGGGTGATATGAGATTTGTGATTCAGGCCCTTTTACTAGTTTATGTAGCTGTAGACGTACTGGATTATAATTCACTGATTTGGGCCTATTGGCCTCATGAATGCCAACTGTTCCCCTTTTCATAAAGTGGACTATATAATTACCAAGAAATAGGTGTGCTTTGAGGCATAATCCTCGTGCTGTAAACTCAAAGCATGGACAGATCCTCAAGTTAAGACACAAGCGGCCTCTTGCCATGGGGGTCTTTCTACTCTTTTGGATCTTTAAATTAGCTGAGTTAGCTCTTTTGGATTACACCATAAACAGATCGTAGCAACTATTAGAACATTGCCATTGGATCAAGAGAAGAGAAATGAGAAAGTTAGAAAGCCATAAGAGAGTGTAGAGAGAGTTTTAAAGAGACTTGTTTAGAGGAAAACTTGCTTGTCTATTATTATCAAAGACTTCTCCTTATATAGAGTGGAGAGTCGGTGAAAATGTACAAAGGTTAGTGGGTATCCCACTAAGATTAATAATATGACACTATCGAACAAAAGTTAGTGGATATCCCACTAAGACTAATAATATGACACTATCAAACAAAGTGGACATCCCAACGAGACTAATAATACAAAGACTATCAAACAAAGGTTAGTGGACATCCCACTAAGACTAATAATACACTTCACTTACATAATAAGGACAAACAATAATATAAAAGAGTGGTAAATATGTGGTCAAGACGTCATCATATGAGTCATCATCCATTGGTTGGGAGTCTTGCATGAGGGCTTCTTGCTGCGTCCTGGTTAAGGTAGGGTCATCCAGAGGAGTTGGAAGATCAGAGAAACAGAAATGTTCTATGGATTGTTCAGTTGATTGATGTCCATTGAAGGTGCGGACTAATGGTGCGAGACACATTCGGCCCTTAATTCATTCCCTGTCTTCGCAGGGCCCGTTTAGTTCTTCCGTGATTGGTGGAGGAGCAAGATGTAAAGGACTATCAAGCGTTCTCCAATAGTGAGATATTTTGAGTTGCATAGGTGTCTTCCCGATAGTCGGAGATAGGGCCTGTAATATGAAAATAGCATGGTATTCAAGCTCCGGAATTATTGTCCGAGAATAACTGGTGCCCATGAATAAGTTTAAGGAGATCTCCTGTCCATTGGTATGGAGTCTTGAACCGGTGTAAGGAATCTCCATGGATAAGACCCCGAGTTAGCTTCATTATTAAAGAAGTGTAAGAGATTCATAATAGGCACCTCTATAGCATGATGACAGACTGTAGATAGGCACCATAGAAACCATAGCTCACTTTCATGCTTTGGATGTTCAGGAGATAAGTGGTAAATCAAACACCAAGGGTAGTCTGGAAAGAAGAAGTTGGGTTGGATTGGGAGTGAGAAGATTTGTTGAAAAGTTGCCAAATAATGGAACATCATGTTTCTGGCAAAGTCTGTGACTTGTTTGGTTGTAAGGTTGTTGGGAAGGTCTGGTGGTGAAGGAGGTTGCAGGTTGGATCTGAAGGATGAGGAGGCCATAAAGATTATGGGAAGATTTATTGTAGAGGTGAGAAGAACTATAGGGTGATTCTGAGGCTTAGAAAGTCTGGATAAGAAATCCGGGATTAGGTTTCTTATCCCTTTTATATGCTCAACCTTAAAGTCATACCCTGTGAACCATGATTTTAATCTCGATGGTGGGGCTCGAGGCAAGGTCTTCCCGGTTGGATTCAAGAATCTTGGGAAGGAAGAGTTGTCCATCCGAACCGGGGAAGTCTTTGTCCAATCGGGAAGAATTCAAACTTTTTATTCCGTACTTGGTACGCGAATTTCCTTGTAGGTTGTGTGATAATGTTTTTCTGAAGAGGAAAACTGACCCGATGCATATCCACACAGTTGTTCTTTGTCGTGGAGCTTTTCTAGGAGGATGGCCCCCCATGCATAGTCAGATGCATCTGTTTGGAGAATAAGTTCTCCTGACGACGGGATTGTAAGAGGTGGCGGATTGTGGGCCGACTCTTTTAATTTTGACAGCTGTTGTTTGTTCCGCTCCCCATGGAGGAGGGTTCTTCTTGAGCATCTTTGAGAGGTGGCACGTGTAACTAGACAGGTGAGGAATGGCCTCTCGAACATAATTCAGGATTCCAAGGAACTGTTGAATTTGTTTTGCTGATAAATTTTCTTCCGGAAAATTATCAAGTTCCTTTGTCAGGTGGGGACCATATGTGTACTGGCCATTCTTGAAATGCATTCCGAGAAATTCAATTTCTCGTTGGCCAATAAAGCTCTTCTTTTCAGATAGCATAATGCCATATTTTTGGATGATGGCAAGGCTATGTGATTGGTGATGGTCCTCTCTTGTTTCCGAGAATAGAAGGATGTCGTCGATATAGATCAAAGAAGAGTACAGGATAGGCCCAAAATCTCAATCATTGTCTTCCCGGAATTGAGATGGGGCCGTCTTGAGCCCAAAAGGCATAACAGTCCACTGGTATTGGGCATTAGGGATACAAAATGCAGTTTTGTATCTCTCTGTGGGCTGGATACCGAGTTGCCAAAAGCCTGCCTTTAGGTCAAATTTGGAATAGTACTGGGCCTTTTGGATGTGGACCTTGAGATTTGAGATTCGAGGGAGAGGGAATTTGTTGTCTTGAAGGAAATGGTTTAAGGGTTTGTAGTCTATGACAAGCCTCTTCTTTCCTCGGATTCTTTCAGACCTTTTCTCCACATAAAAGGCTTGGCAAGCCCATTGTGAAGTAGTGGGCTCAATTAAACCCTGCTGTAACAGTGTCAGGCATTCTGATCGGGCAAGGGCTAGGTCTGTGGGAGACATTCCCATGTGTGTGGCTTTAGTAGGGTTAATGTCTTCATTAAGTTTGAAGGGGAGGCTGATATAGAATTGTGGATTTTTCCACAGAGGAAGAGGATGTTGGAAATGTGAATGGGATTCGGATGAATCAAGGAATTTTTCCGTATGAAAGGAATGGAGGAATAGTATTCGTAAACAGATTTGAAGTTTCGGTGTATGACCTAAACTGTCTTTTGAACTTTATACCAGTTGGAAGGATTTGGAGCTTTTGAGCTTGGTGATAAACATCAAATCCTATCAGAATATCCTTGCTTGGAAGATCTGAACCAATGATGTGTGTCCACACAACGCAATCAGGAAAGAACTGAATTCCGATCTTCTGTCTTGTGATCATAGTAGTTTTGAAGGTTTGACCATTGGCTGCCCTGAAGAACTGATCATGGGGCTTCCAATACTCTGATGGGAGAACCATTGGGTTCATCATGCTTCTTTGAGCTCCAGTGTCAAAGAAAGCTATTACTGGAACAGGCTTGGAGTATTTTGAGGACAGTATCTGTATGGGAATATATGGGACTGGAGGAGGTTTTATAGTAAATTGAAAAGTTTCAGGAGGTGGAGGAGAAACAAAGAAAGAAGATAATAGGGTTGGAGAAAGAGGATATTGTATTGCATCTTCCAGAATATCCTTCTGACTTTCTTCATGCAGACCAATCATCAGGATTGGTATTTCACTATCATCTGAATCCGAAGAAGATTCTTGTGAAGACTCTGTGGAGTCTGAGAACTCCATTTCTAACCCAAATAAGCTTTCTGGGGTTAGATCTTCTTGTTCTGAAAGTAGGGATTCTATTTCCTCTTCAAAAGAGTCTGCAAGAGATAAGGACATGCTCACTTGTTGTATCATCTTTGCTGACTTTTCTGGATTCCTGGGACAATTTTTTGCATAATGTCCCTTTCTTTTGCAGATGAAACATCTGTCAGACTTGTACCCCTGGTTCCGTTTTTTACGGAAGTATTTGAATTTCTTTGGGTTCTTTTCCCTGAACTTTTTGTTGCTGCGCGTGTATTTCTGGAAATGATGTCCAGATTTCTTCTTGTGATTTGTACATACGCAGTTGGCGGCTTTGCACTTGATCTTTAGGTGGTTTTTGTTGCAAGCCTTTTGGACAATCAAGTCCCTTTGAGACAACCTTTTGAATAATTCCTGTTGATCACACAGTCTCTTAATGGAAGAGAGTGTGAATTGCCAGATTTCTCCAAGTGTAATTGAGGTGACTGGTCTCTTTGTAGCCGCAATCATATTGTTAACCTCAGGTTGTATCTCATCTGGTAGAGAGGTGATGAAGGTATACTTTAGTGTATCATCACCATCATGTCCTCCAATGACATAGTAGAGCTTGGACATAGCCGAATAATGTTTTTCCAGATCCTTCATCTTGAATGAACAGCATTTTCGATCAAAGAACTCTTGTTTCTGCTGTCTTATGACAAGGTCATAACTTCCAAGGAACTGGTTATGGAGGATCGTTACTGCTGCTGATGGAGTCGGCAGAGTGACAAATTGAAGCCTAGTGTATTCAGGCTGAGACTGAAACCAATCTCTTAAGCTTCCGGTAAACCTTGTGACAAATTCGGCAAGGACTTTTTTGAGTGTGGCCCCTTCAAGGGTCATCTGAAGATCAATCCATGCCAAGAATTCAGAAAGCTTATCCTTCCATTTTGATGGTGGCAAGTCATCAAAAGTGAACCAAGGTCCTGTGCTAGCTGGCTTTGGCCTTGGGTTTGGAGCTCCAGTGGGAGCAAAGAATGACTGAGCATCTTCATCTTCAGGTTCTACTACTTCTGGACTGGGATCAGTAGCAGAAGTGTTCATGAGAATTTCAGTGATGTCTGCCATCTCTGAATCCGAAGAAGATTCTGAATCATACGGACTGATGAGAGATTGCTCTGGAAATTTGTCTTTAGGGGCTAGAGGAGGAGAGGATTTCTTTTGCTGGGTTTCTGTGTTTTTTGGGTAAAGGTGAGAAAATGTGCCAAAGGGCTGATAAAGGGTTTCTTGTGGTTGTTCTGGTTGTGAAAGAAAAGGGAAAGAAGAAAAGTATGAAGGAGTAATAGCCGATGAGGTTGAAGCTGCCGATATGAATGTTGGAATTGCAGCAGACTGGTCTTTCCGGAGATCATTTTCAATTTGATCTATTTGCTTCTTCAGCCGGGAAATCTCCTTTTGCTTTTGCATGAAAGAGGGGGTAATCACGAGGTATCCGGAGTTCTTTGTCCAGAGCTTGATACTTTCTTTGTCAAGGATGAGTATGATTGCAAGACTTCTTGTGAAAAAGTATCCGACTTGTGATCCATGTTTTGAACCAAGTGCAGGGCTTGATCCAATTTGCCATCTATCTTTTCAAGTAAGTGTTTTGGACAATAGAATTAGATGTCCGCCCGGTTGAGAACTTCTTCGGGGGGTGTCACGGTTCTAAGTTTCCGGAAGGTGAAATCCGTGTAGGAAGGATTTCGGATCTTTTGTTCTCTGTTTTTCCCAAGGGAGGGAAATCCTCTGGTTGTAACATGAAACATTCTTGAACCAAAGGTTGTGACTGATTGTGGAGATGAAGTAGGTCCAAAAGTTCGTGGCGTTGTTATACTGGCCCAACGTTTTGTACCTCCTGGGTTTCGACCTATAAACCTTTGGATCTGACTCGATCTCCATTCTGCAAGTTGCAGAAGGGGGTTTGCCATATTCAATGTTGAGTTGTGCCATAATTTCTTTGAACTCATCATAAGAAACGTCAATGACCGTTTTTCCTTCTCTGGCAAGAAACTCAATTGCCTCGTCGAACATTGGCGTTGGCTTTTTATTCTCTTCCGGAAACCATCTGGATCTCGATCATCTGGCTTAGGATGAATCTCCGAACAAGAAGTATCCAGAGACATCCTTTTCGGATTCTTCTGTTGATGCTGAAAACAGGGTTCAGCATAATCCATGTCATCATGACATAGGCACTCTGGCTTGCACATTTCTGGGGCTACATCCCAGACAAAGTGTCCTCTGACTTGTGCAGCATAAATCTGGTTGCCAGATGCTTGAAAGGAGTGAATAGGGACCTTCTCCCTAGGCCGTGATACTGGTTGTATCATTGATGCTTGGAAAATTGACGGTGCTGAGGAAGATTCCTCAGTTCTTGTAAAGATCGTCTTAACAGTCCCATCCTTTTGCTGTATAAAGAGGGGATCTGTGGCTTGAACTGGTTTTGATTGAGATGCTTGGAGCTTCTCATAATTTGTTACCCACTCAATAGGAATTAGTTTCTGTAGATCTTCCTTTTCAAGCTGTCGAGGAGCTTGAACTATTGTAGGGGTTTGACCAGAATCAGCCATGATGTACAAAGCATCTGATGAGGCTTGGAAGCCTGGGATCTGCAGGTTAAGTGCATGATCCTGCAATCGATAAACGATCTGATGGTGAAGAGTCGCTGAGAGAGCATTTTCAACTTGGCTAGCTCCCGTGATTTGGACTTGTACTTTCAAGGCAGTGGATAGATAAGGATCACTCAAAGAGAGGTTAAAGTTTGGAAAGAAAGTCAAAACAACACTACCAGTGTTGAGTGTTGTGACTATTGTCCCAATCACTGCATGCTCGTACTTGAGGTAACGAGTGTCCAAAAGCGACATCCGTGCTGTAACAGGCAATCCCATCCTTCCATGATAGGAAAGGACAAGTCTCACAGCTCCGAGATGGAGATGAGAATAGCCTTGCTTCCGCCATTGTTCTATGAAAGAGGTGGGGATCTCTAAAGTAACATACTGCTCTTGAGAAGTAGCAGTAAGTGAACACTGAGAAAGTGAGGAGGATTGAACATATTCTTTCAAGTTTGAATTTCAACTTTGTAATAAAAATAATAATTTATCAGTTCTACTACATTACTTTGTAATAATGATTAATGAGAATCACTACATTTTATTAGGAATATAAATAAGCCGAGATGCTGAATAGCTATTCAATGTTGGGTTCAATAAAAGCTATTTTTGAGGTTGTTTAATAAATGAGCCGAGTATATGATAGGAAAAACTCGGCTCATTAGGCTCGTAAATCAGTTTATAAATTCATAAACTAGATTATAAATCATATGATGTATCAATTTAGTTTGATATTTAAATATAAAATTTACTTATTTTTACTTATAGATATTCTCATTTAAACTTATTTTATGTTGTTCTTGTTTATAAATATACTCAATTTTACTTATAGATATACTCGCTTAAACTTATTTACCAGGATTAAATAAATTTCAGTAATATTCTATAATTTGGTGCAATGAATATTATATCTTTTTAATGGATTGATCAGTAATTTAATTTTAATATGTAATCACTAAATTTAATTAGACATGTGAGACATAAAAATTACTTCCTCCATGATAAATTGACAGTGTCCTTTTCTTCTATCCGTCTTAAAATTTAGTATACTTTTTTTTTTTATATATATAACTATTAGTTTAGTAAGTAATTTTGAGAAATATCCTTTATTAATTGATTTAGGCATTATCACATACAATTAATTTTTGTATTCTTATTTTTAAAATTGCAGTTGTTAGAGCATTTCAATGTTACTCTTTATTTTAAAAGAGTATATTTTATTTAGTAAAGAACATCTTTCTTTATAAAGAGTAAAAAACTTTACTTGACTCTAATGAATTTTTAATCTTTTTATTTTTATTTTATTTTATCCGATAAATATTAATATTTTAATTTTCGTGCTTTCTCTTCTATCAGAATTTCTTCCTTTTATTTCATTACTTTCTTTGCATTATTTTATAAATTCAATCATTCATTTCATATTTACGTCCAACTTCTTACAAAATCTTTGTAACTCTTTTTTTTGGTACATCATGCTTTCTACTTATTTAATCAGTACTATACTTCATGATTCTGACTCGAATGATGATTTAGAGATGGTCATATTTGCTATATTGCTCAACAAAAGAAGAAAGACACAACTACATATGGTTCAGTTTATTGGCATGCATATATACGGGTGTGGTAGAGGTCAAGGTTATCACAAGCTTTTCCATGACTACTTTAGAGACAATCCTATATATTTTCTAAATTTATTTCGAAGGAGGTTTTGAATGAGTCAATATCTTTTTTTTCGTATACAATTTGCTTTAGAAGCTCATGACCCATATTTTGTTCAAAAAAAAGATGTTAGATTTCTTAGTTTGTCTTCTCTCTAAAACACCATTATTGCAATAAGGATGCTTGCATTTGGAGTTACAGCAGATTATGTTGATGAATATGTAAGGATTAGTGAAAGCACTGCAATTGAAAGTCTCAAAAAAATTGTTAAAGTAATAGTTTTAATTTTTTCAAAGAAATACAGGAGATCTCCAAACAAAATTGATATTGCTAGATTGTTAAAAGAAGGTGACAACTGTGGTTTTCCTAGAATGTTAGGAGGAATGATTATATGCACTGAAGATGAAATAATTGTCTAGTTGCTTAGAAATGGATGTATGTTGGCCAAATTCGTGAACCGACTATAATCCTTGAAGCTCTAGCTTCTTATGATTTTTGGATATAGAATTCATTCTTTGGACTACCTGGATTACATAATGACATAAATGTTATAGAGCGATCAGATCTTGCTAAAGCATGTGCTCCACCAATAACTACTCAATTAAGGGTCATATGACTATACAATATGATACTACCTTAACTGATAGTATATGTAACGACCTTGCTCAAATTGGGCCTAATTATCTAATCTTTTATCTTCACTTTTCTGGACCGTAGAGTCTAGCAACCCGAAGCTCTAACTTCTCGACTACTAATCTGATCTGACTCTTAACATCCTGCATAACACTAGTGGAAAAAAAATAAGGGTGAGTAAAACTCAGTGAGAGGATAAACAAATAACAAAGGAGAACATACAATGATTTAAATAAATTCATATGAAACTATGCTATTCTTGAATACCTCTCTGTAGAGAAAATATTGTTATCATTCTGAATATAAATATTGGATAAAATAATTTTAGCTGGACAAATATAATTTTATAAAACTACATAAGTGGTATTTACTTCCATATGTATCTAAAACTGCAAATCCTTTTCTAGTATAAAATCAAATAACTGCATAATCTTGATTCCATTTGAAAAAATTTCCGCTACTAATTTAATTCCTAATATCATACTAAAGAAAAACAGTAGTAAATAAAACAAATAATTCAGTCAAAAACAATATACACTCATAGATGTACCTTATTGATCCCTGATAATTTTGGCTGCAAAGACGTCTCACCTGGCAGCCCAAAGTGCAAATAACTAGTCTTACGCGCACAAGCAATAAACCCCCAAAGGGCACCACCTAGCATATGCCACAAAGGCGATGTGTATATGAAGCGTTGTCCCAAAAATAGTATAATTATATTAAATACCCGACATCTAAGGTGTGATATCATGTCACATAAATGAATGTATACTCATTTATCCAATTATATAAAATCATAATCACAAATATAGAAAAACCAAAAATACCATTCTCTATTTCCAAGTTCTATAGAAAATATCAAGTTCTAAATTACATTTAAAATAATTGATTTTCAGTAGAAATATTTCAGCAAATCATGAGCATATAAATATGAACAATATATTATTAAAAAACATGATGTTATAAGTTTATCCACTCATCTAGTTGCAGGACTCGACTAATTATACCTTCACTAAAGTTTTCTACTAATTCCATCGGGACAACTATTCGAACGCACAACCTTATAATTCACGCATAAACATACTTTAGAATTACTATTAAATCATATTCCTAATAATCCTCAACCAACATCTATTTTTAATCTCTAAAATCTAATTCTAACTTCTTAAATTCTAATATTATTTTAGCATAATTTCATTTATTTTCTTCTATTTTAATTAATTAATTCTACTGAAAATTCGGTAGCATCTCCCCTATAAAACGGACTGATTCCCTCGTAAAATGGGTCCAGGACCTGCAAAAAAATTCACACAACACAATTCATAAAAATTTCCATCCAAAATCTTAGGAATTAATTTTATTTTTCCAAATTAATAATTATTTACTGACTATTATAATTAACCCTGAATATTTAAAATTTAATAGCTAATCTACCTCATAAATCATGCATCTTACCCAAACTAATTATTTTATTCTATTTATCATATAGTTAATATTAATTCTATTGATTTTCTCGAATCATTTATATATAACTATTTAATTATTGATTCAAACATAATATAATTTTCTTATGTTATCATATCATTATTTACTAGTAACACACTAATCACTTAGTTAAAATATCAATCGAAACTTATTAAATTAAATATTTAGAATTTCTTATTGTTGATTTAAGGTCCACTAAATTATTTATTGTAATTAATTAGCTTCATCTTATTAACATTTATAAAAAAATAATAATAATCTTTAATAGATTACCAGATTACTAAATTTACTCAATTTAATAATATATATTTTAACTTTCAAAGATACTTACTTATATACATTAAATTATTTATCTCCAATTAATATCAATATAATTTTTAATTAAAAACTTCTAAAATTAACAGACTAAGAAATTTACCTAGACGTTTGATAAATCAATCAACTCGGCTTCGACCACCGGACTCCGTTCGACAAACCGAACACGTCTACGAACTCGAAACGATGCGCAGATGAAGCTTCCAGAATATGATTTTCTTAGCTCCCGATCATCCAGAAATCTCACTAATAGTTTCCAACTGTTGATTTTCTAACAAAGTCCAATCGTCGCGAAATTATTGTCATTGGAAAGCTTGTGACGAGGGGAGTCCGTTGGTGAGCTCTGATCAGCTAAACCTCATCGGAGATGGCCAAAAAAATTAAAAAATCAAGCTGCCTAAACAAACTTCCCTTCGCTGGATCTTGCTTCTCCGACAATCTCAGGAAGTGACGATGGGCGGAAATGGAAGATTGCTTGCTGCTAGTCATTTTGAGACTAGAATTGCCAGCAACGGTTGCCGGAATCGCTCTGAACGACAGCAAGAAAGCTGCTGCTATCCTTCTCAATGTTAGCTGCCGTCATCACCACTGCTGACCTTACCGGTGTCAGCTGCACCTCCAGTCAACTTCCTCACCACCCATGCCAACTTCTCTCTCACTAGCCATTAATGGCAGCCTTAACTCCCTCTCTTTCTTCTTTTTCTTCGTTCTTTTCTCTTTCTTCTTTCTTCTTTCTTACCATAACAACACTTAGTCCCTTTATTTTTAGTTACTAATTATTACCCCCTGCAAATTCTTATTTAACCCTCTATCTTTTTTTTAGTATTTCAATTAAGCTCCTAGCTATTTATTTTGGGTCAAATTAAAATTATGAAGATTATATAATTACTTACTTACTCTTGCTTTTAATAGAAGAGTTACTAAAATACCCTCTAACAACACAAATAATTACAGAATACCAGAGATGATAATTTTCATTTTAACCCATACTAATTCAATTATACTTTTAGGCCCTTTCTCAAAATTAAATTTCAATTTAATCCTAACAATAAATTAACTTAATTGATCAATTTGGTAACCCTTTTTCAATTAAATCCATTACCATTTTGCTAATTAAAACTTTGTCATTTCCCATGATAAATTATTTTATAAAAAATATTTTTAAAACTTTTAAATATAATATTTAATTTATATATTCATAGAGAGAGTAAATTTGAGTGTAACATATATAAAAAGTAATTTACTCTTTATGGAACTCACTTAATTAATTACTTAAAAATTAAACTAATTAGATATAGTTTAATAAACTCCTTTATTTTTATCTAGCATTAAAATCCTAATTTAGCTTTTTTCAATTTAAAAATAAAATAAAATAAAAACTCATTACTCTATTTATATCCATTAAATTTATAGAACTTGTAGTTTTATTATCATCATCATCACAATCCTTATTATCACGATCATCAACATCATTATTATTATTATTATTATTATTATTATTATTATTATTATTATTATTATTTCTTTAGTACAAGTGTTACAATATATATATCCTTCATGGTCAACTTTTGTAAAAAGGAATCCATTTCCATAAAATTATAAGCAAAAATAGTTTGCTATAACTCAAGAGTCGGCAAGAAAAGATATGGAATGAGTATTTGGGGTATTACAAGCACAATTTTCCATTATGTGTAGACTAACATGTTTTTGGCATCATGAACTCTTAAAGACATTATGAAAGCTTGCATCATATTACACAATATGATTATGGAAGATGAAAGACATACTAAAGATTTAGATTTTAAGAAAAAATATAAAAATTGACCATATGGTTTAACCTTGTGACGTAAGAGGTCCTGTGGTCTTTTTGGTGATATTTTAGTAACCTGAGAATTATATTGTTAGCAATTTATATCCAAATTCATTAACACCGTTAATAGTTTTGAAAATTAAATCTCAAACGAAGTTCAAAAGCTACAAAATCGTTCTTATCGGATAGATGATGAGATATAGAGTTCTCTAGTCTTATCAGATCATTCAACATTCATCGGAATTGACTAGAATTAGAAAAAAAAAATCGAATTATGAGACTATTTTCTCTCTCTTTGATATTCCTCTACAAACTTTATAAAAATTGATATCGCTAGTCTTGGATAAAAGCTAAGTTGGTGAGGAATGGAATGGTGGAAGAATTGTAGTCAATTAACACTAAATGAATGAACTATAACTATTTAATTAATAGTGTTAGTGAATTTGGATGTAAATTATTAACGTTTTAATTATTATAGTACTAAAGTGTTACAAAAGAAATCACAGGACCTCTTGTATCAAAGATTAAACTACATTCATATGGATTTTAGCTATGATGCAATTGATGCTATTCTAAATATATAAGTTGCATATGAGCATACAATGAAGCTTAAGATATTTATTCAATGTCATCATTGTATATTCTTCTCAACTACAACAAAATCTAATCGACCACATATGGAATTCAAATAAAATAATATCTAGTATTACATTGAAACTTAAAAAAATATACAATAAGAATTTTATAATTTTGAAGAAAAAAATTGAGATTTAAATTTAGAAGATAATATTTACATTCATTACTTTTTCAACAAATAATTAAAAAAGAAAAATTGACTTTAATTTAGAATAGATGAAAAAGAAAACTTTCTGAGATGCAAAAAGCAAATTAATCCTAAACTAATTAAAGGTATGCGCGTGATAGATCACAAATAGTTATACTTATTGTGTTTAATTCCCTTACATTTTGATTGGATAATGTGCTTAATTGTAGAAATTGTGTTTATTCTGATCTAGATGGTGAAATATCAAGGATTGAGTGGAATTCAGCCAAAAGACATGTTTTAAAGCATCACTTTTCAAAAACCAAGTTTTTTGAAGGAAAAGCAAAAATTTGGGCAGAAGATCATTTTCAATAAGGCATGACCACACCTTACAATTCGTGAGCTGCTGGAACCTGTAGAAGAGAGCTTCGAATTTTTCAAGATAAATGCGTGGTGGATCCACTTTTATATAATTTCCTCTCTTTTTGGAAATGCTGGATAAAGAGAACTTTCTCCCATATATTTAGGATTTTAATTTGTTTAGATTAGTCTTTATCTTATCCTTCCTTATAGGGATAAGATCATATAGGAATTTTTTTTTGTTTTTAATAAGGATTCTCTTATTAGGGTTTAGGTTTAACTTCCTATATAAGGAGGCTAGTGTTACCAAGTAAAGGACGATTGAGAGTGTTTTGATATTTATTATTTCTTTCTCTTCTATCTTCTTCTATTCTTTTCTTGTGAATTTTTATTCCACCATGTGTGGCTAAGTTTTTAGTTTCTGATTCAAGAGTGAATAAATTTCAATTGTGATTTTGTGAGACTTTGTGCTTAACAGAATTCTTCTTTAATTTAAGTATTCTTTTTTTTTTTATTTATGAATTTTTGATATTGATTGAACTGACGACTCAACTTTGATATTTATTTTTCTATTGCTAAACTTTGAGTTTGTGATTCGTAATTGTCATGAATGATTGGCACATGTAGCAAGGAGCTGGCTTATGTGTGTGTGATTGCAGTTTTTTCGAATTACATAGCTTGCATGATAGGCTCTAGGGAAATAAAGGAGCAAGGTTAATTCAATTGCAGTTATCTCAATTAATTAATGTTGGTTTAGTCATTCTCATTATTCTTAATGCTATTATTGAGTTGATATGGAATGCTATCGTGCCTAGTTGATTAATGGTAAGTTTTGATTTGGATGTTGGGTTTGAGTCAATTATATTAGGAGAATTACACTTGTTCGGCTTTTCCGAATAAGTAGACTAAGTATTTGAATAGAAAAATTGATATTTTAGCCCGTGATCATGATTACAATTGGATGAAATTGACACTTTTGAATTAGAAATTTGTTAAGATTGAATTTTATTTACTTTAATATTCAGCCTTTATTATTTTTTATGTTTATTTATAATTTTGATTCAAACATTCTAAATTTCCCTATTTTTATTTAACTTTGAAAAGCTAATCATATTGGTTCTCTTAGGATTCGACATGGTTTTACTATTTCTACAAGTTAGTTTAAGAAAATCAGTAATTTATTTTGAAGGATTTCGACAGCCCGTTTAGCGCGGCTCGATTTGATTATGCTGTATCTTAACTTATAGTCTATTTATTTAGTGCCTCCCAATATAGAAAACAAGAAAAAGAAAAGAAGATGGGCGTTCTATGAGTCCTAATAGTGACAACTTTTGTTTTTGAACCATTCATGACTTTTTCAAATTGGGCACTTCATACTATCTATTACTTAAAATGTTATCAAATAGAGATAAAGTCAGCAATCAATCAATCCTAACAGAACTGAGCACTGCAAATTCTATTTCACATCTCTAGAATCTTGCTTTGCATTGCTCATTCTCTTGGGGAAAGCAAAATTGTAAATTTTCACACTGTAAAGTCTGCACAACATGAAGCACCCTTAAGCAACTGTCCAGCCACTCTCTCCATCCTCCATTCCAGTCATTGTGTCGTATAATGGCCGATTTAACGTCTCCGGCAGGTAAAATGCAAGAAATCCTCCCATAATCCCGCACACTGCAAACACGGCGAATGGTAATCCACCGCCTAGAACCACCACAAGTGGTGCTAGTATTGCCCCCATTTGTGCTGCTTGTGTTGCACATCCAAGGGCAGCATTTCTAACTACTGTAGGAAACAGCTCTGCTGTGTATATGAACAATAGATTGTAAGTCCCTGCCATACCAAATATTCCCAAGAGCCCACAAATCATCCTTGTTACTTTCCATATCCCAACACTTCCCATCAAACTTCCCGTTAAGCAGAACAGTCCACTGAACCATTGTGTTCCAACTGCCAATGGTTTCCTTCCGAACTTGTTCAACAAAATTGCTGTTATAGTGAATGCTGGCATTTCAGCTACTGCATTAAGCAGGACAGTGAGGTAAAGGTTTGTATCGAGGTTTACAACGTTTAAGCTAAGGCCATAGTATACAACTGAACATAAGAAGCTTATTGCCACTGTTAAGAATAGACGGACTCGAGTTACTGGGGATTGAATTACATCTATTAGAGAACCTGCTATTGCTTCTTTTTTTGCGATTTTTTCCTTGCAACTTTGGCCATCTCTCGTTCCGTTGTTAACTTCTTCATCAAGTGCTAGGATTACTCCATCAGGAAGATGGTTTCCATTCGATTTAGCAATCGTACTCATAAGTTTCATTGCTTCATTGATTCGTCCCCGAACAAGGTACCATCGTGGGGACTCGGAGATAAAAGGAAGAACAAGGACCAGGAATAGAATCGAAGGCACAGAAGAGGCAATGTAGAGTGCACGCCAAGAACGAAAATAGTATGCTATACCTGACAACATGGCTATCCCAGACGAGAAAAAATAGAATGTGGACATGCCCGCAGTGCCACGTTTTGTAGGGCCGACAGGTTCTGTGGCAAGGACGAAGGCACAGAGGCCAACGCCTCCGGTACTGAAACCGGTGAGGAGACGGAGAAGGAGATAGGTCCAGTAATCTGGAGCTAATGCTGTTAAGCAACCAAATAAGGCATTTAAGATGCATACTACTGTTAGAGAGCCTTTTCTTCCTAGTATAGAGTCTGAGAGATGACCAAATATCCCAGCACCTGAAAATTCAAGATAGCAGTTTTATTAATCAGAATGTCAAGCCAGTTTTAATTAGTTCAATTATTCATCTTTGTTCTGATAAATTTGAAAAGGCCAGGAGAAGAACTCAGATAAAGGGGATTCATTCCGAGAAATGTATTCAATCAATAGACTTAAATTTGAAAATTTCTCCTTTTCCACACCTTTAAAAAAAGTAAGCCAAGATCAATCAACCGGGCGAAAATGATGCGTACTTAAAAGGGAGCCTCCCCGCGAGACAGTCTATTTACTTTGCAAGGACAAACTTAATTATTATACACATGCTATATATGGTCCACAGCCAAAAATTGCAGTAGCGGCTCGCATCATTGCTAGAAAAAGTACCAATCAAATTTAAGTTGGAAAGATATGAATAGAGATTCAAAGAGGACCAGTAATATATAGACTCACCAGCTAAAAGGGATAACAAGATAAAGGACACACTCACTCACAAATAGGGGAGAGATCAGAGAAGTAACTTTAATTAAAGAGAAAAAGAAAAGTGCCTGTGAGAGCAATTTCTGCATGGAAAAAGAAGAAAGAGTAAGAAACGAAATCCGTAGCTACCCACATATACCCATTCATTGGATGACCAATTGAACGTTTTACATGTATGTTTGGCAGTTGACATGGTTTTTCTGTTACAGATTAGTAGAGTGAAATCATTACTTTCGTGGAAAGTTTCCTCCTGTAAGTTGAGAATAAAGAAGAAAGAATATGTATCTGAACTGCTTGCATTAGATGATTTAAAGTGTGTTTAAAGTAGATTTAAAGGTTTTTGATTAAACATATTTATTTTTTAAAATTTCTTTTTATAAACTAAACCTGTTTTAGAAAAAAATAAATAAATCAATTTGTTTACTTTTTTGCAAAATAATCTTTAGAATTTCAAAAAAGTTTATAATCTCAATACCCCAAATCAAAAATGAAATTGACCTTTAATATAGCCGATTAAACATTTTATTGCATATTCTGATGACATGATACACCGCATATAGCTCTAAAATCGCTGGACCAGAGGAACTTGAAACCTAGTGACTCTGCAAATCTATGAACCATAGGGAGACGACAAATACAGTGAACAACAGAGGATACGCTATGAGGACAACACATGTGAAAACAAAGAAAAGTTGTCCCCTACGACTCAACGAAACTTAATAAGGATAAGAGTAAATTATCATTAAGCTAGTAATTAATAATTGAATGCATTTGTTATATTGTGAAAACTTAATAGTTCAACTGCGACACTGCCAAACATAGCTACATCCATATCAGGCGCTGCTAAATGTTGATTGGACCGATATCGATTATATCATTGATTTTTCATAATTTTACTGTGTTTTTACTGGAATACACATATATCACTTTGAAGTAACCCTTTTTAATTTATTATAGGAAAGACAGATGTCCATATCTTTTGGTTATATATATATATATATATATATATATATATATATAGAGGAGTGATCTACTATAGTGGACCAACAAGTAGTTAAGTTATTAAATGAGTTTCCTCTCGCATCTTTTTATATTTTATTTATTTATTTAGCAAGTTAAAGATTTTAATAGTTAAGATTAAAAATTAGAAATTTAATAGCTATAATTTAATAAGTGTAAATTATATCACATGTAACTGTATATATATAACTACCTGAGTTTAATTAAATGTTTGAACACAAAACTTCTCATTCTCAAAAATAAATATTTTTATCAGACGTAACAATTTATTTTTATTTTATAAAAAGAGAGTTGTTTTTCTCGTTTAACCAATATTTATTATTAAAAAATAACTATATATTATATATACATATAATAAAAGAAAAGCTAGCAGAGAGCACATAAAGCAATGATGATAAGATGAGAAGAAAAAAGAAATACATAAACGAAGAGATGCAAGCTGGAGAAGTTTCGCAATCAAAGAACAGTTGTGGACCCAAAATTGAGACCTAAAATATTATCTTTTGTTCAAAACTTGATCATCAATAAAAACTTCCTCATCCATGAGAGTGCGAAGAATTTCGTGGTGAAGATTTCACGGGCTTATGGAAAATCTACGTGTAATGATATATGCCGGGATTAAATTACCAGCCAAGTCAACATACTACATACCTTCACTTTATAGTGTATATATATATTATGTAGTAGTAAATATAAAAATTTAACTAAAAGTTAAAGAGGTTTTTGCTTGATTTCTTTTTACTTATTTTTTCAAATAAAGAAAATAAAATAAGTTTGTTAGAAATCTTTTAGAATTCATTAGTTTTTATAATTTTTATTTCTTATTTTGCTCTTTAAATTTCTTTATGTTTAATTGATACTAAGAAATTTACTTTTATTTGTTCAAAATCTTGCCTATATGGCATATAAATTTTTTATATGTATCAATAAAAGTATTAGAACTAAAGCAAGATGTTTAGTATTTTTTTTATTCTTTTTTTTTTTCCATTTTCTTCTTTCCACATCTTTTTTTTTTTTCTCATTATATATTTATATAGATTAAATAAAAAGCTCTTTTAGAAAACAACTAGAAAATATTGAACATTTTTCAGTTTTTTATAAACAAAAAAAAAAAAAAAAAAAAAAGAAGAAGAAAAATGATACCAAACTAAACCTAACTAATTTGTCCAAAAAGACCCGTTCCAACTTTGTTTGGCTCAAGTTGTGCTCTAAAACTATAGTTAATAGAAATAATTAAATAAACACAAGTAGTAAACACAATAGAGGTGCGGGGCTCAATGACTCCAAAGCTCAACAGCGTTGAAAAAGTTGTTTTTGTCCATAAGTCTATGTTATAACACAAAGAGACAAAATAAATAAATAAATAACGAAATTTAAATACTAATCCTAAATATATTTAGGAGTAATACAATTTTCCAGCTGTTTTTTTATATTATAAACATTTAAAAAATACATTTTATATATTTTTCTATTTTATAATTTCATAAAAAAAAAATTTTGTCGGAATTTTTATTAAAAAATGTTAATGAGATTTGATTTTATGCTATTTGCTCCTTAGTTTTTTTGTATAATATATAAATTATTTTTTATATTTTATTTATTATATTAAAATCTCTTTATATTTTAAAAATAAACACAATTAAAAAACTAAATTGATAAAGAATATAATTTGACTTTCAACCTTTTTATTAAGAGTTACAATTCGAATAAATAATAAGAGTAATTATTTTAATAATTTAAAATTAAATTATACGAATTTTTAGTATTTTAATAAATATGAGTATTTTTAAAATATTAAAATATTATTAAAATTTAATTATGTTAGAAATTAAATAATAAAAAAATACTAGTTAATTTTTTTGTATGAACACTAAAATTAATTTTTATATAAAATTAAACAAGAAAATTCTAGTATAATAAATAAACTATAAGAGATAATTTGTATATTACATTAAAGATGAAGTAAATAGTATAAAATTAAACCTAGTTTATAATTGTTTGACAAAAATTTTGACGGAAAAAAATTTAGTATAAAATTATAAAATAGAAAAATAAAAAAATATTATTTTTAAATGTTAGGGGACAACTAGTATAATATAGAAAAATACATTGGACAAATAGTAATTACTCCATATATTTATCTTTAGATTTTCATTTTACTATTTATATAGATAAAAATATTATGAAGAATGATAATGTTTTATAACATTATTTTTACACAACACAAGTAGCTTAAATTTATAGATTTAGGTAAAATGTGGACTAAGGTGCATATTTAAATAAACATTTTATTTAAATTTTTCTAAAAAGAATTATTTATGGAAAGTAAGTCTAAATACTTGCATAAACTCAATTTTCGTATAGCGTATATATGTTAGCCTATAAACATTATAAAGTTAAACTATTACAAACTCTTGATATAAAAATATGGCAAACTCCAAATTGGTAAATCTTTCCCCTGTCATTATGCGCATAATATTTGCTAATAATTGATAAAAAGAAATCCCTAGAAAAGCCAAACCAAACTTGTTGAACTAAAAAGGCAACAACTTATCTTACAACTTAGATAATGATAATATAATGTAATCCTAAGATTAGAACAAAACAGATTTTAAGTCTTTAACATTATCAATTATGCCAAAAGAAACAAAACAAAAAAAGAAAAAAAGAAAAAGAAGAAGAAGAAAAGCAAGAACACTCACCAATCATGCAGCCGCCAAAGAAGATGGATTGAACCAAGCCAACCTTAAACTTCTGACCACAAACCAGACCCCACTGAGCCACGGTAGAACTCCCTAGACCACCGACCCATTCCCAAGAACCCGGTTCAAACCCACAAACACTCTTGGCAGTCACCTGGCAACCCGGAGCCAAACACCTGAACTCCGGTTGACGATCAGCAAAGATCACAACCATGGTGTGAAAAGCTTCAAGAGCCCATGCAAGGCATGTTAGGATAAAGTGTCGCAATTGCCACGACCCGAATTCACCACAGTGCTTCTGGAGCATGTCGTCGATCGTTAACTTCTCTGGTTCGGATTCTTTTAATGGCGGAGGAGATTGCGAAGGTTGCAGCAGCGGTGAGTGGAGGTCTGGATCTGATGCCATGTTTTCTTTATTGGTTTTGTAGTAATATTAATAACTATTGCAGTAAGAAGATGGATATATATAAGAGTTATGTCGTCTGAGACTGAGGATATGCATCTTCCTAGGCTTTAGCTGTCTGAAGAAGCGTGGGGCCCTTAGGAGACGTGGACAACAATCTAGCCGTTTGTTTTGGGAGTGACACGTGGAGGATGAGAAACAATCTGATTTGAGTTGGCATAAGAAGTGTGAGTGTGGGGCCATGTGCTAGATGATTGGGTCATCGACGAATGTTCTCTGGATCTCTTTTAGGCAATTGGAATCAAAAAGCAAGTTGGAAATGGAAATGGTGAAGTAATTAATAGAAAATTGGGTTTTAAAAGGCAATGCCAAATTGGTAGAAACTTGGGGTTTAAAAGGCAATGCCGAATTGGCAGAGGATTGATTGGATTATATTAGTAGTGGTGGGGGCTGTTTGTTGGTTTTGGAGTTTGTTTAGCTTTTCCTTTGGAATAAGAAATATAAGATAAAGTGTGTTTAGAGAAAACAAAACTCTATTTGTTTCTGTGAAAGATTCACGACAACCACATGGATTTCTTTTTAGCATCCAATAATTTCCATGGAAAGAAGTAGAAGCGTTAAAAAAGAAGAAGAAGAAGAGAACTCTTTTTCTTCTTAATTTTTTGTTGTCTGATTTTCTTTTTCTAGTTCTATGTTTTATTTTATTTAGGTGTAATGGCCTTTTTCTAAGGAGTTATTCTTATTGTTATCGAGCTTTGGCTTGAACTCGTGGCTGTCTCTTTTACTAGTATGTTGGTACTAAATTTTTTCTAAAATATAGAAAATAATTTTTATATTTGATATTTAATAAATTACTAATTTTATTAAGTATTAAATCTTAAAAATTAATTTTCTATTAAATATTAATTATTTTCTTATTTAAAATTTTATTAATATTACTCATTTTATTTCATATTAATTAACGTTTTTTACTATTTCATTTGGATTTACAAAGTATTAACTATACTTAATTATATGAAATAAATAGTTAATGGAGACTAAATTACTATTCTATAAATATTAATATATGTATTATATTAAATGAACCTCTTGTATATATTTGATGAACTTTTATAGTTGATAGATAATGAACCTGTTGCTTTTTAACTTATGAATATTTATTTATTTTATGCACAAATGAAATATCCATTACTTATAAAATGTATATTCATTCATTATTAATGCTGAATTCATTAAACATGAATTTTAGATTCATCCTTTATAAAATATATATTTATTTATTATTAATATCAAATCTATTAAACATAGATTTTAAATTTATTACTAATAAATTGTATATTTATTCATTATTAATGTTAGGTTTATTAAACATGAACTTTAGATTTATCACTTATAAAATATATATTCATTTGTTATTAGTATCAAATTCATTAAACATAAATCCAATCAATTGATATTTGATAAAGAAAAAAAAACAAGTATATTGATATTAATAAAAGTTCAAATATCCTATAAATTTAATTATTATTATAATTAATATCTACTCGAGCATTTACATATTGTTACTGTTGTTTTTATATATATAATTCTGATTCAAAAGATTATAATTATATTTTAGTTAATAATAGAAATAGAGCAAATATGCTATTTGTATGTCTAAACTCATCATTTTATTAAAAATTAATATATATATATATATATATATATATATATATATATATATATATATATATATATATATATATATATATATATATATATATATATATATATATATGTGTGTGTCTGTATGTATAAGAATTTTAGATTTTTTTAATACTTGTTATTTACTTCAATATATAAATATTTATCTACATAAACACAATTCATATATCAATTAGGTTAATTTTAACAATAATTTTAATATTAAGATAAAACATATTAATCATATTCTCATTATTAGTTTATAAAAGTAATTGAATATATTCATTAATAATGTCGAAGAAAGAGAAAGAATCATAATCTATTATGGATGAATTTTAAGATATTAAATTTTTAGGGTAAATTTGGGTTAAAAATAAAAAAAAATTAAAACCCGGTTAAATCCGGCCAATCACGGCACAACCTGGCATTTTGAATAGGTCTAGCCAAAATTGACGGGATGCTTGTTGCCTCCCCATTCTCGATGCTCCTAATCTGGCCATCACTCTGTGTTTGAGGGGTCTCTCATCAATGACTCAATCACTATTCATACATTAATGAAGTTGCTGCAAAGCAAGTAACCATAATATTCATGAAGGGTTCCATCCAACACCTCTTCTACAGCCATGAATTCTCTTAAACACATCCACACCAAATCAAAATGGAGAATGGCTCCAGAAGTATAAAGTAGATCTACAAGCAAGTCAGCAACTTCACAAAATATTGTAAAACAAACTAAGAAAAAGAAAAACATAGTTAAAAGAAAAAGAAAAGGAAAAAAGTGAGAGGCGGCTGTCATCTGGCTAAAACTCATGTTTTATTTACTTATTTATAAATTAAATATTTATATATCAAACTATTAATACTTAAAATAAATTGGCTATGAATCTAATAAGCTAAATTTTATATAATTTAAATTAACTTTGGACTTATATTAAATGGATTTAAATACATTTTATAGGAGGGAGCTCGATTCGTGAATTCATTATTAATATTATATTAAATATAATTAAAAATTAAATGATAATTAAAAAAATTATCGTTCAAAGGCAATGTGAAACATTGATATATCACATTACTTATTAAATATAATATTTATATTGCTCTGATTATTTATTTATTTTCTTAATATTATCTTCTTTTTGTCAAAAAACAAAAGCAATGGTTAACTCCCCCACCATCTGGTAAAAGAAGAAAATCCAGGAGGATTCGGAGCACTCCCAAGTCATTGGCAAAACCAGGTAGCATAAAAAGGAGGGCATATGCAGTTGTCTCCTCATCTCTACTGCACGACTGACATATTGGGACATCAACAAAATCATGAATGATTTTTTCTGATCAGGTGGGACAGAACTGAAAAAATTTGCATCTCATCCACTGGTACTCGCTTTGCATGCCGAAGGAAAAAGGTGGCCTTGGAATCAAAGATATCTCAATTCACAACCAAGCACTTTACTTTGAGTGGCCCTGGAGATTTCATGATGAACCAAATTCAGTTTGGAAATCAGTTACATGCTCAAAATATAAGTTTCGAACTGAGAATGGTATTCCTCTCACTACCTCTCCTTCATTGTCAAATGTTATTAAAACCTCTACTTGGAACTCTTGTCCAATGATATCTGAAGTCGGATTCTGTGTCGGGAACGGAGAACTAATTTCATTCTGGACTGATCAATGGCTATCTACAGGTATTCTATATGCACTTTTTCAGACTATTCAAGTTGAAGTCACATCATTTAGGCTCTCTCTCAGTTAAGTCTTTTTATAGTTACATTATTAACTTGAGGCCCTCTTAACTCCCAATCCACCACTCCATATTATTGGCTTAATGTTGCTCCTCCAGAAGTGGAATTATTGATTTGGCTAGCCTGCAAAGATCGTATTCCCAACAGAGACCTCCTTTCTGATATGGGTATCATTACCATTGGTGAAAATAGATGTCTTTTGTGGTGCATATGGTGAGACCACAAAAAATCTTTTGTGGAAGGTATGGACATTGGTACTAAATTGGTGGAAGTGTTATTTTTGTATGCCAAAAAATCTTGCTAAACTCTTTTATCAATGGAAATTTTTAGCAACTGGTTGTTTTCAAAACAAATTTTAGATGGGTGTTCTCTTTGCAACAATTTGGACCTTATGGCTGCTCATATTCAAGCAAGTGCAACCTTCTTTCAATCTGCAGCTTGATATTTCATCGCTTGTCACTGTGGATGCCAGTTGTCCATCCATCCGTTGACATCAATTGCTTAGTGATATGAGCTCGCCTAAATATATCACTTTATGCGAGCAAGAGTTCGCTCGACTATGATTCCAACTGATCCTTGATAAAGATCGGTTAATTAAGAAATAGATATTCACTCTAATATAACCTATTTCCTTATGTACTCGAAGTAGGACTTTTATCTACATTGTAGTTATTCATTAGGTTATGGACTTCTTTTGTGGTAAGCTTTATCTCCTACAATGAAGAAGATGTGTTGTAAGTGAACTACTCTACTATAAGGTCTATAAATATAAGGTAATACACAATAAGAAAAAGGAGGGAATGCAATTATAACTCTCTAAACACTTATATTCTTTTGCCTTTACTAAATACTAACTTGATCGTCGAAGTAGTTTTTCAAGTACCATGTCTGAGGAATCATAACTTTTTGTTTTATAAGTATAGTATCAAGAACAGTTAATTCACCTATGGAGATCAGGATACAGATCAGAATTTTTAGTTTGTATCATTTGGTGTGGAGAGCCTGGAACATCTTTCTTTTCTAATTTTGACTAACAGTCATCCCTATAGATCCTGCCCTACTTATGGAACTCGGACAACTTGAGAGTCTACTATAAGTAAAGTGCTAGAACATTTGTTTCTAATAATTTTTTTTATTTAATAAAGGGCTAGTACATAATTTGCCTAACATCTTATGTCAAGATTCCTTTCTTCATGCATATTTTTATACGACATTCGGTTATGATGTTAATGAGAAGATCCTTCATTTAAGATCCTATTATTTCATATATAATTGAGATTTCAGATGGTTTTCACAAAAAGGTCTCCAAATTATTGAGAAATTCTCCAAGAAGAGCTTCAAATAAAATTTTCAAAAGATCTTCCAAGAGACCTTCTAGGAAGATCTCCAAGAAGGTATAAGAGATCTTCCCAGAAGATCTCCATTAAACGATCTTCTAAAATACTTCTAATGAGAATTTTGAAAAGAGGCATATAAAATCTACAAGAGATCTTCCAAGAGAAGATCTCTCGAAAATCTCAAAGAGACCTTCCAAGAAGGTACAAAAGGTCTTCCCAGAAGATCTCCATCAAACGATCTTCAAAAAAGACTTCTAATGAGGATTTTAAAAAGAGGCGTATAAATCTCCAAGAGATCTTTCAAGAGAAGATCTTCTAAAAATCTCCAAAGAGATCTTTCAAGAGAAAATTTCTATAAAATCTCCAAGAGATCTTTTAAGAGAAGATCTCCATACGATCTTCAAGAGATCTTCCAAGAGAAGATCTCCCAAAAGTCTCCAAGAGATCTTCTAAGAAGATTTCGAGTAAAAAAGCTCCATGTGATTTTCTAAAACAAAGGAATCTCCATTAAAGGAGATTTCCATCAAAAGAGATCTACATACGATCTTCAAGAAAGATCTCCATCAAAAGAGATCTCCAAACGATCTTGTAGAAAATCCTCAAAGAAAATCTCCATCAAAAGAGATCTCCAGACAATCTTCAAAAAAATCCTCAAAGAAGATCTCCATAAAAAAAGATCTTCATCAAAGTAGATCCTCTAAAGAGATCTTCAAGAAAATCCAAAGAAGATCCCCATAAAAAAAAGATCTTCATCAAAGGAGATCTTCTAAAGAGATCTTCAAGAAAATTCTAAGAAGATTTCCATCAAAGATGATCTTATCAAGAGGAGATCTTCATAAAAAAGGTTCTCCAAAGAGATCATCGAAAAACTTTCAAGAAATCTTTATAAGAAAAACTCAAAAAAAAAAAAATTTACAAGAGATCTTCTGATCTTCTCAGAAGATCTCTAAAGAAAATTCTAAAAGGATCTACATTGTACTCATCTGAGTCGTTAACTTGAAACTTATAGGAGGGACATCCGCAATGTATACTCGCCTAAAGATATCGTATAGAAGAGCTACAAGATCGGAGAGAGTTATAAGATCGCTAGAAGAGTTATGAGATCGCTGGAAGAGTTATGAGATCATATAAAGAACTATGAGATCACCAGAAAAGCTATAAGATCTCCCACATATCACACAACTCATGATCTCCATCAGTTATCATAATCAAGCACCACGTTCTTCACTTCTTGAAAAATAGGAGACCATATTCCTACCATTCAAGGTGCTTATCAATAACTCTTATGTATAGAACTCCATAATATATTCGATACAGATCTTCCCAGTATATATCTCTTATGTAGATCTCCACAATATAGATCTCAATAACCATTTTAGCTCTTCAAGCAATATAAGTCTAAACATTATTGGTGTGATGTACAACTAAGCCTTAGCTTAATAGATTTTCATATTTCGAGTCTTTAACTCGGAACTTATAGGGGGACATGTGATACGGGCTCGCCTAAATAGATTGCTGCACGCGACTAAGAGCTTGCCTAATTATGATTCCAACTGATCCTTGATAAAGATCGGTTAATTAAAGAGACAGATATTCACTCTAATGCAACCTATTTCTTTGTATACTCGAAATAGGACTCTTATCTATGTTAATGAGGCCATGAACTCCTTTTGTGGTAAGTTTTATCTCCTACAATGAAGGAGATGTGTTGTAAGTGAACTACTCTACTATAAGGTCTATAAATATAAAGTAATACATGGTAAGAAAAGGGAAGAATGCAATTATAAGCCTCTAAACACTTATATTATTTTGCCTTTACCAAATACTAACTTGATCGCCTGAGTGGTTTTCCAGGTACCACATTTGCAGAATCATAACTTGTTGTTTTGCAGGTGTAGCATCAAGAACAATTAATTCACTTATAGAGATCGATAAACAGATCAAAACTTTTAGTTTGTATCACTTAGCAACTCTGACGCTATTAGAATGCGGATTAATCAATCCAAAACTAAGAGATTAGAATCATGGAGCCCTCCTTCTGAATGATTGCTTAAGCGGAACACTAATGGATCAACATATGGTAAGCCAGGCCTAGTGGCATTGGTGGAGTCCTCCATAACCATAAGGGAAAGTTTATGTGTTTATTCTCTTACCCATTAGGTATACTAGAATCTAATGAAGCAAAGGTCGAGGCTATCTTGAAGGTACTTTAAATAACTCTCTCTAACTCCCACTTTTCAAGTTGTATCCGGAGTCCAAATTGAATCGGACTCAGCAAATGCAACAAATTAGATTCGGAATATTAAACATCTAGGTTGCACGGAAACAAAAATGAAAAATGCGACATATAACACGATATGATACAAGAATATGAAATTTTTTTAAAACTAGCAAATGGAAAAAAAGAACTAACATATTATTTTTGCCTATAAAAAAAACAGATATATTAGGGAGCTGCAAGGAATGGTAATGGGTAAGTTACGTGCCCATTTAAGAAAATCTGAATCTGAACCTGATTAAAATACACGTACCCAAACCCATTCTAAGCCTACTAGAACTATCCACATAATATCCGAATCCGATTAAAATCCGTTTAAATCCGTTTAAATTAAATAATTATTAAATATATTTATGGATATTTAAATGGTAGTGGGTACCCTACCCGTTTATGTAAATATTCAAGTAATTAAATAGATATCCGTTTACTGAACTTGTTTATAGTAATTAAATTCTAAATTTCTTACCAAAAATTAATATAAACTAATCAAATTTAAATACTCAACATTAAATATTCAATTTATTAATCCAATTCAAACATAAATTTAATAAAATTTAAAATAATAAAAATATAATTTAATATAATAAATTTTAATATAATCAGGTTCGTAATGGGTACTTGCAGATTCAAATTCGAACTCGATATGGATAGTAAATTAAATTTTAAACTGTCCCAAACTCATTTATTATTATCCAAATTTATTCTATTAGACTTCGATTGGATCGTATACCCAAAAATACCCTCGACTGCCATCCTAGGAGCTGCCCATACTCTTCTTCTTTTTTTTTTTTTTTTTTTAAAGATTAGCCATGGTTGCTAAGGCATGTTTTTTTCCGCAGTAGACTATGATGGCAGTGCAATATTTTCCTCCAAGTGGTTGCATATTTCTAGTTGATCGCTGAAATAGAAAAATATCAAAAAACTAAGATATGCAATCAATAGTTATTTCTTAAATATATGTTTACTATTTCATAAAATTTAAATTTTATAATAATATTTCTACAAAATCTGTATTATAGATATGAGTGTCAAAATCAAATAATAAATTACATACGATGTATGAATATGAAAAGAGATATATAATATACCAAAAGGAAAATCACATACTAACAAAAAAAATTAAATTGACTAAATACTATGCCTATATGGCATACTCAAGAAAATGCATGAAGAATACTTCATAAAAAAGGTATACTAAAATAATATGAGACAATATCTATCAAATTGATGATAAAAAAAATGTAAAATATACTGATAAAAATAAAATAAGTAATACCCTACCACCGCAAAAGAAAGAATAAAGTCTAAAAGAGTAAAAAAAGAAAAAAAGAAAAATCAAGGCAAGATGAAAGAGTAAAATATCCAAACTCTCCACTTAATATTTAATAGATATTTTTGGTATAATACAGGTATATGTACTAATATCCAAAAATAATATAATCCCGTCCAAGAATTTATTTACTTGCATAAAAGAATAACTAATCATTTGGTACAATATTATTTTTATCTTTCAAGTATAACTAATCATTTGTTACAATTACTATTTGATATATTTTAAGTATTTATTTAATATATACAGTAAAATTTCTCTATGGTGATTCTTTATATAGAAATAACTTCTATATAATTATAAAAAAATTGAGTCTTAATTTGGACTAGTTATAAATAAAAAAAAAATTTATATTGTAATAAATTATTAATTTTTAAAGTTTTATCTTAAGAAAAAAAATCCTCTATATAGCAATATTTGTATATATATTTTAAAAAATATATGTTAAAATATATTTTATTTTATTATATTATTATTTTGTCTCATCAATCTTATTTATATAATATGGTAAGATATTAATATATTTTATTTTCAGTGTCTATCATTTGATCAATAAAATTAAGTATTAAGTCAAAAGAAAATTTTAGTATTTAAACTCTCCACTAAATTATAACCTTCTAATAGTCATAAATTATATTTAAATTTAACTTTATAAAATAAAATAGACTGAAATTAAAAAATAATTTTTGGGATACAAATGAGAAGCACATGTAAGAAAGATCCTCATGTATCCATCATTTTCAATTTTCAAAGGACAGGGATTGAGTTTGATGTGTCTAAAGGCAGCATTTAAACTTCAGACCAATGTGTGGTCAAAACTCATAGTACAATTATTTAGAGTGGTAGCTTGGTGGAAACTATTTTTATTAAGCGGTTTAAGTTCTTTAAGTCTGAATTCTAAAGAAATTATTTTCTTAAGAACGGTTAGATACTCACTTTAATTGAATTTTTCTGTTTGATTTAAAAATTAATGGAAATATGATCTAACCTAGCTATAGTTTTACGAATATTCTACGATGAAAAAAAAAATGAATGATTACGATGAACCGAAATTACTTTGAATAATCTTTTTTTTTCCATAAAAATAAAAACCAGTGGAATTCTATTTTGTGGGCACTAAAACCTAATCCAAATCGTGGCCATTCAAATTGTTTAAAAAAAAATATAATTCTGGCCACAAGAATCTCAACGGAAGAAATAAGGCAAGAGTAGTCTACGGCAAATAGATTTGATAATTGCCTTTAATCTATCATTAACCTTTTGCTTTATCTTCTATCCACAAAACACAAATGACATGTACCTGAACTGGAATTTTCTTTTAAATCTTTTTTAAATTTGTAGTTTCTGATAGATTCTTTTAAAACTAATACTTACATATTTAACAACTCAATTCATGACCAGTAGCTTATGACTATGAATAGTATTATACACCAGTTACATTACCTTTTAATACTAAATTATCATTCCACTGAAAACAGAACATTACATCTTACCAAAGTAGCTAATTATTTCACCAATGACATTCTATTTCTCGTTGGGGGGCCTTAACCAGACTAATAAAAGTGAAATAAAAATGCAAAAGTTCCAAGTCCAGGTTACACCGGTACAGTATCAATTAGCAGAGAGGACAGAAAATCTTTCAATACAACTCCAGCATTTGTATGGCCATCTTCATTCTTGTATACAACATCTACTACCCTTGCAAGATTCAGGATCCGCATTAAGACAGGCATGGGGACAGGTGCTGGGTACAGGCCCTCGTCGTTAATGTCCTTCCATGAAATTCTTGGACTGCCTTATTTTCTGTGGCATTGTGTTGTTTCATATAACTCGATGCTGGATGTAACATGCCCTCTTTCTTGCTCAAACTACATGTATAAAGAAAGAATGGAATAGGTTTATGAGCATCACATAAATATATTTTTTCATTTAAAAATTGAAGAACGGACAACACATCCAGACATTTCAACTAAATTGATACATTTTTAATGTCATTTACCTGGAATCCGATTAATATAATAAAGAATCAAAAAAGTTAAGACAAACTTCCAAAGAAGCCCAGAAATCCTAGCGGAATCTTTAGGATTCTCTACCACTAAAATCATAAGAAATATGTAAATTACAAAAGGGAGGGACCGAGTCCCACCACACAAATATATTTACTTTTTCTGAGCTGAAAAGAAAATAATTAAAGCTTTTGTTACCTTGTCGGAAACAATATCATTCATTAACCTACAAACTATTGCAGAGGCTGTTACCATCTTAGGTTCACTAAACAACCAATCAAATGTGTCTTTGTTTACAATATTTTCTGCCATTCCAACAAGGGATGTAGCTGCCAGCATTGCGTAGGCTGAGGTAACTAAGCTATGGGCCATGTTTTCCTCAATTTCTGAATAGACATCTATGAGTGCCTTGTAACGTTCTTTCATGTACTCCGGTAGCTGATGTATGCCACTGATGTCCCACCTGAATATAAGATAAGAAACTGTTAATTTGACATTTATGGTCTACATACAACTATCCCTAGTAAGAAAAGAAAAGTTGTGACAATGATTGGATATAAGAGAAAGGTCAAATAAACATTTGATAATGATAAAGTCTCCTACGGATAAATCACATATAGGAAACATTTTATTTGAATTATTCAAATTTGATTTTTTTTTTCTTAAAAAAATAATGAGATTCCTTAATTAAAATGATGAACATAACATAGTAATCAAAAGTTATTAGGGTTTTTCCTTTTATACAAAAGATTGATTACTTAATCAAATCAATACTATTAGGAAAACTCTAAACTTTAGTATTTTTAAATAAATATTCTTTTGATTCAGACATCTTATTAATATCATTATTATTTTATTTTGAGGATATTCTTAACTATTTGGTACTTAAAAGAGTAGCAAATTTAATTATAAGATAAAACTAAAAATAATCACTATTACTTCGATTATATAGTTCTCCCCATAGTGGTGGTGAAAATAAAGGGAATAACTGGTAACTGCGAGAAAATATGAAGAACCTAACAAAATATAGTGAAGAAGGTAAAACTGAACTTGAATTAATCATAGAGGTTACAAGAGTATATATACAGAACGCCTTAATCAAGACTTGTACAGTTTCTTGTTACTACCTAACAGAAATTATAGCTATCATCCTAGCATTGGTTAGAGATTTACACCAATTAAAACACAGTAACTAAAACTACTTTAACTAGCAGCTATAACTATATATTATGTTAGCCTCCCTCAAGTTGGAGCATACAAGTTTTGTGTGCCAAACTTGGAAATGGAATCCTTGAAAGAAGAAGTAGGGAGTGCCTTGGGCAGGAAATCAACAAGTTGATTCTGTGAAGGAACTAGTAGAAGGTTGATGATGCCTTTCTGAATTTTCTCTCTTATAAGATGACAATCTATCGATATATGATGAATTGGATTTTCTCAAGTTTTATAGCAGATAAATTGTCACAATACAATGTAGTAGAAGAGAAATGAACTTGCATATCCTGTAACAAATACTGTAACCACTGTATTTCACAAGTTAACATTGCAATAGCCCTGTATTCTGCCTCACTTGATGACCTTAAAACAGTCTGCTGCTTTTTAGATTTCCAGGATATTAAGGCAAATCCTAGGAAAACATAAAATCATGTGATTGATTTTCTGGAACCTGGACAGGCTGCCCAATCTGAATCACTATAAGCTTTAATCTTTAATTCATTCTCTGCTGAAAAAAAAAAGACATTGACCTGGAGTTGCTTTAAGGTATCTGAGAACTCTATGTGCAACAGTCAAATGTGTTTCTGTAGGTGCTGCCAGAAACTGAGATAATTGTTGAACTGCATAGCAATGTCAGGTCTTGTTGTTGTTAAATATAACAATTTTCCTACTAGCTTTATGTAACTAGTTATATCAGAAAGAGGTTTTCCCTCTGTTCTTGATAACTTGGCAGTTAAAAAATGGGGGTAAAAGCAGGTTTGGAACCCATAAAATCTATTTCTTGTAAGAGTTCTAAAGTATATTTCCTTTGATATAAATAAATGCCAGTCTGAGATTTAGCAACTTCCAATCCCAAGAAAAACTTCAAATTACCAAGATCTTTGATTCTAAAAGTGTTATTGAGAAACCTTTTGATGCTGGCAATCTCATTCATATCAGAACTAGCTAAAACAATGCCATCAACATATACTGCCAAAGCTATAAAAGAAGAACCAGTACCTTTGGTGAAAAATGAAGTGTCAATAGCAGATTGTGTAAACTTCTGAGAAAGTAGAGCAGCAGTCAATCTTTCATTCCACTTTCTACTAGCCTGCTTTAATCCATAGAGACTTTTCTTTAATTTACATACAAGACTAGATTGATTAGTCTCAAAACCAGGAGGCATATCCATGTAAACTTCTTCTTGGAGTTCACCATGCAAGAAGGCATTGTTTATATCCAATTGATATAAATTCCAATGCTTTGCAGCAACAACAACCATCAATTTCCTTATTATTGTCATCTTTGCAATAGGACTAAAAGTCTCAAGAAAATCTATTCCAGATTTCTGAGTATATCCTTTTGCTACAAGCCTTGCCTTATACCTTTCTAATGTCCCATATGCCTTGAGTTTATTTTTAAAAACCCATTTACATCCAATTGTTTGCTTGCCCTTAGGGAGAGGAACTAACTCCCAAGTATGATTATTTTATAAGGCTTGAATCTCTTCAGCCATAGCTTGTTTCCAACAGTTATGTAAAATAGCCTGATTATAGTGCTTTGGCTCAGGAACTAAAGAAGTATTACAAATATAGGATTGGTAAGTTGGAGAGATTCTGTCATATGAAAGAACCTGTGAAATATTGTGGGGTGTGGTTTTGGTTTTTTGTAGAGAAACATGAAAGTCTTTATATTTATTTGGTAAGTGAACATTTCTAGTAGGTCTAGTAGAAGGAGCATGAATATAATTTATAGGAGTAGAAGAAAGATGATTTGTACCTGAGTTAGAAGTAGGAAGTTGAATATCTTCAGAAGCAGAATGAGATATCTCAACTGGATCAACATATATATCTGTATGTTTGAAATCTTCAAGATATATATCATTTTTATAAACAGGAATTACGTCATCATTTGTAAAATATGAAAAAGGTTTCTCTGTGAAAGGAAATTTTGTTTCTACGAAAGTAACATCTCTGGAAATAAAAATTTCTTTACTTTCAATGTTATAAAGTCTGTATCCGTTTATGTTTTTAGGAACTCCAATGAATACAGACTTAACAGCTTTAGCATGCATTTTTGTCTTTGGACTTGGTAAGACAGAAGCAAAAGCTAAACAACCAAAGACCTTCAATTGATTATAATCAGGTTTGTTATGAAATAAAAGTTTAAAAGGAGTAAGATTGTTTAAAACAGGAGTAGAAGTTCTGTTAATTAAAAAATCAAAATGAAGAATACAGTCAATCTAAAAAGAAAGAGGATGATTTGCTTGAATTCTAAGACTTCTTGCAACTGCTAAAAAATGTTGATGCTTTCTCTCAACAACACTATTTTGTTGAAGAGTATAAGTGCAAGATGTTTGATGAATAATGCCTTTGGATTTGTAAAAATCTGCCATCTCAAATTCTTTTCCATTGTCAGTTCTAAAACATTTGATTTTTGTAGAAAATTGAGTTTCAACAAATTCATAGACATTTAGTAATTAATTTTCTTACTTCAGATTTAAATTTCATTGGAAAAATCCATGAATATCTACTTTTATCATCAATGATAGTAAGAAAATAAGAATGACCATAGAGGCTTTTCACAGGAAAAGGTCCCCATATGTCCAAATGAATAACAGAAATACTGACAGGAAAAGAAGGCCTCTTTTATTTAGCCAAATGACAAATTTTACACATAAAAGAATGATCAATGCTTTTATTAATATGTGAAGAATTAAAAAAATTCATTCTTTGTTTAGATGGATGGTCAAGCCTAAAATGCCAAATATTAGAATCAGTAACATTACAAATCAAAGAAGGAAAATTCTCAATACAAACTTTTTGCTGAACTAGTTGATATAGTTCATTTACTTGTTTAGCTATACTAATCGTCCTCCACATTCTCAGATCCTGGATATAAAAAAAATTATGACAAACAATCAAGTAATAATTCTGATTTTTGGTTAACTGTGAGGCTGAGATCAAGGTAAAACAAAAATTTGGAATGTAGAAAATATGCTGCAAGGTTAAAGAAGGAGAAACTTCAACAGTTCCTATATGAGTTACTTGCACCAGTTGATTATTTGGCACTTTTACAAACTTATTGTATGCTGGAACATAATTTTTAAAGTAATTCAAAGAACTAGCAATATGATCAGTAGCTTCTGAATCTATAACCCAAGTATTATTGAAAGACTTTTTATTGAGGGAACATAATATAGTACATGTTTCTGCAATTGGCTTGAAAACATAAGAAAGTGCATTAACATGAGATATTGTAGTCTGAGATGAAGCCGTTTCTTGTATTAAAGATAATATACTGTTATATTGATCCTTTGTAAAAGTGATAGGACCATCATTCTCACTTACTTGATTGAAAGAATCCTGATTATCATAGTTCATATCATCTGCTCCAAAATCTTGATCTGTAGTTGAATAGGATGCAACTTGGTTGGCAGTGCTAGTAAACTTCTTGTTCGTATTCTTATATCCTGGTGGAAATCCATGAAGTCTATAACATTTTTCCATAGAATGACCATATATTCCACAATGTGTACAGGTAGGCTTATTTCCATTACTTAAAAGATTGCCAGAATTTAGATTTGCAAAGAACTTTCTTAGACCATAAACAAACTGTTGATTCATAGGACGAGGCTTAAAACCATTCATCACATTACCTCTACTTTGATTAATACTAGGATTTGATCCAATAGACCTATGTCCAGAATTTGCATTAAACTTCCCAGCAAGCAAGATATTAGAATTAGGAACATAAACATTACCATTCAAAGTTCTCTCATGTTGTATAAGAATAGAAAAGATTTCATTGACAGGAGGCATAAGCTTCATCATAAGAACTTGAGATTTCTGAACAGAGAAATTCTCATTAAGACCTTTTAGAAATTTCAGAATGAAATCTTATTTTCTAGATTTAGGAGCAACATAATCACAAGCAGGCAAAGGCCTTAAATTGCATATCTCATCCCATAAAATCTTCAACTGTGTATGATATGCTGTAATAGAAAAAATACCTTGTTGTAGAGAAAAAAATTCTTGTTGAAGATCTGAGATTCTAATGAGATCACCTTGAGAAAAACGATCATGTAAGTCTACCCATAAATCACATGCATAATCTAACCACATCACACTTTGTCTAATTTCTACATTAAGAGCTATTTGCAACTATGACAACACAAGATTATTGCATTTTGTCCAAGCACTATAGAAAAGGTTCATCATCTTTGGGAACTTTAATGGAACCATCAATGAACTGAAACTTATTCTTCGAATTAAAGACATCTTCATAGATCTTGCCCAACTATGATAATTGCTTCCATTCAGTTGTGAAGAAGTTAACGTCAAAGAAGGATTTTCATTTGGATGAATGTAATACCCACTGCTTTGATCATCATTCTTGAAAGTTAGACCAGCAGATTCTTCAACAACCATTGCTAAGAAATAAAGAAAATATGAATTCTTAGAAAAGAAATTATATGAAGAAAATTGATTAAAAAGAACTAAAAAAAGATTTATGTAGAAAGATTTTTCTAGAAAAGAAAAAGTAATCAATGATGGAAAGAAAAAGAATACTCTGATACCATAATAAAATATAGTGAAGAAGGTAAAACTGAACTTGAATTAATCATTGAGGTTACAAAAGTATATATACAGAATGCCTTAATCAAGACTTGCACAGTTTCTTGTAACTACCTAACAGAAGTTACAACTGTCATCCTAGCATTGGTTAGAGATTTACACCAATTAAAACACAGCAACTAAAACTAAGCAACTAAAACTACTTTAACTAGTAGTTATAACTATATATTCTGTTGGAACCAAACCTCTCAATTGGTGATGTAAAGAGCTCAAGTTCTTCTGGATTACCAAAAGCATCACAGATATTATCAAAAATAGAGGTCATAGCAATCACTTTAGTTAGTATTGTTCTAGCTAGTCAATACTCAGGCTCAAAACCCAAAAATAGCACTCTACAATTCTGTCCGTGGCAAAAGGTAGCTTGTTTTTAAAGTCCAATTCTTTCCACCACCTAATCACCAGAAAGATTAAGCATATCTCTCTATTAGATATCAAGTCGTCTTAAGGGTTGTACTGAAAAGTTCAAATGTATCATTTATACATTTTTTGCTTACTTCGCAATGTAGCTTAGTTTCATCCGATATCTTTTTTACAACTTATTGAAGTCTAACTTAGAAAATGATTGTAGAACATCATTGCGTGAGGAGCTTCCTTGATAGACAGAGAAGTAATTTCTTGCCTCAAGTCTTGGTTAACCTTTGTGAATAGGCTGCTCTAAAGCGTGGCTAATTTGCAGCCCCAGAGGAGAGCTTAACTTAGTAGCCATTGACTGAAGATGAGCAGTAGTGAAAGCTAGTGCTTTGTCTAATATTTCTTCTCCATGAACCCTGAGATGTGTAGCTTCATACAAGCTTAACATTCCTCGGGCGTCGTTGACAAGTGAATCTCTGAAGTTGTAGAAAAATATGAACCTGATAGAGCAAAATCACAGCTAATAATTTGAGAAAATAAAGATAAAGAAAGACAAAATACACAATAGAACACACAGATATACGTGGAAAACCCCTAAACAAATTAGGGTAAAAACCACGGGCAATGATAGAAGAATTTTACTATAAGAAAAAATAATAGGAGTTACAAACTCTCTATTTATAAAGGAGAAAACATTAAAATTCTCTCTTTATAATAGGAGAAAAATAATTGCTTAACTCTCTAATATTTTTCTCTTATTTTGGGATACTTTAATAACAAGGTGAGGCCTCTATTATATAGGCTTGGAAAGTACCTCCACATTGTTAACTTAGCAATGTGGGAGAAAATGCTCCTCAAATATCAACAATCTCCCACTTGAAGATTTGATTGAGGATCAATCAGATCTTCACACCGTTCTTTCTTCCTTGCCTTTCCATGCTGCTTATACTTTTATCGTGCCACAGAGGATTGACACCAAATAAATTTGTCGGTGTTAACGCCTTCGTCAAAAAATCCGCTAGGTTGTCTTTAGTATGAATTTTCCGCATATCCACGTTGCCTCTTCCACTTTTCACGAGCAGTGATCTTGGACTCGTATGTGCTTTGACTTTGAATGAAAAGTTTGGATTCCTTCGCGAGATGCAAGGCGAGAGGAATATGCTCTTGTTCGTGCCCGAGTTCCTCCATCATCATTTTCAACCATACCGCTTCCTTACTAGATTGTGTAGTACGCTACATATTCTCATACATTGTTGATGTCGCCACAATCGACTGCGGTTTGATACCGACTCAGCTAGTAAGTGTGAACACATACCCTGTAGTAGATTTGCTTTTATCAAGATCACCTGCATAATCTGAGTCAACATATCCTTTGATAATAAAGTCCAATCCTCCATAACATAATGCAACATCTGAGGTTCCCTTAACATATCTTAGAATCCTCTTTAAAGCATTCCAATGCTCTCTACCAGGATTCGCCATGTACCGACTTACTACTCCCACTGCATGTGCAATGTCTGGTCGTGTACAAATCATCGCGAACATTAAACTCCCCACTACTGATGCATACGGTACTCGAGACATTTCCATCCTTCCTTCTTCACTGCTAGGACTCATACTGGAGGATAATTTGAAACTAACAGGAAGTGGGGTAGAAATTGACTTACAATCTTGCATATTGAAGCGTCGCAAGACCTTCTTCAAATAATTTTTCTGAGAAAGCCAAATCTTCCTATTGTTTCTGTCTCGGTGAATTTGCATCCCTAGAATCTTGTTTGCTGGTCCCAAGTCCTTCATTTCAAATTCCCTAGCCAACTGTGCCTTTAGTTCTTCAATATGATCTTTGTTGGGGCCTGCTACCAACATGTCATCTACATACAACAGTAAGATAACAAAATCACTTTTACCAAACCTCTTGAAATATGCACAAGGGTCTGCATTAAGTCTGTTGTATCCAAGGCTCATGATGAAGGAATCAAATCTCTTATACCAACACCTCGGCGCCTGCTTTAAACCGTATAGAGATTTGTTCAACCTACAAACCAAGTTCCGCTTTCCTTTTTCTTCAAAACCTTCTGGCTGGAGCATATAAATTTCTTTCTTAAGATCTTCATGGAGAAAAGCTGTTTTCACATCTAGCTGCTCTAGATGTAAGTCAAATGTAGCACACATCGCCAAGACTACTCGAACAGTTGTTAATCGAACTACAAGGGAAAATATTTCATTGAAGTCAATCCCCTCCTTCTGAGCATATCCTTTCACCACCATTCTTGCACGAAACCGCTCCACTTGATCATCACTATTTCTTTTGATCTTAAAGACCCATTTGTTGCCAATGGCCTTTCTTCCTTGTGGTAGTGGCACAAGCTCCCAAGTCTTGTTCTTATGTAGAGCTTTCATCTCTTCTTGCATTCGCCATCCAACGAGATGCATCCGAATCGCTCATTGCTTCTTGGAGAGTTGATGGCTCTCCTTCCCTCGATTAGAAGATGATGCGACATTCGCCTATATCATAATCTTTATGCCAGGGTTGGTGTAAATTTTATACGTTTTCCCTTTCCAAGTTCTGACTCTTCAACTTCGGCTGGCTCTTCAAACTCGACTGGTTCTTCCTCTTCGTGCTCGGTGCTACTTGGAAGAATCTTCTTCCGTAGACTTTCTTTCCACCCGTATAGTTGTAGTCTCTGAATTTTCTTTTGAAGTGCTATCATCTTCTCCCTTTAATTTATCTTCTAGGAAGATTACATCCCTGCTGATTATAATCTTGTGGGCAGTGGGATCCCACAGGCGATACCCCTTCACACCATCAGCATATCCCAAGAACAAACACTTCCTGGATTTTGGATCCAGCTTTGTAGTTTCTTGGATATTATACATCACATACACAGGACTTCCAAATATATGGAGGTTTGAATAATCAACTGGCTTCCCAGTCCACATCTCCATCGGTGTCTTTTGATCAATTGCTGTAGATGGAGACCGGTTAATCACATAACAAGCGGTGTTAACTGCCTCAGCCCAGAATGCCTTATTTAGGCCTGCAGCTCCTAACAATGCTCTAGTTCTTTCTAACAGAGTTCTGTTCATCCGCTCTGCCACTCCATTTTGTTGAGGAGTGTATGCCGTAGTGAACTGTCTCTTGATACCTTCTTGCTTGCAAAAGCTATTAAATTCATGACCTGTGTATTCTCCTCCATTATCTGTCCTTAAACACTTGATCTTATTGCCTGAATCAAGTTCAACCCGCGCTTTGTAAGTTTTGAAAACTACAAATACATCTCCCTTGCTCTTGATTGGATACACCCAACATCTTCTGGAGTAATCATCGATGAAGGACACAAAGTACTTAGCTCCTCCTAGTGATGAAACCGGTGCTTGCCATACATCAGAGTGAACTAATTCTAGAACATCCTTGCTTCTAGAATTGGATGTATTGAACTGTAGTCGATGCTGCTTGCTTGTTATGCAATGCTCACAAAAGGGTAATGACACCTTTGTGAGACCAGGAAGTAGATTTTTCTCAGCAAGAATCTTCATGCCTTGTTCAGACATATGTCCAAGCTTCTGATGCCACACCATTGCAGATCTCTCGCTTGAACTACTTGAAGCAACAAATGCTTCTGCTTCATGCATAGTCTCTCCCAAAAACATATACAAATTAGCAGCAATTTTTTCTCCTTTCATAATTACAAGCGCTCCTCGGCTAATCTTCATGATTCCTTTTTGAACTTTGATAATGCAATTAAGATCATCCAGCTATCCCAGAGATAACAAATTCTTCTTCAGACCTTCCACATGTCGCACTCCTTGAATAGTGCGGACTGTACCGTCATGCATCTTTAACCTGATAGTTCCAATGCCTATAATCTTTAAGGCATTATCTTCACAACTATACACAGATCCTCCTAAGATAGGTTCATAATGATGGAACCACTCTCTTCGAGAGGTCATGTGATAAGTTGCTCCTGAGTCAAGAAGCCATACATCAGCAAATCTCTTCCTGCTTTCAGTTGATATTGCTGCTTCACAGCATAATACATTTCCATCATCCGAAGTGCATGCCACATTCCCTTGAGGATTGGAATTCTTTAAACTCCAACAATCCTTCTTCAGGTGACCTTTCTTACCACAATTGTAGCATTTATAATTCTTCTTACTCTTTGATTTTGATCTACCAAGATTGTGACTCCCACTTGGACCACGTTCTTTTGATCTCCCTCTCATCACCATCAAGGCTTCCATTTGTTGTGAACTTGCCTGCTTGTCTTCCTTGTTTCTTCGCCGATTTTCTTCTTCAATAATAGCGGCTGCTATATCATCAAAGACTAGAATTTCGGTAACAACATTATTTGTCAAACTGATGATGAGTTGATCATACGAATCAGGTAGACTTTGGAGTAGAAGTTCTGCACGTTCTTGTGACTCTATTTTATAGCCCAACGATGTGAGTTGAAAAAATAAAGTATTCAAGACATTAAGATGCTCTGTCACTGAAGTAGATTTTGACATTCTTAAGGTGTAAAGTTTCCTCTTAAGGAAAATTTTGTTGTGTAATGACTTGGCCTCGTACAGTCTAGTGAGGTGGTCCCAAATCTCCTTTGCCGTTTTCTTTCCTTCTATGCTGGACAAGATCCCATCTGCAAGTGCTAGATGAAGGTTTGCAATAGCATTCCCATCCATCTCGTTCCACTTATTATCATCTGTGAGTGTTGTCGGTCGTTCAACGATGGCATGAGACAATTGTCTTTTCTCAATACAGCCTTTATCTTTAATTTCCACGTTGAGAAATTACTCCCGTTGAACTTTTCAATCTCAAATTTTACGCCATTGCTTCTATCACAAACGGTGCGTTTTAGCTTGTAAAATGAACCGCAGTAATGAACACAACTCACTAGGTAAGTTCCCAGGAAAGACTGGAGGGTCACAAGCGGACCTCTTAAATACCAATCTCCTTAGACAGAACCTTCCCTAGATTGTAAGTATTCTTACTACTCCACACAAGCTCTTTTGCACCAAAGAAAACCTCAAACTGTGAAAGATCAGGCTGAGCTGCAATCACAGAATTTTAAGGAATTTCTTACCAACCAGGCTCTGATACCAATTGTAGAAAAATATGAACCTGATAGAGCAAAATCACAGCTAATAATTTGAGAAAATAAAGATAAAGAAAGACAAAATACACAATAAAACACACAGATATACGTGGAAAACCCCTAAACAAATTAGGGTAAAAACCACGGGCAATGATAGAAGAATTTTACTACAAGAAAAAATAATAGGAGTTACAAACTCTCTATTTATAAAGGAGAAAACATTAAAATTCTCTCTTTATAATAGGAGAAAAATAATTGCTTAACTCTCTAATATTTTTCTCTTATTTTGGGATACTTTAATAACAAGGTGAGGCCTCTATTATATAGGCTTGGAAAGTACCTCCACATTGTTAACTTAACAATGTGGGAGAAAATGCTCCTCAAATATCAACAGAAGTTCCCTTGATTGTCCACGAACTTGTTGAAAATATCTACCTCAGCAGGAGAAAATCCTTGTAAAAGAAAAGGATAGATTATCTTGTAAAAGAGAAAGTGAAGAAATCAAGAGGGCACACATACCACAAGACATGTAATAGCCTTGTTGTCTAACTAATCGAAACTTGAGAGAAATGTTATATAGTTCGTCATTGTCGCCGACTCCAACAAGGTCATGGTCATGGTTGAATTCGTACACCTTCCTTAATATCTCATCAATCTCAGTTTCAAAATGGTAAGAAACCACTAAGCGTTTGATTGCATCAATCAATTCTAATGTTTTTGAAACCTTATCCTCGCTCACCATAATTAACATCCTCCTTACTTCTTCCTTCAGTCTTTGATGCTTTATTATGTGAATTTTCATCCTATTTAAAAAAGATAAATCAACGAAAAATCATTTAAAACTAATGAGCATCAGGGAAAGAATTCTCCTCATTGAACTAGTTCATATAGCATATCAAGCTTATAATTTTTCCTTGTACCTGATTCATAGTCCCAACTACGTACTATATTCAGTAGAGGCACGAGCCATTATACAGTGATAAACTTTTATAAAATCATATTACCATAGAGTTATCAGAATGATATGAGGGAAAATGGCCATCCCAAATGCTAGGATGAAAATTTGCAGATTGACGATTAACATTAAAGTTGGAAGTTTGAGAAGGAGCAGCAACTGTTGAAGCAGGAATAGACATTATCTTAGTGGTCTTTATACTTGGGCTAGTGTGAGTGAGAGTAAAATGGGTTGCCACAAAACCTTGAGGTAATTTCATATTACACGTTTTTTTAAATACTTTTATACCTTCTTTAAAAAATTAGTCTTACATTCTTTTAAAAATATTTTTTATATAATTTTTTACTTTTCTAAATTTTATAAAAAAGAAAATACTAAAAACTATATATAAAAACACAAAAAAAAAATATTTTAACTTGACTCATTGTCAAACTAATTAAGTGTGATAAATTTATTATTTTTATTTTACATTTTCGTAATTGGTCTCTATAAATTGAAGGATATTATATATTTTTTTATAACAGCTAATATATTTTAATAACAAAAAGAATATGTTTCAAAAGATCTATCATAATATATACAATATATATTAAAATTCAGTTAAAATATATGAAAATAAAATTAAAATAAAATCAAAAAAGTCATTTAAGAATGCAGAAGAATAATAGGCAACTATTTGAATTTTTATGATAATGAGATGATATTATCATAATTTTATTAAAAAAATGATAATCAAAGAATACGAAAAGAATATTATATTGTAGTTTCAAAAATAATTATACAAATAAAAAAATTTAAATCTTAGGCCGTAAATATTGTTAAAATATTGGGCAATAAAATTTTGCAGTCCATTTCCTATGTACATGTAAAAGAATCCTAAAAACTTCAATTATAGAAAATAATCTCCTACGTTCTATGTGTTGTTGTACATTTATTAGAGACTGGATGAATTAAACCCATTTCTATTGCAGATAAATGTAAAATAAAATAGTTAAGAAAAATAAGACCGAAAATTTACTGTTGTTCATCCTTAAATTTGTTTTATTTTTATAGAACATATTCTGAATAATATTATTTTTCTACTAATAAAATTAGTAGATATAAAGACAGAATATCTTTTCTATATATATAATTTCAAAGATAATACAATCATTAAGATAAATCCAAAATAGTAACACTTAAGATGTTTCCCAAAGGTGAGCAATCGATTCGGTTCAAAACAGAATCAAACCAGGTTTACCGAATAAACTTGTAATGGTTTTGCCCATACTGAGCTTAACTGGCTAATCTTCTATTTTTACTTTTTTGGATTGTGGAATCTACCAACTCGAAACTCTAATTGCTTGACTTCTTCTCTAATTAACTCTTAACCTCTTGCATAATATTGGTGGAAAAAAATAAAGGTGAGTAAAACTCAGTGAAAGGATGAATAAATAATATGAAAAATAGACAAGGAGTTATACATCAAGCTAAAATAATCTAAAATAAATGCGAATATAAATCCGGCTAGTTAAACCATCAAAGAACATAATTGTAAAATTAAATCACTTATTATCCTTATCAGTAATAATAATAACAATAATAATAATAATAATAATAATAGCAACAATAACTAAAATAGTATTAATAATTAGAAGTGTAATAAAAAATTGTGCACGCTCATAAATGTCTCATACTAATCTCTGGCAGCTTTGGGCGCAACGGATGTCTAATCTAGCAGCACCAAAGCGCAATTCATGTCATATGCACATAGATAAAATCCCCAAAAGGTTACCACCCAGTACACGCCCTAAAAGCATATGTACCCTAAAAGCATATGTATATTGAACGATGTCCCAAAGACAATATTTTTCGAATGACACCGAATATCTAAGGTGTGATTACATAGACTATATAAATGAGTATGTACACTATTCCAATCACGATATAATTCTTTGATAATAATAATAAAATCAATTTTAAAACATAATTGTCCGCTCTCAAGTGTTATAGAAAATATCTTTTATCGTTTTAATTCTAATTTTATTTATTTAAAGAAAAATTTATAAGACAAGTATTCATTATATAAAATAAATAGGTGTACTTATATTTTAATATAATATAATATATACTACAATATTATAAGTTTATCCACTCACTTGATACGCAGGACTCGACCAACTATACTTTTACTAAAGTTCTATGCTAATTTTTTTGGACTGCTATTCGAGCGCACAATCTTTAAACTCCGTGCATATTTTATTTTCTATTATTAATAAATTATTTACTGGCTATTATAATTAACCTTGAATATAAAATAATAATTGATCTACCTCACAGATCAAGCATCATATCCGGCTAATTATTTCGTTCTAATAATATTATTTATCAATTAGTTGATATTGAATTCTACTTGTTTCCTCTAATCACTTAATATATAAATTTTATTACCTTTATTTATTCTAAAAAAATATATTATTCTTGGTCTTTAATTCAATCGTTTCACCAATAACACAATTAAATTTAATTATAGACTAATCACTTAATTAAAATCTCAATAGCATATATTTAAATAAATTACTAAAATTCCTGGCTATCGTTTTAGGGTCCACTGCATTATTTATTTTAATTAATTAGCTTCTCATTTCTAATATTATAAAACAGCTAATATTAAAACCTTTTTTCTTTTTTTTTTAATACAAATTGCTCAATTTTACTTAATTTTAATAACACACTTAATTCTCCAAAAATACTTAAATATATATACCTTATATTATCCTTCTCCAATTAATAACTAATATAATTTTAATTAACAATTTTTAAAATAATTAAGTTTAAGAAATTATCGAGATGCGTGCTAAAATCAATCTACTCGCCTCCAGTCGTCGGAGTCCGATCGACGATCCTAGCGCGCCTATAGACTGAAATAACTCGCATATGATGATTCTAGCTTTTGATTCCCAAATTCAGAGCCTGATCATCTCGAATCATCCTGACAGTTCCCAACCATCGATTTTTTTCTTTCACGGAGCCCGATCGCCACGAAACAAGTGTCATCGGAAAGCTTGCGACCAGATGAATTTGATTGTATCCTCTGATCATCTGAAACTCAATAGCATTGGCCGAAAAGTTCAAAAATCCAAACTGGTACCTATTTTCTCTCTCCATCAGAAAACATCATTTCTGGTCACCATTGACGCTGCTGCTGCCCTCAACAGACAGCCCACGCCTAGATGAGTTGATCACCATCTATTTCAGCTGCCACTGTCATCGGGAACGCAACGAACGCATTGAAAATCTATTGTCGTTCCTTCACCATTGCTGCCACCTGACACCATCGAAGCTGTTGTCGTCGCTAGTACTGCACTTACCGCCGCCTGCTCCACCTCCGGCCAACTCCACCTCAGCTCAGAAAAGCTCTCCTCTCATCTGCCATTGATGGCAGCCCAAGCTTCTTCCCCCTCTTCCTCGTCTCCTTCTACTCCTTCCCTTTCTTTTCTTTTTTTTTGTCCTATATCTACTTTTGGTTCCTTATTTTCTCCTTTTAATATATTTGGTCTTGGTTTATATCAGTTTAGTTCTGAATGTTTTCTTGTTCTTTCAAATTGCTCCCTCATCCTTTAAATTTGGGTTAAATTACGGTTATTATAAATATAAAATTACTTGTCTATCCTTATCTTTATTATGGAATTATCATAATGCTTCTACTGACATAAATATTTACAAAAATACCAGAGATGAAATTTAAACCCTACATTTAATCAAACTTTACTTTTAAGCCAACTTATAAAAGTAGATATCAATTTAATCCTAGTAACTAAGTTATTTAATAAATCAATATATTAAAATTTATATAATTAAATTATTACCATCATGAAGCATTATAGAATACTAAAATTCACTCCTTAATTAGATTCCATAATTTTATATCATTTCTTCAAATAATATACCCAAAAAATGCAATTCGCCTACTAATTTATAAATGATATTCTCAAATTATATAAATAAAATTATAAAATCACCTTATTAAAATAACATTATCATCTCTACTATTTTACCTCAAATTTATAGCCATATTATTATTTAATTTCATGAACTTAAATCTAATTATATTCATTTAATTATATATATATGAAATTAGAAAATATAGAGTCAACATTTACAATAAGTAATTTATTATTTATATAACTCACATAATTAATTATTTAAAAATTGAACTAATTAGATATAGTCTAATTAATTCATGTATATTTAACTAGCATTAAAATTCTATTTTAACTCACTCCAATTTTAAAAAAATTAAATTGAATAAAAATCAAATTAACTTAAATAAAAACTTATTACACTAATCATATCTATTAAACTATAAGACTTTTATATTTATTATCTTTATCATCACAACCCTTATTATCACTATCATTATCATTACTATTATCATTTTTATTATTATTATTATTATTATTATTATTATTATTATTATTATTATTATTATTATTATTATTATGGTATGGATGTTACAAGAATGAATTTTTTTTGAAGATAAATCGAATTAAAACTGATTTTTCAAATAAATTAAAATAACCGAACTGAAATAATCGAATTGTATATAAATATGAACCGAACTGAACCGAATATGATATAAACCACAATAACTGAATCGAACACCGAATCAAATTAAAATCACTTCAAATATTAAATTTTATATTAAAATTAAAAATTAATTTTAATAGATGATTGAAAAATGGTTATCTCGGTTAATTCAAGTTTTTAAGCATAAAACCAAACCAAACAAATATTATTTAAATTTTTAGAAAAGCTAAAAAAAAAAAAAATGAACTTACAAAAAAAACTGAACGAATCGAACCGAACAAGAATTAGTTCGGTTCAATTTTCAATTTTTTTGGAATTTTGCACACCCCTATTATATATATATATATGCTATTTTGTCACTCACTTTCTGAGAAAACATTTTCTAAATACTAACTCTCTTAGTCTTACTTCGCTCTCTTCATCAAAGTAATTTGTTCCTTTGGCTTGTCATGGTCAGCAAGCACTTTTTGTCTTTATATAGGCAAAACTGCTTTCACGCTAGCCCAAACACAAATTTAAGTTCATTTTGTATGACCGTATTTTTCGTTACTTTTTTGGCCATCAATTTTCTTTTAAAGATTATAAAAAATTTGGTAGTGGGTTCTATATATGGAAGGACCACAACAATAAATCTTGCCTCCCGAATACTCAAAGGCTCTACCATGCGAGTAGCTAGCCGGCATAATTCTAAACACTGTTTTGGAAGGATTTCTGTCAATATTGATAATTTACCCTTGGTATGGATCTTCTCAAGTTGTAATAGCTTCTTTCTCCAGCACATTCCTGATTTATTGATATCTCATATCAATATATTTTGATATTGAATAGATGAAGGCATTCTTCCCAAAATGAATAATACTCTAGCTATCACAAAACAATTGATATCTGTCTTGTTGCAATCTAAGTTCTCTCAAGAACTTTTTTATCCATATAAACTCTTTATAGGTTTTTGTTGTTGTAATAAACTCCATTTCAGTAATGGAAAGTGCAAAAGATTTATGCAACTGTGACTGTCATGACATAACTCCTTGATAACGCAATAATATATACATTTTATATGCTATATATACGTTGTTCTTTATGTTATCTTCGCATTTTTAATCTTTTAGAGCTATTATTCGTTGTTTTCGATATTTCTCTCTTCGGGTTCGTTTTTTTTTTTTAGGAATCGGCTTGAGTTGCTATGCGTTTGTGAGGATGTTTGTAGAGTCGTTCATGGTCAAGTACGATGTCAAAGAGATACTCATGCCTAGGAGGATTTTATATTCCAAAACGAGCAAGAGAAGCTATCCTGCGCTCACTCTACGACTTGGCTTTCAAGGTCAACGATAAAGCAAAGAAACAGTCCACTCCGCCCCCTTCTCGCGGCCTACAATGACACGCTGCAGCCTGCCCGTGGCTGGATTTTCAAAACTACATTTTGGACACCTATTTAGTTGAATTTTTAGGGTGAAAACCTAGCCAAACTCCTGGACATTATATCATATAAATAGCTTGTGGAGAGGACTTGACAAAGGGCAGCCCCTTTCTTCTTTTCTCCTTAGTTTTTGGCTGCATTTTTTCTTCTCTATTGTATGTTACTTTTCTTCGTGCTTTGAAGATTTATCAAAGACCTCATCATTCAATTATCAATCCAAGTATTTCCCTTTTCCTTTTTAAGCTGTTATTATGTTTTATTTTATAATCTATTTTATTTATTTAATTATCATAAGTGAGTAGTTTTCTAATCTAGGGTTAAGTGAACCCTAGCCATGATTGATATATGATTTGTTCCTTTTATTCTCCAAATTAATTATTTAATTGCTCTTGCTTAATTGATTGTGCATAATTCCAATACTATATTAGGGATAATTAATATTGTTATGATTCAATTGTCTTTATCACAATGGAAGTTAGGTTTGAAGGATTTGAATATTTTAATTAAGGACATGAAATTCTCGACGGGAGTAGGTAGAATGGATTGTTAGGAAGTCAGGGTATTGAGTTTAATGTCTTTAAATTGCATAATTCCACGGGAGTAGGTTTTGATTGCATATTAGGGAAGCTATTGATACTCAAGAGAGATCTATGGTATTTTATAGGGTTTACCTTTTTTTATGAACATTTATTTAATTAGTTTGGGGTAGGAACTTATCTTGGCGTTAATTATGCTAGTGGGAATACTTAACTCTAGGTGCTTTTTATCCTTGAATTTATTCTCGTTATTATTAGTTACATTAATTAGACTTATATTAATTCTTTCTCAATCGTTGATTTGGTTACTTACTTAAAATTAATTAAAGTCAAGATTAGCTAGTTTTTATTACTTTATATTCTAGGAATTCGACCCTTGCTTGTCCGACTACATATTTAGGAGGTCTAGTTGGGTTATTTTTTATAGGCACGCGACAGCCTTATCAAATTTCAGCACCCAACTCTTTGATACATCATTTGATTGTTTGCACGCACTATATTTGGTTGACAAGAAGGGGGTAAGGTTTGAGTAGATGAGCTATATATGCTCCATCACATGCTTCATGCTCAACCTATTGATGTTAGTGCTTACCTTATTCGGCAAATGCAAACCCTAGCAAAATCAATCACTAGTAGCGGAGCCTTTGTGCAAGAGGGACTCATAACCTCGATTATTCTTTACTTGGGCTATAGGGATCGACTTGAGAAAGATGGTTATGTTCATGGAACCGATGTTGTAGATATCCCTTCAGATTGGTTCAAAAAGAAAGAAGGCATCACTCTTTGGTGTATCAAAGATGTTGAAGATGAACTACCTTCCCCCGAGGAAATGGCTTTGCGGAACGAGGCAAATTGGTCTTTCGGTAGCACTCAACCGGGAGTTCGAGTGCCTATTCTTCCCGAGGCACTAATCATACCTAGTACTTCTGAGGGTGCTAGTTCCTCCTCTAGCCGATCGAGAGAGCCCTTGAAAAGCTCCGAAATTCAGTTGATGAGATCAAGGACAAGCTAAAGAAACTCAAGGAAAGTTTGTCATCCGTGTTTGTAGCTCTGGAGAATCTAAATACTTTGATGAAGTCACAAGGATTTTCAAACCCTCCTCCCCCTCTTCGGTGAGATTTTATGAGTACCGTTCCCCTTTACTTATGTTTATATTTTGCTTTTGCACTGTGGACACTGCAACATTCAAGTATGGGGGAGGATATTAATGTATGTAAAAAAGAATTTGAACATTCCAAGCCAATTTATGAAGCAAGTAATTTCAAAGAAAAAATATTTTTCTATAGTTCTTGTCATAAGTTGATTGACACTGAATTGAATAATTTGGTATGATGTGTAAATCCTTTCTTGGCAATAGGTTGTGGCTAGAATTATCTTCCGAGCTCCGACTCGACTAATGCATGTATCTTGAGTAACTTGTGAGGAATTTGAGCCATATAGACTGACACATTTGAATCAGTCTCTATTTCTCATGTGTGATTAGATATTTCCCTCTTATGTAGTACGATTCTTGGACTTGCCTTGGTTCTATTCGAGACTTTGTGACACGTATATGGGGGGATGGCTGAAGATTCCTTTAGGTAGTTAGAGCCTCAAATTTTAGGATTAGGATTATTCGCTCCTTTTTCTTTTTATTTTACATTCCCCTCTAGGTTGAACCATGTTGAGCTTCGATCACATTTCTTGACACCCTACATTACATGCCTTAGAGCCCTTTTGTAGGTTTTGTTTGGATTTTGCGAAGTATGCTACTACAATGTACACTTTATATGACTATGGAGATTTTGATACGAAAGAAAAGTTAAAAAGTTTGTTACTCAAATAAAGTGTTAGTTTATTTTCAAAGAAAAAAAGAAGTGAAAAGTTCGGGAAAGAAGCACATAATTTTCCAATATAAAAAAGAAAAAAAGAAAAAAGAAGGAAGTGAAAAAGTTGGAGAATGAAGCACACAAGTTTTCGATAAAAAAAAAAGGAAAGAAAAAAAAGAAGGGTGGAGAATGAACCTAACATTTGGAAATAGTTGTGTTGGTCGAAGTAGATTTTATTTTCTTTTATTAGTATTTGAGCACCATATCCCCAAATAACGTCGTCTTACCCTATTCTAACCAAGTCTACCCTATTACAAGGAACTCATGATCCCCGTATTTATGCCACCCTAAAATAAGTGAAGAAAGACGAGAGGCAAGTCTAAAGAAGAAGACTACAAAAGTGTTGACGCGTGTGAAGGAAGAATAGGTTGAGTGATGATGCTGCTATCTTTCTAAACACATGAGAAACTCAATTTGTTTTCTTTTATAGAACTAAGTGAGAAGCTGCATACATATGACTGAGTTAGAGGAAGGAAGCGGTAAGATTAGTTGGCCATTGAAGGGTGTTATCGACTTACTGTTTCATTCCATGTCCATTGATTTGTGACATTAACATAGTTCCTAAAATGATTTTAAGTTTCCATAATTGTTACTTGATTGAATTTATTAGTTTGGATGTTCATTATTCGGCTTTGTAGGTATGCCATCTAAAAACCTTCACGAGACCTTACTCATCCGCTAGGGTAAACCTAAGGGTTTAAAGGGCTTGTTGCACATGCTAAGTGCAACCGTGATTCCTACGACAATGAGTTAGGATTTTATTGCTTTATTAGTATAGTTTTCTTATTTTTATTTTGTTTCCACGGGGGTCATGGGTTCCTTATAATAGGGTAGGCTTGGTTAGAATAAGGTAAGATGCAGTTATTTGGGGATGTGGTGCTCAAATCCTAATAAAAGAAAATAAAATCTACTCCGACCAACATAACTATTTCCAATGTTAGGTTCATTCTCCACACTTTTTTTCTTTTCTTTTTTTTTTATCGAGAAATTATGTGCTTCTTTTCCGAACTTTTTCACTTCTTTTATTTTCTTTTTTTTTATATCGGAAAATAATGTGTTTCTTTCCTGAACTTTTCACTTCTTTTTTCTTTTTAAAATAAACTAACACTTTATTTGAGTAACAAACTTTGCAACTTTTCTTTCGTATCAAAATCTCCATATTGACATATAAAGCATACATTGTAGTAACATACTTCGCGGAATCCAAACAAAACCTACAAAAGGGCTCGAAGGCATGCAATGTAAGGCGTTAAGAAATGGGATCGAAGCTCAACATGGTTCAACCTAGAGGGGAATGTAAGATAAAAAGAAAAAGGAGCGAATAATCCCAATCCTAAAATTTGAGGCTCTAACTACGTAAAGGAATCTTCAGTCATCCCCCCACAATACGTGTCACAAAGTCTCGAATAGAACCAAGGCAAGTCCAAGAATCGTACTACATAAGAGGAAAATATCTAATCACACATGAAAAATAGAGACTGATTTAGATGTGTCACTCTATATGGCTCAAGTTCCTCACAAGTTACTCAAGATACATGCATTAATCAAGTCGGGGCCCGAAAGATAACTCTAGCCACAACCCATTTTCAAGAAAGGATTTACACATCATATACGGAATTATTCATTCCAGTGTCGATCATCTCATGACAAGAACTATAGAAAAACATTTTTTCTTTTAAAGTTACTTGCTTTATAAATTGGCTTGGAATGTTCAATTTTCTTTTTACACACATTAATATCCTCCTCCGCACTTGAATGTTGCAGTGTCCACAGTGTAAAAGCAAAATATATACATAAGTAAAGGGGAGAGGTACTCACAAAACCTCACTAACGAGAGGGAGGAGGGTTCGAAAACCCTCGTGACTTCATCCAAGTATTTAGATTCTCCAGAGCTGTAAACATGGATGATAAACTTTTCTTAAGTTTCTTTAGCTCATCCTTGATCTCATCAATTGAATTTTGGAGCTTTTCAAGGGCTTTCTCGATCGGCGTAGAGGAGGAACTAGCACCCTAAGAAGTACTAAGTATGATTGGTGCCTCAGGAAGAATAGGCACTCGAACTCTCAGTTGAGTGCTACTGAAAGACCAATTTTCCTCGTTGCGTAAAGACATTTCCTCGGGGGAAGGTAGTTCATCTCCAACGTCCTTGATACACCAAAGAGTGGTGCCTTCTTTCTTTTTAAACCAACCTAAAGGGATATCTACAACATCGGTTCCATTAACAGAACCATCTTTCTCAAGTCGATCCCTATGGCCCAAGTAAAGAGCAATCGGGGTTATGAGTTCCCCTTGCATAAAGGCTCCGCCATTAGTAATCGATTTTGCCAGGGTTTGCATTTGCCGAATAAGGTAAGCACCAACATCAATAGGTTGAGCATGAAGCATGTGATGGAGCATATATAGCTCATCTACTCGAACCTTACCCCCTTCTTGTCGACCAAATATAGTGCTTGCGAACAATTAAATGATGTACCGAAGAGCTAAGTGCCGGATTAAGGTTGTCGGGCTCCCTTTCGAATCAAGTCACTTTCACCAGTCAAAGTTTGCCAAAGGGACATGGCAGACCAATGTTTAAGGGTCAATCTCAGTCCACCAGTAGACAAACCAAGAACTTCATCAAGCTTGGGCAAAGCCTAAGTATGTTCCTCATTGTACGTTCAAAAAGTGATCATACCATCACCACAGCTCGGTCCTGAGTAAGTAATGGCTTTCAAGGAGCTCAAAAATTCCAGTGTGACTCTCTTATACGTGGGGTATTTTGTTATAAGAAGATCACCCAAACCAATGTTAGAAAATAGCAACCGGACATCATCTTCAATGTGTAAGGATTTTAGAACATCAATATCGTAATAACGAGTAGAAGTTACTCATCTCACAAACAACTTTTCATACTTCGCTTCATCTCTAAATTTGATATCATAGTAATTGATGACAAGCTTTTCTTTTTATTTTGCTTGAGAAGATGAAGAGGCTACTGTTTTACCTTTCACAACTGAAGATTTGGTCTTGGAGTCGGAGGTTTTTCCTTTAAAACTGGCTTTCCTCTGGAACTTGGGTATGTAGGGGCTTTCTTTTGCTTAGTGTTTGTAAGACGAGCCATTGATGTAATACTCAACAAATTGTCTCAATGTCGAAGTTCAAAATTCCTCTCCCTTAGTCACTATTCACAAGACTCACAATTCTGCTTCAATACCCGCTAACAATAATTTCTCACAACAATCAATAGCCCAAAGGAGCAATATTTACACCAATTTCGTGCCAAAAGCAAATCAATCGCTACCCCCTTCAAATATTCTTCAAAGAAATTGTGATTTTGTATACTAAACACAGCTAAGAAATTATATGAAGCGAACTAACCGAGTTTGGTTGATGTCTGGTTAATTGGGCACTAAAAATCCAGCAGATTATTCATGAATTTTTGCCAAAAATCGAGCAATTTAAAACTTAGGTTTCGAATTAATTAGGGTATTTCATTGTTGGTTACGAAATCCCCGATTAATGAAGAGTAAATTCAATCAAGGTATTGTGTAATTTCAATGAATGCTGAAGAGTTGAACCGAAAATCTTACAGTTGTGAGTTGATGAAGAGGAACGAGAGAGTGTGGCACCGAACATAGGGCCCGAGCTGTTGCTTTTAACTATGATGAGATGGGTCGCGAGCAAGCTGCAATGATCATGGGTGCATCACGTCCATCCCATGGAGTAGACTAGTTGTCTCCTTTTCAGGTGTGAGGTCACGGTCTGGTAGTGGCTCGAGATATCAGGTCGTGACCTTGCTGTGGAGCGGACTGCCTCATATGCTATTTTATTTTGAGAGCCACGAGTTACCTGTGGTTGGGAGTTATCGGCCGCGAGATGGTTGTGGAGTAGACTGCCTTCATTCTCTCACTTCCCCCTTCTTCTTTTTTTTTCTTTGCTAATTTGGTGAGGGCACGATTACCTATTAAAAAAAATAAAAGAGATAAAGCAAGAATTAGGGTTAAACTAAACAACCTATTAACACAAAGGCTACACACGCAGCACACAAGACAAAGTGTGATGTCCACAATCTCGTTAATGAGGTCACCGACTCTGTAATGTTTCACTCTTTGACCATTCACCTTGAAAGTAGCATTTTGTCTGTTCCAAAGCTCTATTGAACCATAAGGGAAAACCTTACTAACTCGGAATGGTCCTGACCATCGAGAGCGAAGTTTTCCAAGAAAGAGTTTCAACCTAGAGTTAAAAAGGAGAACTAAGTCGCCTTCCTTAAACTCTCTTCTCAAAATCCCTTTGTCATGCCATCTTTTAGTCTTCTCCTTGTACAACCTTGAACTTTCATAAGCATCAAGTCGAATCTTTTCTAGCTCATTAAGTTGCAAGAGTCTCTTCTCACCCGCCATTTGAGAGTCAAAATTTAGGCTCTTGATAGCCCAAAATGCATGATGCTCTAATTCAACAGGAAGATGACATGCTTTCCCATAGACTAGTCGATATGGAGTGGTGCGAATAAGGGTCTTAGATGTTGTTCTATAAGCCTATAGTGCATCGTCGAGTTTCACAACTGTCTTCTCCAAGATGGTTTTGATCTCTCGATTAGAAATCTCTACTTGACCACTACTTTGTGGTTGATAGGAAAGCCCCACCCTATGATGTAATCCATACTTCTTAAGCATCGCCTCAAATCGATTCTCCAAGAAATGCTTGCCTCCATCACTAATCAACACTCGTGGTACACAAAATCGAGGAAAATATTCTTTTTAAAGAACTTGCTTACCATGCGAGCATCATTGGTTGGAGTAGTTATGGCTTCAACCCACTTTGAGACATAATCCACAACAACCAAGATATACATATTCCTATAAGAAGAAGGGAACGGTCCTATGAAATCTATTCCCCACACTTCAAACAATTCTACCTCGATGATGTTATTAAGAGGCATTTCATTCCTCTTAGAGATGTTATCAGTTTGTTGACATCGATCACAAGACTTAACATGTTGATGAACATCCTTGAAAAGACTTGGCCAATGAAAACCACACTGAAGAATATTTGCTGCAGTCTTATTAGTGCCAACATGTCCTCCACATGGCAAATCATGACAATGTGAAATAATGAATGACACCTCACTTTCTGGAATACACTTCTAATCATCCCATCAGTACAAGATTTGTAAAGAAAAGGGTCGTCCCAAAAATGTCTCATCACCTCTTTAAAGAATTTCTTCTTTTGTTGTGATGAATAGCCGTGAGGAATAGTACCACTGGCCAAGTAGTTTGCTATATCAGCATACCATGAGATCTCCTTAATAGCTAGAGCTAGAAGTTGCTTATCAGGAAATGAATCATCGATTGGGGGATCCTCATCACTCTCACCATCAAGGACAAGTCGGGAGAGATAATCAGCAACAACATTTTCGGCTCCTTTCTTGTCCTTAATTTCTAAGTCAAATTCTTGTAACAACAAAATCCATCGAATCAAGCGAGGTTTAGCATCTTTCTTACTTATCAAATACCTCAATGTTGCGTGATCTGTGGGGACTATCACCTTCGATCCAACCAGATAGGACTGAAACTTCTCCATTGCATACACCACCACCAACAATTCCTTCTCGGTTATGGCATAGTTCATCTGGGCCGAATCAAGAGTCTAACTCATGTAGTGGATGGCATGGAGCTTGCTATCCTTCCTTTGGCCCAACATTGCCCCAACTGCATAATCACTAGCATCACACATGATTTCAAATGGAAGATTGACACTCACTGACTTAAATAAATCTCATTTTACTGATGCCACATGTCACGACCCCACCCGTGGGCCCGTGACCGGCACTAGGGAATGGGTAGGCGTAAGGCCACCGAAACCCGTAGTAAGCCTGACACACACTGACTTAAACAAATCTCATCTCAAATTAATATTAATAAAGCCACAAATTATCTTAAATGCTACATTTTACATAATTTAATCGGTCTGCTAGAAGAACTAGGCGAGACACAGAAACTCGAAAATTTACAAGCGATACATCTACTATTACTCTGCGGAGAATCTAAGATTTACCAATTTACATACCAAATCAAATAAATCACCCGATGATGAAGGGTAGTTCTTGAATAAGAGTCGCAGGAGAAGTACTTGATCCACGAATCTGAAAAAACATAAATGGGTATGGGTCTAGAGTGAGTTAAAATCAAATAATCTAGGGACTATTGCTTCTTCTCGGAAAACATAGATTATTCAAATCAGTATATCAAACCATACTATAATCATACCCTACTATTTCCTTCACATAAAATATTAATCATTCGAATTAAAATATCAACCATGCACGTAAATACAAATCACATTATAATCAAATACCATAATAAATAAATAAATGAATAAATAAAAATATATTTTTACTTTTCACGGGACGAGTGGCTCGGTAGAACCCTAAACCCCAAAATCTAGTAGCCATTCGGCTCTCTTAATCCAATAAGGTAGCGTCCAGGAGCAATGCTCGACCGGGGACCTTACCTCCGATCTGGTCACTTAAATATCCAAATAAGAAATCTAGTAGCCATTCGGCTCTCTTAATCCAATAAAGGCCGAGCAATGCTCGACCGGGGACCTTACCTCCGGTCTAGTCACTTAAGTATCCAAATAAGAAATCTAGTAGCCATTCGGCTCTCTTAATCAATAAGGTGGCCGAGAGCAATGCTCGACCGGGGACCTTACCTCGGCAATTTACATAAATCGGCCCAGAGAGCCATGCTCGACCAGGGCAAACCCATGAAAATCTTATTACATGTCCATGATCATTACCGATGCGCACGCGGTTCTGATGTAACCCATCAGGCGGCATGTTCTACAAGCCACATTTCCCAATTCGCAATCATCACATATAATAAATATCATTATCCGATGAACTCAACCAACACATATCGGAAATAAAGATTAAAGATTTAAGGTAAAACAACGTGCAATTTGTGAGGGAAAAAATAATAACGTTTATCTTATTATAACATACTAATAATAATATTTATATTATTTTAAATATTAATAATCAAGTGAAATCATTTATTTTGCGATACTAATAATCATATTAAGCACAAATTCTAAATAGCATATTAAAATCGGACTAGCAATAGCAAAGATTAAATGACTTTAACTCATGATTTGATGTGTTCCACAGTCCGCTCCTACGCCTCGGGTGGAGCTAGCGGGAAGGCTGAATTATCTAATAACAAAAGACATACAATTAATAGACATTCAAATTTTTCCTAAACTTAGACCCTAAGGTCATTTGCTAGAATTAAATTGGACTCGAGGATTCTGTAGAAATTTGACAAAACCTCCCTAAATTACGGATATTTACCAGTAAAAGCGGGTCAGGACTGCCAAAAACATATCAAACATGCTTGGAATTTAATAACGGGAGGCCACAAGAATCGCATTAATATTTTCCGACTCCAAAACACCACAATCCAAACAATTAATTTGATTTATTTTTAAACTACCAACACAAGCAATTAATGGCCACAATAACTTTCTAATATTATAACAAAATTTTTAGAGTCTAAAATAAAATTATACCGAGTTAAAAATTGAAATATTTCACGTCCAGGAAAACCTTTGGGGGTCAGGAGCCAGGTCCGAATTGAATCCAGGAGCGCTCTGCGAAGCTCGAGTTGCGAGGGTCCGGAAGTACAAGAGTTTTGGTAGGAAAGTCGCTGCTCATGCGACACTTCCCGAAGGATTTTCCAGAGCGGAGGAGGGTTGCTTAGGGGTTTTTGGGGATGGGGAGTCCGATTCGGCGTCGGTTTACGGAAAGGACGGCCGGGAGGCCAGTCGATGATGTGACCTCTTAGGTCCTTCGTCGGTGTCAGCGGAAAGGAAGGAGGAGGAAGGCTGGCTGTGAATGGCTGAGGTGAAACGTGGCGGTCGGGAGAAAGGCGGTCGGCAGGGAGAGGGAGAAGGGAGAAAGCGGTCGGTGTAGGGGAGTGAAGGGGAAGGAAGGGAGGAAGGAAAGAGAGAGGGAGGAGAAAAGGAGAGATTAAAGTTTCGCATTGAAACCGAAGAAGATTCTAGTGAGATAATCCTTAATTTGGTATCGGAGCCAATTGGGTTCAAGGGATTAGAAGTATATCTATATTATAAAGATTTTACATTCATTGTAGGCTGCATCGGGTTTCCTATAGGCAAGTTACATTCATTTTGTCTTGATGGTAAGACCAAGCCGGACGGGTAGTAAAGGCGAGGCTGTGGTCGGGCTTGTCTAGAAAGTTATTTTGGTTTAGGTTAAAATGAATTTAGAACCTTTCTTACGTAGATCTTCTTCTTTCTCAAATTCTTACGCCTCTGAATCATGAGGTACAAGGTCTAGTAAATAGTGAAGAAATCACTATTGAAGATTTTCAAAGCATATTGGCGATTGGGAAATACCTAAAGTCCAAAGAAACAAATTTATGAGTTTTCAAAGTTTCCTCTCTTGAGGTGATTTTACAATCAAGGCCGAGAAGAGATATCAAATTTCAAAGCCTTTTGAGAGATTTATCTCTTGAATCCAAAGACCTACAAAGCATATGGAAAGGATTATAAGTATATCCATAGGTCTAGTCCGGTGGGTATTAAGCCCTTACGGAGAAGGTCTAGATACTTCCATATTAGCGTCCTTAGGGATGCTAGGTTTATAAATTTCTATGATTCCACATTGGAGTCTTTGTTGGGTGAGCCTCGATAAAGGACCTATTTCTTTGAGGTCCTTTATGGTATTTGAAGAAATAGGTCCTTTATTGAGGCTCAACTCGCGGTGCCTGAGGAATCATCAAATGACCTGGCATCTGAGACGATGTGGAGTGTCTGACCAGTAGGGCTGTCTGCTGGACTGTGGATGCTGGATCCTCGCTGAGATGTGGATGAGATCTTGTCTCGAAAGGCTGGTGGATTCTCCGGTCTTGGTGGTAAATCGTCTTGAGGGAGGAACTCATGGGTGTTTCTTTGGACTGTTCGATCGTCGTGTGCTGACTTCGGTGGTGTTATTCTTGGACATGCTCGTACCTCGATGACCCGGGCGGTGAAGAAGAGATCGAAGAAAGGTTCTAGGGCATTTTCTGACACGGACCGACTGCTACTGCGTCTTCTGGCGTAAATGAGCAGGGAACTAAAGCCGATCGCGATCTGGAAATGAATGTAAAATCTTTAATGTGAATATCGGCTTCTAATCTTGGGACGATGGGCTCGTACCAAATTATGATAAGATCTAAGAAATAGAAGGAAATAATAAGCAGTGAAGATATAGATCTAAGTTCGTGGCGTTGTCACCAGATTCACGCTTTAAGCAGCCTGTAGGAGCTTTAAATGCTCTTGCAGAATCATTTTCCGACCCTATAAACTTATAGATCCGAAGATAAATTTAAGCGAAGCAATCGGCAAGTTTACGTATGCGGGATCTCTTACGAGGCAAGCATAGAGCATACGCTTGATGATGAGGAAAGAAGAAGAAGATAGATAAAGAAGATAAACTTTGAATTGCTTTATTAATAATAATAACAGACTTTGGACATAAACATATAAACAATCTTTGAAGGCTTTAAATAAATTAGGCGAGATCGAAACTACAGAAAATCACATCTGATACATCTACTGTTTCGACTGCGGAGAATCTAAGACTTTATAAATTAACGTACCAAATCAAATACACCACCCAATGATGAAGGAGTTGAGTTATAAAATTAGAGTCGCGGGAAGACTAACAGTCACGGATCTGAAAAATAGTAAAATTGAGACTGTCAATCTCGAGAGTTAGTTAAAATCATATATCTAAAAATAGTTGCAATCACTTCAATAATGTATTTATTTAATTTGAAATAAATACTAAGTCATGTAAAAATAAACGTGTCATGTCATGTTTGAATATAATAAGTTTCACACACAACGGGATGGAGTACTATAATAGAACACTAATCCTAACACTAACATCTCGGTCAATCTCTATACTGACATCTCGGCTAATCTCAACTCTAACATCCCGACTAATCTGATTCCAATAGGAATGGCGCCTAGAGAGCGAAGCTCGATTAGGGACCTTACCTCCAGTCTGGTCACTTGTCTTAGCCTTTCGGCTCTCTTAATCCAACAGGTCTGGCGCCCAGAGAGCAAGCTCGACCAGGGACCTTACCTCCAGCCTGAACACTTGATTTCCAACTAAGCCGACACCCAGAGAGCAAGCTCGATTAGGGACCTTACCTCCGGCAAACACACTCTACTAAGCCTAGAGAGCGTTGCTCGATCAAGGCAATTCCTAATCTTTTCCTTTTAAATTTACCTATTTACCATTTCTCCATCACTCTCGAATTTATACCGTAACACTCATCAAACTAATATGTTCTACTGTCATCCCATCCCTTATCATCACAAAATCAATAAAAATCGTAATGCGGAAAATGAAATATGCATAAACAATACATAACAAATTAGTCAAAATATTAATCATTAAATCAAAGATATCATATAAAATATTAGCATGACACACGTAAGTAGATATATAACTTTAACTCGCAACTTTGGTGACCTCCTAGCTCTGCTCTGATGCCTCGGTTGGAGCGAGCCGAACAGAAGGATTATCTAATTATGAAAAATAATTTATCAATAACTCTGGACAATTGATAATTGACCTTAGCTCTAGATTCCTAAGGTTGACTATCTAAGAATTCTCGACTCGGGTAAATTCTACCGAAAATTCGGCAGAACTTTCCCTAAAACACGGACATTTAACCCTCGTAAAACAGGTCCAGGACCTACCATATACACATCAAATATGCTAGAATTAAATAATAGGAGTCGGGGCACAAGAACTGCATTAATATTTTCCCGACTCCACAACACCACAACACAAAAATTAAATTCAATTTATTTTTAAACTAACCATCACAAGCAATTAATAGCCACAATAATTTTCTAATATTACAAAATAATTTTCAAATTCTAAATAAAATTATACTGAGTCGAAATTGAAATATTTCGGCGTGTCGGAGAATCTGCAGGCGATCTACCTGCGATGTCGGTCGAATCCGCATGTGACTCGAGTTGCGGGAGTTGAAAGTACAAGAGTTTTGGCCGGGAAAGTAGCCGGAGGATGGAGATTCTTTGCTCTGCGACACTTCTTCAAAATTTCTTGCAGATTTTCTACTAGCGAGGAGAGGCATTTTAGGGGTAGAAACTCATTTCCGGTGTCGGATCGCTAGAAACACATAAGCAAGATCTTTGAATGATGATGACAACCCCTACTTTCGATTGACGTCGTGATGAAAGGAGGTAGGCGCGAGAGAGAAAAAGAGAGGAAGAGAGGAAGAAGAGGGAGGAAGGAAAAGAGGAAAAGAGAGGGGAAATGGGAGGGGAAGAAAAGAGGGAAAAACAATATCTATATATATATATAAATATTATTATTATTCAAAATAAAATACTGGATATTACACCTAGGGCAGATTTAAGAGCTTGCTTTAACCTGTCAAAAGCCTAAATACAAACATCAGTAAAAACAAAGGGAACATCCTTGCCTAAGAGCTTAGTTAGAGGTCGAGCAATTTTTGAGAAGTCCTTAATAAAACGGTAATAAAATCCCGCATGACCAAGGAAACTCCTTACTCCTTTTATAGAATTAGGCGATAATAAACACTCAATGACCTCTATTTTAGCCTTGTCAACTTCGATGCCCCTATGAGAAACAACATGACCCAGAACGACACTCTGTAGTACCATAAGATGGCATTTTTCCTAGTTGAGAATTAGGTTGACTTCTTTACATCTATGGAGCACCCCTTCTAAATTATTAAGGCAAACATCAAAAGATGTTCAATAGATTGAGAAATCATCCATAAAAACTTCCATAGAATTCTCAATAACACCTGAGAAAATTACCATCATGCATTGTTGATAAGTGGCAAGAGCATTACATAATCCAAATGGCATTCTCCGATAAGCGAAGGTGCCATAACGGCAGGTAAAAGTAGTATTTTCTTGATCGTCAAGATGAATAGGAATTTGGAAAAACCTGAGTATCCATCTAACCAACAAAAAAAGGAATGCTTTGGCAATCTTTCTAACATTTGATTAATAAACGGGAGAGGAAAGTGGTCTTTTCGGGTGGCTTTATTTAATTTTCTATAATCAAGGCACATTCGCCACCCTGTCATGGTTCTAGTGGGGATTTGTTCACCTTTGTCATTCTTGACAACTGTCATACCTCCCTTCTTTGGAACCACTTGTACAGGACTAACCCACTTACTATCTGAGATAGGGTAGATTATCCCTGCATCAAGCAATTTAAGAACCTCCTTTTTTACTACTTCCATCATATTCGGATTAAGCCTTCCTTGAGATTCTATAGAAGAGGTATGGTCGTCCTCAAGATTGATCTTATGCATGTAGAAAGACGGGTTAATACCCTTAATATCATCAATAGTATACCCAATGACATTCCTCTATTTTCTCAAAATCACAAGCAATTGCTCAGTTTGCATGTCATTGAGTTTAGTATTAACAATAACAGGTTATGTCTTATTAGGACCCATAAACACATATTTCAAGTTAGAGGCAAGGGGTGTTAATTCTACCTCAGGAGGCATAGTACTCTCCTTAGACTCTGTTGGTTTCAACACTTCCTTGATAGGCTCATCAGCTACTAGCGCTTGTGTCTCCTCCAAGAGCCTCTTGTACTCCCTTGTTTCCCATTCCTCGTCATCTGCACTCCCCATTAAGATCGTCTGCAATGAATCATCGAGTTGTAAATCTGTGGCTTTAGCTTCCACTACTTCATCTAGAGCATCCACCCTATAGATTGTTTCCTCCTTAAAATGAGAACCCATAAAACTTGTGAATGAATACTCCACCTTCTTATCACCCACTTCAAAGGTGATTTTCCCATTCCTCATGTCAATAGTGGCCCCAGCAGTGGCTAAGAAGGGTTTCCCTAGAATGATAGGGACTTGCGCTTCTTCTTTCATCTCTATAACCACAAAAATCACAAGGGATGAAGAATTTCCCAACTCTAAGTGGCACATCCTCAAGAATACCCAAAGGAAATTTCACTGATCTGGCTAACAAATGTAGGGAGATGCGCGTGGGTTTTAATTCACCCATCTGAAGTTTCTTGCAAATTGATAAGGGCATAAGATTGACACTTGCTCCTAGATCACAAAAAGCCTTTTTTCTTTCGGTATCACCTAGCTTGACTGGAATGGAATAGCTCCCTGGATCTTCTAGTTTTTTTGGAAGCTTGTTTTGCAATATAGCACTACATTCAACTATTAGTGAGACCGTTGCTTTCTCTTTGATTTTCCTCTTGTTAGAAAGGATGTCCTTCAGGAATTTAGCATAGGAGGGCATCTCTGAGATTGCATCCAAGAATAAGATGTTGATCTGCAACTTCTTTACAATGTCTAGGAATTTTCCATACTTCTTTTCTGGTTTTGTATGTGCCAATCGTTGTGGGAAAGGTATAGGTGGCTTGTAAGGTTCAATGAGAATTGGCTTCTTCTTCTCTTCAATTTTCTCCTTTTATATCATTTTCTCAGCTTCAACCATCTCTCCCTCTACTGCAACTGCTTTCTTTTGAACTACCTTCGATGGAAGGTCTTCTAGCTCTCCACCATTCCTCAAAGTTACATTATTAATTTGACCTTTAGGTGGTTACTCGGTATTACCAGGAAAATGACCCGGAACCTTTGAAGATTGACCCATTTATTGAGCAAGTTAGCTTATCTGACTCTCCATGAGCTTGGTTTGAGCTTGAATCTGTTGAACTGTAGCAGTAAAGAGACTATTATGTTTTAACTGCTCTTCCTAATACTTATCTTGCTTAGCTTGTGAGGCTACAAGAGTTTCAACCAAAGCTTCTAGATTGGACTTGGGTTATGGTTGTAGTTGTGGTGGGGGAGGCTGTTGATTGTAGTTTTGATTATTGAAGGGTGGTCTATTTTGAAAACCTAGAGGATGATTGAAGTTGTTGCAAGGTGGTGGTGGTGGTGGATTCAACTGATTTTGAGTGTTCTTGTAAGAGAATGCTAGGTTTTGTTTCCAACCTTCATTGTAAGTGTTGGAGTAGGGAACATGGTCTTCTTTGCTGGTTGTTGTTATAGAGAGCGTTAGCTTGCTCCATTAACATCTCAGCATATTGACACTCACTTGCAATGTGTCCTTGTACTCCACATGTCTCACAACATGCTACCACAGATGGTCTTGCTCAAAGTTGATCAACCTTAAGTGACAAAGTCTGCACAGTACTAGTCAAGAGAGTCATTGCATCAACATCATGTTTACCCTTTCTTTTGCCTTTCTCCCGGTGAGAGTTATCATTGTGACCATCTTCTCAAGCAATGCCTTAGCCTTAGTAGGGACCTTTTCAACGAAATTACCACACGACGCATCGTCAATATAAATCCTGTACTCATGCATCAACCCATTATAGAAGGTCTGAATCAATAGCCACTCTTGAATTCCATGAGGAACCTTTCTGTGAGGCCTTGAACCTTCTCGATATTCATACAATGACTCATCTAGTTGGCGAAGAGTGCTCAACTCGGTCCTTAACCTTACTGATTTTCTTGACCGAGAACTTGGGCAAAAACGCTTTACTAAACTTGTCCCATGAATCAAAAGTACCAATGCCTTCATCTTTTAGCCACTCATTTGCCCTATCCCTTAGAGAAAAAGGAAAAAGGCAAAGTCTAATTGCATCATCACTGACATTATTAATCTTGAAAGTGTCACACTTCTCCAGAAAACTATTAATATGATTAACAAGACAAACATTGACTCCCTCTGAAAAGGAATCATTGGAGATGAATTGAATAAACTGAGGTTTCAATTCGAAGTGTATTGCAGTAACTGCGGGTCTAAGAATGCTAAACTTTCCTTTGCAGGTAGTTGTGTCACGGTACACCGTACTCTAAAGGAGTTTAGCGGTAGGTGGATTTGGAACATTGTTTCCTGTTGCTTGTTCTTTTTCCTTCTCCTTTTACTTCCTTGCTTATGTACAATAGCCTCGATCTCAAGATCAATATGGATTAAATCTCTTGAACCTGTTCGTCGAGTTTGCATGCAATAAGAAGGAAAACTAAAAACAAAAGATCATAAGCACAAGGAATAATAGCTGAAGCACTACTAAACCCAAAGCTCAGAAAAAATAAATCAAAATTAACTACTTTAATACCGTCAGTCCCCGACAACGGTGTCGAAATTTGACAAGGCTATCGCGTGCCTATCAAAAATAACCTAACTAGATCTCCTAATTATATAGTCGGGCAAGCAAGAGTCGAATCCCTAGAGACTAAAGTAATAAAAACTAGTTAATCTTGACTTTAATTAATGCTAAGTAAGTAACCAAGTCAACGATTGAAAAGAATTAATCTAAGTCTAATTAATGCAAATAATAATAATGAGAATAAATCCAAGGATAAAAAGTACCTAGAGTTAAGTATTCCCACTAGCATAATTAACGCCAAGATAAGTTCCTACCCCACACTAATTAAATAAATTTCATAAGAAAAGATAAACCCTATAAAATACCGTAGATCTCTCCCGAGTATCAATGGCTTCCCTAATATGCCATCAAAACCTACTCTCATTGAATCATGCAAATTAAAGACATTAAACTCAATACCCTAACTTCCTAACAATCCATTCTACCTACTCCCGTGGAGAATTTCATGTCCTAAATTGAAATATTCAAATCTATCAAACCCAACTCCCGTTGTTATAAAGACAATGGAATTATTATAATACCAATTATCCATAATCTAGTACTGGAATATGCACAATCAATTAAGCAAGAGCAATTAAATAATTAAAGGGGAATAAAAGGAACAAATCATACATCAATATGGCTGAGTTTGCCAACCTAGACTGCTTCTCACTAGCGATAATTAAATAAACAAAATAGATTATAAAACAAAACATAATAACAAGTTAAAAAGGAAAAGGGAAATACTTGGATTGATAATTGAATGATGAGGTCTTTGATAAATTTTCAAAGCACAAAGAAAAATAACATACAATAGAGAAGAAAAAATGCAGCCAAAAACTAAGAAGAAAAGAAGAAGAGGGCTGCCCTTTGTCAAGTCCTCTCCACAAGCTATTTATGTGATAGAATATCCAGGAGTTTGGCTAAGTTTTTACCCTAAAAATTTGACTAAACAGGTATCCAAAATGCAGTTTTAAAGATCTAACCGTGGGCAGGCTGCGAGAAGGGGGCGAAGTGGACTGTTTCTTTGCTTTATCGTTGGCCTTAAAAGCTAAGTCACTGAGTGGCCACGAGATAGCTTCTCTTGCTCGTTTCACGATATAAAATCCTCCTAAGCATGAGTATCTCTATGACATCGTGCTTGAACATGAATGACTCTACAAACATCCTCGCCAACGTCTAGCAACTCGAGCCAATTCCTACAAAAATAAAATAAAACGAACCCGATGAGAGAAATATCAAAAACAACGAATAATAGTTCTAAAAGATTAAAAATGCGAAGATAGCATGAAGAACAAACATATATATATATATATATATATATAGCATATAAAATGCATATATTATTGCGTTATCACGCATCCTTTAAAGGTAATAAAGTAACTTGAAGTAGGCTTTCTCAAGTCTACATTATTAGCTATATATATATATATATATATATATATATATATATATATATATATATATATAACATATATATAGCAAATTAGAAGAAGGATATCTACATTACAAAGATTTTACATTTATTTTAGGCGCATCGGGTTTCCTATAGGCAAGTTACATTCATTTATCTTGATAGTAAGACCCAAGCCAGACGAGTAGGTAAGAGGAGGCGTGGTCCGAGCTTGTCTAGAAAGTTATTTTGGTTTAGGTTAAAATGAATTTAGAACCTTTCTTCCGTAGATCTTCTTCTTTCTCAAATTCTTCCGCCTCGGATCATCGAGGGTACAAAGGTCTAGTAAATAGTGAAGAAATCACTGTGAAGATTTTTCAAAGCATATAGACGATTGGGAAATACCCAAAGTCCAAAAGAAACAAATTTATGAGTTTTCAAAGTTCCCTCTCTTCAAGACTGATTTTACAATCAAGACGAAGAAAGAGATATCCAAATTTCAAAACCTTTTGAAGAGATTTATCTCTTAAATCCAAAGACCCTACAAAAGCATATGGAAAGGATTATAAGTATATCCACATAGGTCTAGTCCGGTGGGTATTAAGCCCCTTACCGGAGAAGGTCTAGATACTTCCATATTAGCCGTCCTTAGGGATGCTAGATTTACAAATTTCTATGATTCCCTGTTAGGTCTTTGTTGAGTCGAGTCTCAATAAAGGACCTATTTCTTTCAATTGTTTTCCAAATATCACGATTTCTTTAAACGATAAAAATGTTTTAAAGAGCATCGTTCTTCAAATCAAAACTCACAATTACAAAATGCTTGAAGGATCTATTCAGATAATTCATTACAAAGCTATGATTTCGCCTTTGGTTCCAAACACAAACTTCACTCACCAAAGGAGAAACCCTGTTCCTTCAAACAGATCTATCCAAATCAAATACAACCATTCCAAAGACCATTCAATGGAAAGACATTACACTTCCGGAAGAATGGATCCTTGAAGGTGCAACCCAACCTACTTCTCCAAAGCAAGCGAACCAAATACAAACCTCAAACACATAGCCCAATATCCGGATGGAAAGGTAAAGATCACATTCAATGAAAGTCAACTTCCTCTAGATTTTCCGATGATGGTTCTTCAACCTCGACCATAGATATTGGAAGGGTATCAAAATTCATACATTATCTATGCCCCTTACAAAGAACCAATTCCATCCCAAACCTGACCCAGTTTTCAACATCCGATATTCCAAAACACTCCGAATGTTGATTACCAAAGCAACATCCCGGACGATCTGGCAGTCAAAGAATGATGGCGAAGATATAGAGATAACCTCACCCCATCTTCACCATCACCATCAGCCATTACCCAAAACCTTGAAGCAGAGATCAACATGATTTCAAAAGAGTTTGAAATTGATAAAAACTCTTGCATGAAGATTTCTATTCAAAGAAAAACCATCTTAAGAAACTTTGGTTTTTAAGAATTTTTAAAAGAAAAGATAGTATTCAGGAAAATACTATCAATTTTGTATTCAAAACAAAGCCCAAATTAAATTTTTGATTGGTTTCAAATTTATTGCAAGAGCATGGTCACTCATATCCTTTTAAAGATAAGAGTATTAGTCCACATCACGGTGGGAACAAAGCCCCCGGGTGGAAGGTAGGAGAAACCTAGCATCGATCTGAGACATCCTCCCTTAGGAAGATAACCATTCCTTATGGAGAGAATGAGATAGAGGCAACGCCTGGTGATAGGCGAAGACCTTGAAAGAATGTCAAGAATATTGTTCAACAGAACAATTATTCGAACACCGCCTAAACACTATAGGAAAACAACTGGTTAGATTAGAAAACCAGATTCAAAAGCCCCTATAGTGGTGACATCTCAATACCTAGTCTTGGTCAACCAAAAGAGTCGAACCCGGTCGAGGAGAAGCTTAAAACCCGGTTTTAAGCCATATCGGCTACAAAGCCGAGCCAAGACCATTTCCAAAAGCAAACTGAGTTTGCCAAAGTAGTCGGAGAACAGTAAGTAGATTAGCAACCTCAGGTCGTCCAAAACCTAGTACCAGATACTCCTCAAAGTAGTAGGAATATCAGTGCTATAGGACAAGCCCAAAGCGATGAGTCTAACGATTCAGAGCTTGAAAGCCCCATTCCAAAACCCTTCAACATCAACAGATTGGGAATCCAAGCCCCTAGATTGACCTGGAATACTCCTGGGAGTCTTGCTCCGGAATTGAGAATAGGAACAACATCCTAACCCAGTCTAGATTCAATGCCTCCTCCGTCTATGAATGGAATATAGATGGAATGTCTGAATACAACATCCTTGGTCTCTTACAACAGATGACCATGGCAGCCAATGCCTACAAAACCCAAAGTGGTACCTCCGATAGAGCCATTGCTGAGCTCCTGATAGCTGGTTTTTCTGGCCAGTTAAAAGGATGGTGGGATTATCATCTCACTCAAGCACAGCAACTCCAAATCCTAGGTGCTATCCAAACAACAGTAGAAGGAACTCCGATCCTAGATGAAATAGGAAATCCAATTGAGGATGCGGTTTCGACCCTAATCCTCACTATTTCCCTACATTTCATAGGAGACCCTTCTCTGCTCAAAGACAAGAATGCCGAGCTCCTTAGCAATCTTACCGTAAGAAGCTTAGCAACTTCCAAAGTTACAAAGACACTTTCCTAACCAGAGTCATGCTTAGGGAAGATTCTAGCCAACCTTTCTGGAAAGAAAAATTCTTAGCCGGTTTACCTAAGATTCTAGGTGAAAGAGTTAGGAATACCATAAGAGAAACCCATAACGGTCAAATCCCTTATGATTTCTACACTTATGGAGAGTTAGTTAGCCTAACCCAGAAAGAAGGTTTAAAGATTTGTCATGACCTTAAGCTTCAAAGGCGACTTAAATGGGAAATGAAAAAGACTAGGCAGGAACTAGGTAGTTTCCCGTAACCGGTTTGAGTATAACCCAATAGAGCCGTGTCTAGTTGCAAAGGGAAATGCAAAGTTGATTCTTATCCAAAATCTTTCAAAAGAAACGATTTTCAAAGTATAGAAAGCCTTCTAAAAGCAAGGAGAATTTCTATAAAAACCATCTTCTTCCAAATTTCATTCTAAATTTCCAAAGAATGATTCAAAAAGGATTTTTCAAAAATTACATGCTTCAAATGTGGTAAGAAAGGCCATACTTGAAGTATTGTAAGTTTTCCAAAAGACTCCATGAGCTTCGAATAGAAGAAGAAGTTTTGCAAAGATTTACCTCTTCAGTTGATTCATCCGAATCGAGTTCTCAAACGATGAGGAAGAATTTCAAATCGATGAAATCAAAACCTCAACCGATTGTTCCGAGACAGTTGAGCTCTTCAAAGAACATTAATATGCTCACTAGGCAACAAGAAGCTCTTCTTGAAGTCGTAAAGCATATTAGTGATCCTCTTATTCAAAAGCAAGTTTTAAAAGAAATTTTAAAAACTGAATCTCCGTTCCTTCATCCGGTAAGAATACTTATGATCTTACTATGATTTTGGACAAAGGAAAGAAGTTGAAAAACCCTCTTCCTCTGTTCGGGAACTCCGGAAGGAGATCAAAACCATCAAAAGCAGAACTCGAAAAGTTGAAAAAAACAACAAAATGATTAGGCTAAGCTGATCCTCAGCGAATAGTGATTCCGATTCCGATGAGGAAAATGATTTTCAAAACCTTGAAGTTTCCGAAATGTTCCCGAAAACTTTATCAATGTTTTAAAGGAAATTACTTCAAGAAAATATTTGATTCAAATAAAGCTTGTTTTCCTGGAGATTTCCGGATAGAAACCATCGCCTTGTTTGATACGGGAAGCAGACCTCAATTGTATCAGCTATGACTGGTTCCTAAAAGGTTTCACCAAGAAACCAAAGAAAGTGACTTGACCAATTCTTCAAAGATTAAGATTCTTTGGTAAAACTGAAGCCGCAATTCTTAATAATAACATTGCTTTAAAGAATGTTTTTATTCTTACAAAGGATCTTCAGCAAACGGTTATCTTAGGGACTCCGTTTATCAATTTGATAACTCCCTTTAAAGTAACAACTGCTGGAATCATTTTCAAAGCTAAAGATTCAAAGATTGTTTTTCCTTTTCTAGAAAAACCAAAAAAGAGAAATTTGAATCTTATCAAAGCCCATTCCATTTACAATTTTGAAATCAATGCTTTGATCAAAGGAAAACAGACCCATCTTTCTCATCTTCAACAAGATGTGGGTTTGAAGAGAATCCTAGATCAACTACAAAATGATTTTATTCAAAGAAAAATTTCTGACTTTCAAATGAAGATTGAGAATGAACTATGTTCTGATCTTCCAAATGCTTTTTGGAATCGAAAGCAACATATGGTAGATTTGCCATATGAAAACGATTTTTCAGATAAGCAAATCCCTACTAAAGCCAGACCCATTCATATGAATGAGTCCTTAGAAAGCCATTGCAGATTAGAGATTAAAGATCTTGAGTCTAAAGGTTTAATTTCAAAGTCTAGATCACCTTGGTCTTGCGCAGCTTTCTATGTCAATAAGAATAGCGAGATAGAAAGAGGAACTCCTAGGCTAGTGATCAACTACAAACCATTGAACAAAGCTCTTAAGTGGATTAGGTATCCTATTCCAAATAAGAAAGATCTTTTACAAAAACTGCATTCTGCATTCATCTTTTCAAAGTTTGACATGAAATCAGGATTTTGGCAAATCCAGATTGATCCAAAAGATCGTTACAAAACGGCATTTCTGAGTCCCATTCGGCCAATATGAGTGGAATGTGATGCCTTTTGGATTAAAAATGCCCTTACGAATTTCGGAAAATCATGAATGACATTTTTAATCCATTTTCAAAGTTCGCATTGTCTACATAGATGATGTTTTAATCTTTTCAAATTCCATTGAGCGGCATTTTAAACACCTAGAAACGTTTTTCTATGTTGTTAAGAAAAATGGTTTAGTGGTTTCAAAGTCTAAGATATCTCTTTTCAAACGAAATTAGATTTCTTGGTCATTACATCTCTCGGGGTACAATTACTCCAATTGAGAGATCCCTTGCATTCACTTCAAAGTTTCGAGATAAAATTTTGGAAAAACCCAACTTCAAAGATTTCTTGGTAGTTTAAATTATGTTATGGATTTTTATCCTAATTTAAACTGTCTTGCAAAGCCACGCATGATAGGCTAAGGAAAACCCCCTCCTTGGTCCGATCAACATACAAAGATAGTCCAAAGCATTAAAAACAAGTTTTAGAAATTCCTTGCCCGCATTTAAGATTGTAAAGCGGATGCATCGGAGTTAGGTTATTCGGTGGGATTCTTAAGCAAGTCCAAAATTCCAAAGAATGTATTGTCCGGTTTACTTACGCTCCTTGGAGCGATACTCGAAAGAATTATTCTACTATCAAAAGGAAATCCTTTCGATAGTTCTCTGTATTTCTAAATTTCAAAGCGATCTTTTAAATCAAAATTTCTTTTAAGGATTGATTGCAAGTCTGCAAAAGAAGTTTTGCAAAAGATGTCCAAAATATAGCTTCAAAACAGATTTCACTGGTTGGCAAGCTATCTTATCTGTTTTTGATTTTGAAATTGAATTTATTCGTGGAGAATCAAATTCTATTCGACTTTAACGGGGAGTCAAAATGCAAGAGTTAAGAATGCAGAAGTCCGCCTCTGGCGGATGGTGAAGAAGTCCTCCTCAACTTCAAAGCCATCGGGACTTGGGTGAGATAATCCAAGAAGAATTAATCAACCGGATCCAATTCAACCTCGGATGGATCCTTTCAAAGCCGATCAAGCCAAACAAATTCAGGAATGGCTTGCCCAAGTGAGACTCGAATTCATTCAAAGAGTAGAAGAATACAAAGACAAATGGTTCAATCCTATGCCGAACCATCTACAAAGCAAATCATTCCAAGCGAGCGACTCCAAAGTCGTCCTCTTCCCTCTACAAAGGGTAAAGGTATATTATCTATCCTTTTCAAAATCACCGAGATAGAGATTTTCCTCAAATCTATCTCAAAACTCAAATAGTCTTTCAAAGCCAAACTCTCAGGAGATTGTTTTGACACAATCAAAACGTTTTAAATCAAATGAGTATTTGGAAAACCTATTTTCAAAATGTTTTAACCATTGAGGAAGGATTCGCATGAAAGCCCCTCAAAATTGGTTTCAAAGATTTTCCCTCCAGTTGGTTTTTTAAACCTGAAATATTTCAAAGCCTCAAGCTTATTACCGGTCAATCTTTGAGGTTACTTGGTTCGGCAAAATTCAAGCACTTCAAAAAGACAAAGCCCATAAAGACCCTGCATATTCAACATGCACAATCCAAAGAATCCTTCACCCGTCCGATTGGGGTATGGATTTACACTCTCTTCGTTCCTTCCCTACTTCTCTAAAAAGAACCTACCCTTCAAATCTTAACACCTCTTTCTCCTATTGGGATTACCGTGAAGCACGGTTCAATACCTTTCTTATCCAAAACGAAGGAAGAAGCCACTCCGGCTATTCTACTTGACACCAATATCCAAACCTCCAAAATCCCTTACGGTTTGTGGTGGAATTACTACGGTAATGCCCTGAGACTCTTATTCCGAAGTCTTACCCTGTTCAACCTATTCAAAGCAAATTACAAACCAAATTCCATGGAAAGCGTTTTCCCCGCTTCTCCTTTCCCATTTCAAATTTCTTTTTACCCACGGGTATGTGTATGGTACTTTCACTTCAATCCCTTCCGGATGGTGAGATTACACTTATCCGTCGATTCAAAGTAAAATGGTGGGATAAATTCAACCACCAAGACAAACTGTCCCTAAAAGCCGTTCAAAACTTCTTGACCAAACGCAGCTTCTTGCCTCCTCACAAAGAACAAACAACGTTCTTGGCACAAGTCTTTTCTCCTTCAAAAGCTTCTCATGACCCAAACCGAAGAAGATTTCCTACAACTTATAAAACAGCCGGTTATGCAAACAGTTCTTCTAAAGGCAAATCCAAAGCCTCATCATCATCCTCTTCCGGTGTCTGCTGCATTCGATTTGGATGATCCGGTGAGCGATTGTTATGGGATACTCAAAATCTCATAAATATTATCTCCTTCTTTTAAAGCCCATGGGTTAAAAACCAGAAATGGTAGCCCAAGGTTATTTGTGTTGGGCCAAAAAGCCCACACTAAAGCCCACAAAAAGAAAAAGAAAAAGAAAAAGAAAAAGAAAAGAAAAAGAAAAACAAAAGAAAAGAAAAGAAAAGAAAAGAAAAAAAAACAAAAGTCAAAAAGCAAAGATTCTTTCAAGACATGGCCGACAACTTTCTCAAAAGGCGGTTGGCATTATCAAAAGACTCAAAGCATGTGAAGAATCTCCACAAGACTCCAAAGACAAGTGGAATCATTTCTACTCCACTAAGCAAAGCATCCAAAGCCCGTGACAAGTATCCAAAGCTCCAAGACCTCTATATATAGAGGAGTCCTCCTTCTTCATCCCTCAGAATTTAGAACTTAGAGTTTAGAAGAGAGAAGAAAGCTCTTCCTGAGTCTAAATCTCACAGAAGAGATTAGAGTAAAAGAGAGTGAGTAAGAGAGAGAATCTTGTAACTCCTCCCTGTAAGTCTATATTTTCTTCACATTTCAAAGTCTTACAAAGTTGTATGTTTATTTAAAGCTTTCAAAGATTGTTTATATGTTTATGTTCAAAGTCACATTATTATTAATAAAGCAATTCAAAGTTTATCTTCTTTATCTATCATCTTCTTCTTTCCCCATCATCAAGCGTATGCTCTGTGCTTGCCTCGTAAGAGGATCCCTTTACATCGGAAACTTGCTTGATTGTTTTTGTTCAAATTTATTTTCGGATCTATAAGTTTATAGGGCTGGAAAAGCAGTTCTGCAAGAGCATCTAAAGCTCCTACAATGCTTAAAGCGTGAATCGGTTCGCGCCACGAACTTAGATCTAAATCTTCACCTTATTATTTCATACGTGCTTGCCTCGTAAGAGATCCTGCACATCGAAACTTGCGATTGTTTACATTCAAATTTATTTTCAGATCTATAAGTTTATAAGTGGAAAGCAGTTCTATGAGAGCATCTAAAGCTCCTACATCTTCTTAAAAGCGTGAATCGGTTACAACGCCACGAACTTAGATCTAAATCTTCTGCTTATTATTTCCTTCTATTTCCTAGATCTTGTTTCTAATTTGGTATCGGAGCCTATTGGGTTCCTGGATTAGAAGCATATCTACATTACAAAGATTTTACATTTATTTTAGATCGCGGGTTTCCTATAGGCAAGTTCATTCATTTTATCTTGCTTGATAGTAAGACTGAAGCCAGACGTAAGAAGGCGGGGTCGGGCTTGTCTAGAAAGTTATTTTGGTTTAGGTTAAAATGAATTTAGAACCTTTCTTCCCGTAGATCTTCTTCTTTCTCAAATTCTTCCGCCTCTGAATCATCGAGGTACAAGGTCTAGTAAATAGTGAAGAAATCACTATTGAAGATTTTTCAAAGCATATAGACGATTGGGAAATACCCAAAGTCCAAAAGAAACAAATTTATGAGTTTTCAAAGTTCCCTCTCTTGAGGACTGATTTTACAATCAAGGCTGAAGAAAGAGATATCCAAATTTCAAAACCTTTTGAAGAGATTTATCTCTTAAATCCAAAGACCCTACAAAAGCATATGGAAAAGGATTATAAGTATATCCACATAGGTCTAGTCCAGGTAGGTATTAAGCCCTTACCAGAAGGTCTAGATACTTCCATATTAGCCGTCCTTAGGGATGCTAGATTTACAAATTTCTATGATTCCCTGTTAGGTACTGTTGAGTCGAGTCTCAATAAAGGACCTATTTCTTTCAATTGTTTTCCAAATATCACGATTTCTTTGTACGATAAAAATGTTTTAAAGAGCATCGTTCTTCAAATCAAAACTCACAATTACAAAATTCTTGAAGGATCTATTCCGATAATTCATTACAAAGCTATGATTTCTGCCTTTGGTTCCAAACACAAACTTCACTCACCAAAAGGAGAAACCCTGTTCCTTCAAACAGATCTATCCAAATCAAATACAACCATTCCAAAGACCATTCAATGGAAAGACATTACACTTCCAGAAGAATGGATCCTTGAAGGTGCAACCCAACCTACTTCTCCAAAGCAAGCAGAACCAAATACAAACCTCAAACACATAGCCCAATATCCAGATGGAAAGGTAAAGATCACATTCAATAGAAAGTCAACTTCCTCTAGATTTTCCGATGATGGTTCTTCAACCTCGACCATAGATATTGGAAGGGTATCCAAAATTCTACATTATCTATGCCCCTTACAAAGAACCAATTCCATCCCAAACACAACCCAGTTTTCAACATCCGATATTCCAAAAACACTCCGAATGTTGATTACCAAAGCAACATCCCGGACCGGTCTCGATCCAGAATGATGAAGATATAGAGATAACCTCTACCCCATCTTCACCATCACCATCGTACCATTACCCAAAACCTTGGGCGAGAGATCAACATGATTTCAAAAGAGTTTGAAATTGATAAAACACTCTTGCATGAAGATTTCTATTCAAAGAAAAACCATCTTAAGAAACTTTGGTTTTTAAGAATTTTTAAAAGAAAAAGATAGTATTCAGGAAAATACTATCAATTTTGTATTCAAAACAAAGCCCAAATTAAATTTTTGATTGGTTTCAAATTTATTGCAAGAGCATGGTCACTCATATCCTTTTAAAGATAAGAGTATTAGTCCACATCACGGTGAGAACAAAGCCCCCGAGTGGAAGGTAGGAGAAAACCTAACGTCATTCAACATCCTCCCTTAGGAAGATAACCATTCCTTATGGAGAGAATGAGATAGAGGCAACGCCTGGTGATAGGCGAAGACCTTGAAAGAATGTCAAGAATATTGTTCAACGAACAATTATTCGAACACTGCCTAAACACTATAGGAAAACAACTGGTTAGATTAGAAAACCGGATTCAAAAGCCCCCTATAGTGGTGACATCTCCAATACTAGTCTTGGTCGACCAAAAGTCGAACCTTGTCGAGAGGCTTAAAACCCAGGTTTTAAGCCATATCGACAAAGCCGAGCCAAGACCATTTCAAAAGCAACCGGGTTTGCCAAGTAGTCAGAGAGCATTAAGTAGATTAGCAACCTCCGAGTCGTCCAAAACCTAGTACGGATACTCCTCAAAGTAGTAGGAATATCAGTGCTATAGGACAAGCCCAAAGCGATGAGTCTAACGATTCGGAGCTTGAAAGCCCCATTCCAAAACCCTTCAACATCAACAGTTGGGAATCCAAGCCCTAGATTGACCTGGAATACTCCTAGGAGTACTGCTCCAGATCTAGGAATTGAGAATAGGAACAACATCCTAACCCAGTCTAGATTCAATGCCTCCTCCGTCTATGAATGGAATATAGATGGAATGTCTGAATACAACATCCTTGGTCTCTTACAACAGATGACCATGGCAGCCAATGCCTACAAAACCCAAAGTGGTACCTCCGATAGAGCCATTGCTGAGCTCCTGATAGCTGGTTTTTCTGGCCAGTTAAAAGGATGGTGGGATTATCATCTCACTCAAGCAACTCAAATCCTAGGTGCTATCCAAACAACAGTAGAAGGAACTCCGATCCTAGATGAAATAGGAAATCCAATTGAGGATGCGGTTTCGACCCTAATCCTCACTATTTCCCTACATTTCATAGGAGACCCTTCTCTGCTCAAAGACAAGAATCTCTGAGCTCCTTAGCAATCTTACTGTAGAAGCTTAGCAACTTCCAAAGTTACAAAGACACTTTCCTAACCAGAGTCATGCTTAGGGAAGATTCTAGCCAACCTTCCGGAAAGAAAAATTCTTAGCCGGTTTACCTAAGATTCTAGGTGAAAGAGTTAGGAATACCATAAGAGAAACCCATAACGGTCAAATCCCTTATGATTTCTACACTTATGGAGAGTTAGTTAGCCTAACCCGGAAAGAAGGTTTAAAGATTTGTCATGACCTTAAGCTTCAAAGAGCGACTTAAATGGGAAATGAAAAGACTAGGCAGGAACTAGGTAGTTTAGCAGTTTGAGTATAACTGATAGAGGCAGTGTCTAGTTGCAGAAATGCAAAGTTGATTCTTATCCAAAATCTTTCAAAAGAAACGATTTTCAAAGTATAGAAAGCCTTCTAAAAGCAAGGAGAATTTCTATAAAAACCATCTTCTTCCAAATTTCATTCTAAATTTCCAAAGAATGATTCAAAAAGGATTTTTCAAAAATTACATGCTTCAAATGTGGTAAGAAAGGCCATACTTCAAGTATTGTAAGTTTTCCAAAAGACTCCATGAGCTTCAAATAGAAGAAGAAGTTTTGCAAAGATTTCGCTCTTCTAGTTGATTCATCCGAATCGAGTTCTCAAACAGTGAGGAAGAATTTCAAATCGATGAAATCAAAACCTCAACTGATTGTTAAGGGCGATTCAGAGAGCTCTTCAAAGAACATTAATATGCTCACTTTAGCAGAAGCTCTTCGTCGTAAAGCATATTAGTGATCCTCTTATTCAAAAGCAAGTTTTAAAAGAAATTTTAAAAGCTGAATCTCAGTTCCTTCATCCAGTAAGAATACTTATGATCTTACTATGATTTTGGACAAAGGAAAGAAGTTGAAAACCCTCTTCCTACTGTTAGGAACTCCGGAAGGAGATCAAAACCATCAAAACAGAACTCAAAGAGTTGAAAGAAAAACAACAAAATGATTCCATTTTTGCTTCAAAGCTCGATCCTCAGCGAATAGTGATTCCGATTCCGATGAGGAAAATGATTTTCAAAACCTTGAAGTTTCCGAAATGTTCCTGAAAACTTTATCAATGTTTTAAAGGAAATTACTTCAAGAAAATATTTGATTCAAATAAAGCTTGTTTTCCTGGAGATTTCGGATAGAAACCATCGCCTTGTTTGATAAGGAGCGAGACCTCAATTGTATCAATCGCGAATCGGTTCTAAAAGGTTTCACCAAGAAACCAAAGAAAGGTCGACTTGACCAATTCTTCAAAGATTAAGATTGCTTGGTAAAACTGAAGCCGCAATTCTTAATAATAACATTGCTTTAAAGAATGTTTTTATTCTTACAAAGGATCTTCGATGACGGTTATCTTAGGGACTCCGTTTATCAATTTGATAACTCCCTTTAAAGTAACAACTGGAATCATTTTCAAAGCTAAAGATTCAAAGATTGTTCTTCCTTTTCTAGAAAAACCAAAAAAGAGAAATTTGAATCTTATCAAAGCCCATTCCATTTACAATTTTGAAATCAATGCTTTGATCAAAGGAAAACAGACCCATCTTTCTCATCTTCAACAAGATGTGGGTTTGAAGAGAATCCTAGATCAACTACAAAATGATTTTATTCAAAGAAAAATTTCTGACTTTCAAATGAAGATTGAGAATGAACTATGTTCTGATCTTCCAAATGCTTTTTGGAATCGAAAGCAACATATGGTAGATTTGCCATATGAAAACGATTTTTCAGATAAGCAAATCCCTACTAAAGCCAGACCCATTCATATGAATGAGTCCTTAGAAAGCCATTGCAGATTAGAGATTAAAGATCTTGAGTCTAAAGGTTTAATTTCAAAGTCTAGATCACCTTGGTCTTGCGCAGCTTTCTATGTCAATAAGAATAGCGAGATAGAAAGAGGAACTCCTAGGCTAGTGATCAACTACAAACCATTGAACAAAGCTCTTAAGTGGATTAGGTATCCTATTCCAAATAAGAAAGATCTTTACAAAACTGCATTCGCATTCATCTTTTCAAAGTTTGACATGAAATCGGGATTTTGGCAAATCCAGTTGATCCAAAGATCGTTACAAAACGGCATTTACAAATTCCATTCGGCCAATATGAGTGGAATGTGATGCCTTTTGGATTAAAAATACCCCTTCCGAATTTCGGAAAATCATGAATGACATTTTTAATCCATTTCAAAGTTCGCATTGTCTACATAGATGATGTTTTAATCTTTTCAAATTCCATTGAACGGCATTTTAAACACCTAGAAACGTTTTTCTATGTTGTTAAGAAAAATGGTTTAGTGGTTTCAAAGTCTAAGATATCTCTTTTCAAACGAAATTAGATTTCTTGGTCATTACATCTCTCGGGGTACAATTACTCCAATTGAGAGATCCCTTGCATTCACTTCCAAAGTTTCCGGATAAAATTTTGGAAAAACCCAACTTCAAAGATTTCTTGGTAGTTTAAATTATGTTATGGATTTTTATCCTAATTTAAACTGTCTTGCAAAGCCCTGCATGATAGGCTAAGGAAAAACCCCCTCCTTGGTCCGATCAACATACAAAGATAGTCCAAAGCATTAAAAACAAGTTTTAGAAATTCCTTGCATCGTGATCCTTGCATTTAAGATTGTAGAAACGGATGCATCGAGTTAGGTTACGGTGGGATTCTTAAGCAAGTCCAAAATTCCAAAGAATGTATTGTCCGGTTTACCGCTCCTTTGGAGCGATACTCGAAAAGAATTATTCTACTATCAAAAGGAAATCCTTTCGATAGTTCTCTGTATTTCTAAATTTCAAAGCGATCTTTTAAATCAAAAATTTCTTTTAAGGATTGATTGCAAGTCCGCGAAAGAAGTTTTGCAAAAGATGTCCAAAATATAGCTTCAAAACAGATTTTCTTCGCTGGCAAGCTATCTTATCTGTTTTTGATTTTGAAATTGAATTTATTCGTGGAGAATCAAATTCTATTCCTGACTTTCTAACCAGAGAGTTTTTACAAAAACAGGAGTGATACAAAATGCCAAGAAAATCGAAATCTAAAGAAGAAAAGTCCACGGCCTCTTCAAAACCGGCCAAAATTCAAAGCCCAGTGAAGGAAGTCCTCCCTTCAACTTCAAAGCCCATCGGGACTTGGGTGAGATAATCCAAGAAGAATTAATCAACCGGATCCAATTCAACCTCGGATGGATCCTTTCAAAGCCGATCAAGCCAAACAAATTCGGGAATGGCTTGCCCAAGAAGACCCCTGAATTCATTCAAAGAGTAGAAGAATACAAAGACAAATGGTTCAATCCCCCACCGAACCATCTACAAAGCAAATCATTCCAAAGCCGGGCGACTCCAAAGTCGTCCTCTTCCTCTACAAAGGGTAAAGGTATATTATCTATCCCTTTTCAAAATACCGAGATAGAGATTTTCCCTCCAAATCTATCTCAAAACTCAAATAGTCTTTCAAAGCCAAACTCTCAGGAGATTGTTTTGACACAATCAAAACGTTTTAAATCAAATGAGTATTTGGAAAAACCTATTTTTCAAAATGTTTTAACCATTGAGGAAGGATTCTGCACAGAAAGCCCCTCAAAATTGGTTTCAAAGATTTTCCCTCCAGGTTGGTTTTTTAAACCCTGAAATATTTCAAAGCCTCAAGCTTATTACCAGTCAATCTTTGAGGTTACTGGTTCAGCAAAATTCAAGCACTTCAAAAAAGACAAAGCCCATAAAGACCCTGCATATTCAACATGCACAATCCAAAGAATCCTTCACCCGTCTGATTGGGGTATGGATTTACACTCTCTTCGTTCCTTCCTACTTCTAAAAAGAACCTACCCTTCAAATCTTAACACCTCTTTCTCCTATTGGGATTACAATGAGCACAGTTCAATACCTTCTTATCCAAAATGAAGGAAGAAGCCACTCCGGCTATTCTACTTCGACACCAATATCCAAACCTCCAAAATCCCTTACTGGTTTAAACAGTGGTGGAATTACTACGGTAATGCCCCTGAGACTCTTATTCCCGAAGTCTTACCCCTGTTCAACCTATTCAAAGCAAATTACAAACCAAATTCCATGGAAAAGCGTTTTCCCCGCTTCTCCTTTCCCTGTTCAAATTTCTTTTTACCCCGGGTATGTGTATGGTACTTTCACTTCAACTGCCTTCCGGATGGTGAGATTACACTTATCCGTCGATTCAAAGTAAAATGGTGGGATAAATTCAACCACCAAGACAAATCATCACAAAAGCCGTTCAAAACTTCTTGACCAAACATAGCTTCTTGCCTCCTCCTAAAGAACAAACAACGTTCTTGGCACAAGTCTTTTCTCCTTCCAAAGCTTCATTGCACTTAAATCAAGAAGATTTCCTACAACTTATAAAACAGTTGTCTGAAACAGCTTCTTCTAAAGGCAAATCCAAAGCCTCATCATCATCCTCTTCCAGTGCTAGTACTGCTGCATTCGATTTGGATGATCCAGCGGGAGACGATTGTTATGGGATACTCAAAATCTCATAAATATTATCTCCTTCTTTTAAAGCCCATGGGTTAAAAACCAGAAATGGTAGCCCAAGGTTATTTGTGTTGGGCCAAAAAGCCCACACTAAAGCCCACAAAAAGAAAAAGAAAAAGAAAAAGAAAAAGAAAAGAAAAAGAAAAAGAAAAGAAAAGAAAAGAAAAGAAAAGAAAAGACAAAAGAAAAAAAAAAACAAAAGTCAAAAAAGCAAAAGATTCTTTCAAGACATGGCCGACAACTTTCTCAAAAGGCGGTTGGCATTATCAAAAGACTCCAAAGCATGTGAAGAATCTCCACAAGACTCCAAAGACAAGTGGAATCATTTCTACTCCACTAAGCAAAGCATCCAAAGCCCGTGACAAGTATCCAAAGCTCCAAGACCTCTATATATAGAGGAGTCCTCCTTCTTCATCCCTCAGAATTTAGAACTTAGAGTTTAGAAGAGAGAAGAAAGCTCTTCCTGAGTCTAAATCTCACAGAAGAGATTAGAGTAAAAGAGAGTGAGTAGAGAGAATCTTGTAACTCCTCCGTAAGTCTATATTTTCTTCCACATTTCAAAGTCTTACAAAGTTGTATGTTTATTTAAAGCTTTCAAAGATTGTTTATATGTTTATGTTCAAAGTCTGTTATTATTAATAAAGCAATTCAAAGTTTATCTTCTTTATCTATCATCTTCTTCTTTCCCCATCATCAAGCGTATGCTCTGTGCTTGCCTCGTAAGAGGATCCTGCACATCAGAAACTTGCTGATTGTTTTTGTTCAAATTTATTTTCAGATCTATAAGTTTATAGGCTGGAAAACAGATTCTGCAAGAGCATCTAAAGCTCCTACAGGCTGCTTAAAGCGTGAATCTGTTCTGGCCACGACTTAGATCTAAATCTTCACTGCTTATTATTTCCTGCATGCTTGCCTCGTAAGAGATCCGCACATCGAAACTTGCCGATTGTTTCGCATTCAAATTTATTTTCAGATCTATAAGTTTATAGGCTGGAAAACAGATTCTGCAAGAGCATCTAAAGCTCCTACAGGCTGCTTAAAGCGTGAATCTGGTTACAACGCCACGAACTTAGATCTAAATCTTCACTGCTTATTATTTCCTTCTATTTCCTAGATCTTGTTTCTAATTTGGTATCAGAGCCTATTGGGTTCCTGGATTAGAAGCATATCTACATTACAAAGATTTTACATTTATTTTAGAGCGCATCAGGGTTTCCTATAGGCAAGTTCTGCTCATTTTATGTGATGTAAAGACCCGGCCAGACGGGCAAAAAGGTGATGGTCCGTGCTTGTCTAGAAAGTTATTTTGGTTTAGGTTAAAATGAATTTAGAACCTTTCTCCGTAGATCTTCTTCTTTCTCAAATTCTTCCGCCTCCGAATCATCGAGGTACAAGGTCTAGTAAATAGTGAAGAAATCACTATTGAAGATTTTTCAAAGCATATAGACGATTGGGAAATACCCAAAGTCCAAAAGAAACAAATTTATGAGTTTTCAAAGTTCCCTCTCTTCAAGACTGATTTTACAATCAAGACTGAAGAAAGAGATATCCAAATTTCAAAACCTTTTGAAGAGATTTATCTCTTAAATCCAAAGACCCTACAAAAGCATATGGAAAAGGATTATAAGTATATCCACATAGGTCTAGTCCAGGTAGGTATTAAGCCCCTTACCAGAGAAGGTCTAGATACTTCCATATTAGCCGTCCTTAGGGATGCTAGATTTACAAATTTCTATGATTCCCTGTTAGGTACTGTTGAGTCGAGTCTCAATAAAGGACCTATTTCTTTCAATTGTTTTCCAAATATCACGATTTCTTTAAACGATAAAAATGTTTTAAAGAGCATCGTTCTTCAAATCAAAACTCACAATTACAAAATGCTTGAAGGATCTATTCCGATAATTCATTACAAAGCTATGATTTCTGCCTTTGGTTCCAAACACAAACTTCACTCACCAAAAGGAGAAACCCTGTTCCTTCAAACAGATCTATCCAAATCAAATACAACCATTCCAAAGACCATTCAATGGAAAGACATTACACTTCCAGAAGAATGGATCCTTGAAGGTGCAACCCAACCTACTTCTCCAAAGCAAGCAGAACCAAATACAAACCTCAAACACATAGCCCAATATCCAGATGGAAAGGTAAAGATCACATTCAACAGAAAGTCAACTTCCTCTAGATTTTCTGATGATGGTTCTTCAACCTCGACCATAGATATTGGAAGGGTATCCAAAATTCACTACATTATCTATGCCCCTTACAGAGAACCAATTCCATCCCAAACACAACCCGTAGTTTTCAACATCCGATATTCCAAAACACTCCAGAATGTTGATTACCAAAGCAACATCCCCGGACGGTCTACAGTCAAAGAATGATGACGAAGATATAGAGATAACCTCACCCCATCTTCACCATCACCATCGTACCATTACCCAAAACCTTGAAGCAGAGATCAACATGATTTCAAAAGAGTTTGAAATTGATAAAAAACTCTTGCATGAAGATTTCTATTCAAAGAAAAACCATCTTAAGAAACTTTGGTTTTTTAAGAATTTTTTAAAAGAAAAAGATAGTATTCAGGAAAAATACTATCAATTTTGTATTCAAAACAAAGCCCAAATTAAATTTTTTGATTGGTTTCAAATTTATTGCAAAGAGCATGGTCACTCATATCCTTTTAAAGATAAGAGTATTAGTCCTCACAAGTGAGAACAAAGCCCCCGAGTGGAAGGTAGGAGAAAACCTAACTGTCCAGTCTGAACATCCTCCCCTTAGGAAGATAACCATTCCTTATGGAGAGAATGAGATAGAGGCAACGCCTTACAAACTGATAGGCGAAGACCTTGAAAAGAATGTCAAGAATATTGTTCAACAGAACAATTATTCGAACACCTGCCTAAACACTATAGGAAAACAACTGGTTAGATTAGAAAACCAGATTCAAAAGCCCCCTATAGTGGTGACATCTCCAATACCTAGTACTGGTCAACCAAAAGAGTCGAACCGTCAGAGAAGCTTAAAACCAGGTTTTAAAGCATATCGACCTACAAAGCCGAGCCAAGACCATTTCCAAAAGCAAACTGAGTTTGCCAAAGTAGTCAGAGAACAGCTAAGTAGATTAGCAACCTCTGAGTCGTCCAAAAACCTAGTACCAGATACTCCTCAAAGTAGTAGGAATATCAGTGCTATAGGACAAGCCCAAAGCGATGAGTCTAACGATTCAGAGCTTGAAAGCCCCATTCCAAAACCCTTCAACATCAACAGATTGGGAATCCAAGCCCCTAGATTGACCTGGAATACTCCTAGGAGTACTGCTCCAGATCTAGGAATTGAGAATAGGAACAACATCCTAACCCAGTCTAGATTCAATGCCTCCTCCGTCTATGAATGGAATATAGATGGAATGTCTGAATACAACATCCTTGGTCTCTTACAACAGATGACCATGGCAGCCAATGCCTACAAAACCCAAAGTGGTACCTCCGATAGAGCCATTGCTGAGCTCCTGATAGCTGGTTTTTCTGGCCAGTTAAAAGGATGGTGGGATTATCATCTCACTCAAGCACAGCAACTCCAAATCCTAGGTGCTATCCAAACAACAGTAGAAGGAACTCCGATCCTAGATGAAATAGGAAATCCAATTGAGGATGCGGTTTCGACCCTAATCCTCACTATTTCCCTACATTTCATAGGAGACCCTTCTCTGCTCAAAGACAAGAATGCCGAGCTCCTTAGCAATCTTACCTGTAAGAAGCTTAGCAACTTCCAAAGTTACAAAGACACTTTCCTAACCAGAGTCATGCTTAGGGAAGATTCTAGCCAACCTTTCTGGAAAGAAAAATTCTTAGCCGGTTTACCTAAGATTCTAGGTGAAAGAGTTAGGAATACCATAAGAGAAACCCATAACGGTCAAATCCCTTATGATTTCTACACTTATGGAGAGTTAGTTAGCCTAACCCAGAAAGAAGGTTTAAAGATTTGTCATGACCTTAAGCTTCAAAGACAGCTTAAATGGGAAATGAAAAAGACTAGGCAGGAACTAGGTAGTTTCAGAATCGTAACTTGAGTATAACCAATAGAGCCCGTGTCTAGTTGCAAAGGGAAATGCAAAGTTGATTCTTATCCAAAATCTTTCAAAAAGAAACGATTTTCAAAGTATAGAAAGCCTTCTAAAAGCAAGGAGAATTTCTATAAAAAACCATCTTCTTCCAAATTTCATTCTAAATTTCCAAAGAATGATTCAAAAAAGGATTTTTCAAAAATTACATGCTTCAAATGTGGTAAGAAAGGCCATACTTCGAAGTATTGTAAGTTTTCCAAAAGACTCCATGAGCTTCAAATAGAAGAAGAAGTTTTGCAAAAGATTTCACACTCTTCTAGTTGATTCATCCGAATCGAGTTCTCAAACAGTGAGGAAGAATTTCAAATCGATGAAATCAAAACCTCAACTGATTGTTCAAGGGCGATTCAGAGAGCTCTTCGAAGAACATTAATATGCTCACTAGGCAACAAGAAGCTCTTCGTCAAAGCATATTAGTGATCCTCTTATTCAAAAGCAAGTTTTAAAAGAAATTTTAAAAATCGAATCTCCGGTTCCTTCATCCGGTAAGAATACTTATGATCTTACTATGATTTTGGACAAAGGAAAGAAGTTGAAAAACCCTCTTCCCACTGCTCGTGAACTCCAGAAGGAGATCAAAACCATCAAAACAGAACTCAAAGAGTTGAAAGAAAAACAACAAAATGATTCTGTTTTGCTTCAAAGCCTGATCCTCAAGCAGAATAGTGATTCTGATTCTGATGAGGAAAATGATTTTCAAAACCTTGAAGTTTCTGAAAATGTTCCTGAAAACTTTATCAATGTTTTAAAGGAAATTACTTCAAGAAAATATTTGATTCAAATAAAGCTTGTTTTCCCTGGAGATTTCCAGATAGAAACCATCGCCTTGTTTGATACAGGAGCAGACCTCAATTGTATCAACTGCGAACTGGTTCCTAAAAGGTTTCACCAAGAAACCAAAGAAAGGCTGACTTCAGCCAATTCTTCAAAGATTAAGATTGCTGGTAAAACAATTCTTAATAATAACATTGCTTTAAAGAATGTTTTTATTCTTACAAAGGATCTTCAGCAAACGGTTATCTTAGGGACTCCGTTTATCAATTTGATAACTCCCTTTAAAGTAACAACTGCTGGAATCATTTTCAAAGCTAAAGATTCAAAGATTGTTTTTCCTTTTCTAGAAAAACCAAAAAAGAGAAATTTGAATCTTATCAAAGCCCATTCCATTTACAATTTTGAAATCAATGCTTTGATCAAAGGAAAACAGACCCATCTTTCTCATCTTCAACAAGATGTGGGTTTGAAGAGAATCCTAGATCAACTACAAAATGATTTTATTCAAAGAAAAATTTCTGACTTTCAAATGAAGATTGAGAATGAACTCGCTCCGATCTTCCAAATGCTTTTGGAATCGAAGCAACATATGGTAGATTTGCCATATGAAAACGATTTTTCAGATAAGCAAATCCCTACTAAAGCCAGACCCATTCAGATGAATGAGTCCTTAGAAAGCCATTGCAGATTAGAGATTAAAGATCTTGAGTCTAAAGGTTTAATTTCAAAGTCTAGATCACCTTGGTCTTGCGCAGCTTTCTATGTCAATAAGAATAGCGAGATAGAAAGAGGAACTCCTAGGCTAGTGATCAACTACAAACCATTGAACAAAGCTCTTAAGTGGATTAGGTATCCTATTCCAAATAAGAAAGATCTTTTACAAAAACTGCATTCTGCATTCATCTTTTCAAAGTTTGACATGAAATCAGGATTTTGGCAAATCCAGATTGATCCAAAAGATCGTTACAAAACGGCATTTACAGTCCCATTCGGCCAATATGAGTGGAATGTGATGCCTTTTGGATTAAAAAATGCCCCTTCTGAATTTCAGAAAATCATGAATGACATTTTTAATCCATTTTCAAAGTTCGCATTGTCTACATAGATGATGTTTTAATCTTTTCAAATTCCATTGAACAGCATTTTAAACACCTAGAAACGTTTTTCTATGTTGTTAAGAAAAATGGTTTAGTGGTTTCAAAGTCTAAGATATCTCTTTTTCAAACGAAAATTAGATTTCTTGGTCATTACATCTCTCGGGGTACAATTACTCCAATTGAGAGATCCCTTGCATTCACTTCAAAGTTTCCAGATAAAATTTTGGAAAAAACCCAACTTCAAAGATTTCTTGGTAGTTTAAATTATGTTATGGATTTTTATCCTAATTTAAACTGTCTTGCAAAGCCCCTGCATGATAGGCTAAGGAAAAACCCCCCTCCCTTCGTCCGATCAACATACAAAGATAGTCCAAAGCATTAAAAAACAAGTTTTAGAAATTCCTTGCATCTACTGATCCTTCGCATTTAAGATTGTAGAAACGGATGCATCGGGAGTTAGGTTACGGTGGGATTCTTAAGCAAGTCCAAAATTCCAAAGAATGTATTGTCCAGTTTATCTCCTGGAACGATACTCAAAAGAATTATTCTACTATCAAAAAGGAAATCCTTTCGATAGTTCTCTGTATTTCTAAATTTCAAAGCGATCTTTTAAATCAAAAATTTCTTTTAAGGATTGATTGCAAGTCTGCAAAAGAAGTTTTGCAAAAAGATGTCCAAAATATAGCTTCAAAATGATTTTCACGCTGGCAAGCTATCTTATCTGTTTTTGATTTTGAAATTGAATTTATTCGTGGAGAATCAAATTCTATTCCTGACTTTCTAACCAGAGAGTTTTTACAAAAACAGGAGTGATACAAAATGCCAAGAAAATCGAAATCTAAAGAAGAAAAGTCCACGGCCTCTTCAAAACCGGCCAAAATTCAAAGCCCAGTGAAGGAAGTCCTCCCTTCAACTTCAAAGCCCATCAGGACTTGGACTGAGATAATCCAAGAAGAAATTAATCAACCGGATCCAATTCAACCTCAGATGGATCCTTTCAAAGCCGATCAAGCCAAACAAATTCGTGGAATGGCTTGCCCAAAGCAAGACCCCGAATTCATTCAAAGAGTAGAAGAATACAAAGACAAATGGTTCAATCCCCCACCGAACCATCTACAAAGCAAATCATTCCAAAGCCAGAAGCGACTCCAAAGTCGTCCTCTTCCTCTACAAAGGGTAAAGGTATATTATCTATCCCTTTTCAAAATACCGAGATAGAGATTTTCCCTCCAAATCTATCCTAAAACTCAAATAGTCTTTCAAAGCCAAACTCTCGCGGAGATTGTTTTGACACAATCAAAACGTTTTAAATCAAATGAGTATTTGGAAAAACCTATTTTCAAAATGTTTTAACCATTGAGGAAGGATTCGCATGAAAGCCCTCAAAATTGGTTTCAAAGATTTTCCCTCCAGTTGGTTTTAAACCCCGGAATATTTCAAAGCCTCAAGCTTATTACCAGTCAATCTTTGAGGTTACTGGTTCAGCAAAATTCAAGCACTTGAAAAGACAAAGCCCATAAAGACCCTGCGATATTCAACATGCACAATCCAAAGAATCCTTCACCCGTCCGATTGGGGTATGGATTTACACTCTCTTCGTTCCTTCCCTACTTCTAAAAAAGAACCTACCCTTCAAATCTTAACACCTCTTTCTCCTATTGGGATTACCAAAGAAGCCCGGTTCAATACCTTTCTTATCCAAAACGAAGGAAGAAGCCACTCCGGCTATTCTACTTCGACACCAATATCCAAACCTCCAAAATCCCTTATCGGTTTAAGCGTTGGTGGAATTACTACGGTAATGCCCCCGAGACTCTTATTCCCAAGTCTTACCCCTGTTCAACCTATTCAAAGCAAATTACAAACCAAATTCCATGGAAAAGCGTTTTCCCCTTCTCCTTTCCCATTTCAAATTTCTTTTTACCCCGGGTATGTGTATGGTACTTTCACTTCAATCCGCTTCCGGATGGTGAGATTACACTTATCCGTCGATTCAAAGTAAAATGGTGGGATAAATTCAACCACCAAGACAAACTGTCCCTAAAAGCCGCTCAAAACTTCTTGACCAAACATAGCTTCTTGCCTCCTCCCAAAGAACAAACAACGTTCTTGGCACAAAGTCTTTTCTCCTTCCAAAGCTTGCATTCAAATCAAGAAGATTTCCTACAACTTATAAAACAGTTTATCAAACTTCTTCTAAAGGCAAATCCAAAGCCTCATCATCATCCTCTTCCAAAGGTTAGCATCACTGCATTCGATTTGGATGATCCGGTGGAGACGATTGTTATGGGATACTCAAAATCTCATAAATATTATCTCCTTCTTTTAAAGCCCATGGGTTAAAAACCAGAAATGGTAGCCCAAGGTTATTTGTGTTGGGCCAAAAAGCCCACACTAAAGCCCACAAAAAGAAAAAGAAAAACAAAAAGAAAAAGAAAAGAAAAAGAAAAAGAAAAGAAAAGAAAAGAAAAGACAAAAGAAAAAAAAAAAACAAAAGTCAAAAAAGCAAAAGATTCTTTCAAGACATGGCCGACAACTTTCTCAAAAGGCGGTTGGCATTATCAAAAGACTCCAAAGCATGTGAAGAATCTCCACAAGACTCCAAAGACAAGTGGAATCATTTCTACTCCACTAAGCAAAGCATCCAAAGCCCGTGACAAGTATCCAAAGCTCCAAGACCTCTATATATAGAGGAGTCCTCCTTCTTCATCCCTCAGAATTTAGAACTTAGAGTTTAGAAGAGAGAAGAAAGCTCTTCCTGAGTCTAAATCTCACAGAAGAGATTAGAGTAAAAGAGAGTGAGTAAGAGAGAGAGAATCTTGTAACTCCTCCTGTAAGTCTATATTTTCTTCTGTTTCAAAGTCTTACAAAGTTGTATGTTTATTTAAAGCTTTCAAAGATTGTTTATATGTTTATGTTCAAAGTCTGTTATTATTAATAAAGCAATTCAAAGTTTATCTTCTTTATCTATCATCTTCTTCTTTCCCCATCATCAAGCGTATGCTCTGTGCTTGCCTCGTAAGAGGATCCGCACATCGAAACTTGTCGATTGTTTTGTTCAAATTTATTTTCAGATCTATAAGTTTATAGGTCGGAAATGATTCTCGCAAGAGCATCTAAAGCTCCTACAGGCTGCTTAAAGCGTGAATCTGGTTACAACGCCACGAACTTAGATCTAAATCTTCACTGCTTATTATTTCCTTCTGTGCTTGCCTCGTAAGAGGATCCTGCACATCAGAAACTTGCTGATTGTTTCTGTTCAAATTTATTTTCAGATCTATAAGTTTATAGGCTGGAAAACAGATTCTGCAAGAGCATCTAAAGCTCCTACAGGCTGCTTAAAGCGTGAATCTGGTTACAACGCCACGAACTTAGATCTAAATCTTCACTGCTTATTATTTCCTTCTATTTCCTAGATCTTGTTTCTAATTTGGTATCAGAGCCTATTGGGTTCCTGGATTAGAAGCATATCTACATTACAAAGATTTTACATTTATTTTAGACTGCATCAGGTTTCCTATAGGCAAGTTCATTCATTTTATCTTGTGATAGTAAGACCCGACAGTGGCAAAAGTCGAGAGTCGTGGTCCAGCTTGTCTAGAAAGTTATTTTGGTTTAGGTTAAAATGAATTTAGAACCTTTCTTCCGAGATCTTCTTCTTTCTCAAATTCTTCCCGCCTCCGAATCATCGAGGTACAAGGTCTAGTAAATAGTGAAGAAATCACTATTGAAGATTTTTCAAAGCATATAGACGATCGGGAAATACCCAAAGTCCAAAAGAAACAAATTTATGAGTTTTCAAAGTTCCCTCTCTTCAAGACCGATTTTACAATCAAGATCAAGAAAGAGATATCCAAATTTCAAAACCTTTTGAAGAGATTTATCTCTTAAATCCAAAGACCCTACAAAAGCATATGGAAAAGGATTATAAGTATATCCACATAGGTCTAGTCCAGGTAGGTATTAAGCCCCTTACCAGAGAAGGTCTAGATACTTCCATATTAGCCGTCCTTAGGGATGCTAGATTTACAAATTTCTATGATTCCCTGTTAGGTACTGTTGAGTCGAGTCTCAATAAAGGACCTATTTCTTTCAATTGTTTTCCAAATATTTCTTTAAACGATAAAAATGTTTTAAAGAGCATCGTTCTTCAAATCAAAACTCACAATTACAAAATGCTTGAAGGATCTATTCCGATAATTCATTACAAAGCTATGATTTCTGCCTTTGGTTCCAAACACAAACTTCACTCACCAAAAGGAGAAACCCTGTTCCTTCAAACAGATCTATCCAAATCAAATACAACCATTCCAAAGACCATTCAATGGAAAGACATTACACTTCCAGAAGAATGGATCCTTGAAGGTGCAACCCAACCTACTTCTCCAAAGCAAGCAGAACCAAATACAAACCTCAAACACATAGCCCAATATCCAGATGGAAAGGTAAAGATCACATTCAACAGAAAGTCAACTTCCTCTAGATTTTCTGATGATGGTTCTTCAACCTCGACCATAGATATTGGAAGGGTATCCAAAATTCCTTCTGTTATCTATGCCCCTTACAAAGAACCAATTCCATCCCAAACACAACCCAGGGTTTTCAACATCCGATATTCCAAAACACTCCGAATGTTGATTACCAAAGCAACATCCTGACAGGTCTGCCTACATCGATCCAAAGAATGATGAGCGAAGATATAGAGATAACCTCTACCCCATCTTCACCATCACCATCGTACCATTACCCAAAACCTTGAAGCAGAGATCAACATGATTTCAAAAGAGTTTGAAATTGATAAAAAACTCTTGCATGAAGATTTCTATTCAAAGAAAAACCATCTTAAGAAACTTTGGTTTTTTAAGAATTTTTTAAAAGAAAAAGATAGTATTCAGGAAAAATACTATCAATTTTGTATTCAAAACAAAGCCCAAATTAAATTTTTTGATTGGTTTCAAATTTATTGCAAAGAGCATGGTCACTCATATCCTTTTAAAGATAAGAGTATTAGTCCTGTCACAGTAAGGAACAAAGCCCCTGAGTGGAAGGTAGGAGAAAACCTAACTGTCCAGTCTGAACATCCTCCCCTTAGGAAGATAACCATTCCTTATGGAGAGAATGAGATAGAGGCAACGCCTTACAAACTGATAGGCGAAGACCTTGAAAAGAATGTCAAGAATATTGTTCAACAGAACAATTATTCGAACACCTGCCTAAACACTATAGGAAAACAACTGGTTAGATTAGAAAACCAGATTCAAAAGCCCCCTATAGTGGTGACATCTCCAATACCTAGTACTGGTCAACCAAAAGAGTCGAACCAGTCAGAGAAGCTTAAAAACCCAGTTTTTAAGCCATATCAGCTTACAAAGCCGAGCCAAGACCATTTCCAAAAGCAAACTGAGTTTGCCAAAGTAGTCAGAGAACAGCTAAGTAGATTAGCAACCTCTGAGTCGTCCAAAAACCTAGTACCAGATACTCCTCAAAGTAGTAGGAATATCAGTGCTATAGGACAAGCCCAAAGCGATGAGTCTAACGATTCAGAGCTTGAAAGCCCCATTCCAAAACCCTTCAACATCAACAGATTGGGAATCCAAGCCCCTAGATTGACCTGGAATACTCCTAGGAGTACTGCTCCAGATCTAGGAATTGAGAATAGGAACAACATCCTAACCCAGTCTAGATTCAATGCCTCCTCCGTCTATGAATGGAATATAGATGGAATGTCTGAATACAACATCCTTGGTCTCTTACAACAGATGACCATGGCAGCCAATGCCTACAAAACCCAAAGTGGTACCTCCGATAGAGCCATTGCTGAGCTCCTGATAGCTGGTTTTTCTGGCCAGTTAAAAGGATGGTGGGATTATCATCTCACTCAAGCACAGCAACTCCAAATCCTAGGTGCTATCCAAACAACAGTAGAAGGAACTCCGATCCTAGATGAAATAGGAAATCCAATTGAGGATGCGGTTTCGACCCTAATCCTCACTATTTCCTTACATTTCATAGGAGACCCTTCTCTGCTCAAAGACAAGAATGCCGAGCTCCTTAGCAATCTTACCTGTAAGAAGCTTAGCAACTTCCAAAGTTACAAAGACACTTTCCTAACCAGAGTCATGCTTAGGGAAGATTCTAGCCAACCTTTCTGGAAAGAAAAATTCTTAGCCGGTTTACCTAAGATTCTAGGTGAAAGAGTTAGGAATACCATAAGAGAAACCCATAACGGTCAAATCCCTTATGATTTCTACACTTATGGAGAGTTAGTTAGCCTAACCCAGAAAGAAGGTTTAAAGATTTCTCATGACCTTAAGCTTCAAAGATGACTTAAATGGAAATGAAAAGACTAGCGAGAACTAGGTAGTTTACGTAACCGCCTGATTTAGTATAACCCAATAGAGCCCGTGTCTAGTTGCAAAGGGAAATGCAAAGTTGATTCTTATCCAAAATCTTTCAAAAAGAAACGATTTTCAAAGTATAGAAAGCCTTCTAAAAGCAAGGAGAATTTCTATAAAAAACCATCTTCTTCCAAATTTCATTCTAAATTTCCAAAGAATGATTCAAAAAAGGATTTTTCAAAAATTACATGCTTCAAATGTGGTAAGAAAGGCCATACTTCGAAGTATTGTAAGTTTTCCAAAAGACTCCATGAGCTTCAAATAAGAAGAAGTTTTGCAAAAGATTTCGCTCTTCTAGTTGATTCATCCGAATCGAGTTCTCAAACGTTGAGGAAGAATTTCAAATCGATGAAATCAAAACCTCAACTGATTGTTCCGAGAGATTCAGAGCTCTTCAAAGAACATTAATATGCTCACTAGGCAACAAGAAGCTCTTCTCAAGTCATGAAAGCATATTAGTGATCCTCTTATTCAAAAGCAAGTTTTAAAAGAAATTTTAAAAACTCAATCTCAGTTCCTTCATCCAGTAAGAATACTTATGATCTTACTATGATTTTGGACAAAGGAAAGAAGTTGAAAAACCCTCTTCCTACTGTTCAGGAACTCCAGAAGGAGATCAAAACCATCAAAACAGAACTCAAAGAGTTGAAAGAAAAACAACAAAATGATTCTGTTTTGCTTCAAAGCCTGATCCTCAAGCAGAATAGTGATTCTGATTCTGATGAGGAAAATGATTTTCAAAACCTTGAAGTTTCTGAAAATGTTCCTGAAAACTTTATCAATGTTTTAAAGGAAATTACTTCAAGAAAATATTTGATTCAAATAAAGCTTGTTTTCCCTGGAGATTTCCAGATAGAAACCATCGCCTTGTTTGATACAGGAGCAGACCTCAATTGTATCAACTGCGAACTGGTTCCTAAAAGGTTTCACCAAGAAACCAAAGAAAGGCTGACTTCAGCTAATTCTTCAAAGATTAAGATTGCTGGTAAAACTGAAGCCGCAATTCTTAATAATAACCTTGCTTTAAAGAATGTTTTTATTCTTACAAAGGATCTTCAGCAAACGGTTATCTTAGGGACTCCGTTTATCAATTTGATAACTCCCTTTAAAGTAACAATCACTGGAATCATTTTCAAAGCTAAAGATTCAAAGATTGTTTTTCCTTTCTAGAAAAACCAAAAAGAGAAATTTGAATCTTATCAAAGCCCATTCCATTTACAATTTTGAAATCAATGCTTTGATCAAAGGAAAACAGACCCATCTTTCTCATCTTCAACAAGATGTGGGTTTGAAGAGAATCCTAGATCAACTACAAAATGATTTTATTCAAAGAAAAATTTCCGACTTTCAAATGAAGATTGAGAATGAACTCACATTCGATCTTCCAAATGCTTTTGGAATCGAAAGCAACATATGGTAGATTTGCCATATGAAAACGATTTTCGGATAAGCAAATCCCTACTAAAGCCGGACCCATTCGGATGAATGAGTCCTTAGAAAGCCATTGCAGTTAGAGATTAAAGATCTTGAGTCTAAAGGTTTAATTTCAAAGTCTAGATCACCTTGGTCTTGCGCGTACTTTCTATGTCAATAAGAATAGCGAGATAGAAAGAGGAACTCCTAGGCTAGTGATAAACTACAAACCATTGAACAAAGCTCTTAAGTGGATTAGGTATCCTATTCCAAATAAGAAAGATCTTTTACAAAAACTGCATTCTGCATTCATCTTTTCAAAGTTTGACATGAAATCAGGATTTTGGCAAATCCAGATTGATCCAAAAGATCGTTACAAAACGGCATTTACAAATTCCCATTCGGCCAATATGAGTGGAATGTGATGCCTTTTGGATTAAAAAATGCCCCTTCTGAATTTCAGAAAATCATGAATGACATTTTTAATCCATTTTCAAAGTTCTGCATTGTCTACATAGATGATGTTTTAATCTTTTCAAATTCCATTGAACAGCATTTTAAACACCTAGAAACGTTTTTCTATGTTGTTAAGAAAAATGGTTTAGTGGTTTCAAAGTCTAAGATATCTCTTTTTCAAACGAAATTAGATTTCTTGGTCATTACATCTCTCGGGGTACAATTACTCCAATTGAGAGATCCCTTGCATTCACTTCAAAGTTTCCAGATAAAATTTTAGAAAAAACTCAGCATCAAAGATTTCTTGGAAGTTTAAATTATGTCATGGATTTTATCCTAATTTAAACTGTCTCGCAAAGCCCCTGGATGATAGGCTAAGGAAAAACCCTCCTCCTTGGTCTGATCAACATACAAAGATAGTCCAAAGCATTAAAAACAAGTTTTAGAAATTCCTTGCTCGCATCTACCGATCCTTCCGCATTTAAGATTGCGAAACGGATGCATCGAGTTAGGTTACGGTGGGATTCTTAAGCAAGTCCAAAATTCCAAAGAATGTATTGTCCGGTTTACTTACGCTCCTTTGGAGCGATACTCAAAAGAATTATTCTACTATCAAAAAGGAAATCCTTTCGATAGTTCTCTGTATTTCTAAATTTCAAAGCGATCTTTTAAATCAAAATTTCTTTTAAGGATTGATTGCAAGTCCGCAAAAGAAGTTTTGCAAAAGATGTCCAAAATATAGCTTCAAAATGATTTTCACGCTGGCAAGCTATCTTATCTGTTTTTGATTTTGAAATTGAATTTATTCGTGGAGAATCAAATTCTATTCCTGACTTTCTAACCAGAGAGTTTTTACAAAAACAGGAGTGATACAAAATGCCAAGAAAATCGAAATCTAAAGAAGAAAAGTCCACGGCCTCTTCAAAACCGTGCCAAAATTCAAAGCCCAGTGAAGGAAGTCCTCCCTTCAACTTCAAAGCCCATCAGGACTTGGACTGAGATAATCCAAGAAGAAATTAATCAACCGGATCCAATTCAACCTCAGATGGATCCTTTCAAAGCCGATCAAGCCAAACAAATTCAGGAATGGCTTGCCCAAAGAAGACCTCGAATTCATTCAAAGAGTAGAAGAATACAAAGACAAATGGTTCAATCACCGAACCATCTACAAAGCAAATCATTCCAAAGCCGGGCGACTCCAAAGTCGTCCTCTTCCCTCTACAAAGGGTAAAGGTATATTATCTATCCCTTTTCAAAATACCTAGAGATAGAGATTTTCCCTCCAAATCTATCTCAAAACTCAAATAGTCTTTCAAAGCCAAACTCTCAGGAGATTGTTTTGACACAATCAAAACGTTTTAAATCAAATGAGTATTTGGAAAACCTATTTTCAAAATGTTTTAACCATTGAGGAAGGATTCGCACAGAAAGCCCCTCAAAATTGGTTTCAAAGATTTTCCCTCCAGTTGGTTTTAAACCACGGAATATTTCAAAGCCTCAAGCTTATTACCGGTCAATCCTTGAGGTTCTTGGTTCAGCCAAATTCAAGCACTTCAAAAAGACAAAGCCCATAAAGACCCTGCATATTCAACATGCACAATCCAAAGAATCCTTCACCCGTCCGATTGGGGTATGGATTTACACTCTCTTCGTTCCTTCCCTACTTCTCTAAAAAAGAACCTACCCTTCAAATCTTAACACCTCTTTCTCCTATTGGGATTACCGTGAAGCCCTGGTTCAATACCTTTCTTATCCAAAACGAAGGAAGAAGCCACTCCGGCTATTCTACTTCGACACTAATATCCAAACCTCCAAAATCCCTTACATCGGTTTAAACAGTGGTGGAATTACTACGGTAATGCCCCCGAGACTCTTATTCCAAGTCTTACCCCTGTTCAACCTATTCAAAGCAAATTACAAACCAAATTCCATGGAAAAGCGTTTTCCTCGCTTCTCCTTTCACATTCAAATTTCTTTTTACCCGGGTATGTGTATGGTACTTTCACTTCAATCCGCCTTCCGGATGGTGAGATTACACTTATCCGTCGATTCAAAGTAAAATGGTGGGATAAATTCAACCACCAAGACAAATCATCCCTAAAAGCCGCTCAAAACTTCTTGACCAAACATAGCTTCTTGCCTCCTCCTAAAGAACAAACAACGTTCTTGGCATGTAAGTCTTTTCTCCTTCCAAAGCTTCACCAAATCAAGAAGATTTCCTACAACTTATAAAACAGTTTATGCAAACGACTTCTTCTAAAGGCAAATCCAAAGCCTCATCATCATCCTCTTCCAAAGGCTAATCTTGCATTCGATTTGGATGATCCAGCGGGAGACGATTGTTATGGGATACTCAAAATCTCATAAATATTATCTCCTTCTTTTAAAGCCCATGGGTTAAAAACCAGAAATGGTAGCCCAAGGTTATTTGTGTTAGGCCAAAAAGCCCACACTAAAGCCCACAAAAAGAAAAAGAAAAACAAAAAGAAAAAGAAAAGAAAAAGAAAAAGAAAAGAAAAGAAAAGAAAAGAAAAGACAAAAGAAAAAAAAAACAAAAGTCAAAAAAGCAAAAGATTCTTTCAAGACATGGCCGACAAAGGCGGTTGGCATTATCAAAAGACTCCAAAGCATGTGAAGAATCTCCACAAGACTCCAAAGACAAGTGGAATCATTTCTACTCCACTAAGCAAAGCATCCAAAGCCCGTGACAAGTATCCAAAGCTCCAAGACCTCTATATATAGAGGAGTCCTCCTTCTTCATCCCTCAGAATTTAGAACTTAGAGTTTAGAAGAGAGAAGAAAGCTCTTCCTGAGTCTAAATCTCACAGAAGAGATTAGAGTAAAAGAGAGTGAGTAAGAGAGAGAGAATCTTGTAACTCCTCCTGTAAGTCTATATTTTCTTCTGTTTCAAAGTCTTACAAAGTTGTATGTTTATTTAAAGCTTTCAAAGATTGTTTATATGTTTATGTTCAAAGTCTGTTATTATTAATAAAGCAATTCAAAGTTTATCTTCTTTATCTATCATCTTCTTCTTTCCCCATCATCAAGCGTATGCTCTGTGCTTGCCTCGTAAGAGGATCCTGCACATCAGAAACTTGCTGATTGTTTCTGTTCAAATTTATTTTCAGATCTATAAGTTTATAGGCTGGAAAACAGATTCTGCAAGAGCATCTAAAGCTCCTACAGGCTGCTTAAAGCGTGAATCTGGTTACAACGCCACAAACTTAGATCTAAATCTTCACTGCTTATTATTTCCTTCTATTTCCTAGATCTTGTTTCTAATTTGGTATCAGAGCCAATTGGGTTCCGGGATTAGAAGCATATCTACATTACAAAGATTTTACATTTATTTTAGATCGCATCGGGTTTCCTATAGGCAAGTTCGGCTTCATTTTATGCTAGAGTAAGACCCGACTTCGATGTAAGGCAAGAAAGTCGAGTGTGGTCCGAGGCTTGTCTAGAAAGTTATTTTGGTTTAGGTTAAAATGAATTTAGAACCTTTCTTCATAGATCTTCTTCTTTCTCAAATTCTTCTGCCTCTGAATCATCGAGGTACAAAGGTCTAGTAAATAGTGAAGAAATCACTATTGAAGATTTTTCAAAGCATATAGACGATTGGGAAATACCCAAAGTCCAAAAGAAACAAATTTATGAGTTTTCAAAGTTCCCTCTCTTCAAGACTGATTTTACAATCAAGACTGAAGAAAGAGATATCCAAATTTCAAAACCTTTTGAAGAGATTTATCTCTTAAATCCAAAGACCCTACTTCAAGTTACTTTATTACCTTTAAAGGATGCGTGATAACGCAATAATATATGCATTTTATATGCTATATATAAAACATATATATATATATAGCATATAAAATGCATATATTATTGCGTTATCACGCATCCTTTAAAGGTAATAAAGTAACTTGAAGTAGGCTTTCTCAAGTCTACATTATTAGCTATATATATATATGTAACCAACTAACACAGGTTTGGTATCTCCAAAATATAAGCATATTTTAAAAGTACTTTGAAGATACTTGAAAATCCACTTTACTACAGCCCGATGTTCTTTTCTAAGATTTAAAGGGAACATACCCACTATTTTAACTGTATGAGCAATGTTTGGTAGTGTGCACACCATGATGTACATCATACTTCCAACTATTGGAGCATATGGAATCATTTCCATCTTTACCTTCTCTTTATATGTAGAAGGGCTTTGATTGAAACTTAGCTTAAAGAGGACAACTAACTGCTTTAGTCTTGTCTAGAGTAAATCTTTGAAGTACTTTCTCATTGTACTTCTCTCAAGACAACCACAGTTTATTAACATCTCTATCTTTGATAATTTTCAGGTCAATGATCTACTTTGCTAGCCCCAAGTCTTTTCAGGCTATTATTAAAAACATTTCGACCACAATTAACATGCTATCTATATAGAGCAAAATAATGACAAAATCATCATTATAGAATTTCTATAGGAAAATATAATTGTCTCAAGTATTGTTCTTATAGCCTTGCTCCCGTATATCTCATTCAAACTTGTACCATTGTCTCGATGTCTGCTTCAAGCTGTAAAGACTTCTTGATCTGCAACCATAATTTTCTTGTCCTTTTTGCTTGAAACCATCTAGCTAATCCATGCATATCTTTTCTTCCCAATCACTATGTGGGAAAGTAGTTTTGACATCTTGTAACACCCGACACTACACTGCTAGGTGGGTGCTTCAGAGATTGATACTGTAGATTATACTATAATTTACTTGACAAATATATTACTAAAATAGTTATCATAACACAATTGGTGAACTGGAACATCTAACTATTAAAATCATACTTTTAAGACCTTACAATCACTCAGGAGTATCCAAGCTTGAGTTGATAAGATAAGGGTGACAAAATAAATCTAACAGAAAGAAAAAAAACTAATATTACACAGTTTTAGATTGATAAAAACAAGAGTTGAGTCTGTCGGCCCAACCTCCACTAGAGTTGAGCAGATGAAGTGGAAACTAGGACAATGCTCGAGGATCTACTAGAGGATCAGCAAAATAAATCTGAGAAACGTTAAAAATAAAAGGGTGAAAACTCAGTAAGAGGATAAGAATATAACAAAAGGGGGAACATGCAATGGGAGATTATATCGTTATATTTACATATATACATATATATAAAACATAATTTAAGTAAAACTACGATGGCTGGAGAAATTATATTTAAATAGAATTCACTAAATTCATAAGCGTCAGCTTCTAAAATAGAGCAATAAAAATTTATTGTTTAATTGTATCACTAGTACTTTGCTTAATTAAAATATAATATTTATTATAATACCATAAAAATATATAAAAGATATAACATACGACAATATACACTCATCCATTTTTCCTAAAGATCTTAGTAATTTTGGACGCTCAGACGTCTCACCTATGCAAACTCCAAAGTGCAAATAACTAGTAATACCCTCGCAGACAGCTCCCAAAAGGCACTATCTAGTATACGCTTTAAAGACATTGTGTATACTAAATGTTGTCCCTGATGTCCAATGTGTGATCATATAGGCTATAGAAATGAGTTTATACTCATTTATCCAACTAATAAAATTCTCAAGTTTGCAATACATAGGAAATACTAAAATTACCATTTTTTGTTCCCAATTTATCTAATAGAAAAATAAGGTAGAAAATTCAAAATTTCAATTAATGTAAGACAATAAATAAATAAGTAAATAAATAGTTACATAATTAAATAATTAAATAAATTATAACAGCATATATATAGTATATTTGAAAACTACTGTGTTATTTGCTTATCCACTCACCAGGTCTGTGACGGAGGAAATGCTCCTAACTAGCAGATGGGCCGCTAGGACCCGCAGCAGACTCGGAATCTTTACCATGTTCCCTCTAAAATTGGTATTTAATAAAAATATTGTGGTAAGGATGGATGTTTCCTATGATCATCAACAAATGTTTGCCTATAAAGCATTTTGTGAATATCCCTAAGGATGAGAGGTCCAAATTGATGCCAAAACAGGATAGTGAATTTTATTGGCTATGGTCAAGATCAATTTGCCAATAGATATTTTATCCAATTGAAGAAAAAATTTGTCAAGGGTCATGATGTTGTATTATTGAAAATGATATCATTGAACATATTTGCAAAATAAATAAAGAATGATGTTCCTAATTCCAATGGTGACTCAGCAAATTTGTAACTAATTCCTCCAACGTTGATACTAAGACAAGTTGGAAATAAATATCAAATTGATTTACTTAATGAAGATGATGCTCCCATAGAAGTTAGTTCTAAAGATAAAAACTATAATGTTCATCAACCAATAACAGCACATGTGTCTTCCGTAATTCTTTAAGAAGAAGTGAGAGAACAATACAACCTTCTACAAGGTATCCCACCAATGAGTATGTGCTACTCACTGATTGGGGAGAACTTGAGAATTCTGAAGAAGCCATTAATGACGAATCTAAGGAGAAAAGGATTAAAGCCATGCAAGATAAGATGAAGTCCTTTCACGAGAATAAGATGTTTAAACTAGTAAAATTGCCAAAAGGCGAGAAGGCTTTGAAAAATATATAGGTGTTCAGAATCAAGCATGAAGACATAGTAACTATCCATGATTCAAAGTCAGATCAATTATCAAAGGGTTCAACTAAAAAAATAGTGTTAGTTTTGATGAGATTTTCTCACTAGCTGTTAAAATGACATCCATTCATATAGTGCTAGGGTTAGAAACGAATCCTGATACGAAGGTTAACCAAATAGATGTGTAACACTCGTAAATTTTTCCTAGTATTTTAATTAATTAAGACATTAATTCATTCATTCCTCTGCATTTTATAATTAGTTGTATGATGCAAGTATGTACTATATAATATAACGATTTTATTGCAATAAAAAACTTAAATTAAGTTAATTTAAAATACTAAATTTTATAAATATTTCTATGATTTTCATTATACTTCATATATATATATATATATACTGATACGTAGACGGGGTAAATTATAGTAATTTGTTTTAACCCGAGACATAAACAAAGACAAGGATAATCTTGCTCAGCGAAAACGCTCTAAAAGATCTGATGTACAAATAAAAAAATATATAAACAAAAAAAAAAAGAATCTATTTTGATATGAAATGGATATTATCCATAGACTCCTTACTTATATTTATGAGATAATAAAATATGACAAAACCTCTATCAAGAATTGGTTCACACAGGAATTGACATATTGGTTCATATAAGAGTGTGCATAAAATACCAAAAGGAGTTATTCATGTTCAAGCAAGTTGCAAAAATATTATCCATGAAGACATAGTAACTATCCATGATTCAAAGTCAGATCAAGTATCAAAGGGTTCAACTAAAAAAATAGTGTTAGTTTTGATGAGATTTTCTCACTAGCTGTTAAAATGACATCCATTCATATAGTGCTAGGGTTATAAACGAATCCTGATACGGAGGTTAACCAAATAGATGTGTAACACTCGTAAATTTTTTCTAATATTTAATTAATTGAGACATTAATTCATTCATTTCTCTGCATTTTGTAATTAGTCGTATGATGCAAGTATGTACTATATAATATAACGATTTTATTGCAATAAAATATTTAAATTAAGTTAATTTAAAATACTAAATTTTATAAATATTTCTATGATTTTCATTATACTTTATATATATACTGATATGTAGATGGGGTAAATTATAGTAATTTGTTTTAACTCGAGACATAAACAAAGACAAAGGTAATTTTGCTCAGCGAAAATGCTCTAAAAGATCTGATGTACAAATAAAAAAATATATAAAAAAAAAGGATCTATTTTGATATGAAATAGATATTATCTATAGACTACTTACTTATATTTATGAGATAATAAAATATGAAAAACCTCTATCAAGAATTGGTTTACATAGGAATTGAGGAGTTATTCAAGTAAGTTTTAAAAATATTATTTTGACCGTTGTAGGTATACGAGGAGATATATATATATATATATATATATATATATATATATATATATATATATATATATATATATATGTGTGTGTGTTAGTGTGTAATATGTGTTTACAGTACTTAATAAAGAAAATAATAATAATAACAATAATAAATACATATTTTTTATCCAAAACGATCCATTTTTCTTCTTCTCTCCCATTTATTTTCTTTTCTTCCCGCTTGCGCCCACCTCACCTCACGTCTCCTTCTCTGTTCAAGCTGTCCCTCCCCTTCCTCACAATTTTCCAGCTGCCTGAGCAGTAGTCCAATCGTCCTCCACCGCCCTTGACCGACGGCAGCTCCTTTTCCTTCCATTTCTTGCCCGAAAAATTGAAGAAAAAAGGGATATAGGCTGCCATTTCTTCTTGGGGCTGTTGCAGGTGTTGTGGCTCTACAGGGCTGCTACCATTAGCTTTCTCAAGCTCCAAGCAGCCCATTTTGGACCTCCTTTGCAGTTGCCATCGCCGGAAATGGGAGGAGGAGCTTCGCCGGAGCAGCGACTTTCTTGGTTTTTTTTTTGAAAGATCGGTAAAGAGTTAGGTGAAAATAATTACATATTCGGACTCCTTGTGTCGAGATCTTCGAGTAGGTGGTCTAAGATCGCGTTTTCGACGACGTCGAATTTTCCGAGGGGCAGAATGTTTGTCACATTATTTGGAGAATTTTGGTGGTATTGGTTCGTTAAAACTCTTTTCGGATAATAACTTGTGAATTTTTAATGTGAATTGTTGTATTAAAATTAAAATATTTAATCCTGTTGAATTATCGTTAAATTGTCAGTTGTTAAATGATTATAGGACCGTTAAATTATTTAAAAGCTCAGAGTTAATTATTGTGGTGATATCGTGTGGCGGAGAATTATTTGAATGTCGATATATTAATTATTGGAATTAAGAGACTGCAATAAATTAAATAAATTCGAATATTATGAAAATTAATTGTTGAAGCCGGATGTTGTGCCTTAATTGTATTATGTTATGAAATTGATCTGCTTAGGCATAAAATGAAATTTAGAGGTTCAAATGAATTTTGGGATTTATATAGAAGTGATTTTTCTGCAGATTCCAGACTCGTTTTACAAGGCGGAGTAGTCCGATTTTAGAGAAAATGATGTCGAATTTCAGACAATTTTTTTAAAAATTTGTTACATGTCCATCATGTTTAATCATTTATCCGATTTCAATCAAGTTGGTTCAAATTCTTTTTTTTATTTTTTTTACTCTCACTTATATTAGGTAATGGTAATTTTAGTATTTTTTATATGTTGCAAACTTGAAAATTTTATTAGCTGGATAAATAAATATACATTCATTTTTGTAGCCTATATGGGCATATTTTGGCCATCGAATGATAGTAGAATATATTATCTTTGGGAATGTCTTTGGAGCGTATATTAGGTGGTGCCTTTTAGGGGTTGTCAGCATGCATATGGCTAGTTATTTTTACTTTTGGATTTGCAGAGGTGAGACGTTTAAGCATCCAAAGTTGTTAGGATCTTTAGAAAACATGGATGAGTGTGTATTTTTTTTATATTTTTATGGTGTTACAATGAATATTATATTTTAATTAAGCATAGTACTAATGATACAATTCAACAACATATTTTTAGTGATCTATTTTAGAAGTTGACGCTTGTGGATTTAATAAATTCTATTTAAATATTATTTATCCAGCCATTATAGTTTTACTTAAATTATGTTTTATATTTGTGTATATATATAAATATAGTGATATTACCCCCCTCTTGTCTTTTTTTCCCTTGTTATATTCTTATCATTTCACCGAGTTTTCTTATCCTTTTATTTTTAATTGTTCTTAGATTTATTTTGCTGATCCCCTAGTAGATGCTTGAGTGATGTTCTTGTTTCCACTTATTATATTTATTACTATAGAATTGTGTACTATTATTATTTTTTTTCTTCTTTGATAGCGTATAGGCTATTAGATTTATTTTTTCACTCTTATCTTATTAACTGAGGCTTGGATACTCCTGAGTGATTGTAAAGTCTTAAAAGTATGATGTTAATAGTTAAATATTCCGGTTCACCAATTGTGTTATGATAACTATTTTAATGATATATTTATTAAGTAATTATAGTATAATCTACAGTATCAATTTTTGTAGCACTCGCTTACTGGTATAGAGTCGGGTGTTATATTTTTGATATCAGAGCCTAGATTATAGGTTCCGTAGACTTTCATAGAATTTAATTGGGTTGTCTAGTTTTTTATTCTTGTCTCTATTATTTTTAATAAGAAAAATTATTTTAAATATATTATATTATTATTATTAGTATTATTATATTATTACATTTTATAGTACTTAAAATTTGGTAATTTATTTTGATTTTATCATTATTATTATTATAAATAAATTTAATTGACACAACTTTTTTCTTTATTTTTATCAATTTTGTCTCTATGATTTTATTGGCGATACTTTCTCTCTAGTGATTCTTTTTGTAGCTTTTTGATATATTGTCACTGTAATGCCTTGTATTTTCTATTATTATATTAAATTTATCAAAAAGAAACATGTAATAAGATACATAGAAAATACTAGAGTCTTTTTTCCGGGATTGATAGGAGTAGAAAGAAAACTATTATTGCTTCTTTATTGTAAAAATACTTTTTAGTATTATTTTGCTTACATTTTTACTCCGTTGGCTTGTTATTTTTACATTTTTTGTTTTCACAGAGCAAGTCATGAGCAATGGAAGAGTAAGAAAAAAAACAGTAAAAGTCCACTTGTATTATTTATTAACAGTTGTGCATGATCTAAAGCAACAAACGTTGAGATCTTTATTTCAAAGAAGTTTTTTAATCTCTTAATAAAATATTTGTTATAAAAATAAAAGTAAATATAAAGTTTTTTATTTTTTAATTTAACATTTATTTGCTCTCCTTTCTTTATAAATAAAACTAGAAAAATACTAATTAATTTAGTTTGAAGAGAATTATTATTTACTTGTTGAATATATAAGTTTCAAAATTTTAGATATTTGTTGTTAAGAATTTATGATTTAGTGTTGAAAAGTATTAGAAATTGAGTTTCATATTAATAATTTTTATTCTTTTAAAACAATGATAGTAATTTCCATCTTAAAATTGAAAGAAATTAAAAATTATTGATATAAATGAAGTGAAAGTATTTACATAAAGCGGGAAAAATTACCTTCACTTTTAATTTAGAAAATTGATTTCTCAACTATAACAAAATATATGTTGTAAACAAAAATAATATATGAATAATTAAGTAAATTTCTTATAAAAGATAAAAGATATATCTAAAATAAAAAGAAAATATATGCATAGTATAAAGAAATTAAAATAGTATATGGACAATTAAACAAATATTTTTTCTTATAAAAAGTAAAAAATCTCTAAAATAAAATAAAAATATGTATCGAACTTCAAAGTCATATTTATAGTTTTTCTTTTAAAAAAGGTTTATTAATTAAAATGTCGATCATAATATTGTATTTTTACAAAAAGCAATTAGCTTGATAGGAGATTTTTGTGATGTTATGTTTATAGTGGTATAAGTTTTATTGATTTTGTACAACTTTCAAATACTAATTTTATAAAATTTTAATATAAAAAGTTATGCAAAAGAATTAAACAAATAGAAAAATATTAAATAACTAAATATCATAAAAGGTGTTAAGATTATATATAATACTTTTATAACATAGTAAAAATAAATTAAATATATTTAGGATATTAATTTTTTAAGAATTAGATTTTTTAAGAATTAATGAAATAATTTATGAGTCATTAGAATGGACAATTCTAATTTCCCTCGCATTCTGGAATTCAAGGGACGAAGAAAGATACAAGACCGCCTTCTGCATCCCAGATGCTCAGTACCAATCTCTGGTACCTCACATGTCTTTATCATCTTCCTGTAGAACTACCATTGTTATCTATATTATGGTCCCCATCATTTAGAGTCGTTTGGCCTTACATGTTTTGGCCTTAATCCTCATGCTGTAAACTCAAGGAGGATATCCTTACTCAAGGCAAGAGAGTTTCTTTAAGCTAAGACCAAAGAGGCACCTCGCCATGGGGGTCTTTCTGCTTCTTTGAAACTCGAATAGCCGAGTTAGTCGAGTTAGCCCTTTTGGATTATAACAGAAACAGATCGTAGCAACAGCTAATTCATTGCCATAGGATCGAGAAGAAGAATAGAGAAATTAGAAAGCCATGAAAGATAAGGGAAAGATAAGTGTTTTATTCCTTGCACCACTTGCCTTACATGAGAGACGAACCCCCCTTTATATAGGAGAAGAGGAAACGTCAAGATAAACTTACAAACCACAAACTCTTGCCACCTGGCAAGACTACTATGCTTAATGCATGCACTTACATAACTCTTACTCCTTATCTCTAAATCACACATGTGAAGGAATATATTCCTTCTTACAAGACTCCAAAACATACTGACATATATGTCCAAACGACTTTAATAATATCGACTTTAATAATGGAGACCCTAATAATGACATATAAGGCCAAAACATATAAGGCCAAACGACTTTAATAATATCGACTTTAATAATGGAGACCCTAATAATGACATATAAGGCCAAAACATGTAAGGCCAAATGACTCTAAATGATGGGGACCATAATATAGATTCTTGCTGTTGGGAGTGCATTATGACATCACTTGTTTTGTCTGTTTGTGGATCCACACTCTGAGTAGTTATCATCAGAATCATCTGAGTCACTATCTCTGTAGCTTCGACGCCTTCTTCTTGATGGGTTGGGCCTGCTAGTTGGACAAGGCCTAGAAGGCCTTAAAGGTGTCATTTGGGCTAAAAGCTGTGAGGATGGGAGAAGAGATTCTTCTAGTTGAGACCATGGTTCTTGAAAGGCTGGATTCATTGACATTGAACCTTGAAAGGCTGGATTCATTGACATTGAAGACGTAGCTTCAGATTGTTGTCTAGCTGGAGGTGACTGTATCGAAGAGGTTGAAGTGAACAACCGTCTTTGATCCGTGGATTGTCTTTGCATGTTGATGACTGGAATCACCTCATTAGCTGTATGATTTAGCTTATTCCCTTTATGAAGTAAAGCATGTTTAATGACAAGGGGCATTTCTTCAAAATGTCCAGGGAGAGTTCTCCATTCTGTAATGTCTGTTGCAACAGTGTCATTGGAGTTGTGTCGCTGATGGAGAAAGAGGATGGTATGATAGGTCAAAGCCTTATCATGATCTGCCATGTGGAGAAGACCTGATTGGTTCACCAACCTTCTGAGCCTGTATTGCCATGCCTGTTGATTGTCAAATAGTAGGAAAAATTGCCAGGCTGGATGTGACTCATTCTCTTCTCTGTGTAAGAACCATAAGGTTTGTAACAATGGTAGTTCTACAGGAAGATGATAAAGACATGTGAGGTACCAGAGATACCAGAAGTTGAAGGAAACGTTTCTGTAATAGTGGGGAAAAGTTTCCAAGGGAATGAGGCAGAAAAGTCTTTTGGATTTGGTACGATAGTCTGATAGAAGGCTAAGATACGTCTATAGACCCAAAGTTTAAATTCTTGTATAGACATACATTCAGGTTGATTTGGGTGCATAGTCCTGGGACTAAATTGTGCCATAAAGATAAATAAAGAAGGACTAGGAGGATCCATAAAAGATTTGGATAATTGGGATAGAAAGTCAGGGATAAGATTTTTATCACCTTGAATGTGTTGTACTTCAAAATCATACTGAGAGAACCACTCTTTCAGGCGAAGCAGTTGTTTATCAGGGATTTGTCGTCCTTTGAATTCCAGAATGCAAGGGAAATTAGAATTGTCCATTCTAATTATAAAATGTCTTGAGGCCACAAAGAATTCGCACTTCTGAATTGCATATTTTACCGCCAGAATCTCCTTAATATTTGAATGATAATGAAGTTCACTGTCCTTGAATTGTCCTGACACGTGTCTGCATAATGACTCCTTATTTTCCTGTTTTTGGAGGAGAATAGCACCCCAAGCATAGTCACTTGCATCAGTCTGAAGAATCAGCTGTGCGTCATCAGCAGGAATAGTGAGAGTCTTTGGGCCAAATTGTTTTAATATCCTAACAGTCATGGCCCGAGTCCATAGGCCCGCATCTTTCTTCAACTGTGCAGTCAGGGCCTTAGTATGGGCCGCGGCCTTTGGAATAAAGTCTCGTATGTAATTGATGATCCCCAGAAACTGTTGGATCTGTTTTTTGGATAGATTCTCACTGGGGAAATGCCGCAATTCTTGAGCTAAATGTGAGCCTGCTTCATACTGCCCATTTTTTAGCTTGAGCCCAAGAAAGTCAACCTCAGTTTGTCCAATGTAAGACTTTTTCTCTGAAAGCATTATCCCATATGAATGGACTAAACTGTGAAATCTTCTGAGAAGATCATCATGCTCTTTAGCTGACTTTGAGAAAAGTAGGATATCATCAATGTAAATGATGCAAGTATCCAGGATTGATTCAAAAATTCGGACCATCGCCTTCTGGAAGATGGAAGGAGCTGTTTTAAGCCCAAAAGGCATAACAGTCCATTGGTACTGAGCATCTGGGATGCAGAAGGCGGTCTTGTATCTTTCTTCAGGGTGAATACCCAACTGCCAAAATCCTGACTTCAGATCGAACTTAGAGAAATAGGTTGCTCCTTGAAGACGAATCAATAGAGAAGAGATTTTAGGAATCGGAAATTTGTCATCTGAAAGAAAATGATTCAGGGGCTTGTAATCAATTACGAGCCTTTTCTTTCCCTCTTAGTTTCTCCCGATCTCTTTCTACATAGAATGCTTGGCATGCCCAAGGGAGACCGTGTAGGTTCTATCAAGCCTTATTTGAAGAAGTTCTTGGCATTCCTATCTTGCTAAAGCCAAATCGGATGGAGACATTCCGGGATGGTACGGCTCTAGTGGGGTTGACATCTTCATTTAATTTGAAGGGAGAGTGATGAAGAAGTCCGGGTTCTTGTATAGTGGAGAAGGATGATAGAAGTTTCTATGAGAATCGTGACATGGTATGAACAACCCTTTAAGTGAGCAAAGTCCGGAGGGACTTCGCAATGGAGAACTGATTGGGATTTTGAGTATAAGGGAGAAATTCCCGCTTATACTTAAGCCCTGTTGGCGGGATTTGTAATCTTTCACTGTATGATAAGTATCAAACCCAACTAAAAGATCTCTTCCAAACGGATAGGATCCAATGACGTGGATCCATACAATCTGATCTGGGAAGAACTCGTATTCCAATCTTTGTTTAGAGACCATTGTAGTATGAAAACTTTTGCCATCTCGCACGTGAAGTGATGAATCCTTTTTTCCATGCTGAACTAGGCAGAGCATCGGGGATTTAACATTGTAAAATGAGATCCCGTATCCATCAAAGCAGAATAAGGATAGGTTTTTCATATTTGCCAAGCGACATGGATGGATACCAACGGTGTAGGATGAATAGGTTGTCTTTGATGTGACTTCCGGTGAAGATGAATTTTCCATACTTTCCGGAGAAGTAGGAATGAATAATGATGTAGAAGAAGAGGAGACTGGTTTGAAATCGGTGTAGGTATTTTCCTTGGAGAAGATATCTCGGGGAAACGATGTAAGATATATCTGCAAGGATATAATCGGGAGAAGGTAGAGGTTGTAGCCATTGTAAATCCCTCGGAAATTGGTGGAAGGTCCGGGCGGTTCTTGCTTTATTTGAAGAGCGGGACCAATAGTAAGAATAGATGTTTCTTCGTCCGAAGAATCTTCATCATCATCTTTGTTGTCCGAGTACGGAATGGCAAATAGAGTCCGAGAAGATGTCATTTCTTCTTCCGAGAAAAGAGACTCAAGGTCATGGTCGGATAGATCTTCCGGACATGAATCTCTTAATTGATGAAGAAGAGCAGTCGATTCGACATTGTTAGGGCATTTCTTTGCATAGTGCCCTCTTTGGCCACAGATGTAGCACCGATCCGATTTACGCTTGTTTGTCGATTTCCTTTTGAACCAACAGTATCTTCCTTCCCTTTCTTTGCTTGTAATGAGAAGATTCCTTAGAATGAGAAGAAAATGTTTTTCTTCTTTGGTCTGATCACAGTGCTTCTCTTTGCATTTGATTTGGAGATAATCCCTGTTGCATAAGTTTCTTAGCAATGCTTCTCCTTTGCAATCTTTTGAAAAGTTCTGCTGTTCACACATCTTGTCTAGAGTGGCGGGGTTGAATTGCCGGATTTCTCGAGAGAAATATGAGTGATATCTCTGTGAGTTTCTGTCATCATGCGTTGAATTTGTGGTGCATTTCTTGAGTGAGAGAGTCGACAAAGTATATTTGAGATCATCACTATTGGGCCCGGCGAGTTTATAATAGAGTTTGGACATATGAACATAGTGAACTTCTAGATCTTTTCTCTTCATAGAACATTTCGCGATCAAAGTACTCTTGTTTTCTTTGTCCGAAAATTAAATTGTAGTCTCCTAGAAACTGTTGATGGATTTGTGCCGGAGCTTGAGTGATAGAACCAAGTTGAACAAATTGAAGCCGGTATTCGGACAAGTGAGAGAACCAATCCCGTAATGTGCCAGTGAACCTTGATGTGAATTCTGTTAAGACAGCTTGGAGACTAGCTTGAGGATTTATCATTTGGAGATCAAGCCAAGCATTGAATTCCAAGATTTTGTTACGCCATTGTGATGGAGGCACAGTATCTAAAGAGAACCAGGGACCAGAACCTGGTTTTGGCGGGAAAGGATGTTCTGGAGCAAGAGGCTCTAATTCTTCAGTTTCCTCTGTAATCTCGGGCTCTTGCGGTGTGTTCATCAACACATGAGGACCTTGTGTTCCAGACTCAGCTGTTGATATAGAGATATCAGTTCCTCGATCGGGAAGAGGAAGAGTCAAGTCGTAGTTCAAACTGAGATGATCCGAATCCGAAATATACGACCCAGTTGAGGAGGAGGTAGTCTCCGTAAAGATAGGAGGGTTTTGCTGTATAGCCATCTGTGTTTTAGTAGGTCCTTTATCCTTTGAAGGCTTGGATGGAAAGGATGAGGGAGTTGAGGATGTCCTTTTTGCAGGGTTGGATGCCGGTTTGGATGCTCGAGGCACCAAGTCTGAGATAGTAGCATATTGTTTAACAGGCATAACCGTGGACATGAAAGGGTGTGGTGTAGAAATAGGAAAATTTAGTTGAGAAGAGGTAGATTGTTTAGAAGGGTAAAGATCTCTTTCTATTTCCGAAGTCGCTCTTTCGACTTAAGATCTCTTTATCCTTTGCCGAATAAAGGTGATGTAAATTTGAGTTGCGAATCTGTTCCATCTCTTGCTCAAGCTTAAATAGCCTGGATGAAAGCTTCGTGTGCATCCGTAAGGCTTCTTCTCTGAATGAGGTGACATGAGCTTCTATGGAACTGGTTTTTTCATAGACTTCTGAGAGTCTATTATCAATCTTTTCCAGATAATGATTCTGGGCAACAGCATTGTTCGTCTGCCAGTTCAAAACTTCCTCGAAGAATGAGAGAGGGCCAAACTCACTGCAGTTGGACTGTATCCTTCACAATAAAAGGGCGGGCAGGCGCCTTGGTCTGTTCATTTTCTTTCCTCGCCAGAGGAGGAAATTCTTCTGAGTTGACCATAAAACATGGAACTGCGACAGACTCTGGGATCTTTATTGGCTCAAAAGAACAGGAGCAAACTACTGGAGGAGGAGGACAAGTCAAGAGTCCTTCTTCCTTCAATATTTCAAAGCATCTCTTTAGATAGTCATCATTGGACATCGGTTTATTCTTATCTGGTGGAAGACCGATCCAAGGTCTTTCTTTCTTGTTTTTTGCCGGAACCTGAATGGAATCAGGTTGATCATCATCTTTATCATCATATCTAGGTGGACTAGAACATGTATGTTTTCTTTTCCAAGTCTTAGTCCCCTTTGACCCGATTTCTAGATCATCCAGAACATCTTGGCAGTTACATCCAAGATCACATCTGGAGGGATTAACATCCCAAATGAAATGACCATTAATCTTGCCTTTATAAACTTCCCACCCGTTTGACCTGAAGCTGTGAATGGGAATTTTCTTCTCATAAGATCTCTGTACCGGTTGAATCATAGAGATAGTATGAGGATTTGAAGATGATGATAGATATGAAACCTTGGCCAGGACTTGTCAAGCTGTTTGATGAAGATTGGATCTTGTTTGGACAGTCGTGAGCTTTGGTGAAGCTTCTCATAATTTGTGATCCAAACGGAGGGAATCAACTTCTCCAGTTCTTCTCTAGGCAATTGCCTAGGAGTTTGAACTATAGTGGGAGTAAGACCACTGTCGTAAAGAAGATAAATAATGCGTCTCCATTTGGAGAGACCTCGAGTCTGCAGGATTTATTGCATGGTCTTGAAGCCTGTAAACCATCCCGATGATGAAGAGTAGCCGAAATGGTATCGGCAACTGATCGCACATAATCTGGACTTGAACCTTCAAGGCCCCGACTAAGATGTGAATCTTCTAATGACATGTTGAAATTAGGGAAGAACGTTAGCACTACGCTCCCTGCATTCAGTGTTGTAGTAATAGAGCCGATTACAGCATGTTCATAATTTAGATACCGGGTATCTAACAAAGAGAGTCTTGCTGTAACTGGAAGTCCTTGTCTCCCATGATAGGAGAGAACAAGTCTGATGGCTCCAAAGTGGAGGTGGGTATACCTCTATTGTCTCCACTGTTGGATGAAATGGGGTGGAATCTCTAAGGTCACGTATTGTTCAGTAGTTACAGAAGAGAGAACACACTGAGAAAGGGAAGACGACTGTACATATTCTTTTATATTGACAAAAGGTCTAGAAATAATATGTCTCAGTTGTCTAGAAAAAGACTGGTTACGTCGGAAGACAGCATAAGGGTTGAGAATTGGGACAAGAGAATTTTGGATTTGGGCAGTTTCTGGAATATGGGATATTTCTACTAGGTTATCGATCTTATCAGTAATATAATGTTTACATGAGGTAGGTAGTGAGAGGGAAGAGGTTTGGACAATAGGATTTGAAGTTGTTTCCATGATCTTATCAGAAATTGGTGGAAGGTCTGGCGGTTCTTGCTTTATTTGAAGAGCTGGCACTGCGACAGACTCTGGGATCTTTATTGGCTCAAAAGAACAGGAGCAAACTACTGGAGGAGGAGGAGGACAAGTCAAGAGTCCTTCTTCCTTCAATATTTCAAATAATATTATATATATATATATATATATATATATATATATATATATATATATATTTATTAATGATCTCTTAATTATAATTAATTCTAACTAATATTTATTTCAAATCAATCAGTTTTTTAAATATTTTTTATTTGTACCTTATTATAATCTTAATAATCAATTCTAAGTTCTCGTGTGCATGATTCTTCAAAGAGCAATTTAACTTGTTAGAGAAATAAATTACCAAAATATATTCTATATACATGTTAGTCTAACTTATACTTAATTAAGTCTCAGAGAATCCAATTAAAAATACTATATTTATTGTTAATTGACAAATTTAACTAATATATTAATTAATAACATTCTAAATACCTATAATTATATCTATATGTACATCTTGTATTTGCAGTCAACGTAATTAATTGATATTTGATGGTTAACTAACGTGGAAAAAATTGAAATATTACTTGCAAAAACAGATTGGTATCATTCTGTGTTTCTTTTTGCCAATTTGAAAATTCTATTATTGAACTTTTACAATTAGATTTTGATTATAATTATGATTGGAAATTCTAATCGAGATAGACTTCTAGGACTAATCAGATTAAGCTTGTACTTAATAAATTATTAGTTAATATTATTTATTATTAGATTAAATTAATTAATAATTCAGTTAATTCAATTAACTAAGGAATTAATAGACCCTGTTAGTGAATTTAAATGCCCCTATTTCTTTGTACTTTATATATGTTAAAGCATTTCTAAAATACTGTGTACATATGTCAAATTTTTATATTACAAAGAATTTTTCTATAAAATAAAAAATTTAATGAAATTTTTATCTTTTAAATATAAAATAAAAAGTTAATTTAGTTTTTCATATTTAGAAAACTAAACTTTATTTTTTATTTAATTTTAATAAACACATTATAAATTTTTATGCACTTCATTAGCAAAACTTAAAGAAGAAAAAAAGAGAGATTTACTCGATTTATACTTATGGATAAAAGGTAAAATTTAGAGTAAAATACAAGAAATTCATTAAACTTAAATAAATTTTTTACTTCTTATAATAATAATAATAATAATATATGTTGAGACGTCGGAGGGCATTCATGAACTAAAGAAGGTCAACGAAGTAACTAGCTGAGTGGAAGCAAGTAGAGATGAGCCTTTGTAATTAAAATCATAAAATCATGAATGGTGAAAAATATTAATCCACGTTTCGGAGGTGGTAAATTAGTAATTAGATGAGATCATTTTTTTTTAACAGAACGCTAATGTTAATATAATGGACCAAATTCTGAATACAATATTTTAAAATTCTGTTTAAAATCAAAAGATAAATAACAAACGAATAGTATCAATTTTTTTATTGAATTTTATTGACTGGTTAATTAAGGTTGGTACGGAATGGGAATCAAGAAGAGCTCATTCTTCTTTCTAGCCGTAACTCCAAAAGATTCAGACATGTCAAAGTCCTTAGGTTCCATACCATCAGGGAGTTTCCAATCAAAATGGTATAACAAATTTGCAAGTGATAGCTCTATAACAGCCATACCATATGATATACCAGGACACATTCTCCTTCCAGCACCAAATGGAATGAATTCAAAGTCATTCCCTTTATAGTCGATTGAATTATCCAAAAATCTCTCTGGAAAAAACTTCTCAGCTTCATTCCAATAACGAGGATCTCTGCCGATGGCCCATGCATTAACAATAACTTTAGCGTTGACTGGTATTTCATATCCACAAACTTCTACTTTCTCTCTACATTCTCTCGGAAGAAGCAGTGGAGCAGGAGGATGTAATCTCAATGTTTCTTTGATAACTAGTTTTAAGTATTTCAATTCTTGAAGGCCCGTTTCATCTATTATACATTGTTTTTTATTAAAGATTTGCCTCACCTCTTCTTGTGCTTTTCCCAGCACTCTTGAATTTTTAATCATTTCTGCCATTGCCCATTCTATTATTCCAGATGATGACTCAGTTCCAGCAATAAACAAGTCCTGAAATTGTGTTGAACATATAGAAAATTCAACAAGATTGTCTAAAATTACTCAATTTTAAATATTCAAAGAATGATTATACAAGATAAGAAATAACTCAATAATTTCAGACGAATAAGTTACACTTGTGTAAGGAAATAGAAATGATGGGCAACTCTTATCAATGAGCTCTGGCTCAGTGCTTCTGGAAATCGGCTCCAATACTAAGGTTACAGCTTTAAAACTCACTCTGAGCCAAATAAAAAATTCGAAAATAAAAACAAAAACAATTGATGGGCAGTACTTACTAGCATGACTGCTTTGATGTTGTCAGTTGTGAAAGGGAATTCAAGGTTGCCATGGTCGTGAAGATTCAAAAGGACATCCACAAGATCCACTGCTTCGCTTTTCATATCACTTCTACCTGATGCTTTATTGTCTCTATGTTCTTTGATTATATTTTCAAGAATTGTATCTGCTTCTTGATGCAGCCTTTCTAGTTTACGCCTGATCCCAGTCAGACCATGAAGAAATTTAAAGGAAGGAAAGGTATCCGCAACACTGAAACCTTCTAACATCAGAAGAATTTTCTTAACAAGTGGTACAAATTCATCCTTCTGCTTGCAAAACTTACCAAAAGCATTTCTTAAAGTAAGAGTGCTAGATAAAGAAAGCACCATCTTACCAAGATTGATAGGTGACCCTGCATTTGAAGAAATGGAGTTGACAAGAAACAATACCTCTTCTTCTCGAACTGATCTGAATGATTGAACACGTTTTAGGCTTAATAGTTCAAGAATACAGATTTTTCGTAGCTGCCTCCATTGATCTCCATAAGGTGCAAAAACAATGTCTTTGAAATTATACATGACAATACTTGCTGCAAGCACAAAGGGTCTTTGAGCAAAGCTAATGTCATGAGTTTTCATCACTTCTCTTGCAGCTTCAGGCGAAGAAATGACAAAATTTGAAACTTCGCCGAGCTGAAGGTGCATTACGGGGCCATATTGGGTGGCTAAATCTCTTAGACGATGATGAAGTAGAGAACCAATGAGCTGGAGCATGTTGCCTATAATAGGTAGCTTTCTTGGCCCTGGAGGTAACTTCGAAGACGAGTTGCTGACTTCTGATTTTGTCCTTTTACTCTGAATAACAAAGATGAACAGAAGGAAGCAGAAGAAGGCAGGGAAAAAGGGAAATTGGTGTAGGTGTTCCATGAAGAAGATAAGGTGAAGCAATGCTAATAGATAGAGAGTAAGAGAGACAGCTTTTAATTGATTTTACTTTTAAAAGCTGCACCTCAGGATATCACAAATTTATAATGCCTGTGGAGATGGCAGCCATTTTCGTGTATCCTCATACCACAAATTAGATTCGATTAATTGTCTTTATAAATTGATTTGTTTGCATCTATAAGCTTTTCTTTTCTTTGTTAATGATAGCTGCATCATCAATAATAATACTACTAATAATAATAATAAAAATAATAATTCCAAAGGACACGGAGCCGGGAGCGAGCCGGATTTACAAATTCAAGTGATAGAATGGAAGAAGGATCGATAAAACCGAAAAGCAGAAAAAGGCAAAAGGTCATATACTTAGGAGCGCAAGAAGCAGATTTGATTGACTTGGTTAACGGCTGGCGATCAGAGAAAATGTTACTTCTAGTTCCTTTCGGGTAGCGTTAAAGGAAGGCCCTACAAAGTAAAACCTCATAGTGTATTATTATTATTATTATTAGGCCTAATAACGTAAAAATTCCTGAGGTTTGGACAATTTTTCTAAATTGTCCAATTCTATTAAAAATTATACAACAATTACCATTCTTTCATTTTATTTTCCATTTTGGGATTCCGGTGATGTTTAATGAAAAATTTGGCTAGTGTATGCAGACGTGGCATCGGAGGTAAAATTTGAAAAAAGAAAAGAAAAGACAAGTCGGCAAATTAATTGCAATAAAACACACCATTTTGTCTAAATCAATTCAACAGGAACAACTTCTATAATCCAGCTCCACGAATGACATACAATCCATCTCCGGCAATGACAGCAGCGACTCTAAACCCTAATAATCTCCAATCCACCATCTCAACCACCAGCACAACAACTTCAACATTAATCTTTTCCTCCTTAAAATTCTCATGCACCCTCCACAACCCTTTTTAATCGTATCAAACCTTAACACTATAAACAATACCCAGTTTATAATTTGGTAAGATCATCGCCGGTCTCATATATTTATCAATAACAATCACAATAATCCATACAAGAACTCATTGAAATCTGATCACGAAATTAGGTATTTTGAAGTTAAGTATGGTGGTTATAACTAAAGGCAGGTTCGGTTTCATGTTGGATTTATATGGTAACAGATATCAAGGTAGTAAAGTGGAGCAATATGGAGCCAGAGGCATAACTCCTAAGTCATTACCTCATCTCCACCACTAGCAACGCCTGAGGGATCATAATCCAGGTCATAGTCCTTTTTGTTGTCCAATTCCTCGTCTATTTCGTACTTATATGCTCCGACTTCATCGGATTCGCTGTCGTCTGCTTTTTGGAATGAACTTTTTATTTAGGGTCTTGAATGGTTGGGAAACTGTGTGAAATTCGAGTGAGTTTTGAAGATGAAAAGAAGAATGGGAGAGTTCTGGGGTTGAGGTTAGGGTTTTAGTAATGAAGGTTACTAGAGAGAGGAGATTAAGAGCGGTGGTGGTGGTGGTAGACAAGATATTTAGATTGTGAAAAAGTGAGAAAAAATATGATAAAAGAGAGAGTTTTGGAGAAAATGGTGAGTGGGATTTAGGAAAAAAATAGTGTGTTTTGGTTATTGTCTCTAAGTACACCGTTTTGATTGAAAAGCCAAATCACAATTAATTTGTTAAATTGTCTTTCTTTTTTAATAAATTACTACCATCCGTAAGAGGTTATGTGAAATATGTAAGTCGATCCTATATTTTTTAATAATACATTATGACCTCGTTAAGATTTATTTTAATATATCTTTTCACCCTTCTATCAAAATTTCAAAGAATATTACGTTAGTGGCAATTATAACTTTTAAAATTTTAAAACTGCCCTCAAAATATATTACTATTTTCATTTTAGTTATAATACAATACATTAATAGGTCTTTAAATTTTAAAACTGAAATTAATTTTTTTTTTTTATAAACTAGTAAAACGTGTTAACATAACAAAATAAACTATAATAAAAACTTATTATAAAATTAAAGTTTCTTATAAATGATTATAATAAGAACTTCAATAAAATAAATTATCATAATAAATTTTTGATAATTAATTGTAAATTGTAAAAAATAAGGTAAACGTGATTTTGGATAAATTATAAAAAATAAGGTAAGTTTATTATGATATATTTTTAAGATTAAGTTAAATGATTTTATATAAATTCTTTGTAATTCATTAAATTATTAAAAATTAGTAAATTTAATTTCATTATTGCAATAAAATCAACAAAGTCACGAGTTTTTTGTTTATAAATTGCATATACAAACTATAATATTAGCTTTCTTTAATTTTATAAATATATATTTTTAGGAAAATAAAATTTGAATGATAAAATTATAATTGCAAATGCTTTGTTAAGTTTTGTAAATAGTATTAAATATAATTATATTATAATTTATAATTAAATTATTATAATTATGATATATTATGAATATATAATAAAAAAATTATCTTTTTTTTTCAAATTTTACTTCTGGTATTCACACACTAACTGAATTTTTCATTAAACATCATTGAAGTCCTAAAATAGAAAACACAATAGAAGAAATATTTGATAAAATATTTTTGTGTAATTTTTGATATTTCAATCTTAACCTGATTGTTGTGTAATTTTTGATAAAATTGGACAATGTAGAAAAAATATTCATAAAAATTTTATAGATCATTATGAATTATTATTATTATTATTTTATAAAACTTCCAAATCTGAAGAGAGGGATATATAACTTTCAAAACCTTTTGATAGTTTTATCTCTTGTGAGATCCTTACAAAATCGCATGGTAGAAAGTTATAAATATATTCATATTGGATTAATATAGGTAAGAATTAAATCTCTTTCTAGAAAATAGTTTTTTTTTTTAAAGACTTTCTAGAAAATAATTAAATACTTCATTTTAGCAATTTCCAGAGACACTAGATTTATGAATTTATAAGATTTTTTATTCAATTCTATATAGTTTAGTCTAAATAATGGGTTTATACCTTTCGATTGCTATTCAATCATCAATGTTTTCCTTAGTGATAAAATTATTCTGCAAAGTATGATATTACAAATTAAAACAAACAATTACAAAATTTTTGAAAGATTTGTTTTAATAGCATTAATATTCAAAATCTATTAAGCTACGACTTCAGTCTTTACTATAAGATATAAATTTCATTTCCGAAAGGAGAAAACATTCTTTTACAATTAGCCTTTAGAAAGTTAAACATTGTCAATCCAAGATTTATGTAATGGGAAGATATAACCTTACGAGAAGAATGAATTTTAGGAATAGCCTCATCGGAACTCTTTAAACGACTTGAACCAAACACACAACTTATAAAAATCACCCAATACGAAGATGGTAAGTTAAACTTGCCTTTGACAGTAAATCAACGAGTTCTAGATTTTCTGATGAAGCATCCATCTCTGACACTGATGGTTTAGGGGGAGTTTCTAGACTTCAGTCATATATTTACCTTATACACAACCATTCATATGGACAAGACCCAAATACTTCACATTAGACTTGCCAAGCTCTATAGTACAAAAAGTTGATTACCATATAAACATACCTCACCTTCTCTATATAGAAAGCCAACCTTGTAATGAACAAATCAAACCAGCTATATCCAACAGTCCATGGTATTTCTTGTCCAAATGAGTCTAGTTTACCAGAAGCTTAAAAACCCAACCTTTAAGCATTTCAAATCTCCAAAACTAGTAAACAATGGATTGAACAAAGCCAAGTAGAATTCTGTAGATGAGTAAGATAGAAACATCATCCTCAAAGTCCTCCAAACATGTCCTGCAAGATACTCCGCAGTCTAAGAGTATTAGTATGTCAAATATGAATTACGTACAGAACTCATATGATGAAGCCTTCCAGGAAGAAACCCTTGAGATAAATAGGTTAAGATTGAAAAGAAATGAGCAAAAAACAGAGTTAATTACATATGTATCTATTCTGATTTATTTATTTTTCCTGTTTCTTTTTTTATGGTTTTGTCATGTGCCGATATGCATGTCTGAAGACTTAAAATTCAAAACTTATCAAATTCAGATATTATTACCATTAAAATGTCGTTACTAAATGTTGGATATTTCTCATTACCTTTCAAAATTAGGTCCTGCAATAAGAATTCAACTAAACTATTGCAACAGTATAACAACAGGCAGAGAATGCGGCAAAACTATTAACTAAGTGGTGGATATTTCTCATTACCTTGCCGACACCACATTTCAAATATAGAGTAAAACTCTAAAGCAGACATATGTAGAGACAAAACTAATTGCACAGTGATATATAACACTATTAACCAGACATATGTATTGATTGGTTTTTAATCAATATAAAAAATATCACATATCAATATTTAATTCAATTGTACCTATGCATTATATAATACACTGAATCTATTTAAGAATTTGAAGAATTTCTCTAAATATAGGTCCTACAATAATAATTCAAATGTACTACCACAGCACGTGTAGAATTGAATTAAATATGAGTCTTTTTCTCAAATTGAAATCTACACTTATTAAAGTTTTTGTTTCAGAAAAATCCAATTTACAAAAGCACGTGTTAGGCCAGACAATTGCATTATTACTTCTTTATTAGTCGTTATCTTTTGAGCGGAAAATGAAAATAAATACATATATATACTAGCATTGCTCCTTAGTGCGTCACATACATAATTATTATTATAAAAGTTGTTATATAAATACTAATTTAATAAATAAATATATAAGCAGAGACAAATTTTACACTTTCATTATAATAGTAAAACATAAATAAAAAAAATTAAATAGTACACAATAATCATAACTTAATATATCAATATAATAAAATTAAAAGTATGATTTTCTTTTTTACTTATCTTCAATTTTTATAAAAAATTATATTGAGTTATTTAAAATCCATCATAGGTATATATACAGTGTAATATAATATTTTTATAAGATTAGAAATGTATATGAAATTTCTATAAGATTATAATGATTAAATTAGATTAATCATTAATTAATTCTATCAGAATTAGGATAGAAAATTAAATTTTAAGAATCCTAAACTAGTTTCAACTCGACAAGACCGTGAATTCCTCCACCAAGCACTAAAATTTTTAGCCTTGACCTCTGTTTCCAACGTGAGTTCCTCCATCAAGCACTATTCTCTTCTTTTATATTCATGCATATAATAAACTGCTTTTTTCTTTTACAAAATATTTGAATTGTCATCATATAATTTTATATTACAAGAAACTGAGATGCGTCGAACATCATAAGATTGACTCTCTAATAAGTTATTTCATAACCGTGAAGTACTTCTTGATACTGTGAAGAGTTTTTACATGAGATAAGGACATGCAACAACTATTAAGAGTTCTAAAAAGGATAAATATGTGCGCATTTGGATGTGATCAGGGAGGTTATTATTGAAATAAGTGCAATATTCTACTCGAACTTCGTCAAAGGAGAACATCAAGCCGGCTTATAAATTGCCCCTTTCAAATCTTAGACAAGAGAGAAAGTAATGATATTTGGATACTGAAATTTATAAATTCTTCACATAATCATATTGCTTCTCAGAATATGTTAGGACATTCTTTTTGTCGTCGTCTATCCAAAGAAGAAACGAAAAATGTTCAAGACATGACGAACTCGGAGATTCCACCACGACAATTTCTGTCATCACTTAAATAAAAAAGTTTAAATTCTCAAGCAATTTCTAGAACCGTGTATAATGCAAGACAAAAGTCTTGGAAGGAAGATTTGGGTGATCACGCCACAATCCAGGCATTATTTGAGGAACTTGGTAAGAGTAAATTCTTATACAATATTAAGTATGATCTAAGGGGTCGATTGACACATTTATTTATGACACATCCTACTTCAATCACGCTTACACAAAACTTCTGCAATGTCTTTGTCATGGACTATACCTATAAAACCAACAGATATAAAATGTCTTTACTTGACAATTGGGGTGTCATGTTTCAGTAATTCATTCTATTCTTGCTTTGCTTTTATGGAAAAGGCGAGGGAAGAAGATTATGTTTGGGCTTTGAGTATGTTTAGAAAGGTTGTTAGTTTAAATTATCAATCATTAATCATAATTTTAGACAGAGAATTGGCATTGAAGAATGCTATGCAAACTTGAAAGAAATAATCTAAGAATTAGGTTTTCATTATTGTATTCTGATATCAAAAAGAAATACATCAGCCTTATATTTATACTTATATGTAAGACTTTGATAGAAACTAAATAACAAACTCTTAATAGCTAGACTCTAAATTTAAAAGATAAATACTTATCATATCCTAAATTTAAAAGATAAATACTTATCATATCCTAACAACCCTAACAACTCAAAATCTCAACACTCCTCCTCAAGTTGGTGCATAAATATCATACATGCTCAACTTGCCTAGACACTTAAAGAACATGTGACTCGAGACTGCTTTGGTAAGGATATCAGCCAACTGATCTTCAGAACATACTTTAGGCAATTCTATGATATTCTCATCCAACTTCTCTTTGATAAAAAATCTGTCAACCTCTACATGCTTTGTCCGATCATGCTGTACTGGATTATAAGCTATATCACGTGCTGCTTTATTGTCACAATACAATCTAACTGGATGCCAGAGTGCGTAACCTAAATCTTCCAAAATTTGTTTTAACCATAAGGCTTCACACACACCAACAGCCATTCCTCTGAACTCAGCCTCTGCACTAGACCGGGCAACAACATTTTGCTTCTTGCTTTTCCATGTCACAAGATTTCCACCCACAAACGAAAAATATCCTGCAGTTGATCGTCTATCATCGATTGATCCAGCCCAATCAGCATTAGTGTAAACCTCTATGTTTTGCCAATCCATATGTTGAGTGAACAAAATTCCTTTTCCAGGTGCAGACTTCAAATACCGTAAGATTCTTATGACAGCATTCATATGTCTTTCTCCAGGATTATGCATGAATTGGCTAACAATACTCAAAGCATACGCAAGATCAGGTCTTGTGTGAGCTAAATACATTAATCTTCCTACAAGTCTTTGATATTTTCCTTTATCAACGGGTACTTGGTCTACCTCAATGCACAACTTCAGGCCTTCCTCAACTGGTTGACATGCTGACATTCCAGTTTCATGCAATAAATCCAATGCATACTTCCTTTGGGACAGAAAAATTCCTTTCTTTGATCTTGAAACTTCAATCCCAAGAAAATATTTCAAGAAACCCAGGTCTTTCATTTCAAACTCTTTGGACAAGTATTCTTGTAATGCCTTCCTCTCTTCTGGATCATTTCCTGTAACTACCATGTCATCCACATAGATAATGAGAGCTGTGATCTTCCCATTTGCCTTCTTTATGAATAAGGTATGGTCTCCATTACTCTGATGATATCCAAAAGATTTCATAGACTTTGAAAATCTCCCAAACCATGCTCGTGGAGATTGTTTCAGTCCATACAACGATTTCTTCAACTTGCAAACTTTCCTATTCTGCATTGATGACATACATCCAGGTGGAAGCTCCATATAGATTTCTTCGGATAATTCACCATGTAAAAAAGCATTCTTAACATCAAACTGCTGTAATGACCAACCCAAATTTGCAGCCAAGGATAATAACACTCTCACAGTACTAATTTTAGCTACAGGAGAGAAGGTTTCAGTGTAATCAATCCCATAGATTTGAGTGTATCCTTTTGCTACCAATCTTGCTTTGAATCGCTCGATTATGCCATCTGCTTTATACTTTATGGTGTAGACCCAACGACACCCTACTGGTTTCTTTCCTGCTGGACAATCAACAAGCTCCCATGTTTCATTCTTTTGCAAGGCTTTCATTTCATCGTTCATTGCGACTTTCCATTTTGGATCGGGATAAAGCTTCCTGCACTGTTAGGAATAGATCGGTAGATAATTGATTTGGCGTTGACTTATTTGATTCTGACAGGTTATGATTCGACACATAATGACTCATTGGGTATTTAACTTTACTAGAAATTTCAGGCTCATAACTAAGTTTAGGAATACCTCTGGTGGATCGTTCTGGTAATCGTTTTCTCGGTGGATCGGGTTCAAGAATAGGAATATCTTCAGCAGGTGATTGGCGTGGTATTTCAGCTTGGGATTCAGGGTCTTCTTCACTTGAGGACTCTTCTTCAATCGATGGAGTTAGATCTTTTTGCTCAATACGTATCCCATGATTTTTTAAGTGATCACCAACACCATTATCAACCACTTCATACTCCTCCTGAAATTGATAATCTAATGTCTGAATTTCTTCATGTCTCTCCTCCGAAAATTCAGACTCAAAATACATCACATCTTCATGAAAGACTACATCTATGGATATGAACATACATCGAGTTGGAGGATGATAACACCTGTACCCCTTTTTATTTGTTGCATATCCAAGAAACACACATCTTATTGCTCGAGGAGCAAGCTTATGGCGGTGATGTTTATGAATATGTACAAATACTACACAGCTGAAGACACGAGGAGGTAAGTTTGATGTTGATGGAGCAGTTGTAGTATCATTAAGAACCTGAAAAGGTGTCTGAAAATCAAGAGTCCGTGAAGGACTTCGGTTAATTAAATATGCACCAGAAGTAAGATCTTCTCCCCAATATGATAATGGCATTTTTGCATGAAGCAATGAGGCACGAACAACTTCTAGTAAATGCCTATTCTTCCTTTCAGCTACCCCATTTTGTTGGGGTGTATAAACACATGTACTTTGATTGACAATTCCATTTTCTTCCAAATAATGCTTCAATTCAGAGTTATGGTATTCACCACCATTATCGCTGCGAAGCACTTGAATATGTGCATTATATTGAGTCTTAACATGTGTATGAAATTTCTGAAATAATGCACTCATATCACTCTTAGATTTCATTAAGCACACCCAAGTCATCCTTGTGCAATCATCGATAAAAGTAACAAACCAACGAGATCCCCCCAAAGTTGAAATTTTAGATGGACCCCAAACATCAGAATGAACAATCATAAAAGATAAATGACCTCTATTAAAACTTGATGAAAAGGAGCTTCGATGACTCTTGGCAAGTTCATAAACATCACAACGAAAAATAGAAACATCAATGTTGTTAAACAAACCAGGAAATAACTTTTTTAGGTAGCCAAAAGAAGCATGCCCTAGTCGTCTATGTTGTAATCAGATTTCTGCTTCATTTTTTTCCTTCTTTGGACCATCCATTGCAAACGCATGATGCAACTTGGAAGAAGTATTCGATTGCATGTCCAAGTAGTACAAATTCCTCGCTTAATACCACACCCAACCGTGCCCGTTTGGATATCCTTAAAACAACAGAATTGGGCCAAAAATAACAATACAAGACAAAGCCGATGTTATTTGGGAAACAGATAAAAGGCTGTAATTTAATGATGGAACAATTAAAACTGAGTCTAAATTTAAAGAATTGGTGGCAGTAATAGATCCCTCTCTAATAATTGGAACCTCATTACCATTTGCTATCAAAACAGATTTTTGTAAGGATGGTCTAAGTTTCTTAACCTGTCCAGAATCAAAGGTCATATGATTTGAAGCACCAGAATCAATTATCCATGTATTATCACAAACAGATGTAGAAATATTAAACACCTTACCTTCCTTGCTTGTGGTTGCTACTAATGTTGAAGTGATTCAACATTGTCCTCACTTGTTTTGGTTTCAGCAACAGCGGAAATCAGGGAATTCTTAGCTTTCCTTCTTTGTGATCCTCGATTCTGATCCCACCAATCTGGATAGCCTACAAGCTCAAAGCAACAATCTTTGATGTGGCCTGACTTATTATAATGAGTACATTTTTGTGTGGACTTTCTAATACCAATAGATGTTTTTGACTTGTTGCGAATCACCATAGCAGCAGCATCAGAGTCTCCATAGTCTCCTTTTAATGTTACACGGCGGTTCTCCTCTCGTCGAATCAGGGCATAGCTTTCTTCTAGGCGTGAAGTAGACTCTTGACGTAGGATTTCTCTGCGAACCTGCTCAAAGTGATCATCCAGTCCAGTTAAAAATATATGCACCCGTGTTCAATAGATTTTTTGTACGCAAGTACATCATCAGGATCCTTCATGACCACTTTGTCTCTGTGATCCAATTCCTGAAAAATTGCAGTTTAACTCTCCATAATATTCAGAGAGAGATCTTCTATTCTGTTTGGCTGCAAATGCTTTCTAGTTTAAGGCGAAGAGCTGCAACTCATCACTGCCATCATAGAAAGCTTTTGATAAAGCAGTCCAGATTTCATGGGCAGTGGATAAGCGTAAATATCGCTTCATAATCTCCGGACTCATAGACATTAGCAGCCATCTTTTCACCTTTTGGTTTTCAGCATACCACTTTTCATACCCATCCTCCCGATTCAGTGGTTTTGTTTTTCCCGAATATAGGAAAGCTTTTCTCTTTCAAAGAATATGCATTTCCATTAGTTGAGACCATACATCATAATTTGATTCTGTAAGCGTAATTCCTGCATTGAATGCTCCTTCAGATTGAATGATAATAGGTTTCGATCCAGATGATTCACCATCTCTACCACTCATGTTTTTTAAGTGTTTCAAAGCCCTTTTTTTTTTTTTTTTGGTAGGCTCTGATACCAACTTGAAAGAAATAACCTAAGAATTAGGTTTTCATTATTGTATTCTGATATCAAAAAGAGATACATCAGCCTTATATTTATACTTATATGTAAGACTTTGATAGAAACTAAATAACAAACTCTTAATAGCTAGACTCTAAATTTAAAAGATAAATACTTATCATATCCTAAATTTAAAAGATAAATACTTATCATATCCTAACAACCCTAACAACTCAAAATCTCAACATGCAAGTTATTTTTCCGGATGTTGTTAATCTTGTATGTGTATGGGATATTAAAAAGAATATCTTGTCAAATTGCAAGCGTCACTTTGATGAGAATGAGGAATGGCATGCCTTTTTATCCTTATGGAATACAGTTATTCAATCTCCAAGGGAAGTTGAATTTGAGAAAAATTGGAACCTTTTTGAAGAGACATATAAAGAGAAGCAAAATGTATTGACTTATGTGAACCATTTAAAGAAAAGTTTGTGTATGCATGAACGAATAAGTATTTACATTCTGGGAATCGAGTTTCTTCAAGAGCCGAAGGAGCACATGCTAAGCTCAAACAGTATTTGCAAGTCTCAAGTTGGGACTTTCATCAAGTGAAGAACAAAATTTTATCTTGCAATTGCAATTGAATTTCAAGAGATTAAGGCTCAACTATTGATTGAGAAGCTTCAAATCCCTCATTTTTGCAGTACTTCATTCTTTAGGAATATTATTACTAAGGTGTCACGATTAAAGAATTACATAACAATATGAAATGGCAAGATGTGGAGCGATGTCTCCTTTATGCACAGGTTAATTTATGTCAACTACGGGTCTTCCTTGTGCACATGAGATGAGAAGTTGGAAAGATGGAGTGCTATCTATTTCTACCATACATCCACAATGGAGAATTGATACATGCACGATCATTAGATTTTCCAGAGAGAGGAACAAATGAAGATGAGGAAGAATTCAAAGATATGATTAATGAGTTTCAAGATAAATACAAGCAGTGGCCTTTCATTCATAGAGAAAAAGAAAAAGAGTATAAAAAGAAAATGCAGTATTTGTAGGAGTGTTGGGCATGATATTCGAACTTGCATTATTATTTACGTGGTGGATAAAAAGCTAGTAATTATAAGATATTGAGAATCTATTAATTTTTTTATAAATTTATTTTATATTATTATTTTTAATTAAAATAGTAATAATAATCATGCCATACGAATATAAAAGAATAATTTTAATAATTGACTTTTTCTAATGTAAATCTTATATATTTTATATCTAATGAATTATAGCCATTTGATCTTGAATTTTTAATTTCAACTGTTAAACTAATAATCATAAATAAGAAAATGAGCATGCATCGCCAAACTTAAAAGTACGAAAAAGAAGTGAAAGAGAGGCGGAGAAAAATCCAAAAATTGCTCAATGATAGATATATATATATTTTCTTTTTTTGTTTTTCATTTTCTTTACAAAAAGATAAGAACTAATATAAAAGCAATAATGCAGTGCCTGACCTATCACGTTTAATATAAGTGTAGGGCATATATTTAATTCAGTTGATTAATACAGCTGATAGTTGGTAGCTGGTAACTGGTGGCTGATGACTGACCGTTTTGTAGAATTTTATTAGCGATTGTTGTTAGTATGTTAAATGACCTTTAAATCTATAATTTATTGTTAAATATTTTTTATTTTATTATATTATATTTAATGATATAAATTAATAAAAATAACTTATAATAATTTTCTTAACTCAATTGTATTTATTACTAAAAATATTTATAAAAGTTATTTTAAAAGTAGAAATTTATATTTATATTTTACTAATAAAAATTTTAAATTTTAAATACCATACATTAAAATATTATAATAATTTAATTATTAAGAATAATTTTAAAATAATAGTTATTTATTTTCAAATATAAAAATTAATAATATGATATCAATTTAAAATAAGTTATTGCTAATAAATTTTAATAAATATAAAAATCAAATAAGCTATCATCTCATAAGAAAAAGTTTTAAAATATAGCTGATATAATTAGTTGGTATTTGCCAAACACTTTAATATAATTATTCAGTAAAAAATAGCTATCAGCTGTATCAAATTCTAAACCAAACACTCTCGAAAATTTCTATATTATAAAGAAAATACTGAGCAGACATGAGATGAGGCCACAATGTAATGACTCATTAGGCTGTCCCCTAATAATACACAGGACATCAACAACAGTTGAGTGAAAGAAACAGAATATGGCACAGTCAGAGAAAATATAGGAAGAAGACATCTTTTTTCACAGATGCAATCACATTGCAAAAAAATTGCAGGAACGTATCATTTGCTGTTTCTCAAAGCATGGCAAAGCTGTTGAGTTCGTTTCCCATCAACCTGAACTCAATCAACTTCAGTTGATGGATGGAAGGACAAGATTCACCTGAGAGATTGTTAAGCTAGCTAACGGAAGAATTTTGTAACAGAAATCACGTGCAATTGTTGATCAATTCTTTTGGTCAATTCTGTTAGATAAAAGTCAAAGTTAGTTTTCTGCTTCTTTAGCTTTGTCGCCAATTATAACTACTTTTAATTTTCTTGAATTGTAACAGAACTTTGAGTATAAATTACTCAGTTCTTAGCTAGCTTAGTTTGTGCAAGTATCTTTATTAATTTTTGGCAATTAATCAAATTCATCATTTTTTCTTTTCTTCATTTTCTTGAAATGGTATCAGAGCAGATTTCCTAAGCTTTCAATTTTTCTGTTCATTCAAAACAAGATTTCAGTTCTTTTTTATTTCTTTTTGCCATGGCAATGCAACAAGATAATCAAACTAATTCTAAGCTAAAAGAAAATCAATTGAGTCCTTACTTCTTGCATCCAAATGAGAGTCCTTCCTTAGCTCTTGTATCCATTGTTTTGACGGAAAAATTATCATTCTTGGGCAAGATCGATGATCAATAAAGATGGCTTCAGTTGCTAAAAGCAAGTTGAAGTTTATTGATGGCACACTGCCAGCTCCTGATCAAGATAACCATTTATATCCCCTTTGTAAGGGATGCAACAACATGGTTTATTCCTAGATAATGAAGTGTTTAAGTCGGGAAATAGCACAAAGTTTGATGTAGATTGATAGCGCCTTTGAAGTGTGGAAAGACTTGAAAGATAGGTTCTCTCAAGGAGATCCTTTTTAGATCTCAGAACTGCAGAAGGAGATTTATGCCTTCAAACAAGTTTCTGTAAGTGTTACTCAGTATTATACTAAACTCAAGATTCTTTGGGATGAGTTCTTGAATCTTAGACTCATTCCAACTTGTGGTTGTATTACAAAATGTGAATGTGGAGGTTATGAAGCCCTTAAGAGGTACCAGATAAATGATAGACAATTAGATTCTTGAAAGGCTTGAATGATAGCTTCAGTATAGTTAGATCTCAACTGATGTTAATTGAACCTCTTCCTTCATTTAACAAAGTTTTTTCAATGGTTCTACAGCAAGAAAGACAGATGTGTATTCCTGAACAAGTTACTACTGAATCAACTATTTTCTTTGCAGGCAGGCATACTGTGGTTACAGATGGATAAAGGAAGTTTTTACAATCACAAAACACACCAAGTAAAAGCCAGTTTGCACTCACTATGGGTACACAGGACATACAGTTGATAAATGCTACAAAAAGCATGGTTACCCTCGTGGATACAAGCTAGGACCTAGACCCAATTTTAGATATGCCAATCAAATTGATTCAGATTTGAATAATGCAAGCAATGTTCTTGATACTTGTAATAATGGCACTGATTATGATGCAACTCAAGGAAGTAAGCAACTTCAAGGTAGTCTAGCAATAATACTTAATTAAGTAACCCTAACTTAATATAATCTTTTTTTTCTCTATCAATAAAAACGAATTAAAATTTAAAATTTTAAAAAAAAAATCTTAAAACCCCATATAATTATCTATTTATTTTTATCTATTACCTACAGTTTAATCATCTATATTCTCCACTAATTCATTAAAGTTTTCTTATAATTTAATCTATATTATTTAGTAATAACAACTCAAGACTTATGTAATTTTATTTTCATGGCTTTGTTAGCTACAAGATACTATTTCATATCTTAGTCAATTGTATTATAAAAAAAGAAATTTCATTATTGTAGTTCTATAATAATAAAAAGTTAGGTATATGCTTGCTTATTGCTTTCTAATATGCTATCTAATGTAAATGCAACAATATGTAATTAGTTTAGTTTATCTACAGATTATGTAGTACTCTCAGTTTATTTAAGATTTCCTCTAAACATGGGTCCTACATAGTAATTTAATCAAAATTATGAATTTCATTCTGATCGTCATTCTGGATTTGTCATTGGAACGAAATATTTCTATAAGTATTTGGCTTCGTATTGTTCCAAATATATATATATATATATATATATATATATATATATATTTGGAACAATACGAATGTCAAATACTCTAGATAGAAATATTTCGTTCCAATGACAAATCCAGAATGACGATCAGAATGAAATTCATAATTTTGATTAAATTACTATGTAGGACCCATGTTTAGAGGAAATCTTAAATAAACTGAGAGTACTACATAATCTGTAGATAAACTAAACTAATTACATATTGTTGCATTTACATTGGATGGTTTTTTTATTAACATTAACCATCTATGATTAAAAACCAACTAATACAACTACAACAACTAATAAATAGTGTGAGTAAAATGCATAAATGACACTGAATTATGGTTATTATATTCATTTGGTACCTCAACTCATTAATAAAAAAAATGGTACTTAACTAATCAACCATGAATCAAGTTATATTTTCCAATTATTTTATAATGATGTGGCAGTCGGATTCTCTCACTAATTACCACGTCATCTCTTATTTAGATATAACTAATCATAGTTAGATATTGAACATTCTCTTAGCTCCTTTATGTTGAACTCATATCTTATAATTGCATTTGAGGAATTAGAATTTTTGGCTTACTACGTTAATTATGTATAAGTCATTGGTAATGTGGAAGCTAAAAAAAGAATCCAATTACCATATCAACACAAAATGATTGAAAAGTATAAAGATTTTGTTGCCTGATTCATTAATGGTGACTTAAATTACTATTTTTTTGTAATTATTGAGTTGAGATATCAAATTGATATAAATGACATAATTATAGTATTATCTATACTTTTTACCCCCTCCACATCATTGAAAATTAATTGAATTCCTAATAAGTACCATTGCCTGGAATGGAAATTAAAATTTTGATACCAAAAAAAACTTAAAATATTGGAACCAGTTAGAAATATAGACCAAAATTTTAATACCACGATATTACCCCGGTTTATTATTATAAATTAAAATCTAGAAACGTTCTTATGCCAACCTCAAAATTGAGGTAGAGTTAGAATAATTTAGCCTCTCTTTTCAGATTTGAAAGTTTTATATGATGATGCAGCAATGGTTAGCAAAAAGAAAAAAAAACTTTTATAATCACAAAACATACCAAGTAAAAGCCAGATTGCATTCACTATGGGTACACAGGACATATAGTTGATAAATGCTACAAAAAGCATGGCTACCCTCCTGGATACAAGCTAGGACCTAGACCTAATTTTAATATGCCAATCAAATTAATTCATATTGGAATAATGCAAGCAATGTTCTTGATACTTGTAATAATGGCACTGATTATAATGCAACTCAAGGAAGTAAGCAACATCAAGGCAGTCTCAGCAATAACACTTAATTAAGTAGTTGAATAATGTTAACCGTAACTTAATATAATCTATTTTCTCTCTATCAATAAAATGAATTGAAATCTAAAATTTTAAAATAAAAAATCTTAAAACCCCATATAATCATTTATTTACTTTTATCCATCACCTACAGTGAAGCCTCAATGAAATATGTCTTTTTCTTATTCTTTTCCATCCTATCATGAGAAGCCATCATAAATTATTAAAGTGTTTCTTTTAAACTTGGCTTCCTTTGTTCATTAGATCGAAGAGTTTGTTATTGATCTTGAAAGAAAAGATTATAGTCCCTTTGAAATTGAAAATATTGGTCTTGGTAATGAGGTTAATTTCGATTTCTCAATAATCGTAATGAGTTTTGGTCATTGTATTTTCAAGAAAAATTTGGATAGTTTCTACAACATGTATTATATGTGTTGGAATAAGGGTCATTTATAGGATGCATGGGTTGGTAAGAATCCATCAATTTTTTTTTGTCATACATATTTCCTCTGTAATTATCAAAAGATTACAAACATTATCACTATGACCATAAATACTACAAATACCACATTCCTCATTATTTGGTGAGTTTTTTTGTTGAAGTAAGCATATTAACTTGCTTAGTCAATTCAACCAATTGCATTGTCATCTCACTACTAGCTACTACTTTATTTACTTCTATTCTTTTTGTCCTCACACTCTTTCGTTAAGAATTGGCTCCTAACATCTCAAAGATGTCAGAGAAAAAAGAACGAATGGATCTTGTAAGACTCCCAAGAAATTCTTTGATTTCTTCCGGAAGCAGATGATTATTCATCTCCTTCTCACCTTCTATGAATAGCTGGGACATTGAGGAATATCCAAAAAGGCATTTAGGGAATCGGTCTGATTCTATCTCTGTTCATTCCGTATAAGGTGTCCTTTTTAACATAGCACTCCCAGCTGCATTATCAACCATACATTGATATTATTGTGTCAACCCATCATAAAATAATTAGTTAATTATTGGGAGTGGAAATCCATGGTGTGGGTATTGCAATATAAGTGATTTGAAGCGACCCCATGCTTCATGAAAATATTCAGCATTCTCTTGATAAAAATTAAAAATTTCACCTATTAATTCTTTGGTCTTTTGCTATGAGTAAAATCTACTCATAAACTTTTGATAAACTTCATCCCAATTTCTCAAAGAATTAGGAGGCAACATTATTAACCAAGCCTTTGCTCTATCTTTTAATGAATAAGAGAAACACATCATTCTTAGTTGATTCTCATTTAATCCAAATAATGGGAAAGTATAAACTATAGCATAAAATTCTCTAATGAATGTTAATGCATCCTCACTAGGCATACCATAAAATGAAGGAAGCATATTAAAATGAATGCTCTTAAGGTCATAATTCTTAGATGCATCACCTAGAACTATGCATGATGTAGTGTTACCAATTGTAGGCAGTGCATAATCTTTTATAGTCATTCGTTTTTCAACTCCTATTTCTCTTGGTGGGTTTGCCATGATATCAACTTTTTCTTTTGATTCTTCTTCTAGTTGTTTCCTGCTATGCATACAAAATAAAAAAGAATTTCAAATTAAAAAAAATAAAATTTACAAACAAAACAAAAAACAAATCACAAAACACAAAACAAACTAACAAACACAAGATGTTTTTTATAATCAATCAATATAATAAATTTGGATACAGTTTCCCGACAATGGTGCCAAAAACTTGATGTGTCTTTTTTAGTATTCGCAAGTGCACAAATCGTTTCTATAGTAAGGGTAAGTTCACCACGAGGTCAATCTCTTAAGGAACTATGAGACCACTTATTATAAAGACTAATTATCAACACAAAAAAATAAAAGTAAATCTAAACACTCTAAATCATTATATATGAGAGGATAATGGTCATAAAGTAAAGTAACTAAATAATAAATAAATATGCAATACAAATGCAAATGATTATGATCTAAAACTATATGCTAAAAATAGTATTTAATCTAGCCATTTTCCTAAGTCACTCAAGCTAATGATGCAACCTAGGTTTCTTATACCAACATAGATTAAAGTAAAGATGATGTTTCTAATAGTTTTAAACCTAAAGATTTTCATAACAATTACTATTGCTAAATTAATATGATAGTTAACTAACAATAATAACTGAAACTAATAAAGATATGAATGTAAAGATATCATTCATTAAATAAATAAATAACAAGATTCATACAAAAGTAAAAAGACTTAACTAAACACTTATGAAAACTAGCCTAACGTATTTAACCCAATAATCATGGTATTAAACAGAAAGACATAGAAAAGTAAAAACTCCCTCTAGATCAAGAATTTCTTCAAGTAGGAAGAAGATGGGTCCTCACTCTCCACTTCTTGAAAAGCTCCTTAGATCCTAAAAAGAGTAATGAAAACTAAAACTATATGTTTATAGAAAACTGTAGAGAATTATGGTAGGCAGGTGTAGATAGCAGGTAGGAGAAAACTCCCCTCCTTCTTCCTTCTTATTAGGTTTTATAGAGATTTATATAGAGAAGAGTCATCCTCTATATAAATCTCTATAGAGATGAGTATACTAATATAAGTCTATCGAACATATAAGACTTTAATTATCTTAATTTCCATCAAATACTATCTCATAAATAACTCTTAATATAAATCTTAATAATTATACAAAATGACTAAAATATCCCTTGGGCATTATACTTAGCAGTCCATGTGTCTTAATTTTGGGTTTTGATACGAACATGTCCCATTAAGCTTTTTTTAGCTCCATATTTTTCTTTTTTTGCTAATATTCCTGAAAATAGACAATTAAGCTTAAGTGAGGTAAAAGCACATATTTTCATCATATTATATATAGAAATATATTATTAAAGCTCTAAAATACCCTTAAATATCTATATATAATTTGGATCGATCACATATTTAAAATTTGTTTGGATTTATATAATCTATAATTCTTCCACCTTCTTAGCCAATTATCATTAACTTAATTATGTTTAATATATTATTTTAATATTATTATTACAAACCATTTTTTTATTTAATAAGATATTTTTAATTTTACCATTTCTAATATATTATGTGTAACACCTCGTAAATATTAAAGAAATTTGAATCCAATATGAATAGTATGATTTAGAGTATTAAAAAGATTAGAGAGTCAATTATTCTTGCTATTGCATCTTGAATTATATCAGCAGTAAAAGTTAAATAAATTGAAAATAATATACACAAACAAGTATTATACTAATAAAAATATTCTCTAAAATAAATCTAAGCTCTCACTTAGAAAAGCAAACAATCAATACCTACGAAGCGCGTAACATTAATTATAGAATGAAACAAATCAAATAACTAACTATTACTTTTATTAGGAGTACCTTGTTAAAATTCAAAAATTAAATGTTTACACTTTAAAGAATTATAATTAGTATGTAAATCTAGTATATGTTTATAATTGAGTATATATAATAGGTCAATAACACATTATATATTATCTATATTAATTGTAATAATAAAAATAATAAATAAATTTATTTAAATTTTTTAAAATTATAATTTAGTGTGTAAAATTAAAAATTATTAATTATTAAGTGTGTAAAATCAATAACTATATAAAAGAAACTGATGTATACAAACTAAATCTTATTATATTTTCATAGTTAAAGATAATATTTATATTTAGGAGAGTAAATCTTTTATTTAAACCCTAAAAATCATAAAGATAAATAAATATATAAATAAATACTATATATGTCATGGATAGAAGTATTAGTAATTAACATTGTAACAAAGATTATCATCTTCAATTATAATCAATCTTATTTTAGATGTTTGTGATGATGAATTGAAAAAAACAATGTATTGTTCAACGTTAGATAAAATCTTTTCTAAAAAAATGATGAAAATATAATAATAACAATGTAATGATGGTAGTATTAGGAGCGGTACATTACTCTATTAAAAGTAAATACATTTTAAAGATTTTCTTGTTATCTTTTTATCTACTAAGCTAATAATATATGTTTGAAGATTTTAAGTCCACAACTGCTATTCACCAACTATATACAATCAACTGTAATTAACTGTAATTATTTACTAGGTATATATATTAAACTGTAACTTTAAAAGTTTAAACATTTGGTTATCAAATTTTAATAATTTTATATATTATTACTATAATCAACCAATTTCTTTTATATAGATGTCCAGTTTCATACATCTAAATGAATAATTCTTAATTTCACATACTAAATTGTAATTCTTAAGAATTTAAATTCTTAATTATTAAATTTTAAAAAGTTCACAAAACAATAGTTTTTGTAATTATTCTTTTTTATTAATATCTGCAACTTCAGTGTGACATCTGGTTTTTAATTATAAATTTAGAACAATTTTAGATAATAAGTCGAAGTTTACATGAATAAGTTCAATTACCCACTTGATTAATCTCATATTGAATATTGATACAATTACTGCATAATCACAAAAGAAAGTACAAGAATTAAATGATGGCTAATTGATCATAAAAGTCAAGTAAGATGCAATTTAATTTTCAACAACTACAACTATATTATAGGAAAAGAAAGTCAGTAATTTCAAGAAAACACTCTAAAATGGTAATTGGAATTCATTCAAGATAATAGTAAGTTTAGTTCTAATATTCCTTACAAGATAGCTTGGAACCTGAATACGACAGGACAGTCCACAGCAGTTGAGATTTTTGCAGTAGGAAAGAAAATAATGAAGGTCAATTTTCAGTCCACAATAGTTGAGATTTTTGGAAGGCGCCGAGGGCTAATAAATAGTAGGATGCAAGAGTACTTAGACTCACACAACACACGAAACTTTTAGGAAGAAAAAAGCAAATTGCTATCTCTCAATAATGTCTCTGCAAGTTTCAGCAATCCCTACTTACACTTCAACCCAAAATGTCGTGTCTACTGTTAAACGACCCTCTTTTAGTTATCATCCAGCAATATGGGGAGATTATTTCCTTACATCTGTTTCTCACTCTAAGGTATGTATTTGTATGTATTCCTTTGTGTCTGCCCATTATCAACCTAGTAGGTAATGTTTGTCTCTTAGTACAGGAGATTGGGGATTCAAATTCCAACAGATCCATATTCATTTCATAATCAATCTAATATTTCTAAATTGAGTCATTTGTCTTGTTAGTAAATAATCAATAAGGAAAATAAAGATTTGAAAATTAATTGATGGTTCAAAAGACTTTCACTCATCAATAATCTTGCTTCAGCAGATTGATGATTCAAGTGAACAACAATTTGAAGGACTAAAGCAAGAAGTGAGAAGGATTATAGCTGACATAGACAAGAATGAGCCTTGCAAGAAATTAGGGTTGATTGATGCAGTCCAGCGATTAGGTGTTGCTTACCATTTCAAGAGTGAGATAGAACATGCATTAAAAAAGGTGTATCATGGCTATAATGACGATGAGAATGATCTTAACACTGCTGCTCTTCGATTTCGATTACTTAGATAACATGGGATTAAGGTTCCATGTGGTAAGCCCTGATTAAGAATAATAAACACCTGAAAAGGATAAAATGTCAATTTCCCCAAACTTAAGTCCAAAGATTAAATACATACAATTTAAATTTTTTTTAGTAAATAGTCTCTTGAACTTATATGTAAGGGTCAAATGCATCAAATTTAAATTTTTTCTTAAATTTGTATTTAAAGGTCAAATATACCAAATTTAAACTTTCTTAAAAGTGAAATAATATTAGACTTTTAGATTTTAATTGAATTATAAAAATTAAAAAGAATATTTATTTTATTAATTTATTAATATAATATTTAATAATGCGTTATACAAGATCGTGCTTAGCAAAATTGAAAATTTGGAGAGTCATTAATGCAATTTTTAGAGATAATTGTAGATCTGAGTCAAGATAGAAATTTTCTTAGAGTACCAATTTCTATTTTATTTTTTGTGAATTGTAAAGGATAAAAGAAAAATAAATAAAACACCTTTAAATGAATTCTGATGCGGTCTTGTTCTGTCGTGCAAAGATATTTGAGAAATTTAAAGACAGTGAAGGAAACTTCAAGACATCCTTAATTAATGATGCATTGGGTATGCTCAGTTTATATGAGGTAACACATCTTAGCATAGGAGGTGAGGATGTCTTAGATGAAGCCTTAGCTTTTACTACAACGAACCTTCAATCAGTATTGCCTCAATTGAACACTCATCTAGCGGCACAAGTAAGCCGTGCCCTCAATCGTCCCATGAGGAAATATCTACCAAGGTTAGAGGCAAGGAACTATATTGATACCTATGCAATCGAGGAATCATATAATACCATATTACTAAAGTTCGCAAAGTTGGATTTCAACATGTTACAGGAACTGCATCAAAAAGAGCTAAATGTTGTCACAAAGTGTAACATCCAGAATTTTTATATATTTAATAATCAGTTTTTATTTAAGTTAATTTTAGCTTTATTTTTATTCGGTTTAATTGGAATGATTTAAATACAAATTTTGAATTTTTATGTTAGACAAACAAATGAGTTATTTTCAATATCCAATTAGTTTGATTTTTAAGGAGTTAATTAAATAAATTATTTGAGGAATAAATTATATTTTTATTTGGTTATTCAAAATTTTTCTGAATGTATATATATATAAATAAAATTATATATTAGAAAATTATGATAGAAATTGTAAGAGATGTTTTTATAAAAGAATTTTGGGAAAATTGGTATTATAATTGATTAGTAGTATTAAATTTTGAGTTGGAAATTGATTATTTAATTTAATTGTGTGTAGGATTTAATTGGAGGATTATTTTGGAATAAGGATTAAAAGTATAATTTTATTTTTGTGAGGGTTTAATGGAAATTTGTGAGTTTGGTATTTTCGTAAATAAATATGTCAGTCAGGGGTATTTGTGTAATTGTGTATTTTTAATAATTCGGTTTTGACCCAAATTAATTAGTTAAGAGCTTAATTGAAAGGATAAAAGAAAGTTTAGGGGTTAAATTGAAATTCTGCAGGATGAGATTGTAAGTAATTAAGGAAGTTGAGGGACCAAATTGTAATAAAGAAAAGTTTGGGGGCCTAATGTCGATATTGAAAGGAATGGGATCGGGGAGAGAAGAAGTAGATCGGGAGAGAGAGAGAGAGAGAGGGTGATGGCCGAAGAAGAAGAAGAGGAAGGCCATCGGTGGCGGGCGGCCGGCGCGGCGGGCTCGAGCGTCTGGCGGAGAAGCAGCTTGGCGGAATCGCGCAGGAGCAGCGGCCCGGAGGCCGTTCGGCCGTTTCAGTCGAGTGGCGATCGGCTCCTCTCGGCAAGGGCTTTCTTTTAGCGGTACTGTGGTGGCCGGAGACGGAAGATCCGGTGGAGAGAGAAAGTAGGGGGCAGCCGCATTTTTGGGCTTTCCCGGCGAGCTCCGGCGGAGGATGGGCGATCGGAGGACGTATCCCGACTCTCCTCAGCTCAAGCTTCGCAATGGCACCGGTTTCGTGGCGATCGGGGTCCGTTTGTGAACCGGCGGCCGTGATCGTCCGAAAATCTCTCTGGATGATCGGGTGTCGGATCGGAAAATCGGAAGCAGGGATCGTCGTCAGCGCGTCGTTTCGAGTCCGATTGTGAGTTCGGATCATCGATCGGACTCCGACGGCTAGAGGCGAGCCGACCGAGCGTCTCGGTAATTTTCTCTGGCCCGTTAATTTTGGAATTCTTGGTTTAATTGTGTGTCTATTGGTTTATGTTGATTATTTGATGATATTGTGAGTCAAAAAAATAATTGTCTGTTGGTTTGCCTGCCTTATGTTTTGTGTTGTGTGGCGGAGTCGGGAAAATAGTGAAGTCTGGGGACCCGACTCCTGTTGTTTGAATTGTTGGATATTTGTAGTATTTTTCTGGCAGGTCCTGGACCCGTTTTTACGGGGGGGTAATGTTCGTGTTGTAGGGGAGGTTCTGCCGGATTTTCGGTAGAATTCTCCTGAGTCGAGATTCTTAGACAGTCAGTCCTAGGAGTCTAAACCTAGGATTAATGATCGATTGTTTCAGCGTTTTGATAAATTATTTTCCGTGACTAGATTGTCCGTTTGTTCGGCTTGCTCCAACCGAGGCACCGGAGCAGAGCTAGGAGGTCGCCCAAATTCTATGAGTTAAAGTCACTTAATTGTTGCACTATTGCTAAGTCTGAATTTAATATGCTATTTTGGAAGTTTATGCTTAATATGGTTATTAGTATCGCAACATAAATAATTTCACTGAATTATTAATTATTGAAGGTAATATAAGTATTATTATAGTAATGTTATGATAATACCAAATATTATCAGTTTTCCACATGAGTTGCATGATGTCTTACTCTAAATTGTTAATCGTTATTTTGATATGGTTGAATGACTTCTTTAGACAATAATATTTATTAAATATGGTGATTGCGATTTGGGAAATGTGGCTTGTAGAATATGCCGTCTGATGGGTTACATCAGGACTGTGTGCGCACCGGTAATGATCATGGACGGGTAATAAGATTATTACGAGTTTTGCCCTGGTCGAGCATGGCTCTCTCGGCTGATTTGAGTGAGATGCCGGAGTAAAGGACCCTGGTCGAGGTTTGCTCTCTAGGCGCCGGCTTATTTGAATATTAAGTGACCGGACTAGAGTTAAGGACCCTGGTCGAGCTTCGCTCTCTGGGCGCTAGTCCTATTGGAATGAGATGCCGGAGTAAAGGTCCCTGGTCGAGCATTGCTCTCTGGGCGCCGGCTTATTTGGATACTTAAGTGATCAGACTGGAGGTAAGGTCCCTGGTCGAGCATTGCTCTCTGGGCGCCAGTCTTATTAGATTAAGAGAGCTAAAATGGCTACTAGAATTTGGGGTTAGGGTTCTACTGAGCCACTCGTCCTGTAAAAGTAGAAATATATTTTTATTTATTTATTTATTTTGGTATTTGATTATAATGTGATTTGTATTTACGTACATGGTTTGATATACTGATTTGTATAATCTATATTTTATGAGAAGAATGCAATAGTTCCTAGATTATTTGATTTTAACTCACTCTCGAGACTGACAGTCTCAATTTACTTTTTTCTTCAGATGCGTGACTGTTAGTCTTCCCGCGACTCTTATTCAGTAACCCGACGCCTTCATCATCGGGTGATATATTTGATTTGGTATGTAAATTCGTAAATTTTAGATTCTCCGCAGTAGTAATAGTAGATGTATCAGTTGTAAATTTTCTGAGTTTCGGGTCTTGCCAAATTCTTCTGGCAGACCGAATTAGTTATGTAAAATTTAATTGTTGAGATATTTGTGGCATTGTTACTAGTAAAATTTAAGATGAGATTTGTTTAACTCAGTGAGTGTTAGGCTTACTACGGGTTTCGGTGGCCTTACGCCTACCCATTCCCTAGTGCCGGTCACGGGCCCTCGGGTGGGGTCGTGACACAAAGTAATAAGTTCACTTCCGCTTAATTTCTTAACCAAAATATCTGTATGGATTTTGAATATTAGATATTGAAGCCAAGTTATTAATGCCTCAGGTGGTGGAAAAGTTTGGATGTGGCAACAAAACTACCTTATGATAGTCTAACAATCCAAAGCTCTAACTACTTTTCTAATCTAATCTGACTCTTAACGTCTTGTATAACACTGATGGAAAAATAAGTAAAAATGAATAAAACTCGATAAGATGATAAACAAATAATAAAAGAAAATAGATAATGATTGAAATAAACATGTATAGGACTATACCATTTTTAAAAACTTTTTTGCTAAAAAAAATATTGTTATTATTCTAAACGTAAATATTTAATTAAAAATATTTTAGTTGGAGAAATAAAATTTTATAAAACTAAGTAAACAAATAAGTATTTACATATATATTTAAAACTGGCAATTCTTTTTTGATCTGAAATCAATTAACTGTATAATTTTAAATCCATCCGGAAAAAAAATTTGCTATTAATTTAAATCATGTTATCATACCAAGAAAAAACAGTAACAAATAAAATAAATAATTCAGTCGAAAATAATATACACTCATAGATGTACTTTACTATCCCTGGCAATTTTGGGTGCAAAGAAGTCTCACCTGATAGCAAAATAACTAATCATACGCGTACAGATAATAAGCCTCAAAAAGCACCACCTAGCATACACCCTAAAAACTATGAATATACTAAGAATTGTCCTAAACACATATAATCTGTTTACACCAAATATTGAAGGTGTGATCCTATAGATCACATAAATGAGTGTATACTCTTTTCAATTAATTAATTGTACTGAAAATTCAGTAGCACTTCCTCTATAAAATGGACTAATTCTTCATAAAAACAATTCAAAATCTATAGAAAAAAAAATTCACACGGAACAACTCACAATAATTTTCATCTAAAATCTCCAAAATAGATTTTATTAAATTTAATTTCTCTTTCTAATCAAACAATTTATCACCACAAGTGTCCAATAATTATTTTTACTCTATTTAATTATTTTTCCAGCATATAAATTTTTTTATCATACTT